>NC_140086.1:7248131-8448131 GCF_964237585.1 Gallinula chloropus
TTTGTCCAGTTCTCCTCAAAAAAGGGGACCCTGTATTTGCATCCCCACTTGTGTCACTACCTTCCAGCGCATCCCGTACTCACAGCTCCAGGTTCAGATTTTACCCTTTTCCACAGCTGCCATTTAAGAGAAGTTCAATATTTTAGGTAACTATGTAACCTTCTTGATAATCACATTTTCTTTTGTGGGTTTTTCGTTCATAATTTCACTCCCTAAAAGTGAGTTGGCTATACACAAATAAAGTAAAATGTAATTTTCTTATCCAAGAAATCTTCTCCAAGGCAGCTGGATTATTTCTATTGATTAGTATGCTCTACATTCTTGATAGAGTATATATATATATAAATAAAGAAAGCAATAAAAGTAAAATAAATGCCATGTAGTACTTAACCTCATATTACTTTTAAATTATCTGAGGCTAGGCTGATTAACTATGAGAAACACAACAGGTTTTTTGTTTTTTAAAAAAAGTAGATGCATTATTGTTGTCCACCAAACCCAGCTCTTCATTATGCAAATAAGCACTGCGAGCCTTTGTTGTTGTTTTGTGTTTTGTTTATATTCCAGCTAAATTAAAGAATATTTTGGCAGGAGCTTCATGTCTTCTAGCAGTCATATGCTCTTGATTAATCACGTGTAATGGCCAAATAGCGTGTGGGATGAAGTAATTTCATACCAATCACTACACATTACTCAAGAACACTTTGACTCTCTGCCTTGTCTGTCCCATACGAGACCCCAGGGTGACAGAGAGCTAGTCCATTATGATATGTTACAAGAGGTGGTGGAAATCGCTGTCCAATAGAACAGCACCATAGAAACAGAACATTAGCAGAGCAGCTTGCATTTCCGGATCATTACGAGCAATGGGGACTGATGAAGCTATATCAGTAAAGCATCTGGTTTTGAATGAATTATTCCTTCTTTCATGGCAGTGTGAAGGATTCCCCTCCTGTGCCAACCAGGTGCAAGGTTCAGTTTTATCAGTTGGTTTCACTGCTGGCAGGATGCTTAGCCTAAAAAACTGAGGTCCTTTACAATTTCCATAAGGCTCTGATCTCCAGGCACTACCCCACAGCTTGCAATACTCACCACCACCTGCCCCACACAGTTGTGTGTGTCATACAGATACAGAAATCTCAGGTTCCCATATGGTCCTACCATCCAACAGGGAATTATAATCCTTCTGACACTGTGTTTCAATACCTTTCACCATTTCATAACTGTTTTTTTGCTGGTGCCAGATCAAGGACTACAGGATCTGTGGAGAAGGACCTGGGGGTCCTGGTTGATGACAGGTTGGCCATGAGCCAGCAGTGTGCCCTGGGGGCTAAGAGAGCCAGTGGGATGCTGGGGTGCATCAGGAGGAGTGTGGCCAGCAGGTCGAAGGAGGTGATCCTCCCCCTCTATTCTGCCCTGGAGTATTGTGTCCAGTTCTGGGCTCCCTGGTATAAAAAAGACAGGGAGAGAGTCCAGAGAAGGGCTACAAAGATGATTAAGGGCCTGGAGCATCTCCCCTATGAGGAAAAGCTTAGTGAGCTGGGACTGTTCAGCCTAGAGAAAAGAAGACTAAGGGGGGACCTTATTAATGTTTATAAATATCTTAAGTATGGGGATGCAGGGGGAAATAGCCAGCCTCTTTTCTATGGTCTGTGGAGACAGAACAAGGGACAATGGCTGCAAGTTGGAGCACAGGAAGTTCCGCACCAACATGAGGAAGAACTTTTACACAGTGAGGGTGACAGAGCCCTGGGACAGGCTGCCCAAGAAGGTGGTGGAGTCTCCTTCTCTGGAGATATTCAAGACTCGTCTGGACACCTATCTGTGCAATATGAGCCAGGGAGCTGCTTTGGCAGGGCGGTTGGATCCGATGATCTCTCAAGATCCCTTCCAACCTCTATGATTCTATGATCTTTCTGTTTTATCCCTAAAGTGATCATAGCTTCATTTTCTCCTTTGGTAGCTTCCATTTCATGATGTTTAGATCCACACAATTCATGAGGGGAGTGATCTGGCATAAAGAGAAAAGGGATAGGACAAGGTGAGATAGCGAAGATACAAAGGAGTGGTAACAGAAGGATACAAGTGGAAAGAAAAAAGGGACATGTTGTTAGGTTGGCATTCAGGACACTGGAGTGTCGTCCCCCCATGGAGAAGGGCTCTTTAGCAGGGAGTGTAGTGATACAACAAGGGGTAATGGGTTTAAACTAAAAGAGGATAGATGTAGATTAGGTATAAGGAAGAGGTTCATCCCTATGATGGTGGTGAGGCACTGGATCAGGTTGCCCAGAAAACCTTTGGATGCCCCTTCCCTGGAAGGTGGTGAGTAATAATAGACAGGAGAATGTACAGTATCTGAAGACAAGAGACATCAGCAGTCTGATGTGTCACTCAAGGCCACATTGGATGGGAGTTCGGACAATTTAGTCTGGTGGAGGCTGTCCTGGCTCATGGCAAGGGGACTGGAACTAGATGATCTCTGAGGTCCCTTCCAACCCAAACGATTCCATGATTGTATGACACCTATTAGAATAATGTACATATGCCCATTTCCGGCCATTTCAGAGGTAGATGCTACTGAGTTATAAATAAATACATACTGTCACTATGAGGTGGTTCTTCAGAAAAAAATGAAAGCAGTCAGCGATGTGGGTTTGCTTTGGCAGCATTCCATGGAAGAGCTACCAGGCACCATGCATCCTGGTAGGTGTAAAGGGGATCGTAAGATAGGACTTTACTCAGCTTCCCACCTCAGTTTAACAAGGGGCAGGAGAAAGAGACAAAATCATTATCTCTGATGTAGACAAATAATAACTTTTACTTGTTACTAGGAGCACGAAGGCACCTGGGAAGGAATTTACTTCACTAAGGGTCCCTTCCATTGTTCAGTGATGAAGATAATGGTACCTTCCAGTCCTGAGTGACCAGCTAATCCATCTGAATGGACACTCTTTGTGTGTCTGTATATATAAATATATATATATACATACATGTATCTATACATATGCTTTAAACTGCAGTTGGAGAAGACAGCAATAATTTTCCCAGGAAACATTTATTAGCCTCGTGTATATTCCATGAAATTAATTTGTTGACTCCATGGGTGTGTCCCAGAGTTTAAGCATGGGAACCTCTGCTCCTTATTTTCACCACTACAAACTGAACAAAAAGTTTGCTTGACTGTTGGCTAGATTTTTTGTGTGAAATCCTAAATGAACTATTAACCTCACAGCTTTCACAGGAGTTGCTGGAGTGGATGGGATCTGGTTTCCCACCCACATATCATGAACAATTTGTATCAAAAAAAGGAACATATTTAAGGAGAGCTTGAGTGGAACTAGCAGTGATGTGTCTGGCATTTGTAATCCTGCCATTGGCTAAACCCTGTGACAATGTATCACAAGTTTAATCACATTAAAGCAGAAAATGTCAGAAAATACTGAGATGGCTTAGCTGAGGAACGGCAGACAGCTGGGGAAAGGGAGAGGGGATTTCACTTTTCAGTGGCTTGCCATCATTGTAGGAATAAGAAGTTCTCACAAAATTTGCCCTCATCACCTGTTATAAACCCAGTGTATGGAGAACAAGTTCTGCAGATAAAGCAGATATCAGGATGGAGAATCTGATCGTTCATGTTCCTGCTTCACACAAACTGACTTCTGAGACGCGAAACCAAGTCCAAAGGCAATGCTCATTCTAAAGAAACACACGAGTTTCAAATTCCCTGAGGAAGAATTATATTCCCTTCACTTCTCTTGCCCATATTAGAGCTCATGGAGAATAAAAAAGGAATTAAGAGTGAAAGAAACTCAGAATGACTCTGCACACATTCTTGTAAACTAACACATTTTGGAAATGCCTACTTTTTTAATCCAGTTGAAAGTCAACACAACAAATGTTTTCCAGAGTATGCTCACAGCTGTCTTCCCAGTGCTACCAGGTAATTTCTGCTGGGGATGACAGCAGCCAAATTGATGCACTCAATCAAACCCAGCTGGTATCTTCTCTCCAGTTGTCTCTGGTGTTGCATGCTCCTTCACCGCGAGATTTTGAAGAACCTGTTAGTGCCATGTAAAACAATTGTGCCTATGACCTGTGCTGAAATGCAATGGGGGAGATGGACATGTTTAAAAGCTAGAGCAGTTTCAGGGAGTAGTTCTTAATGGTGAAGTTCTGTGGGGATCCAATGCTGACATCCTCTCATTTCTGGTTAAAACTGTCAATGATGTTTGATGAATGTGTAAGACCAAGATAGAGCATGTGGAATAAGAGTGAAGCCATACACCGTATTGCAGAATACTTGCCAATTTGTGAGCTGCTAAACAAGAACCTGGAATGAAGTATTAGAAGTCACTTATAAGTTATGGAAGTCAGTGGCTGAATAAAGATTTCAATTTGGTTTTGTAGCAAAGGGGACTGGCTTGAAACTGAAATACATTAACTGAAAAACATCATTTAGATAAATAGTGGTGAGATCATTCTGGAATTGATTTAATGTCTGCATATAAAAAAAATGGGCTATCACAAAAGGCTTAAAAATAACTGTGAAATTTCATTGATGTTTAAGAAACTTGAGGCGTAGCCAAGTACTTCCAAAGCCTGATCTCTCACTCTATGCTTCACCCATGAACAAACTACAAGGAAGTGAACATTTACAAAGTGAAATAAATGAGTGGGTGGATGAGCTGGAAACTGAAATTACATAGGCTAGAAGCAAGACACCTTCTTTTCACAAGGGAAAAGATTATGTTAGGGCAAGAAGGATTTCCCTTACTTGAAGTCTTTAAAGCAAAATTGGATTTCCCTCCCCCCCCCCATTTCCAATATGTTTTTTATTTTAAGTAGACATTCTAGACTCATTGGAGAAATTACTGTTTCTGATTATCTGTGTTATACAAAGATGAAAACGGAGGGTCACAGCAGTTCATTCTTGACTTAATATATAGACTTGTATGAAATATGGGGCAGTCAGTAGCTGGACTCTGTCCAGCTGATGCAGTTCTGTTCAGCATCAGTGACCTAAACTCCTGCTGCTCACTGGCAAGCTGGTTATACTAACTTGCCCTTTTGAAACTGCATTTCCCAGCAATTTCTCATTTCTATCACCTGAATAAAAAGGGTGCTTGAGACAGCATAATAGATGCAAGGAAAGCTTTTTTATGTTTTTTGAATGTTGTGGTGGGAGGCTGCAGATCTTCCTGTACAGCCATCATGGCACAGCTGTTTTGTGCAGTTATTTTGTAGCAGTGATAAATTTAATTGTGATTGCCATCCTTAGGCTATATCTTGTCCCCATAGCCAGGTGAATACCCTAATTCCAGATCTGAGTGCATGCTCCAGGCATTTTTTTATTCGGAACACATCTATAAAATGTGCCTTGGTTTCCACTGGGAAAGAAACCCAAATATGTGTCTCATACAGGGAAATAGTGCACACCAGCAATATACACAGAACTGCCTTTCCTTTCCCTTCCTCCTTTTTTTTTTTTATTTTTGGCATAATGCTGTTCAATAATTGGGGAACAGGATCCCAGAATAAAAGGAAGAAAGAGATCACTCTGGATTCAGTCCTGACCAGACAAAGTAGGCTTCCTTCCAAAAGGAAAAAGAGCATATACTTGTGGGTGACACACAGTACCAAAAATCAGCACTCAGAACCCAGCCTTGACACCATCATTTTTCCCAGTGTTACTGCATCAACATGACTACAGCATTTAACCTCCATTTACTCCACTTCTGTCTACTGACCCTGCCTCCTATATTTATTTATTATGTTTTAGGCATCATTATGTGTAAAAAATAGCAATGCCACAGACCTTGTCACAAACACACAGTCCTACAAAATCCAGAATTTGGCTATTGGAATATCAGCGATATTTTTATACTTAGCAGAGAAGCAAGAAAGACCCATGAAGGAGATCAAGCATCCTTTCATTTCCATGAGGCACACAGAGGAGCATTTTCCAGAAAGCCTGATCACTGCCAGCTCTACACAAAGAGAAAGAGGTGCTTAGATACCCCTAACAGAGAAAGCATGGTGTCTCTGAGAGCACAAATAGGAGCAGGAATTCAGTTATCTTTTATCACACAGTCTTGACTGAGCATATTCTTTAGTTCTTCTGAAGTAGAAAAGTAGGAAAAGATTCTTCCCACTTCTCATGATCAGTTAAAAAAGTGAAATTAGGAGGGGAATAATAACACCCCAAATAATTATAATCTAAAGATCCAAGTTTATAAAACATTTAATGATAACAAACCTCAGTAGAAGCTGTAGTGTCTCTGCTTACCCTGCACCATGCTCTTCCTCTGTGTCTCAAAAATTGAAAAACCAAACTCTTCCTATCAAAGCAGGGACTATTTTTGCTTCTGCACAAGTCCAGCAGCAGACTGCTGGGTGAGCACCTGAGGAAAGAAGACCAAGTTATTAAAACTACTTATAATAAGCACTTGAGTGATTCCTGGAATAGCAGGAAGCTGAGTGCATGAACGTTTTGGCACACATAAGAATAAAGCAGATGTTAGCCTCACACCTCCATCTACTTGAATAATATATATTGTACAATATCCAATTTGGCTACCCTCAGTCTCTCATTCAAGCTGCTGCTCCTGTTCACTCAGACAGCCATTCAGCACTAATGACACAGCTTTAAATCAGAGCCTACTCTTACAGGCAGCATGCCTGCATCAGGATCTCGATGGTGAATGCTTTTGAGGTGAAATTGGGAGTCAGAATTTCGGAGTCAAAGCAGAGTGTTTCTTTGAGGTTACTGAAGTGAAGTTTGTTCCTGTAGCTTCTACATAATTAGTGCAGAATTTTGTACTAATTTGGGGGGAAAATAACTAGTTCTTAAGTATCTTACTGAATTCTGAAAGGGTGGCTATGCTCAATTACTTGCGCGACAAAGTTGTCTTAAAACAAGCCCTCCTATCACAAAATGGATCATATATTATACCCTGAAGGAAAGAAAAAACCCAACAAAAACCCCCTCACCTAACATTTTCATACTGGTTGAATTAAAAAATAATAATTACTGCTAGGAACCTCCCTGAAATCAATTAAGTGATGTAAGGGGTCAGAAGCTGAACACCACAAGAAAAGGTATAAGGATTTGGCACAGAAATCGAGTATGCTGGGACTATTCAAGGTCACCAAGTTTAAAAATCACCATGAAGAGAAGATGTAGTTCATTACCTGACTGCTTTAGAAATTCAGCCACCTGAATAAGGTTTCATCTGGCAGCTGCTGCTCTCAACAGAAGTAGGAATTAATAGGGAAAGCACCTGTTACCACATTGCTGCCTTATGCAGCATCAGTGGAGAATCTAAAGACTCAAATCTCTCCTGTCTAATTTAGGACCTAAATGTTTTGCTTTTCCATTACTGTAATTGCTTTTGTCTTCCTCCCCTTCCCCCCCTGTCCCCCCCAGGGAAACAGTGAAAAAGCACATTTATTAAGTATCACAAAAATCACCTGTTTCAAAGTAATAATGAGAGAAATAATACAATAATAATAATGGAATTATAGAAATTTACATGTAACAAAAGAAAAATGTTCTTTACACCATTTAAAGCTATAAAAGCTGATACATGGTAAGGAATAAACCTGAATCTCCTGAGTCTTGGTTCTGTGCTTTGACCACATCAACAAAGAGCTCTGAGATGAAGTTCTAAAGCCATGATGAATAATATTACAAGAGGTTCATAAAAGTGTATAAATAATGAAACAATGTGAATGGTCCTGTGAGTTTCCTTAAGGAAAATGCCCAGTAATATGAATTCCTTCTGAAAAGGCAGTTCATTATTAGGTGGACAACAAGATGTATCCAGGGATATATAGAACTGTCACTCTTCATTTTCCATATGCTGCCTGAAGATTAGGATGCTGAATGCATTATGCAGAAAGATAAAAAGGTATACAGAAAAATGTTGAGCCAAAGTTTTAACTGGTGTAAACCAATGCAAAACTTTTGGAAGCAGAGGTTTAAAGCTGACTACCTCTTGCTGCAGATATTTCTGATTTTTTTTTTCTTGTATACACTTTTAGTTCCATAGCTGTATGAATCTTGTGAGCAATATGGTATGCAATGTGTTAGAACAGACAACACCTGATCCAAATATTTGCAGTAAATAACCAGATTAAGTTACTCATTGGAAACAAGCTAAAGGTAATTTAATTTCCTCCTATGGCAATATATGTGTTGACTTGTTACAAAGACTTAGAAACAACATCCTTTCTACATAGGTTAAACATTTCATATAAAAGCTAGGCTGTTCAAAATTAGCATTTGAGAAAAAATATGAAGTATATTGTTAAAATGAACAAGGTTTTTTTTATACCTTGATGGTAAATTTCATTTGTATCTGGTTTGAGGGGTTTTTTTTTTGCACTCTTCTTAAGGGATTCACAATCTGTTCTGCTGACTTTCATCCTGTTACAGAGAAATGGCATTTATTATCTCACTGATAAAATGTGAGATGATTATTATTGGTCATGAATAAATTTGGAATGAAAATTAGAAATTTTCTACCTACCACAGCTGTGAGGTCCTAAAGAGCTTTCCAGCAGGACAGGTGAGAATAAAAAGCTCTCTTGAATCTTAAAATGGACATTTGCCAGTGCAATGAAAGGATGCAATATCATGGATGTCTGTGATACCACTGAGACTGGTTTTGGAGATCCAAGAGGTTTCTAAACCATTTCGATTTTCTATATTTAAAACAAAGAAAACTATTTTCCTTACATATAGTTTCATCTATAACTGACAAAACGCAAAAGCATTAATAAACATTTTTATCCCTATATTAAATGTAACCTTTATATTTTACTATTGTTAGGCAATGTTAGTTTTAATCTTCTCCAAAAATGTTTAATAACAGTTTTAACCACATTTTCTTTATTTATGGAAATGATTTTGTTACTCTTCTTTCCTTGAATATAAGTTCTAGACATTCAGTGCTTACTTGTATCTTTATCTCACTATTCCTTCAGTACAATTTACTGGGGAAGCAAAACATGTTCCATTGAAGCCATAAAAAACTATAAAATAAAATGTAAGTGTACAGATTTTCTAGGGAAAGAGTTTTATATATTTTCCTGGATTTTTTTCTTCTGTTAGCCAGTATGACAAAGTTAATTTGAATTTCTGTCTCTTGAAGAAACATGTAGTGCAACCTCTTGAAGTAGCTTAGACTTTTTGCAAGTGTTTAAGAGGTCATTGAACAGTTGTATTTAAAGATATTTATTCCAGTCTCTTGTGCTGCTGCAAATTGCTGAACTTATTGAAATCTATTTAGTCAGATTCAGCGTATTATTGTACTGGACTAATAATAAGCATTTTATCTCCTCTAGATCGTGCATAGCAAATAGATGACTGTTTAAAGTGCTACTTATACTCATTAGGAAATGATAGAAAATAAGTAGATTTTTGTCCATCTGCCAAACTAAGGAAAGACCTACTGTCCCTACCGTGTTTTGTACACAAATCTGATCAACTTTAATTAAAAAACTCCTGACCACAGAAAATGCCTGGAGCTATTATAAGCAATCTTCTGTGTGTTCCCACTGACCAAGTAGCTTGCTTAATGTCCCATAATCATTTCTCTTATTTTTTAGCCATTGTTTCTTCTCCTATCTGTGCTAGATACAGGAACTGATTTATTTCCCCTTATTTTCTCAGTGATGTTTTTACACACTGAAACATCTCCCATTTACTTTGACTTAATTATTATCTTACAATGGACTATGAATTTGATTACTTTTGTTGTTCTTATTTCTGATTTGTGCAGACAGTTAACATTTTTCTTCAACTGTGATATCTCAGTCTCAACAAAGGATTCTGCCTGCCCTGTGCGACAGAAGACTTGCCTTGTGTTCTTAAGATGCCACATCTGTTTATACACCTCTACATCATTTTGCTGTTCTCTTGTAATAGATCTGCCATCTTCTGGGTTTATGAAACATCATTAGCACCTCATACACACACACACCCCCCTTGTCCACCCCACCCTGCCCTTGAAAAAGGTTTATGTAATGACTATATATGTATCATTTGTCACTTACTTTATTTTTGTGTTTGTGTCTGTGTGTGTTGGTTGTCCTTTTAAACTTATCTAATTTTTTTTCCATAATGTTGATCCTGTTTCCAGCACTGGAAAAACATGTTACTCTCTCATATCATACCTTTACTTATTCTTCTTCTAAATACCTCTTAAAAAGAAAAAAAAAAAAGAAAAGAAAAAGAAATACACCATATTGGACTCTAGGATACTGCAGACACCACTAAATGATTCACAGAACAGAATCATAGAATATCCTGAGTTGGAAGAGACCCATAAGAATCATCGAGTCCAACTTCTGGCTCTATATAGGACTAGCCAAGTAAAAGCATGAAGTTAATTTGACACAGAATTTAGAGCAACAATTCTTTATGTTAAAAGTTTGATAGAAAAAGCCTTCCTAAACAAGATATTAAAGTGAGTTTTCCTCAGGTGAAATGTGAAAAAAAAAACCCAAATGAAAAAACAAACTGTCTTATTCCCTAAGTTTAGGACATGACAAATAATGCCATGCTAAAACTGTAATTCTGTACCAAATCCATTCCTCTCTTTCCTTGTCTCGATTACAGAACCACTCTTCAATTAAACTATTTTAAAATAAAATAAAAATAGTGTTCAATAAATCCTTTTTTCAGGGTTTTGATGTTTCACTATTTCAAAATTTAATTTCTAGGAAAAAAATAACTCTCTTGGTGAAAATTGAATTCCAACATGTTTTCCAGCCTCTTTTTTCATGGGAGAATTTTTTTTTACTATCAAATGTAAGTTTGGATATGAAGTTCAGAAGAGAATCCAATACTCTGATGAGTTTAAACAGATCTCTCTACATCTCAGAAGCAAGCACATTCCACCTTGTCACTGCATGCACTCATAAAGGGCTGCAAAAGTGTAAAATTGACCTACAGATATAAAGTTCATTATAAGGTAATAATGAATGCATTCATGTATTCACCTGAATATTTTAGGGATATTTTTAGAGCACGATCAGCAGTCTTGTATTTAAAGTCTGACTCCTGTTTTGAGGCACAGTTCTGCCACTGTCATTGCCACCCACATATCCCTGACTGTGGTTTTGTATTATATAGTCTTTTTTTTTCCCCAGGGCAACTGCTGCATGAACACAGGACAGGGCAACACAGCTTAGCTCAAACTTGGGAAGTTGTTGGCTGATAAGAAGTGACTCCTGCATCAGATATTTGCACTCAGTATTCTTTCTGCCTCATGTGCATTTGATGTATGAGTGTGTGTATATATATATATTAAAACATATATATATATATATATACACACACACATACATGCATAAACCAGAGCAGGGCTCAAGCAATTCTGGAGATTGCTGGAATGCATTGATGGCAACTTCATCCTTCAAGTGATAGAGGAACCAAGGAGAAGATGTTCCGTGCTGGACCTGGTTCTCACCAACAAGGAGCGTTTGGTAGGGAATGTGAAGCTATATGCCAGTCTTGGCTGCAGTGGCCATGAAATGGTGGAGGGCACACAGCAAGCTCACTACCTTGGACGTCACGAGAGCAGCCTTTCCTGGGACCTGCTTGCTAGAGTACCATGGGATGGAGCCTAGGAAGGATGAAGAGCCCGGGAAAGCTGGTTATTATTCAAGGATCACTTCATCCTCTTCTCGAAGCCCGTAAGTGTTGTACCCCAACAAAGAGTAGATTGGGCAAAAAAACAGGTGGCCTGCATGGATGAACTGGGCAAACTCAAACACAAACAGGAAGCCTACAGAGGGTGGAAACAGACACATATTCATATTTATATTTAGGTGGCTGTTGACCAATACTTTCTCATTGGGCAGCTTTCCAGGCACTTTCCCAAGCCTGTAGTGCTTGTTGTGACCTAAATGCTGCACACAGTACTGAATGTTGTTGAATCTCATACAGTTGGCCCCAGACAATCAATCCCACCTGCCTGGATCCCTCTGTAGAGCCTTCCTACCCCTCAAGTAGATTAACAGTCTTTCACAACTCAGTGTTGTGTGCAAGCTTAACTGAGGGCACATAGTAACATGGTTCTGTTTTCAATCCTCACACATGAAGAAAAAAGATGTTGCATTTTACAAGATGTTTCATTTACACCATGTAGACTCTCATTCCCATATTTTCACATGTCTAGAATCTCCTAATCTCCCAGTTCAGCATCACCAACATTTTCACGTGACACAATTAATGAAATTTATCTCATGGAATAATTATATGGCAGTCAATGAGATACAGATATATATATATATATATATATATACAGAAAAAGGAAGAAGTCTTGCCCTCATGGGGTTGCAAAGGACATAATCTGGAATAAAGTTAAGCCATGTGTAAGCCAGGCTTATGAAGCAGTTGCATTGCACTTCAAATCTTTGAGGAGATTTTGTGTTCATCAATGATTGGATTTCATCAGGAGAAACAAGCTCCATTTATTTTACTACCAATCCTGTGCAAACCACTGATTTGCATGCTTAATTTTGCATTGCTAATTCTTTTAAATGACAAAATTTCTTAAATGCAGGTGATTGATAGAAAAATCGGCCTTGAGGGTGGTTCATCACAGAGAGGGTGGATATGTTAACATCTCCAGGGTATGTTAGCAGCATTAACATGGGAATGATGTATGCTTGGGTTTTA
Organism: Gallinula chloropus; assembly: GCF_964237585.1. Lineage (NCBI taxonomy): Eukaryota > Metazoa > Chordata > Aves > Gruiformes > Rallidae > Gallinula > Gallinula chloropus. Next base: position 7,260,823 of record NC_140086.1, read on the forward strand.
TATGAAAAACATGACTATTGCTGACTGCTCAGAGGGTGACCTGATCTAATGATGCCAAATGAAAGGTAACTCATGCAGAGAAAAATAGAAACTTACCAATGAGGGAAGGAAGCTTTCATTATAAGAATGAAATCTAGAAAACATCCAATAATTTTATAAGACTTGCTCATGCCTAGAGGACTTAATCTCTGCAAACTTTATCCATCTAAAAGTTCAGCGTCTGTTTGGAGAGAACTACAGCCAGTTGAAGAGTCAGGTCTAGAGGACTACAGATTGCCTCTTAAGATACACTTCTGATATGGTTGAGATATATATGACTACTATGAAAAGTTCCCCTTTTCCATACATTAGAGGGTTACTGAAATAACTAACTAACTTCCTTGTTCTATATATGCTGCTAAATATGGATTGTGCTCTGCTTCTGAGGCAAAGTTGCACTGACAAGTCACATCTATACACATAGCTTTGGCACTGTCTCTCCTCTGGACCACCTGATCAGCCCTTTGGAGTCATGAAGAAGCATAATTTATGTGTGTTTTTCTTTCTTTTCTTTTTTTTTCTTGCAAGTTCAAGGTATCATAAATAATGTGATGGCTGTATAGCAACCTCTCACAGTGGTGTTTTCACACCATAAATCTGAAAGTGTGTGTTACAGGCCCTTGGGCATGGCAGATGGTAATGTCTGAGTGCTCACATCCTTATGCAACAGTGTTAGGTGGCTTTGTAGGTTGTAAAGAGCCCAACCTGGTGCATTATTTTCCAAACGGCCTGTTGGGACTTGTCTCTGGTGCATGCTAGACTCTGAACCAACTGGGCATTGTTCAAAAAGTGTTACCTGGCACATAATTATCTTTTCAAGATAAGCACTGTCGAGAGCCTGAGCCTACACCTTGGTCCTGTTTTATTTACCAATATACATGCAGTCCCAGATGGCTAAATTAAGTGAGCTGAGCAATTCAAACTTGTAACAACAATCTAGAGCGTAATTGCTCACCAGCTATACCCAAAAATGAAAAGTAAACACTCACACCCCTTCCCTTTTGTTTATTATCAGAGAACTACAAAACAAAAATACACAAAAGCTCACTTACATCAGTGTGAAGCTTTTAAGGTTTCATTTTATTTTCAACTTTAATTTCCAAATTTAAAATCTTCTAAGACTGGGGTTTTGTTCTAAATTAAAGGGGGGTTTAATTGATTTTTAGTGAAATGGGGCATGGTTTTGTTACTATTTGTCTTTTAGTTTTTCAGACAAAACTATTCATTAACATTTATCCAAAGTCAAAGTCAATTTTTTATGAGTAAGATTCAATTAGAGATTAAAAGTTTGATTCCATTTCCAAAGCATATGTCTCTTGTACCAGTTTTGACACATTAAAATATCAGAGTTATTTGCATGGAGCTTGTAATATAAGAAAGCTAGAGTATTTTAGAAGACAAGTGGGATAACTGCAGCATCTAACACTAAATTCCTTTTTTTAGGCAACAGAATTGAGCACGATGTCTACAGTATGGATGGCTGCAGTTTTCCTCTTGACCCAGATAGGCAGTATACTTCATGAACTATAGACCACAGAATTGATATACTGAGTGTCTGACCAAATGCTGGATCTACTTTAGATGACACATACCCAAAACTTTGCTAACTGTACTGAACTAGTTTGGTGGGATCAACTAGCTCAGCTACAGACAGGCAAAATGTAGAGGTACATTTTGTCATATAGATGTAACCTCACTAATTATTTGATCTGCAGTCTTGGGGGGGGGTAGGGGAAAGGGGGAGGGTGCACAACCCTTATTATAAACACAGTATTTTGGTCAATATTCCTTTTATTTCTGAGAATATCAGTGGTTTTCTTGAGTTCCTACTGGCTAGTCTAAATAAAAAAAAAATTCCTCTATAATAGAAATGCCTCATGGTGGAAACCATCTGGTGACTGATTGTCCTGTGTGAGAAGAAGGTCAGGTGAAATGCTTAGTGGTGACCTGTCACAGAAGGAAATTTCCCCTGACTCATTTTGGCCTTGCCAAATGTACTTCACTGACAGTTTCAAACTTAAAGTGACAAACTCACTACATTTATTGAATTGAGAAGGTATTTCCATCAGTGTTTGATATGTGGGATCTCAGCTACCAGAAAACCTTACAATTAATTATGGTTTTGGAAACTTTACAGCTAACCCCAATACTTTGCTAAGGTAAATGGAAAGTAACAGTAAATCTCAGGAAAGTGATTTGGATGCTTGGTTTTTGTCTTTAAAGTATTTCTGATTGGTTTGATTCTCAGCAGGCCACTCAGAACATCAAGTAATTAAGAAATATGCAGCCACTAATGTTTCAATTCTGTTAAGCTTCCTCAGAGATGTGGTTTCCTGGCTAAGTAAGCGGCTACACTCTCAAATACAGGAAAATACCACTAACAAAATATGTCCCAACTGTCTTCCCGTGGTTTTAGCAGAAGAAATATTTGCAGTTTAAGATGATGCTTATGCAGGTGAGTATGTAATCGCTGCTTCAGTTTCCTCAAGTCCATGTTTTTTAATAGCCGTACTGTCTTTTTCCCAATCTGCTTCAGCTCTGAGCAGTAATAAACAGAGCTCCGTTTACTAACACAAAGCATTTCATTTCTTCACGGTGTCATGAATACAAAACAAACACAGAACATTACACAACTGGTGACACTTAAACGTAAGTCAATTACGCAGGTTTAATGTATTATACACATAGCATCTGTACATGCAACAGCATGGGAGTGAAAAACACTTAAATAATTAAGTTAATGGGAAAGTACTGGGTAATTAAAGGGCACAGAGGAGAACAAATGGAATTTGTTTAGTGAGAGGTTTTATAGATTTGTGAAACAGGGGAGCATGTCATTTTGAAGCAAGCTATGGTCTACCTCTCAGCTCACAAATAGGTGGTTGATGAGAACCTTCTCATCCCAGTCTTGCTTTCTGTAATTGCTTTCAAGTCTTTTTATGGATTTGATTATGATTTTACACTGCAGTGGTGATGTCCCTGGTTTATACTAGAACCAAATACAAAAAGAACCACAAAAGCAATTTAGGATGGAGGGAAAATGACCTAAAGTTCATTACAGAGTAACAAGAGTGTGAATGAAGAAAAAAAATCTAGAAACTAGTAGTTTCCCGCTGCACTTGTAGCCATAAAACTGTGAGTATTTATGTTTCTTCTAATATAGCTATCAATAAAATAGTCAATAATGTTACTATAAAAATGTACATATAACTCTGCAGATTAGGTTCCTCATTATCGGGACCTATAATGATCATCTAGTCCAACTACCTGGCAACTTCAGGGCTGACTGAAAGTTAAAGCACATTATTAAGGGCTTTGTCCAAAAGCCTCTTAAACACTGACAGGCTTGGGGCATTGACCACCTCTCTAGGAAGTCTGTTACTTTATTCAATCAGCTTCTCAGTAAAGAAATGATTTCTAATGTCCATCTGAACCTCCTCTGGTGTGGCTTAGAATCATTCCCACATGTCCTATCACTACCAAGGAGAAGAATTTAGCACCCCCATCTCCAGTTCCCTTCAGGAAGTTGTAAAGAGTAATGAGGCCACACCAGCACTGAATACAGCAGGATATTCCCCTCTTTTGACTGCCTGGTTATACTGCACCCCAAGATTCGGTTTGCAGTAGTTGATGTGCCAGAGCACACTGATGATTCCTATTGAGCCTGCTGTTGACCCCAGATCCCTTTCTGCAGGACTATTCTCCAGCATCTTATCTCCCTGTTTATACTTGTGCCTGGCATTAATCTATCCTAGGTGCAGAAACCAGCTTTTGTTTTTGTCTCTCCAGAGAATCAACAGAACCTCCCAATTGGTATCATCAGCAAAATTGCTCATGGTGAATCCAGCTCCTGCATCCAGATTTTTGATAAATACATTGAAAAATATATTCCCAAGGTGTTCCTTGAAGTTCAATTCTAGCCCTAAAATTGAACCTTGAGGAACACCATTGGTCATCAGTCACCAACCAGATGTAGCCCCATTCACTACAGCCTTTTGAGCCCTGCTGTTCAGACAGTTCATCCAGTGCAAGTACCTGCAAACTGCATATACGAACCAAACCTCTGTTCCTTCTGTGAAGTCAAAATCCTACCTTCTAACTGAAGTGTTAAACATAACCATTCATAACTGTATCTGGCATGCTGTGTTGAAGAATTTAAACATAATCACAACCTGGCGTATTGCCCTCCATCCAGACTCATGCTGCTTTACAAACATCAATGCAAAATTTACTTGCGGTCAGACAGCTGGTGTGAGTCTTATATACCATTTACAATCAACTTAAGTCTTCATGGCAGTCTTCCTCAATGATAGGTGAACTTCATTATTGCTGCTTAACAAGGATAGAACCTGCTGTAGAGAGGTTATATGACTTGCTTATAAAAGAGACTAAACAGAGAAATATATTGTCCAGGAGTTATGTTAAAAAGTAAATAATAACACAACAAACCAAACAACAAACACAAAAACCCCTTTACTCATCCCAAGGTCTTTCAGGAAACTGGTGAAGAGTTGACAAGGAGAAAGAAAAGCTAACTTAAGAAGACAGATCTAATAGAGTTTTGTAATTTCTCCTTCTATCTTTTTAATAATCCTAGGATGGATTTCACTGGGTCTTGATTGAGTCAATTTAAGCACTTCACTGCTAGTTCCATATTAATCTGATCCCCTGAGATACTCAAAAAATTACTGTCTTTTAAGGACACTGTATCATTCTTTAATGAGAAAAGAAATTAAGTATATCACAGCTATGTCAGGATCCTTTGTTATTTGACTTAGAGCCTTCCTCCAATTTAGATTACTTTAGATAAAGAAACATTCTTTCACAATAACCACTGTCATAACCTTGCTAAATATATGGTTACTTTTTCTTCGATGTTAATAAAATTTCAACCAAAATAAATATGCAATTTACTCACTAGCCTAGAGAAAAACAATGTAACTTATTTAACAGAACAGAAAAAGTATATATGCAAGGCTGATTAAACATAGCAGTATGGTTTGGGGTTTTTTCCCTCTGCTAAAATACCTTCAGTTTCCATGAAACTTTGTGAAACAGCATATGTGGTAAAAATGGAAAGACACAATATGTTGTATAGCATCATTTAGATATAAAAAGTAATAAAGATAGGGGCAACTGCAGTTCATGTCCATTCACATTGACAGAAAAAATGTGGTGTTTATCTCTTTCTTTACAAGGCTCATTTGATTCAAAGTTACCTCTTTTGACTAGAAAATATGCAGAGGAACTAATCAGAGAGCAGTAGAGATTGTTTCAAACAAGATGTCGCTACAGTATCTTATGAAAAGTTGATAAGTGGTTCATAAGCACTATGGTGTAACAATACTTCTAGTGAAATGGGGAACAGCTTCAGTGGAATAATGTGGGATACATCAGAAACTCTCAGCCTTGTGTGTTTATTGAAACAAACCCAAAAATCAACCCCCCCAAAAAAAACAAATCTGCAGAAGATATGATAGGGTAATAAAATTCACTTATCTAAACTCAAGACACTTGTGAGAAGTTATTCAAGTCATTACAGAGAGCACCAAGGAAGCCTTTGACTCAAACTATATAGGTGCCGTTATATATACTATAAAGCCATCCACAGCATGTCTCAGTATCCTCTGAAAATAGTGGAATGACTTTAGAGGACTTCAGTAAGCCTTGATTGAGACTCCTCTGGCTGCAACACCAACTGTTGTGGAACAACCTACAACTGTCCCATTAAAGAATCAGAATTGTTTAGGTCGGAAAAGACCTTTAAGGTCATAAAGTCCAGCCATAAGCCTAACACTGCCAAGTCCACCATTAAACAATGTCTCTAAGTGCCAAATATACACGTCTTTTAAATATCCCCAGGGATGGTGAGTCAATCACTTCCCTGAGCAGCCTGTTCCAGTGCTTTATATACCTTTCAGTTAAGAAATGTTTCCTAATACGGAATCTAAATGTTCCCTGGCACAACTTGAGGCCATTTCCTCTTGTCCTATTGCTTGTTACTTGGGAGAAGACACTGACATCCACCTCACTACAACCTCCATTCAGGTAGCTGGAGAGAATGATAGGGTCTTCCCTCACCCTTCTTTTCTCCAAGCTAAACAACCTCCAATCTCTCAGCTGCTCCCCAAGAGACTTGCAACACTATTAAGCACTATTATTCTCTGCAGTCATGTGCTTTCATCCAAAGTGTTTATTGGAAATAGTCACTGAACTGTGCTAAATCCTGAGTACTGGTTGGTAATTGATTAGGACTCTGTTAGTTGAAGCAATTCAAACTATGTCAAGGGCTGCTCTACCAGTACCCATGACTGTCCTTCAGTGCCAAGGAATATTTACCGTGCTCTCCATAAGCATAGCTGTATCTTTGTATCCTATCTATGAAGCACCTTGGACCTTCTTTGTCATGGCCTAGCAGATGTATGCTAAATCAGAGACTATTCTCATGTAGGGACTTCCTGCTGTACACAATTCTAGGTAGCACACATACACGTTTATATTTAGGAGCTGGGCATGACTGCAGGTTCAGGAAAAAAAAAATTCAAGACAGAGAATTTACTAATGGATTGATAGCAGATCTCATTTACTCTGCCAGTCTGTATGAATGTCAGTAGAGTAAGGACACTGAACAATATAATTTGAATTTGAATCCTGCTTGTTACTGAGCTTCAGCTGTTCCTGAATATCTGACAGATGGGCATCGTGAGTGGTTCATTCACCACCATTGTGTCCCCCAAAGTTGCCCAGAAGAAAAAGAACAGCTTTGTTCACTCCCATGACACTCATTTTGGTTATAATTTCAAGAATTCAGAGCGTGAATCAGAACTGTTTATTATTCCTTTGATGGAGTCTGGAGAACAACAGACTCATTTGTAGTTAGGGGAAGATACAAATTTTCTTCCCTCTGACAGCACCGATGCCTGCTGATGATTTCACAGATTCACAGATTCGTAGGTGTTGTAAGAGACCTCTGGAGATTCTCTAGTCTGACCACCTTCTAGAGCACGATTACCTAAAGCATGTTGCACAGGGTTGCATCCAGATGAGTCTTGAATATCTCCAGAGAAGGAGACTCCACAACCTCTCTGGGCAAGCTCTTCCAGTGCTTGGTCACCCTCACAGTAAAGGTGGTTTTTTTCTCATTTGGAGATAGAACTTCCTGTGCTCTAGCTTGTGCCTGTGGCCCCTCAATCTGTCATTGGGCACCACTGAGAGGAGTCTGCCTCCTTCCTCCTCAAAACCTTTTATTTCATTTAATATATAAGAACATCTTGGGTTTTTTTTTTTAAATTGTTGTCCTTTGCTTTGCCCTGCTCCTGATTCACTAGGTCACAAATCCCAGTCATTCACTATTCATCACTCTGGGAAATGGTGTGCATGGAAAGCTGTCCTCAATTATTTTAGTGACTCTACCAATACAAATCTCAAAAGCAAACTGAGCACTGAGAAATAAAATATACCTCAAATGAAGAGAAAACATAGATTTTGGAGAACGTCCTATTGACAATATCAAGACCAGATTGGGTTCCCAGAGTATATAAGGCTCAAAGTTAATTATTCACAACCTCCCATGGGTAGATAAAATCTCAGTCAGTTCCTGAGGAAAAGATGGCTAACTTCCCTAAAGTCCCTTCCGTCTCTTTTTACTGCTGAGCATTATGATGCCATATGGCATGGGATATCTCTTTAGTCAGTTTGTGTCATGTGCCTGGTTGTGTGCTCTCCCAACCTATTGTGCACCCCCAGTCATAGAATCATAGAATCGTAAAGGTTGAAAAAGACCTTCAAGATCATCAAGTCCAACTGTCAAGCCCTACAGCACTGTACCCACAAAAACATCTCCTGAAGCACTTAATCTACCTGTTTTTTTACACACCCCCAGGGATGGTGACTCTGCACCTCCCTGGGCAGCCTGTTCCAATGCTTCACCACTCTTCTGGTGAACACATTTTTCAGTTCCCTGGGCGACAAAGTAAGAAGCAGAGAAAGCCTTACTGCTGTGCAAAAAATGTTCAGCAATAGCTAAATAATTAGTGTGTTATTACCATTATTTTGTTCACAAATGTAAAACACAGCTCCATACCAGCTGCTACCAGACCCAATACAAGGGTAACTTGTATTGTATTACTAACTCTTCTATTCAAAGATGGACAATACAAGAGGAAGCATTCTGAAATATGGTCAAATAAATTTCCCTCATTAAAGCTCTTGATCACCTAGATGTCTCTATTTTTAGAATGGACTATATACAGGCTCTGAACAAGACAAAATGCTCTGCAGCAGCACTGGTAGATTACTGTGGGAGCTGTGTGTGAATACTAAGATTGTAATTCAATCTACAAAGAAACCGTAAGAAAACAATGACAACAACAACTGAACCATTGATGCCCCAAAACGTATCTGTGCCTGCCAAATGCAATTTTTACCAAAGTAGTTTCAACTAAGATCATCTTGCTTGGTGTGACACCATCTGTTGAATTTCCCTTGCTCATGTACAAGTAAAGAGTAAGTGGCAACTTTACATAATTTAAAATAAACTATCAAGTGGGGAAACAACTTCTCAATTACAGACATGGAAAGGATCAGGTGGGCTATTACTCATCCTGTGGATCATTGCACAGCTGATTTCACATATGGGAAGACAGTTACTTAACCTTTGATAAAGCCACTTTTTACACAGACTTTAACACTGGAAGAACTCAGTTTTTGTATGTTTGTTGGGGTTTTTTGTTTGGCAGGAAGGGAGGAAGAATAATGGGAAGTTATGCATACTTTCTAGAAATAACAACGTATTTCACAATATTTGGGAATAATTTTTTCCCCTTACTTGTGTTTGGTATGCCCAACTAGAGGAGAAAAAAAATAATCTACCTGCTGCTCCTGTTATTCTGACCACTTTTTTTCTCCCAATTATTTATGAATTTCAGATGGTGGCAATTTTCGTGACATAGATTCACAACATATTTGTTTGAAAGGTATTTTATGAAAGAAAGCACAGTGATAGCTGCAATGTAAAGATTTAGTACTGAGTATAAGAAGAAACAGGGATAGACTGACAAATGAGGTCTGAAACAGATTCCGTTTTCCAAAAGAATATGAACCACATTCATGTTGGCTTAGGAGGCTTAAAAAAAGAAGACTGGGGCCAGGCAGGCACTGGGCAGCAAACTCTTGAACTGCTTTAGTTATTGGCCATAAGCTGAAATATTGCCACTCCAAGAAATACGAGCACAGCACTAAGAGGACACTCTCACTGATACATATTTTTTAACTTGAATACTGATCAGGTCACACCTCAGTTATTATTTTTTTAAGAAAGGAGCAATTGCATTTGATGAAGCTTTCCCTAAGCACAACTCTCCATTTGAGCTTGCTCCTCCGTGCAAAAAGCTCAGAGAACACAATGAGTTTAACCCACAAAGCTGCAGTTCTGAGTACTGCTACCCAAGGACAGGGGTTAGAAATCAAGTTTCCTGAGAGAAGAGACTGCAGATCACTGCCGTTAATTACAGATGCTGACACAAAGCCAAAAGCTTCACCCCAGTCCCCTCTAACATGAAACAAAATAATCAGAAATCAGCCTCCTTAAATCACATAATGTCTCTTCCAGGCCTTCTTGAGCACCAGCTGCATCTTGCAAAAGAATATTTATCTCGATTAACACAAGTGGACTCTGAAGAAGTGTCACATGGCTTTGCCATCAATCTGTAGAGAGCAGCAGCTTAATGCTCCAGCATGCAGTGATGAGGCAAGATAAACAGGAGACTACTCCACACAGTACACAGTTACAGCTCTCCTGAATCCTTATTTTAAATCCTTACAGTCCCTTCAGAACTCAAGCACTGATTACGAAGATTATGAAAATTCAGGTATTGAAGCCAGACATTCAGGTTAATATCACACAGGACGTGTCTTCCCACAGAAATCAAGTAGTAGATGTGGTTTTCAAGCTCAGGTCCTGCTTCTGGGGCTCTCCTTAGCAGACAGGCATTTTCATGCTTATTTATTTATTCTTTTTGAGCTGCTAGTGGACTTATCACAAGGGAGAAATTTTCTGGAGTCAGGGAGTTAAAGGGAAATTTATTTTTAAAAACAGGTTTTAAAAAAGCTATTTAGTTTTAATGAGAACTTCCAGATACCCATAGCTTCTGTCTTATCACGGACATTGGAGCTTTCCCAAAGTATCCTAACCATGGATGTGGTCAATTCCCATCCCAAGAGAATAAACATACTTTGGATGTCTGATTTCCAGACAGAGTCTTGCCAGTGATTTTCCCTCTGATACCAATTGGCTTACAGAGAAGAAAGTGAGGAGGATGTCTCCTTAATATTGCTCTATAAACAACATATACATGCACACATGCACACTCACATGTATATAACATAAATATACCCATACACACATCTATACATATATCCTTATTCTACCTCATGTTACCTGTGCCAGGATACTTTAGCACTATTTATTTTTTATCCCAATGTGAAGTAGGGTGTTGTGTTATGTTATTGTCACATAGAAATTTAGGCATCAAGGTTCCTGCAGCCCTGACTTGACTCATCTTTTTACATCACGAGCTGGAAGATTCATTTCTAGGCTGTGTCTTGCTGCAGTCATTACCAGTGGATTTGTGTTATCAGACAAGGGGGTATGAGCCACAGGTCAGTTATTGATAACCTCCTGGAGGAGATTTGGCTCACTGGACCCAGCCCAAAGCATAATTCAACCTTTGGGATAGAAAAAGGTATTTGAGAATATTCATCAGAGAAAGATGTCTGAAAGAAAATAAGCTTGAAAAAGAGTCTTGGACTAGAGTTTAGATAGTATTTTGGGGGAATTACTGAAGCCCCAAAGGGGCTATGACTAATTTTTTAATGTTGGACTACACAAGAAAGTGAATTTTTGAAGTTGCTGTTTGTCTAAACTTATAAATTCTTTTTCCCCCTTCCATTTTCAAGTTCCTTTAAGTCTGTATATCCTTGCATTAAAAATTATACATGGATATTGAAGAAAAACAAAGGATATCAAATATATAGTCATTTGCCTGTACGATACCTGATCTGCCTAGTAAGTGCAACTTGTAGAGACAATGAGAGTGTATGACACATTGCTAGAACACATATAGGGATTAAAAAAAATAAATAAGAGTGTCTGTCTGTCTACTGCAAGAATGAATGACAGAGGGAAAAACAAACCACAGAGTTAACAAGCAGTAATCAATTCCCTTAAGCATTCTGCTCAGTCACCTGACATCAAGGATTGAATGCAAAAATATTTTCCTGGGAAGAAATGTCTGATAGTTACCTTGCTGAAATATTCTAATGGAGAAGGACTGATAGAAGCATTAGAGAGGGATCAGCCTTGCATAGATCAAAGCTATAGCTTTACTTGGAGAAACTACCAGAAGTCCTGATATTTCTGACACCTTATTTCACTTTAAATATATATGGAAAGAATATTTCATATCACATGTCCCTCTCTTTCCACTACCCTTGAAATGATCAGTCAAGAAGCTCCTTAATTTTTTTCTTTCTTCACTGCTTTTAGAAAGCATATTCAAAATGACCTGCTGTATCTTGCAATGATTTGCAGAGTGCAATTGGTCAGTCTTTGTGTTGGGGTGGTTTGGTGGATACCTGACCAGCTCTATATAGCTTCTGAAAGGATTGTCTTTGAGAACTACTTTCTCCCTTTTTTTATAAATTATACCAGATGTCTTTTTTTTTTTTTCTTTTTTGCATGAAACAGGCAGATTGCGGTGGTTTGACCTTGGCTGGAGGTGCCGACCAAAGCTGCTTTATCACTTCCTTTTTCAGCTGGACAGAATATATATTGAGAGGCTTAGGAGTCAAGATAAAGACAGGGAGAGATCATTCCACAATTAGCATTATGGGCAAACCAGGCTCAACACAGAATAAAGGAAAGAAAACTGCCTAATTTATTTCTCTATACAACACACACAATGAAACCAGAGTCAGATAATGAGAAGTGCAACCAGATCTTAAAACACCTCTCCCACCCTCCCTTCTTAGCAGACTTCACTATACTAATGATTTTTCTCCCTTCCTCTCCCTGCATTGTGGCATGGGGAGGGGCAGGGAATTGGAGGAATGGGGGTTTCAGTCAGTTCCTCCTGAGTTGTTTTCCTTCTAAAGGGGGAGGCAGGGGGGCATTCCTCACACTCTTCCCCTGCTTGAGTGTCGGGTCCCACCCACAGGAGACAGTCTTCCATGAACTTCTCCAACATGAGTCCTTTTCCATGGGGCTTCAGCTCTTCACCACCTGCCCCAGCGTGTGTTACTTCTAAGGGATGCAGTCATAGAATCACAGAATGTCGCAGTCTCTCAGGCCCAGACTGCTCCATCCTGGTCCCCCATGGAGTTACAAGGCCTCCCTTCAGCAAAACTGCTCCTGCGTGGGCCTTTCTTTCTCAGTGTCTCTCTCTCTCTCTCTTTAGGTCTCTTCATGGGTTGCAGGTTCTGCAAGGAGCTTGTTAAAACACAGGTCATGGTGTCTTCCATATATCTCCACCCACTCCAGCACAGGGCCTCTCTACTGGATATAGGTGGGGCCTCTGCTCCCTGTTATCATCTTCCATGGGCTGCACCATGGTCTTCTCCACAGGCTGCAGGGGAATCTTTCTCACTGGTGCCTGGAACACCTCTCTGCCCACACCCCCACCTTCCTCACTGTCTGCAGACTTTCTTACATCACCTCACTTCCTTCTCTGGTGGCAAAAACCAGCTGCTTTGGGGGTGAGAGAGGGGGTGTTTCTCTTAAGTGTGAGTTCCTATGACCATCGTTGATGGGCTCGGCCTTGGTCAACAATGACTTTGGCTTTGAGTCAGCTGGTGTTTACTCTGTTGGGCCTATAGAAAGCTTCTATCTGCTTTGTGCAGAAGCTGCCCCTGCAGCCCCTCCCTCCTCCACCAGAACCTGGCCATGCAAAGCTACAACACAGATCCATTTTTCTAGTTTATTTTAAAGGCACTAGGACCATTACTCCATCTCAGATCTTCAAGGCTCAGCATCTTTCCTACTAACTTTTGCCTTATGAACACCCAAAACCTAGTATTCAGATAGACTCACAGAGTATCCTTTGATTTGAAAAGTCTTCCTTCTGTTCCTTGAAAGAGTTAGTGATAAAGAAAAGGAAAGAAGTGACTTTTAAAAAAAATTATTGCATGAGTTAGATGGAGGAGTTTCTACCTGAAAAAGATATTTATGAAAGGATCATACCTACTTGCATATGATGTGGTAAGCTGTGAGAAAACAAGTGTCATAACTCACTAGGAAGAAGCCAGCTTTGCTTAATCTTTCCTCAAGGGACATAGCTCAGTTTATTTCAGTAAGGTCCATCAGTTCAGTTGTCTCATAGGACAAAGAGCATAAAGTTTGAAGACTGATTGGATCTCTGGGGCCTCAATTTAGTTATCTAAATAAAGGCTTCTAGTTCTTCCTGAGACACTTTAGGGTATCTACAACATCTGTTGTCTGAGTGACATGACAAAGGACCCACAGGTCACCAGCGCCCTTCTGCAAAAGCAGCTGAAGATGAGGCAAAGATACCCTATGGTATTGAAGATGGAACTCTGACTGCACTTAATTAGCCAACTTGAGTCTTCTCTGTCTCATTGTGATGGCTGAGCTGGAAATAATATTACATACTAAATATCTGAATGGGGAAACTGAAAGGAGGAAAAAGAAGCTGTGGGATAGAAAAGAACTTGTTCTGGGTGCATTAGAAGAACTTGTTGGTCCCAATTTAACAATGACATTTGTGAGGCAGGGTGCATTCAAGATAGGAAGGCAGAAAAGCAAGTTCATCAGAAGGCCACCAAGGTGGCTGGAGACTGAAACAGTTTCTCTATGAGCAAAGGTTGATAGGGATAGTGTTTTTCAGCCTGGAGAATAATAGCTTCAGGGGGACTTAGTTGCAGCCTTTGAATATATATGAAGGCATTATCAAACAGATGGAGCCATGGATAAACCCCTGAACAACAAGGTCTGAATTTGGTGTTGAATTTGGTGTTGAATTACTCTGTTTTCAGCAGGAGGTTGGACTACAGACCTCTAGAGGTCCTGTCCTTTCCAACATGAATGATTCTATGATTATTATTAGACTGCACGTTCCTCCAGTAGAGGACCATCTGAGGAAATTTGCGATTAAATAATGGAAACTTTTCTTTTATGAATCCATTAGGTGTAGGTGTGCATTATGTTCAAACCTGGAACAGACCTTGTTTTATTTTCTCAAAAAAAGAATCCAATTAGTGTGAACTGAATAGGAATTAGGGATTCCCTTCAAAATCACACTACTGATCCTAATCAAAACTGCAATGTAGATGAAGCCTAATTCCTCAAGTTGAGCTAAGGTATTTCTACAGTGACTTAGAGTTAAATTAAAATTCAAGTCTGGAAAATGACTAAGTTCATAACATGAGATTTAGTTTTTAATGACTATTTTGTCATGAAGCTCAGAAAGGAGAGAGACAATTAGTATATTGTAATCATTGCCATATTTTTTGTGAGGGACACTGTATCTCTCTGCCTTTGCCTGTACCTCTTTATGTTTTACTCTGTAAAAACTTTCATCTATGAATGCTTTCTTACCTGTGCTTGTGCCTAGAACAATGAATCCTTGGCCCTCTAAAGATGCCAGATACTTTTCCAGTAATAACAATAGAAATCAACTGCATTAATTACATAGTTTCTTCGGCACACAAAAGGTCCTGGACTCATTAAACCCTCTGTCATTGAATAAAGCAGTTAAGGCTTGTAAAAATGTTTAATTTAAACACACACACAAAAAAATTAAAAAATCCAAACTAACAAACCCTGAGTTGTCTTCATAACTCTATTAGTTTTGGTTTAGTGTATAACTGCAGTCTTAATGGAAAGTATTACATTGGAATTTAGAAGTTTAGGATGTTATTTTGTTCCTAATAGAAACATATTAACCGAAAGAAGCCCACAGACTTTTGACAAAATAAAGTCCTACCCTCCTCACTTCATTTCTATCTCTTTCCCTCCTCATGTCTCTCACTCTTCCCATCAGTCACTATCTACAACACCACTTTAAAATAGTACAACTTATTTTTCAAGTGCAAGGAATGAGAGCTTTTATCTGGATATTATCCTATACAGAGAAGTATGCCACTATTTTGCTGTTTGGAATATGCACTGCAATTGGTTTCATGGATCTACTTATCTGCAGCATCTGGAGATTTTAACTGAAGTGCAAATGAGAGTATAACAGAAGCATATTAATTAAATACTAACCACAGGCTTTGGCTCTGCTACAGGATGCACTAAACAACACATATGGAATATAGGTCAAAGAAGCAAGATATGAGTGCAAAAAAGAATGTATTTGATTTTAGTAGGGTATTGCACATGCCACTCATTAAACTGGACTCGGAGGAGTTCCGTTTTCATACAGGTGATAGATCAGTAATACTTGTTACTCACAGGAACATACATATATATACATATATATAGCTAATGACTCTTTTCTATGTGAAACATTTCGATTTACTTGATGCAATGGTAAACACTATTCTACTAATCTATGCACAGATTGAAAACTTTGTCCTAGAGGGTACAAAATAGACAGTGCTGATGTGCAGGTCCCCAATTAGGTGTGGAATACCTTTTCAACTTATGCTCATCTGTCTAGTAAGCTGAATTCCTGGAAGGTTTAATGTGGTTCATTAAACACTGCAGGAAAACCACAAACAAGAAATAAATGTCTTAGTAAGCTTGTTAATGCCATCTTAGTGTGGTTACAGGCAAAGTATCAACATAACTCAGTGAACAGTGAAGTGTTTTGTGGTTGAAGTTTTAAATGCAGAGAATCATAGAATGGATTCTATGGGGTTGGAAGGCACCTCGAGAGATCATCGGGTCCAACCCCCCTGCCAAAGCAGCTCCCTAGCTCATATTGTACAGATAGGTGTCCAGACGGTTCTTGAATATCTCCAGAGATGGAGACTCCACCACCTCCCTGGGCAGCCTGTCCCAGGGCTCTGTCACCCTCACTGTGAAAAAGTTCTTCCACATGTTGGTGTGGAACTTCCTGTGCTCCAACTTGCAGCCATTGCCCTTTGTCCTGTCCCCACAGACCACTGAAAAGGGGCTGGCCATTCCCCCCTGAATCCCATACTTAAGATATTTATAAACGTTAATAAGGTCAAGGCTGAATGATTTGGGTTAGAAACAACTGTTAAAGATAATCTATTCCAACTCCTCTGCCATAGGCAGAGTCATCTTCCATTAAAACAGGTTGCTTTAAGACCCATCCAAACTGACCTTGAACACTTCAGATGGTGGGGCACCCACAAATTCTCTGGGCAGCCCTCTATCAGTTTAAAACCATTGCCTCTTGTTCTGCCACCACAGGTCTTGGTAAAAAGTCATTCTCTTTCTTTTTATAAATCCTTTTTTACATACTGAAAGGCTGCAAAAGAGGTTTCCCCAGAGGCTGCTTTGTTCCAGGGTGAACAAGCCAAACTGTCTCAGCCTTTTTTCAGGCTACAGGTGTTCCAGCCTTCTGATAATTTATACCCACTCTAACTAGTCCATGTCTTTCTTGTAATGGGGACATGATAGCTGAATGCTGTGCTCCAAGGGGAGTTTCACCAGAGCAAAAGGACAGAATCACCTCTGTTGACCTGTTGGTCATGCTTTTTTTGATGCAGCCCAGAATATGGTTGTCTCTCTAGACTACAAGTGCACATCACTGGCTTATGTAGAATTTTTCATCCACGAGTACCTCCAAATCCTTCACCATAGCACATTTATCCCCCACTCTGTAGTGATATTAGGTATTGTGCTGACCCACATGCAGGACATTGCTCTTGGCCTTGTTAAACATCATGAGGTTAATGATACACCTATTAGAACACCACTAACCATTTGAGAGGTCTGTTCTTGAAGCACATCACCCAGAAAATTTCAGAGACGTCCAAAATATCAGCTACAGCATGGTTAGGGCCTGTGAAACTGTTAACACAGTATTATTTTTCAATATTAAACCTTCTTAGATAACAAAGCAGCGATTAGGAAAGGTGGGAGTAGGGATGATGCAAAGGTTGCTGAATAACCTTCTCCACTATGGATTTCGGGAAGGAAGAGCAATATTCTGTAGTGATAAACGAGGGGTTTCCACTTATGCCCAAGTTACCAATAAAGTTTATTCTTTCACAGTGAAAAAACAGTAGGAATTCCTAGGAGTCTCAGTCCATGGAGGAAGAGAAAAGCAGGGTCATCCAGAGGGAAGCAAGGGAAAAGAAAAAGGTATCGTCTGTCTTGTGATGGATGATTCAAAGTGAAGTGCTAAAAGGATGCAGTGAGAGATTCAGAGCCGGGAGAAAATTTGTTGAAGATGTCTAAAAAGATCTAAGAAAGGTGCTGGTTCTGGAATTACATTACAGCTTCCCTTTTTCTGTCAGTGCACTTCTCTGATTCTAATGATAATTAATGTCACCTCCAGGTCACAAAGCTCTGTGACCCATTTCCATTTCCAGGCCTCAATAGGGAAGATCAGTGCTGTTCTTCTATTTGCTGTGAAAAACTATACAGATATAATAATAGAAAAGGCTGAAATTCAGATTTTTTTCTTTTGTTCAATTCTGGTTTATGACCACTAATAGGTGTTTATGTTAATGCCAGGATATGTACTTACTTGATCAAATAGAAAAACAAAGGCTCTGTTGAATATTAAAGGATATTTTGAAAGCAGTAATCATTCTATTCATTTGCAGATGATAGGGATAGGCTGATGTAGTCCAGCTTGTCCTCTACCTGCCTATTTACCTGTTTTTTTTCTGTAGCACTCACAACCATAGAATCTAAACAAAATTAACATTTTCATTTTAATTAAATTCAATTATTACTGAATTTATTTTAACATTATAAGCTCTTCTCCTTCAGGAATGTGGTAATAAGAAAAGACTGATGGGTGTCATTAACACTTTGGGTTTTTCTGGTAGAATGAGTCAAACACATCTTTCCACCCTATTTCCTGGCTCTGGGTATTACAGCAATATCTGGAGTGCTCAGGTGGGACTGTGCTACACACTGTTCAAACAAGTGGGGAAAGGCAGCCTGTGTGAAGAGTCGCAGTGTGTTAAACTGAATGAAAGGATGCTTTGTTTCTGCTTTACAGGTGGCTACATGAAAAGTAGAGACATTTAAAAGCTTTGGTATTGGCATCACGCTTGAAGGCTATGGTAGAGATAGGAATTAATCTTAAGACCTCTTTGTTCCAGTCAGCACTTCAATAACACTTCACATCTTTCATCACTGGCTGTCTTGATGTCTTGCTTTATTCATGATTTTTTCAGTATGACATTTTTCTTGAGACGGGCAATAGGAAAATATGCACTCCCACACAGGTACTAGCAAATTATCATGTGCATAAGCCTCCAACAGCAAAAAAAAAAAAAGAAATAAAAAGTAGATTTCCCACTGAACTTGCCTCAAAATAATCAATAATTTTAGATGAAAGGATTGCTTTGTCCTCATGGATCATAGGCAGAGGCAATAAATAGAACTCTGAGGTTAGTACCCTGGCTTTAGTTATCCTTATTTGTAGGAACACAGCTGAGTTCACCTTGGAAGAGACCTCAGAAAAGCATCTAGTCTATCTCCTGCTCAAAGCATGGACAACCATCAGTATAGACCAGGTTTTCAGAACTTTATCCACTCCAGCCTTGAAAATCTCCACCGAACAACTTGTCTATGCAACATTTTCTGATATTTGATGGTCCTTATGATGAAAAGCTTTTTCCTTATATTCAGTCGGAACCTTTTTTCCTTTTTCCATGTATACTTCTGAGGAAAGGATTTTTTAACAGATTCAAAGCGTAAGGTGGCATGGAAACAGACATGTTGCCAGTGAACAGCTTAAGGACTGTTCATAAGGTGTCATGAAGACACAGATGAAAGACAGAGCACACTTTTGGTGGCATCCAGAGTCCTTTCTAAAAAATGAGATGTAAGATTTGGCAATGTTAAACCTTTTTAAATGGTTGTCAGGTGAGCAGTAGAAAAAAAAAAAAAGACACAAGACACACTTAACCAGGATTTATTAAAAGTTATTTCTCTCTGCAAAAAAAGCACCAAGCAATGTAAAACAATTTGCATGATTTTCAGCTCTTTAAGCAAGCTGTGATAGCACTAACCCTGATATTTTTGTGAGGCACTCTAAGACCGTATAAATGGATCCATCAGTGTTCAAAATGGAGAATGTTGTAGTTCACCATTTAATAAGGAATAAATCAGGTCTAATTAGGTGGAAGCGACTGGATGGTTTAGTTCACTGCTGCACTGTTGCTGTTTTGTCTGAGGCTTTAAAAGCTAACTTGGGAACTCAGGGTGAGAGACAGAGAAACAATTATGAGGAGATTTGGACTAAAGAGACAGCTACTTCTCTGTTATTCATGTGTCACAGAACTTTTCTTCAGAAATGTTTGTTCCCTAAAAGTTAATTTTTCCTTGGCAGTAAATTATTTATTTACAAGGTAATATTTTTTAGACATTTTTAAATCATATTTTGTTTCTGTGTGACTGGTGAGGTTGTGTGTATTTGTGTGTGGTGCACTGATTAGCAAATTCATATGAAATGGCCATTTTCTGGGATTTTTTACATATAATCATAGATGAGTCACATCGGAACAATTATTTATTGATTGATTAATTTATGTAACCTGGAAAGGTTTCAAATGGAGATTTGAAGCCATTATTGAATCACAGAATCATAGAATGGATTGGGTTGGAAGAGCTACTTTCTGGTGGGGCAGTGTGAGAAGCAGAAAAGGCCTTGATTCCGTTAAATCACTACTCAGCAATAACAAAAACATCTCTACATTATCAATGCTGTTTTCAGCACAAATCCAAAACATAGCTTCATACCACCTACTACAAAGAAAATTACCTCTACCCCAACCAAAATCAGCACATCAATCATGCATAATCAAACAGTATTTGATGTTCTGCTAATTGCTTTTTAATTTTTTTTTCTTACTTTAAAACTTACTCTTCACCTTCACTGTCAAGAAGCATAAGATTCGTGTTGAGGCTGGTTTATGTGTTATGTGGCATCAGTGATATTAATGATTACTTCTTTGCTGGTTCCCCATCTGGTAGTATTGGATATGTGTGGACAAACAAGGAGTGGACAGGGGAGGTTCATTTGGAGCAATTTCATGATGGTCCTGACATTTTCTAACACTCTCCTGTGGTATCATCTTTCTAATTAAATACACCGTGCTGCACATTTTAATAGGAATAAGAAGAGGAACAAGCTGGCTGGCACATGGCTGAACTCTTCAGAACAAGTGTCCTTGAAACATGCTGGCTTAGGATTGTATATGTTTAAAGCCAGTTTTACATCACATAAGGAGCATACTACTTGCCATGCAGACAGCTATGGTAGGGTGGTGGTAAGGAAAGCAAGCTATCCAATCCCTAACACCAGCAAAAACCAGATACAGGATTTATGACTGGACAGTGCTTCACCATGGCAGAAAGAAATATCTGTACATTTCTCAAGTTCAGATCCTATGGGAGCTGGCTTTCACTTAGCTGTAGAACCATAGCAATACCAAGTATGACTAGCCCTACTGCAAGGGTGACCTAAAAGCTTTTAGGGCAGAAAGAAAATGAAAGGATCGATAGCTCACATTCACTCACCAGTTATAGTGAACGCACCCAACCTCAAGGAGTATCCATGGCATGAATCCCTTGCCACAGGGAGGACTTCATGTCACAGACCTCCTGCTCCAAGAAGACTCCAAAACAACCTCCAGCAGTTCTCCATTTATATCCAAGGGGGATCAGAGCTCATGGTTATACATGGTAATTCACTAGAAACTTCTTCAGACTGAGGCATCTCATTGGCTGAGAGCCTTGTCCATGGACTGAAGGGGTCTTACCTGTGGGTCGAGGGGTATACATGATGGCAGTCGCTTGGGAGGGATGTGGCTCAGTTGTCAGTAAATGTTTAGTGTTGTCGTGGTGGGTGCACCTGCCTCTGAGAAAATGACTTACAGCCATCTCATCAAAAGCTCTTGACTAAAGTGTCTTTTCCTGAAGATGGAGTAGTGTCATTCATGCCCTCATGATAAATACTGGCCTATGGTATCCCAGTATCATGCCCAGTCATTGATTGGGAAACTGCTAGTTTCAGAGGTCAAACACAGACCAGGAAGTTTGCCCTGGCCTTATTTAGTTTATATAAATAAATCAATCCTGAGTTACCTGCTCTTATTACAACACACTAAGGATAGCTTCATTACTGACCTATTCCTCTGTTGCTTTACTGGGTGATAGTTGATATGAATTGCACATCCTGTGGTTTCTATATCAGGTCATGTAAGGTCTGTGGTCAAATCACATTCATTGTTGCTACATTAAAAATTAAGTAGAAAGAAGTTGCATGGGCACTTCATATTGCAAAAGAATCAATATAAATCTCTCAAATATTTAATCCATACCTAATTTATGAAACATAGATGTGGTCTGTCACATGATTCCAGCTGTGTCAGATTTAGCAAATCATATGGCTGGAAAGCATCCCTGGGAACGAACTCCTCAGAGTGAGTTCACAACCTTCATTTGAGTCTGGAGCTTCACGAGATGACATCTTTTCTCCCCAGATGTGTTTCAAGGCCAATGTCTTGTTCTGGCTTTGTGATCCAGGTATAAAGATATAGGCATATGGGACAGGAAAGAGGCCACATTGCTGAAGTTTGTTACTGTATGAGCTGCAAGCAGAGCAATCAGGAATTGTGAAGAGGAGGTAAATGGTATCTACTTGGTGCATAGTGCATGAGATTTGACAGGTCTAAATTATGGAGCCTAACACTGAAAAGTTCATCTATCCAACTGGACAACTCAGGAAAAGGAAGGGTTTTGTACCACACAGAATCAGTCTTTCAATGATGGAGAAAAGTACAAGTAGCAAAGGTTGCTTCTGACACCTGAACACTCCTCAGAGGTCTGCAGTCTAGGGTGTGACCTCCTGAGACTAAGGATCAGATCTCACAAGTTAAACAAAGGAATAAAAGTGCCACAAAAAGTCATGAGGATATAGGTGAGGCAGAGTGTGAAGGACTTTTGCAGTTATACAGTGATGTACGATCAGACTGTGTTTAGCTTGATGGTTGAAATAAGGTAACAGGTCACAGAATTACAACAAATGAAACATGTAGAGAAAGGTAATACCTTGGGAAAAAAAATCCCATATGTTTCTTTTAAAATGCTGCTTTTTGCATTAAAGGGAAAGAAATCTAGAGGAAGTAAAATAGATTATCATAAACTATGCACAAGGAGTGAAAATATAACACAGTCACTCCAAATATAACATGACTGCTCTGAAGTGTAGTGAACTAGAGTGATGAAATCTTATGTGCATTTAATAACAATTTGGATGCAGTGCCTAAATCCATCAAAATCCACTTTATTTCTTTCCAATAATATGCATGCTGATTTAAATTTCGTAGTGCCAGAATATGTCACTGCTCAATATTTAAACCTTTTGATGATTTTCACTGAATATGTTCCATTTAGCACTTAATGATTTGTTTGCTGGTTTGTGGTTGTTTGTGGGTTTTTTTTTGAGATGCATTTTCAACTCCTTTAAGTGAACTGATAGCATGGAAGTGGGTCTGATCTCTGTAAATGCTGCTCATTAGACTACCAATTACATTGTGCCACATCCACTTAAAAAATATGATGTCCTGAATGTAATCACGGTGCTTACAATAGTAAGACAACTGAAAAGAGGGAAACGAGATGTTTTTGTTTCAAAAATATCAGTGGAGGATTACCGTTTAGTACTGGTTACAGGAAGATCTCTACACCATGTGAGCAGAGCTGAGTATACACATTTGAGAATGTAGCATTCTGCTGTTGGTGTTGTAAACTCTTTTAAACTAAATATGTGGTTAGTTGGATCATGGACTGCTATTGCAGTGCAAGGATCTTGTTGTGGAGAGAATAACTTTGGAAGCTGGGCATATCAGCAGTAGCTTGGTCATCAGCTGAGCATCTCTTTGTTAAGGCATGTGTTCTGCAGGCAGCACCACTGCCTGGAAGATACTTGCAGAAGACAAGAGTAATCTAGGAAGTGACAATGGAATTCTATGAACATTTTTAGTCCAACTCAGCTGCTTATTTATGGACATCTAGAGCTATATGAGCTACTCTGGGGTATCTGAGGCATTCACTCTGGTCAACAGGAGGACCCATGGGATATATACAATCTGGAGCATCAGATGGATGCTAGGCAGGATATGCTAGCATCATAAATGGCACAAGATGGTTAAATGTCAGCAACCAATCTGAACCCCTTGAGTTTTCTGGATCTGTATTTCTGTGGCAAATTTGATCCTGGCTGCCACAGACCTTGTCTCCTTCCTATGGAACATGCTCTAGGCTCATTCTCCCATTCATTTCCCTTTCTCATTTCTTGTTCTAGTTGAAACCTTCTCTAAGCAATGTCAGTACATTCACCTTACAGAAAGGTATTTTTAAAATTTTTATTTTCTGAAACCACAAGACAGAAAGTCCTATAAGGAAGAACGTGGAAATATGCAGCTGGCAGGGAAACTGCAATGACCAGCAGTGAGGCTGCCATGGAAACACATCCTAAGGCTAGCGAGTCAAATCCTACTAGTAGATATTTAATGAAATTTTGATATAAAGCCTGAAAATCTACTATTATGAACATCATTTTTGTTGGTCAACAGTGCAGCTAAGAATCTGCTACTTAATTTCTTTACAGTGGTTGCCACTCTGTCAGTGCAAGTGTTACTATATTAGGCTTTTTGATGTAGTATATACCACTGATATAAACTTCATCCAAATTAAAGTTTAACTTAAAAGACTGCTTAAAGAAAGTATTTGGGGACAGCCACGTAATTTAAGCACCTGTGTTTACAAAGTGTGAGTAATTTCAAGTGTGACAATTTAGAGTCATAATATGACACAGGAATTCTTGCTTCATTAACATCAGGTACCCACTTGAACAGCAACAAATCAGAGGAAAATCTAGACATTTTTAATGGCTTTTTTTTTTTTTTTTTTTTAGTAAAAAAACCCTTCTATTTTACCAGCAAAGTGTGACACTTCAGGATTGATACATTGTACAAATCAGCACCAGTCAAACCAGGACCTGTTTGAACAGCCATACCAGATCTTCAATTGAAGATTGCTTTTCTTCTTTTTTACATAGAATCATAGAATCATAGAATGGCATGGGTTGGAAGGGACCCCAAGGATCATATAGCTCCAACCCCCCTGCAGGCAGGGCCACCAACCTCCAGCCTGGATCTACACCAGGTTGCCCAGGGCCCTATCCAACCTGGCCTTGAACACCTCCAGGGACGGGGCATCCACCACCTCTCTGGGCAGCCTGTTCCTGCACCTCACCACTAATATACATAACTGTATATTGTGTAAATACCATTATGTGAAAAGAATCCCACACATTTAATTTGAAAATCACATTATGTTGATGTATTCACTTTTTTCTTTCAGAGGGTACAGTTATTCAGGCTATAACTTCTGTCCAAAAGGAAAGTGATGCTTTAAAATATTTTGGACGTTGTTTTCAGTCAGTCACTCAGTAACCCACTTCTGGCAATTGAGTTGATCAAACAAGAGCTCTAAGAGCTTAAATTTTAATCATATATTCCTGGTTAATCTCCAACCCCCCCCCCCCCACTCCCCCCCCACCCCCCCCCACCCCCCCCCCCGAAACAAGAAGTAGAATGCTAATTTCCTTGGTACACAGCATGCACTTTATCCTCAACAGGAACCTTCAGATCAAGAATGGGTATGCTGATTCTCACAGAAGCTGAACATTTTATTCCTATGACACATCAGAAAAAAATCTGTATTCTTTCAGAAGTGTGAGATCCAAAGTAACTGCCATTGAGAAGAGACACAAAGAGGCATCTCAAAAATTTTTAGATTTCAGAAAGAGCCATTTCTTCCAGAACTTTATACCCCACGATCCTGAACATGAGATAGTACCAGAAGGTTGTTTAGCCTTAATGTGCACTTGGAGTTATAGAAATCATGAACATGAATGACTGGGGAAATTGTTCTGTGTGGAACAGAACAACTGCTGGATGCTGGGTGAAAAAGCTGGAATATTATGTGGCTCCCTCACCTTTGTGATATATCCTAGGGACCCTGCTTTGGCAGGGGGGCTGGACCCGATGATCTCTGGAGGTCCCTTCCAACCCCTACAATTCTGTGATTCTGTGGAAGGATAGGAGTCATGCAATGACATTGTATAGGAGGGTGTGCACATAGTGTTATCAGATGGAGATTTGCATCTTCTACCTCTACGTGACCACTTTCCATGAGCATTTTGCTTAGAGAGCAGTTTACCTCATGGAAAATGAGGATAGACTTCTTCACCTGAAGGTTATAATATTTAGAACAAACAGTAAATAATTGGTGTGCTGAACATCCTAGATATTTGTAGTCTGACGTGAGAAGTATGAAGAGGTTTGAAAGCTTTAATACATAATCACAGCTACAATGTAATTGCGGTAGCAGAGCTTTGAGGTATTTACATATGCCTGCACTATTAATAGAAAACAACTGAGGATCAAAAAATAAAGAAAAACAACACAGAAAAGAAAAGGAAAAGGGTAAAAGACATGGCATTTACACCAAGATTGTCTATCATTAGTGGTGTTTGAATAAATTCTAGATAAAGTTCCAGAAAAGGTTAATTAAAGAGAGGACTGGCTTGACATTTCTTAAAAAACCCCTCTAAACCAAGTACATAAGCAAACAACTGAACATAAATGACAGTTTTTTTAATGAAACAATAAAATGGTTAAAGCTTGAACTCACATACAAAAAGAAACAAGAAATGGAAACTGAGATTAATAAAGATAAGCTTAAATATAAAATGAAATGAAATAAAGTAACATGAAGTCATAGAGAGAAAGTTAGAAAGACCAATGACCAACATACAGTGCAATGTGTAAGAGACATCAAGGATAACAAGAAATCATTGAGTAATAAGAGAAACATCATGAAAATCTTGAACTGATACTCAAGTTAATGTTGTTCTTAAGTTCCCCTGTAAAACATCAATGAGTAGCAGATATTTTGAAACACTATTACTAGTCAAAACCGAACAAGATTTCTAAGATTTTTGCTTTGAAGAATTATAAATTAAGTAATAATTATGAAGAACTCATAAATTTCCAGTTAAAACAATTTCATATTTTTAGTAATCATCACCTTAAAAGGTGAAAAACTAAACCAGTAACAATCAACAAGATTAAATTATATCATTGCATCCAACTACTGTAATTTTCTTCTAAGGCAGTGTTACAGACAATAAAAGGAAATAGTGAAAAACAAACCTTAATTTTAAAAAGATTTTGGTTCATGCTCTCAGAAGATTCTAACAAACAAGTAATGGAAACAGGAAAGCATGTTATCACTACCACATGTATTTGATAACCATTTGCATAAAATTGTTATTAATTTCAAAAGAATATATATATTATTCTGCAGAAATCTACCTTGTATTTGATCAATGCATTTGCTAGTTGTATAAACAATGAAAAAGATTTTTTTCTCAGTTTGCTGTTTGTATGAACCTGAGAGAGAAAAGGGATACTGCAAGTGGCATGAAGAGAACTGAAAGTAGTCTTGAAAATTGGTAAAACAGTCTTGCAAAAGAAAAAAAAAAGAAGAGATTGGGTAGGGACAAATTTAAGATGTTACATTTGGAAAAAAAACCTGTCAATTGCACAATTGTAGGATGGAATATGAATGTAGCAGATCTGTAGAAAGGGTATCTGGGATTTAGACAACAATATGGGTCAAATATGAGCCAAAAAGATTGTAGGGTGAAAAATAGCAAATTTTGTTTTGGGTAGCAGAAAGCCCAAAAGCATCTAAAAATGGGAATTAATTCTTTCTTTTCAGTTTTTGTAATGTGCAAGGAATGATAGAGCTTTGGGGTTTGGACCTACTAGTCTGCAGTAATTAAAGATTAATCCACAGAATTGTTTTGAGCATAAACAAGACCCTAGAAAGCAAAGCATTTGAAGAAAGACTGATCAGCTTCTTCAGTTACTTGAATAAAATTGACTGATTCCCCACTGGCTGCAGTGGGAGCTTAGACACTGCTCATAAGAAGACACGGCTGCATTATGAACTCTTAAATACAGCATGTGAAGTTTTGATCTGAATTGCACCACAGCAAAATCTTGCCAGTACAGCACTGGGATCGATTGCCTAGAAACAGTGAGGTCTCAATCACTGGAGGTCCTTAAACAGAATTGGAAAAGGCTCTGTCAAGAATGAAGTAGGTGTGTAACTAATCATGCCTCAGGGCGAAGAGGTGAAATAAACGGTCTTTTCAATCCCTCTGGGAAACAGGGACTCAGAGCCTGAAGCCATTCATGCACTCCGATACCTAGATCAAATGTCCCTGTACTTCAACACAGACAGTCATTTGTGGTGTATGGAAGACACGGACTCCAGCAGGTGCAAGTATAGAATCAGCTTTATTACACACACTACTGCTTAAATACCTTCCCCTAAAGGGAGGCGTTCATTCCCCCAGCGATCACTCAGCTTGGGGCCCTAAATAGCACAAAGCTAACCACTTCTGTTTCACTGGCCGGTGTTCAACAGCCTCCTCCAAGTTCCCGTTCACTCCCAGATCCGTGCATATTTTGCTGTTCCAGATTCTTGCTCACACCACACTCCCATGTTCTTTGTTTAACCCTTGCTTTTTGGCATGCCGCCTGGAGAAGCCTTATCAAATATATTTCTATTCTCTACAGTTATTGAATTAAAGTCAGACATAATCCTGGGATCTCTGAATGATTCCCTCTTGGGACCTCCTCTTCTAGCAATGGGAAATCAGCCATTCTGTAGTGGGCTAAAGACAGTATCTGAAGTTAGCTGGATTGAATAGCTCCTTTAATTTATTCTTTTTTTCAGCAATATTAGCCATTTTGTGGTTGTACATATTGAAGGGAGTGACTGTTTCCCCCCTGATTTAGTGCTCTGCATTATTTCATAGTCTGGTGTCTGATCTGCTACAATGACCTAGTCTGGCTCTTGATAGCTATGCAAATGGTCTTCTATTTCTAGTCAAAAGTTAACTATCTGCTAAAAAGAGAGCTCTTGAAGTTAGGACTCCCAACTACTGCTTCTTTCCACAATGTTAATTGTAAAATACATTTAAAACCACTCTGCATCCAAGTTTTTCTCCCTGCAGAATGGACTTACTATGCCACTAATTTCATGGATGTTGTGAGGCAAAGAAGTGTAAAGTATTACTCCTGGAAGAAACAAACCCATAAAAATCAATTTAGCATGAGTGTTATTTCTTTATCAGTTTATTTCTTTTCAGTGTCACTGAAACCAACTTTTTTTCTTTTTTCTTTTCTTTTTTTTTTCAAATATAGGAAGATACAGTTCTATCACTTGAGCCAAATGTAATTTCCATGTTAGTGTACACTATAAGCAAGTCAAATGGTCCCACCAGTGAGTGGCTCAAGGAACTTGGAAGCTACTTTTTCACTGACAATTTATTCACTTCAGTTCATAGGTAGTGTATGTGCCTTGTACCATTCCATGATGAAGAATACCAGGATGAAGAGGTGGAGTAGTACTCAGCAGTACATTTTTTTGCTGCCAAAGTGAAAACATCTTCAGACGCCATGGTGCATGGAGACAGAATTTTGTGCATTGACATGATGAAAAGAAGGTGTCTGCAGTAAAAGTGCAAGTGGTTGAAAGGCTTATCTCTTCTTTTGCACACTGTTGGAATTTTATAATGCTTACAAATAGAGAAAAACAGACAATGCAGATCCAGTCATGATGTGGTTTATAAAATTTGATTTGTCCAGTAAGGGTGCTTCTTAATTCAACATTAGACTTTCTATCTCCCCTATTTCCATAGGTTAATCTAGGTTTAGGCAATGGTGAGTTTTACCCATTTTGGGCTATAGACAATTTTTTCTGTAGAGAGATTGAACATTCCATTAATTTTATTTTTGTACCAGAAGTTGTTTAGGAAATAACATTCTCTAGAAAGGAAAACATATAAACTGGTCTTGGGAGATGCAAAATCTTCCCCAAAGTCTTATTTCCTAAATTAACTTTTGCTAATCTGCCTGAGTAGAATCTGATGGTATTTAAACAAAAGTTGTGGTAACCTTTATAATGACAAAATTAGCTGTGATTTCACAAGCATGTCCTCAAAATCCTTCTCATGTTGTTCTTTTGGAGATTTTGGCTTGGTTTCAGTAACAAGTATGTACAGTCATGACCAAAGTCCATCCTACTTTTGTCACCTTTACATTTCTATAATATCAGAATGATAGATACAAAAAGAAAGAAATATAAAAGGATGAAAGAACCTTAGTTCTCTTGTATTGCCACAAAGTGTCACCCTTTTCCCATGCATTGCCTACCTTGATTGCTTTTCTGTAGCTCAGAAAAAAATATGTCTCCTTTAAAGGAGACAGTCCTGAAATGCAGGGACAGAATCAGTCTCAAGTTGTGTAAAGTGATATATGTCTATTTTGATCTCTGATGACTGCAATGGAGGTTTAAATGAGATAACACTTCATGTTTTGATACATAGGTCATTCATATTAAGTACTGTTGAAGATCACAACATGGTTAAAGCCCATTTGTTAATTTGTTTACAGGGAAGCTTATTTGTCCATATATAATCAATCATCTTGTTTGCATACATTAAAAAATGCTGTCATTGTGATGTAATTGCACACACTTTGTAGATCTTCATTTCCAGCTGTTCACAGTCATCTGGGGAAATGAATGAACTGATTTGTGGGTTCTTTGATAACAGCGTGTTAATAATTTACTGTCATTTCCTAAGACATTAAAATCAGGTGGAACTAGGTTTTGCCAAACATGGAATTGTGAAAATGAAACTCCTTTATGGATGTGGACCAAGCAGAGTTCCCATACTACCAAGACTGTAGGAAATGCTCATTGCTTCTAGCTCTACAGGTATACAGTTCTGCCCAAGCAGTTTGCTGTCTACAGGATGATGAAGACAGAAAAACAAACAGTTTGGTATTTGTTGGGTGGTGGAGATATCAACCAGTCTTAGTTATTGACTCAGCTGTGTACATGAGTAGTCATTACAAATTGTGATGTGTGATGACAGAGGGTGCAAGAAACTGTGGGTCCTGACTACAAGATGTTTTCTCCTTTTAGGAGAAGAATGACAAAAATGTTTCTTGAAGAACTGGAAAATAAAACAATTGAAGTTACCATAACCCATTCATAAAAACAAAGGGATTGATCTGGCAAAGATTAAAAAATGGGTTTAGTGATGTCTTATTCTAAATATATGTGGGAAATGGAGGCAACACCTAAGACTTCTTGGGGGAACAGATGGGAGGCAAGGATGGCTTCCAGCAGTTATTTTTACTAGGTGATGGGGTCTTCACACAGGTCTTCATTGCTGCCAGCACAATGTGTACTATGCTAGTACACTGTTATTTATGATGAAACCTTGCCATTGCCGGAACAACAAAAGGCAGATGAGAAGATCTCTACTTGCAACAGTGGACAAAGAGATATGAACAGAAAGAATCCTAGGTAATCCAACTTGCACTGGCAATCATATATAGAAAATGGTGAGCATGTATAGGTAGTGTCAACAGTGAATATGAGTGAAGTAAGACCAGAAATAGGATCAAGAGAGAATTATTAGATTCCTGGAATGTCTCCAGAGATAGTTAGTGATACTCAGAAAAATAATCAGGATCTGGGTAATGCAACTCAGCATGTCACAGTCAAGTTATAATGAAACATTACTGGACGTGTGATCAGTGAACACATAGGTCACAGCTATGACCAAAATCTAGCTCTGAGCTGACAAAGATGCTTTCATGATTTCAGCAACTTCCAATACGTTGTAACTGTATTTAGCAATATTTTAATCAATATTCTTATTGATTGTGCAGGTTTTCATCAACCACAATGATGGCACTGAATTTCATATAGATCTGTATCTTTTGATCAATTGATGCTATTATCTAGGAAGATAAGAGCTGTTACTGAAGGTGGGTTTTTTATTGTTATTGCTGTTGTGTGTTTTTTTCCCTTAAAAACTCTCTCTAGAAATCTAATTTCTGTTTGAGAACTCTAGCCCTATGTTAAATTGAGTTGAAATACGCTTTTCTGAAGTTACATTTGAAAACAGAGAAAAGAAGCCTGCTTTATGTTGGAAATGGGCCAAAAGAGAGGAAACATCAGAAAAATATGTCACATTACTGGAAAAAAAAATTATGATATTTCATAATAAAATGTTTTAGGATAACAAAAGGAAACAGAATTTTGTGCATATTAGCAAAAAATAAAGCCTTATTTGGTTTATAGAAATGTGTTACAGTGTTTGATGATGTGAGGGGGTTGTCAAAAAATCAGTTTATCATCAATTTAGGACTGACTAAATAGAAGATGTGGAAGAATTTCACCCAGTAGAAAACATTCCCTTCAATGCATTGAAAACTGAAACAAATGTTCGTGAATAGTTATGGAAATATATAAGATGATAATGCTAAAAATAGGATACTAACTGGTTTCACCTATAGATGACCAAATTAATACTAAGAGAGGGAGAACTTGTTTCAAATTTACACGTCTAATGAAAACAATATAAAAAAGGTTAAGGTGAAGACATTTGGAATTATCTTTGCCAGAAATTTCATGATAAAGGACAGAAATGTTTTCAGAATAAATTTTTAAAACCAGAACTTTCCTACTTCTGTTAAATAAACCAGGTGTTGGGAATCTGAAACTTGTATTGAATCACTGCGAACCAAAAAACAAAAAAAAAAAAGTTCTGTGAGTAGAAATTAAAGGTTTCAAAGTTATGAGTAAACAGGACTGCACCTGTTGTGTAAAAGGTAATATCTGCAGTAAAAGACTGTAGAAAAATGACATTCTTTTTCACAAAGGTTTTCACAGTTCATCTTCCAGTACAGGCATAGAAAAATGATCTTCAAATGTGAAAATTGTTCTGACAAAATTACTAGTAAAAGGGAGACATAGTGACAGAGAGAAATAACAGATTCTTAAATTTGTTTTGTTTTCTTTGGGGGGTTTTGTCTTGTCTTTATTTCTTACAATGTAGAATTACCTTAGTGAATAATTGTGATGTTTTGACCCTGGCTGGAGGCCAAACACCCACCAAAGCCACTCTATCCCTCCCCTTTTCAGCTGGCCAGGGGACAAAATATATATTGAGAGGCTTAGGAATAGAGAGAAAGACCAGGAGAGATCATTCCACAATTAGTGTCATGGGCAAACCAGACTCAACACAGAAAAGGAAAGAAAACTGTCTAATTTATTACACTACACTACACACCCAGTGTCACTGGAGTCAGATAATGAGAAGTGCAACCAGATCTTAAAACACCTCCTCCCACCCCTCCCTTCTTAGCAGACTTCACTATATTCATGATTTCTCTCCCTTCTTTCCCCCCATTTTGTCATGGGAAGGGGCAGGGAATTGGAGGAATGGGGGTTTTCAGTCAGTTCCTCACGAGTTGTTTTCCTTCTTAGCTGGGGGCGGGAGGCAGGGGGGTAATCCTTACACTCTTCCCCTGCTCCAGCATGGGGTCCCACCCACAGGAGACAGTCCTCCATGAGCCTCTCCAGTGTGAGTCCTTTCCCACAGGGCTTCAGCTCTTTATGAACTGCCCCAGTGTGGGTCACTGCTATGGGGTGCAGTCACAGAATCGTAGAATGTCTCTCAGTGTCCCAGGCCCAGACTCTTCCAGACTGGTCCCCCAGGGAGTCACAACCATACTCCTCCAAACCTGATATGGCGTGGGCCTTTCTCTTTCTCTCTGTGTCTCTCTCCCTCTCCACAGGCCACAGATCAGCTGCCAGATGTTTGCTCCAGTGTGGGTCACAATGTCTTCCTTTATGTCTCCACACACTCCAGTGTGGGGCCTCTCCATGGGCTGCAGGGGGGTACCAGCTCCCCATCCTCTTCCATGGGCTGTGGGGGGACACCTGCTGCACCACAGTCTTCTCCATGGGCTGCAGGGGATTCTTTCCCTCCAGCACTTGGTGCGCCTCCTCCCTCCCCCCACCCGCCCTCCACCTTTTTCACTGACCTTAGTGTCTGCAGAGGTTCTTATATATTCTCACTCCTTCCTCTGGTGGAAAAAAGTACCTGCTTGCATTTTTTTCCTCCTAAATGTGATTCTCAGCATGGCTATGACTGTCACTAATGGGCTTGGCCTTGGTCAGCAGCAAGTCCATCCTTGAGCCCAGCTGGTGTTTACTCTGTGGGGCCTAGAGAAAGCTCCTGCTTCTAGCAGAAGCGCCCTTCCTCCCCCACCAGAACCTTTCCACCTAAACCCACAGCTGAGTTTTGGGATGGATCTCAGTCTCAAAGCCTGAACGTGCAACTGTGAGCAGCTGTACTGCATAAAGCTGAAGCAGCTACAGGTGATGCTTGCTCCAATGTGTTTGCCACACCCTGTGATATTTAAAACTAATGAGAAAAGAAGACAACCCACATTACTACAGCCATCCTTTGAAGTATTGTGGATGTATGTACTTAAACAGAAAAAAACCTCCAACACATCCAGTGGTTAAATCATTTGTTTTGAATGGAGGCAAATGCATTTTATCAATATAAATGCAGTGCATATCTTTCTAAAGAGACAGCCAGTTCCTTGGTGTTTCAATGCATGGACAGAGTTTAGTTAGTATATGAATGCTTTTGTTATCAAACTAGGTATATCTAAAGAATTCCACGAGAGCTAGATGGCACAGTATCCTCTAATGGCTTTCAGAAATGTGATTTAACATGTCAGAAATCTGCTTAGGTCTTTGTTGCTAGTATCTTCCTTTGGGAATATGAAGTATTCCCATATATGAAGCTACAGTATGAAGTAGCTAGTGGTGTAGAACTTCAATTCGACTCCTACCAGTTTGAAGCCAATGACAGAAATAGATGTTCAGAGCCAGGACAGGGATCACAGGTCAGCAGGAGAACATCTGAAGTGCAGCAAAAAGGAATTGCTGTAGCTCCAGCCAGTCAGTCAGCTCTATCAGGGCCATAACTTACATGCTTCTATATGTATATATACATACACCATGGGGAGAAAACAAGAGGAGTTAGAGTTGGATGAGTGCTTTCAGGACTATGATTTTACTGCCATCATGGAAACAGTGGGATAGCTCCTATGACTGGAGTTTTGGGATGGAAGGATAAAGGCTCTTAAGGAAAGACAGGACAGGGAAATGAGGACGGGGTGTCACCCTCTATATCAATGACCAGCTGGAGGGTGGTTGAAAAGCCAACCAAGTGTTTATGGGTCAGAATTAAAGGAAGGGCAGGGGACATTACTGCAGGTGTCTGCTACAGCCCACTCAACCAGGGAGACGGAGTGTATGAGGCCCTCTATAGACAGATAGGAGCAACCTAACATTCACAAGCCCTGGCCCTCATGGGGGCTTGAACCACTCTAATATCTGTTGGAGGACAATACAGCAGGGCACAAGGAATTCAGGAGTTTCCTGGAATGTGTTGATGATAACTTCTTTCTCCAAGTGATAGAGAAGTCAAGGACAGAGGTGCCATGCTGAAGGTGCCATGTTGTTGTACTCAACAACAAGGTGGGGTTGGTAGAGGATGAAAGGCTGAAGGGAAGCCTTGGCTATGGTAGCCATGAAATGGCAGACTTCAAGATCCTCAAGGCAGTGAGGAGGGCACACAGCAAGCTCACTACCCTGGACTTCAGGAAGTCAGGCTTTGGCCTCTCCAGGAACTTGTTTTCTATGGTACCATGCAAAAAAGCCCTGGAGGCAAGAGGGGCCCAAGACAGCTGGTTAGTATTCAAAGATCACCTCCTCCAAACTCAGGAGTGATGCATCCCAACAAAGAGAAGTCAGGCAAAACACCCAGAGGCCTTCATGGATGAACAAGCTGCTTCTGGGCAAACTGAAACAGAGAAAGGAAGCCTACAGCAAGTGAAGCAAGTGCAGGTAGCTTGTGAGGAACTGAGTTCTGAAATTTCTCTGGGCTTTGAGCGCATCAGTGTTCAAGCTCTATCAATAATGTGCAGAAATATTCATTGGATGTAAGCAAGAAAAATGAAACATGAAACCAAATAGTAGAGAGCTTTCTTGGTTACTACATTGTTAGTTTTCCATCCTGATGCAAAATCAGGTTCTCTGATTTTGCCGAGTCCTTGGGCAAAGTCCTAGTATGTATTCGTTTTCAATCATTCACTTTAGAAACTCCCCTTGCCTTGCGCTGAGCTAGCTTGTCCTTGTCATTTCAGCTCATGTTCTGTCATTTGGCATAATGTCTTTGGAAGGAGTACAATGCTTTGATTGAAAAAGTCATTTCTATAGTGGGGATGAACTAAATGAACACGGAGGAGGATTCATTATGCTGAGAAGAGCAGGCGGGAGACCTTGACTATATATTCTCCTCCCTTCCTATTTTAGGGAGGTTTAAAGGTAGGGAGAATTTTAGTATATAGAGTTGGAGTAAACCTACGTAACTATTTTGCTGCCTACACTCAGTTGCAGAGTTGATTATGAACTCTATAAAAAGCAAATGCCTCTGGGTTGATGGAGTTGAATTTTTATTTGAATCTGAACTAAAGGTTTTGAGTGCTTTTTCTAAAATCCAGATAGGTGTGGATGCAGGGGAATTTTATTATTATTATTCTTTTTTAAATGCCAGCTCAGTTCTGAACAATAGAATTATTTCAGCAAACAATATTATAAATACCCATGAATCATATGCAAAAAGGCAACCAAATTTATTCTCTCTTTTCTTCTCAAATCATCCTCTAATGCAGAAAGAGGAGATTATACCAGTAGACTAGTGGGAAGTTGTGGTGCTCAGGAAAAGGAATGATAGACTCTATAGAGACAAAGAAGAAACTTCTGGGAAGTTGTTAGACACAGGAACATCATCCTTTCTGGTATGCTTTTGTAAACAATAATTGTAAAAATAATCACATACAAAGCTGTGGCAGGTAGGGTGCAGGATCCAACACCAACTTACATGATTTGGCTTTTCTGAAGGCTACACTAAACCTAGCTAAATTCAAATTAATTTAGATCTATAGCAGAGTAAGTTTGAAATGGATCAGAACTTCATTTCACATAATATTCATATGTTCCTGCAAATTGTAAGAATCTCTAAATTGACTTGGCCAGCTCAGAAGAGTGGGCCTGCTCCCCTTAAATCTGTTGTACTTACCGTATGTACCTTCATGCAAGTACAGCTTAGGTGTTTTGTTTTTTAGGTTTTCATTCCACTTCTAGCCTTGATGATGCATTTTAATATTTCACCTACAAGCAGCAGGGAGAAGTGGGAACAGAGGTTCTACTTAAAATGTACATTTTACAGATATGACTTCAAAACCAGCATAATAATGTGGAACAAGCTGTGACAGAAAATGAGGGTCATTGCAAAACGTGCTGTTCTCCCTTCCTTTTACAAAGCACATTCTTTTGCTCCTGCCTTCCCACTGTATATACACAACAGCCTCCACAGATGGATCAAGGGGTCAGAAGGTCTTACCACCTTTCAGCGAACTGTTAATTAACAGCATATTAGTGTTCTCAGTCAGACTAGCAGAAGCAAACCTTGTGAGTTGCAAAATACTCTTCCTTGTTGACTATCCTACATGGGAAGTCATTTATAAATGGCTAAGTGGAAGGTCAGATTTTCATGAAGTTTCAAAATAGGGCAAAACCTCAGAGCTCTGAATTCACAGCAAGACACCTTCATCTTACAGCTACTCTGTCCCAGCATCTTTTATGTGTAAACAGCAAGCATGAATTCTTAACTAAAACAAAACGCTACACCGCATGCATAATTCCTCCCTTGGGGAGTGGAAAAGAGAGGACAAATTACATGTGACAGATGTTAGCTACATCACTTAACACACTACTGAAAGGCATTCAGGATATATCAGAAAGGTATAGTGTAATGCTGAGAAGTACCCGAACAAGTTCTGAATGAGAAACTTGACATACAAACCCTGAGAGAGCACAATACTATTATAGTTATCCTACTACTGGCTCCCAGAGGAGTTTATTCAGAGCTGACATATGCTTTCATTCAGGTCACTGCACTGTGTCATGGAGCTAGGTTTTGGTTAGTATGAATGTAGACTATGCTTCATCTATAAAATCCTCATGCTCTCAGGCCCTGCTTGGTATAAAAAGCAGATTCAGTGAGAGATTAAGACATTTAGTGTGAGATGCCTACTTGCGTACCAGGTGTGTAAGTTCCCACTATACTCAAAGGAGCCTTAATCAGTCATTGGAGTATGGATAATGATTTACACGAGTGTAGATGTTTATTTTATAGGTGCTTGAATTGTGCTCTAGGCTCTGCTAGTTAGCTGTGCTGTTCAGTTACCTAAAAATAGTCAGGTGGTGCTATCTGAGCTGTTCTGATGTAGCCTTCCTGCCCTACAGATGTTGCTACAGAGCCATATGGAACTCCTGGAAAAGCTTAGTTAAACATTCCAGTCCTAGATGGATGTTTAGGAAACTGAATCAAACCCTGACTGCTCATTGGCTGTAATAGAAACTGAAATTCCTTGCTCATGTGTCAGCATTCTCATACGTATAAGGACCTCAAGGTAGAAATTAGTCTTCTCTCCCTACACCTGAGGTTTCTACAAACTAAAATAGAGGCCCAGAGAATGGAAAGGATACATCAGGTGTCTTATTTGCCTGACAGTTCCAACCAGTAGCACCTCCAGGCCACTGTGAATATAGCCTATCAGATTACACAGGATAGGGGAGAAAATAAAAGCAAACATGATGAGGAAAGAGCCTGAAAGTTCCATGATAAAGCTGCCACCATCAAGTGGATAAAAGAAAGAAGTGAACTATAAACTGATCACAGAGTATTCATTTATGTCTATATTAGTATTTCTTGATAAACATTTCATGAGTCTTAATGCACACATTCAACACAGTGGTATGGTTTGTTTCGTCAGCTTTTTATAACAACATGTTTTACCCAACACGTGCTTATGTTACCTAACATCTGTTTCAGCTGTGCACAAATTGCAAAGTGTTATTTTCCTGTGGTTCATACATACCTCATTAATTGAGGCAAATTCAGTAATACATAACTCATATGCTTTTCTGCAGTAAATTAAAAAAAATGAACAGATTCACTTTGTTAATCGTCATCATGACTGGTTGGGGAAGTAATATTGAATAGCTTCACTAAATTGGTTTAGGACAGGGGTCATCATCATAATGGCTATGAACTGCATAAAACCCACTGGTGCAATTCAGACCTTGTGTGGTCTGCTTTGCTTTTGCCAGCTGACTGATACAGAAAAGGTTCATAGGAGCAAGTTTCATGCATCAGGCTGGTTTTGCCAGTTTGGCTGTACTCTTTCTCTATTCCCTTGGATCATGAGCAACAGGGTTAATTCTTCACAGAACTGGCCAGACAACGTTGCATGATTAGTACTGTTTATCCAGTTAAATCTTGTGCAGGGGGGTAGCATTGGACATACTGCACACATCCAAGTGTAAAGTTGCATGCCAGAGCAATTGGTGATATTGTCCTTCTCACGTGTACTGGAGAAAAGTGTATGATTCTTTGCCCAGGGAAGCTGAAAATATTTCTTGGGTGATGAGACTACAGATGTCATTTCTGTCTGTAGATTTCTCCAAAACTAAGTAACCATTGCTTGACTTTGAGTCTCTGTACTGTGATGAAAACTAAAATAATAATATCACTGTACTATCTCTCAGGGCTGTCATCATCATCTTGAAGTCCAATTTAGAAGGTAAAATGCTCCAAACTTCATCTGACTCTTCCTGAGAATTTCTCTTATTATAACCATCATATT
Organism: Gallinula chloropus; assembly: GCF_964237585.1. NCBI lineage: Eukaryota > Metazoa > Chordata > Aves > Gruiformes > Rallidae > Gallinula > Gallinula chloropus. The sequence continues at coordinate 7,299,781 of NC_140086.1, forward strand.
TTTCTACTTAAAATGATCTATTTTCTTCTCCTTGTTTCTCTTTCTAGATGGACAATGGGAGGAAAGGGCTGTTTTTTGCTACTTCTCAAGTGCATACAGTATCTATCTTCAGAATGCTGACTCCATTGTGGCAAGTATTTCCCCCCTTTGTAATACTAGCTGCCCTATGAAAGAGCAACAGATAGGACACTGCCCTTTTAATATGAGTAAATCCTGTTATTGACTTCAGATGCCATACTCTGAGGGAGGAGAGCAACATGTTTGGAGTATTACCGTGTTGTAAGTGTGAGGGTAATTGATACCTCCAGTGGACTTTCCTGTGCATTCTCCTTTTGGGTGTTCACAGAAGGTTTCTACAAAAATAATGTTGCAAACTCTTAACTGAGTCTATTTTGATTTCTTCAGCTGAATTGAAGTGGAATGACAATAGCAGGGGTGTATCTGCCAACAGCTCATAAACCAGATTATGTTTGAAACCTGTTTCTGTCTGCTGTTTTTCTTCTTGTAAGCACAGGGAGGATAAATCTATTCTGCCATGTCAAAGCAAGACTTTAGTGATATCAGCAGCTAAAAAAGCGATCAGGAAAAAATATGAGAAAATAAGAAGTCACTGATTGGAGAATAAAGGGCTAAAGAGCTTAGGTAGATTTGAATCATTTCCACTAATAAAGTTCCTAACTACTTCTCCCTAATACAGGTGATTCACTGCCACTCGACTTTTCAGCACCATTAATGCCCAGTTTAAAATATCCACGAGATGGATTACTGTACTAAATACTTTACAGTACTGGGTTTACGGTCAGGATTTAGTAGAAAGCTTCTTTCTCCAATAAATCATGCTATGAATATTGATTGTGGTACCTTCTAGTTATCTAAAAGTTTTATGAGGCTTTAAGACAAAAATGTACTGACTGTTTTGGTGGGAAAGATCCTTTCCCAGAATTTAATCTGAGGAACATCTCTAATATATGCCAATTCAGTGTTTATATAGTTAAGAATGACTTTATAACAAAGTGCTGCCAGTCCAGACCAATTTATTATATGCTATACAAGTGTTAAACTGCCTTAAATCAATAGTTAAGAAGACAGAAGAGTGCTTGGGTGTAATAAGTCATCATTTTAATGAAATATAGATTATTCCAAGACTATTAAACAAGTGGTTGGTGTCAGGAAAATTGTTCACTTTTTCAATGCTAAACAAAACCATCTATTTTAATGGAGTAAAATCAATAAGCAGCTGAGATCTGCCATGTAGCTTGAATGCCTAAGTAAATGTATAGTTAGAACTGCCCACTGATAAGTAGGTGGGTTACTGCTTGCATGTCCTGGTTACTAAATCTGATTAAAGGAAGTGGTTTAGGGGGATAAGGGAAACAAGAAGCAGAAAAAAAATGTACTGACATTTATTTTGATGGACAAACACTTCCCAATCATTTTTTTCAGATTGTATTTTCCCCACTGCATAGATATTGGGGGCTGAGGATAATTCAAGAGTGGGGTAACTATTGCAATTCACCAGCTAAACTGATGAAACTTAGGGAGACCCAAGAAAAAAGTAATTTAGAAATTTACCTCAGATTATAAACAATTGGTTTCCATTAATAAGCACAATTTTATGTAATATTTTCAGGATTACCATAAAGGAAAATAAAAAAAGTCTAAAACTACAGAAGGGCTGCAAATTCACTTCCTATCCATCAAAGAAAAAAATAGTCTATTCTGCATCAGGATGACACCAAAGCCTTTAGCTTGTATTCTGTGAAAAAAAACCTTCTTTGGACAAGAACTCTGATAGCCAAAGTGCTAAAGCAGTCTGGAAAACCCAGGGTGAAATCTCTTGAAAAAATAGGCGTTAAATTTGAGGATATTTGTGGTGAAATCTTTAAACACTTTGTCATTTCATATCTTCTACCAGATTTCTCTCATTTTCTCTCTTCCTCTTTATAAAATAATTAAAAATACACTTAGGTTAAGAGAATTATTTTATAATATGGAATTTAGGCCTCTCAGTTAGAATTCAAAAGACTTTGATCTCAATCATATTAAGCAGAAACCTGAAGTCTCTCACGGCTGAATACATTGGCACTTGGGCAATTAGGTAATCAGAGGTCTCCTTTGATTTGATCATTTCTATTGTGAAGCTGAGAAAATTCCCAGTGTTTTCCACTGTTGGATATTCTTCATAAAATTTCCACTTGGAAGAATCAAATATTTTGGTAAAAGTTCAACTCCAGATTTGTCATCTCAGTGTAGCTACGGTTCACTAGATCACATCCCATCATTTCTTTTCCAGAATCAGCTTCTACTGACACTGACTGCTAATAAAACATGTTTCAGAAATAAGTTTCAGAGTTGCTGCCACTTGGCAAATTGTAACTCTTGAAGGTACACAACTGAAAAATTAAAGAGAAGGTATTAGGCAAACATCTCTATCTTGGCCCATTGATTTATTTTCACATTGCAATAGGACATTAATAAATCAGTTGTGTTAGGCTCCATTTACAGCTGCTTGTCTCTGAGCACAGTTCAAAAGCATTCTCTGACTCAAAGGAAAAATGAGGGGTTTATAAAATATGCTTGAAGACCAACACCCTAAGTTTTGAGACAATTGTTAATGTTTGTAGCTGAAGAGAAGAGGAGGCTGAGGGGAGACCTTATCACCATCTACAACTACCTGAAGGGAGGTTGTAGAGAGGTGGGCGATGCTCTCCAGCCAGGTGACAGGAGATAGAACAAGGGGAAATGGCATGAGGCTGTGCCAGGGCAGGGTCAGATTGGATATTGAAAAAAAATTTTTTACTGAAAGAGTTGTCAGGGCCTGGAACAGGCTGCCCAGGGAGGGGGTTGAGTCACCATCCCTGGATGTGTTTATAAAAAAGGTAGATGAGGTACTTAGGGATATGGTTTAGCATAGGATGGGAATGGTTGGACTCGATGATCTTCAAAGGTCTCTTCCAACCTTGTGATTCTGTGATTTTGTGATTCTGTGATTCTGTATCTGCCTTGCCACTCATTTGTTTAAATATAGTGCCTTTTGATATGTTCTAAAATATTCCACCTGGGCATCCAGTGACTGATTGTAGCTGCAGAAATAATATTTCTCCCAGGAAGAGAATAGTATTCTAGCATTATTCTTATAAGCAAACCTGGAAAAGTCTCTCCATACTGATTCTATGATGTAGTTCAATTCCCATGTTTAAGAAATCACTTTAAAAGAATAGTCACAGGAAAGTCAAGAAAGTATGACCTTAATAATATTTTTTCTCTTACTGATGAAATTAATATAAAGCAGTACATAAACACATAGCTTCCTTCCTTCCTTCCTTCCTTCCTTCCTTCCTTCCTTCCTTCCTTCCTTCCTTCCTTCCTTCCTTCCTTCCTTCCTTCCTTCCTTCCTTCCTTCCTTCCTTCCTTCCTTCCTTCCTTCCTTCCTTCCTTCCTTCCTTCCTTCCTTCCTTCCTTCCTTCCTTCCTTCCTTCCTTCCTTCCTTCCTTCCTTCCTTCCTTCCTTCCTTCCTTCCTTCCTTCCTTCCTTCCTTCCTTCCTTCCTTCCATAATGTACAATATATTTTTAAACCAAGCTCAGCAGGTAGGAAGATCCTGTAACATTTTCAAATTAGATCATTTGTCCCTGCATTAGAGCAGGTTTCTTTTATATGATTTCTTTCCGGGCTTAGTCCTATTGCTTTATGAAAGATGAGTTAAAGATCCTTTGGAACAAACCTTAATGACCACCTAAGTAAATGCTTTCTACAGAGATGTGTGCAGTTAGATTTTTACTTTTTCCTGACATCTACCTCTGAGACATCTTTATCCTGCAACATGGATTTATTTTTCCCCTTTTGGTCTGATATATTCTTTTCTCTTGTTAAAGGCATTTTACTTGAAACTGACTGCCTTCAGCAATAATAGCATCTTGAAAAAATAAAGATGACAAAAATACCTTTCTCAAATTTCATATGCCAGTAGGTACAGACTGAATACAGAAGACAAAGTGTCAGATGTTTATGTAGAGAATAAAGATAAAACTTATTGTTCTTCCACTGTTTACCATTCTCAAGGACTGGGCAGCAACTTTTCTTATAGGACAAAGCTGACAGTAAGGGAATAGCACAGCCCACAGTCAGCTTTGGGTCTGGGAGAGGTAACCAAAGAACCCCAGCACCCTTTTAGCTGCAAGAAGGTAAACTGCTGCAAGGTGTCCAAGCAGAAACCCATTCTTTGAAAATTACATCTTCTCCCTTTCTATTTTCTTGCAGAGACTTTATGCTAGGAACAAAACCACATCAGATGGTTTGAATGAGACAGGACTGATTAAGATAGTGGTTTTTTTTCCTTATGGCTGTGTTTGACTGGAGTAAATGAAAGTAAATTCTTGTCTCACACTTATCAATTGCTAGTTTCATTACCGAGTTCTAGGAATATTATTTCTTTGTCCTGCAGAACACTATTCCTTTTATGTATTTGACAAAACATGCTTTACTTCAGTTATCTGAGGCGAAATATGAAGTTAACCCTGTTCAGGACACAACTTTAATGAGTATTTTTCTTCCTTTTTGATTGTCTATGCATCATATAATTCAAATTTACTTTAAAAAAACCCAAACAAAACATAAAACACAAAATATTTTTTTCCCTCTTCTGTAAGGCTTTTTTTCAGATTTAAGCAAAGACTTTATGAACCGTACTGAGCAAGAGAAGCTTATGCAAAGGAATATTGTTGAATTTGAGAATCACAGAATGTGAGGGGTTAGAAGGGGCCTCAAAAGATTATCTAGTCCAACCCCTCTGCCAGAGAAGCATGACCTAGATTAGATCACACAGGAACATGTCCAGGTGTGTTCTGAATGTTTCCAGAGAAGGAGACTTCACACCCTCTCTGGGAAGTCTGTTCTGGTGCTCTGCCACCCTCACAGTGAAAAAGATTTTCATTCTGTTCACATGAAACCTCCTATGCTCCATCTTGCACCCATTGTCCCTTGTTCTATGACTAAGAAGAGCCTGGCTCCATCTTCCTGACACACCCTTTACATATTTATAGATATTGATGAGATGACCCCTCAGTCTCCTCTTTTCCAGGTTAAAAAGACCCAGCTCCCTCAGTCTGTCCTCATAAGGAAGATGTTCCACTCCCTTAATCATCTTAGGAACTGCTGTACTGAATCATCACTAGAAACATGCCTGTGGTTCCCAAACAAAACAGTGTTTATTCATATGTTTATACACACAGGTCAGGCTTTGTATGGTCCTGCTACTTACTTTCTTCATTTCCTTCTTACCCCATCTCTCTTAGGTTAGATACTCAGGTGAAAATATAAGAAATTTCTGTTTTCTTGTAATGGTGTTTGAGGGTTAATTAATGACTTCATTTCAAGTAACAGCTTGCTTGAACTCCCAGATTAATCTTGAATCAAATCTAAAGTAAGACTTCTCACAACAGTTGGGATAGCTTTGATCTTTTATTACTTTTAGACAATGAATGTTCCTACTGGTTTGCAAACTTCTTGCGTTCCCTGATAATGGTTCTTTTGAGAAAACTTAGTTGAGACTAGAAAATACCTCATTAAGTAGATACCCTTCTGGGTTTTGTAACATTAGAAGCTGTAAAGTGATTTGTGAAAAACAAAGCAGCTAGAAATGTGGGCAGCTTGGATTCTGAAGCTTGTAAGGACAACACCAACTTATAAACAAAAGACATAATTATCACTATCCTGATCACTTGTTACTTCAGTTTATATAGCAGTTCTGAGCTTATAGGTTCTTCAGTTTGTTCTATGTTCATCCTTAGAGGTACAAAGCAAGAGAATGTGTATGCAATGCCATAAAAATTTCATTTCCTTGTCCAAAGTACAGAAGCATGAATATACATGCCTAGAAAAAAAGGTCCATCTATCTAAACTCCTTCACATATCCAAGACAAACAAAATGTTAAAATTAAAAATAATTTTAAAAAAAGATATCACCAAAATCCTGCAAAACAGCCCTCCAACTTCCTGAAGTCTGTGCCTCAAGAATTCCTTGAATACAAGGTTGTATCTTTATAAGATTAAATACAGATGCCATCTCTCCTTTATTTTTGCACATTGTTGTATTTTTCTATCAGCACTGTGTCTAGATGTCTTTCCCAGCTCTGTGAGACTCTCAACATCTCATGAAAGGTTGAAATCTGTCTAAGGAAGATCCCCATAGATTCTAGTAGGTTTTGGACCATGGGGACAAAGTGGAACTTCAGGTTTTACACCATAGCTTTTAGTGCCAAAACAATGATTCAACTCACTCCTCTAAAATAGAGGGAGAGGAGTATGGTAGGCTTAACATTTTAGGAATACATCAGTATATGTGATGAATGAGCATGTTAGGAAGAGAGAGATTTTTTCAGATAAAGCTACATTTTAGCTTCCAGTATGAGGAAAGATAATTTAAATTCTATGATGCACGAAAGAGTGCACTAGAAGAATACAAATGAAGAGAAAATTGGGTCAACTTCCCACCCTAATACCAAGTTAAGCAGCTAGACAAAGATGTATGTGAATAAATTGTTTAGTAACATTCATCCATTTGAAGGGCCTGCTCCATCATTTCATTGTGCCATCTCTGTCCTGGGACATCTGCTGAAACTGCAGATTCAAAGATGTTGTTCCTGCTGCAAAAGCTTACAAGGCACAACATGAGAGTAAAATAAAATTTAAAAAAAACCCAAAAAACCAGAATGGTGTAGGTTAAAAAGTGTACATAGAATATGTTAAGAACTGAAGAAGTGACTGAGTGCTAATTCCACAGTATGGCTGGGAAATAGATACAGGCTGCACCACATAGGTGAATGATGGTGATTTAATTTGAGACACTTTTGTGAATTTTTTGAGAGAAATGTGCTCCAGATTGTGCTTGCTGAAGGAGTAATTAGCCTATATGTACAGATGGCTGGAGAAGTTCTGTATGATAGAAAAAGATAGAGTAAGATGAAAATATTATTCAACACTTTAAATAGTATTTTTCATTAAATGCATATAAATACAATATAATTTTTCAGATACTTTCAATATGGACTGAAATATTTTGCAGAGGAGAGGAAAGAGAAATATTCAAATTCAACAAGTCCTCTTAGAGATCCAAAATACCAAGATGTTTTCTCTTACCTGTACACAAACAATAAAGCAACTCTTTTTTTCTTGCCTCCTCAATCTTGGTGGCATGTGAATGTAAATCTGTATTACTATCATTTTTAGTAATATAACCTTCATGCTATGAAGAATGACTAGTTCCACAGATATTTTTTTTACTTGCATGGATACCACTACTATAATTAATTGATTTTGAGTAAAATAAACTGTTTTTTCAGAAGTTTTAGAACTTGGTTCCACTGACATTATCTTTGATCAAGTCAAAGAAGATAATGTACATTTGTCTCGTATGTCTCATCCAAAAGGCTTAAAGCATATTTTGAATATTATCTTTTTGGCAGTATGTGATTTTCACTGGTAAGACATTAATTACTGATACAAGTGGAATATTATTATATTTACTTTAAACTCTTTTTTTCTTTTTTTCTTTGTCTAAGAGTACTGATCATTCTAGAAAGAAAGTAAATGATACCAAATGGCACTATCTGAAAGCAAACACCAGTAGAAATATAGCATGGAAATCAGCATTAGATGCTGTACTCATTCATTTTATGCCATATGCAAAATAGAGACGATCTTTACAATGAAGATGTTTTTGTACAGAGCTTTGCACACAAAGACTTTTGTCTTGTCTAAATTTACTATTTAATCAGTAATCCATGCATATAATAGTGTTCTGTAGCTGTTTAACCTTTTGACATCTCCATTTGTGAAATATTTAGAATTAAACCTAATTGAACTACTCATTAATATTATCTATAATTTCATTCCCTGTCTCTTTAGTGAAATTTAAGTGAACCTGTCTTATTTTCTTTCAGTAAATAATTAGAATACAAGAATAATTTAGCCAGTTTGTTTTCATCCTAATTTGCGCATCAAAGTATTTACTGTTCATGTTGTGGTTTTAGTTGTCAGTTACATGAAATTTTCTCTGCTCTTTGACTACATAACTGAAATTTATGAAAGGGAAAAATAATAAATAAGTGCATAATGTGTATTGGATGTACTTTTTGGTACAGTCCAATAATATGTGCTAAAATGCATTAAGCTTTTGAAATCTGTGGACGTGTTCATAATAAATCACTTGCCTTGATAATCACAAAAAGCTAATCACCAAATAACAGGCAATTACATTACAATACCTAAACTAAGAAATGCTTTCATTTCTTAAAATGTATGCTGGTGTGTATTTTGATGTTTTGAAATGTCTTAACAGTCTTGTAGCTTAAGAAAAATACTATACATGGGTAACATTTGTAAATAGTTTGAATTCTACTGTTGAAAGAGTCTATACAATTAATTATATCCCCTTTCAACAGTGCATGTTAGCATTAACATTAAATGTATTATGACAAAGCCTGTCTGTCTTCAGAACATAGCTCTGTCATTAACTATGTCATAGATGGATTTCTGGATAGGACTCACCTTGTTTGACTTTTTGACTTCTATCTATGACCTAGCTGTCCAAACTTCTTTGTTTGTTTGTTGAGATTTTGTAGTTAATGGAGAGATATAGGCATGTGTTAGAAAAAAATGCCTTAGCAGATGGGAATCTCATCCTGGAAATGCCCGTTTTTCTGCTTACTATAATAAAGGATCCAGCTAACTACCTCTGATACAGATGTCTACAGTCAGGTAGATGTCTAAATGTAGGAAATATGAATCTTACTCCTTTTGTTCTGGAAAATAATTTCACATGATTTCCCTGACTGATATTTGTTCTGTTATGAGTCAAGTAATTGCAGTAGAGACTTTGATGACTGTAAAGGATTATTATCAGAATGAAGCAGGAGCAGCCCTCCACAGTCCTTAGAAATAGAAGGACTGGCAAATTTGCAAATTTGCTGACAATCTGCAGACTTAACCCTGAGTGTTAAGAGCATCTTCAAGGTGTTTCTCTATGTGTGAATAGGATAAGCAATGAGGATTTGCAAGAAGTATTGAATGCAAGAGAATAATAATTTAAACAACAACAACCAACCCCCCAAAACAACCAACCCAAAAAACCCAAATCAAAATCAGCCCTGAAAAACATGAAAAACAAGGCAGGATAAGAAAGATTTTCAAAATAGGTTTGTTGCTTTGAGTGCCCCATTTTATCTACAGTAGGAATATGGAGTTGGTGGGGAGCCAGCCATATGTATGTGAGGCAAGTTATTCCCTTCCTTTGCTCATGCAGACCTTCTGTCTGACTTAGAGGTAGCTTGAAGTGATCTAGCTTCTCTGCCATTCTTGAAATGGTTAAGAAATATTATCTGCAAAAAATTAGCAGAGTGAAAGTGTATAGAAAGAGCTGGAAAGCTCTTTAATTTCCATGGAGAAATTTTCTTAAGTAACGTTTGTAACTTATGTTTGACTTACAAATATGAGATTTATCTCTAACTTTTGTCTGGTTGTGAAATGGTGATTTTCAGGTAATTCCAACTTACTGAATATATTCTGTATCCTTTCAAAGTCGCCAAACTTAAGACAGAAGGCTTTGCTTTTAAAATTTGTTAACTCAGCAGATCTTCACATCTTCTCTTCCAGTGAATCACAAACCATTGTCTGGATTTAGAGTGTGCCGACCATGTTGTTCTTGCCAGTGATATCAGAGAAGTGAAGCACCTTATAACTCCAAGAATCTTCCCTGTTGCCTCTACACTGTTCAGCAGACCAATTCTCAGAAAACAGCAACAAGAAGTACATCAAGACCTGTGTCTCTTAAAGCTGATTAGTTATGGACATCAATATTTTAATTATAAATCTTTTACTGTCATGAGTAAGAGAATATAATTAGAAATAGCTAAAAGAATGAAGATTTTAATTTAAATATTTCTACTTTTACCTAAAAAAAAAAAGAAAAAAAAAAAAGAAAATGTGGGAAAAAAGCAATAATCCAACAACAAGCTTTGCCAGAGTCACTTTAAAACATCCTTTGCATATCTCTCAGGAAAAATGTTAGTGAAGACTTCTTCATGAGATCAGAAATGTGCAAGAGTATAATATGTGCCTTATTTCTAAATTTTGTCACAGTTTGTAATTTAGTGTGTTGTAGATAATTGAAAAAAATTTGTTTGTAGATGGTAATTAATTTTAAGAATAGTCTAATCTGGAGCTCCATAAATAACTAACAATGTTATAAATGGGTAAATATGAATAATCCTAACAGGGTCTTGTAAAAAAAACAGTATCAGTATCAGAAAAGAAAAATAAATCAATGTATGATCTTACAAATAAAAACTTCATGAATATCAAGTATCTTAAATATAAAATTCAGTACCATTATTTCTCTTTGTAGACCAATGTTAGTTTGTATCTCTTCTCCAAGAGTGTAAACTATTTGTTGATTACCAAGGACTGTTACTGTTTGAAATTGCAGTAACATTTCAACATACCAGTGTAATCACTGCAAGTTGGTGTTAATAAAGTCCCTGGAGAGAGCTTTACAACCAAATGTAAGCAATGTCTATTGAAGTCCTCATGACATTTTCATCTGAACTGAAACCTTTTAATTCTTGAACTGCCTTGCTCTAAAAAATACTTTAAGGAGTTGCAGAATACTGAGGAAGAGGGCAGAGAGCAAGATCCTTAGTTCTATAATCCTCTCATTGTCAACCTTTCATTACCTCAAAACTGACACAGGCTGCCTTGTTAACATTTCTGGTTCCTGGGGAGTGATAGGCACTGACAAATGCTACAGCACTGTAATTCTCCTCAGCTTGGTACTTGCGCTGTCTTTGTCTTTGTCTTTGGGGTGAAATAATCTCAGAGAAGCTTTAAAACATGGATTTTCAGTTAGTCTTTTATTCTGTCAATTTTCTAAGATACTTCTTTAGCTTCATTGAGCTTTAACAAGAGAAAAATGCTATTTCAAGTAAGTTCGGACAACCTTTATTATTCATATAAAAGTTTTTCTGTATTCAATATAGGCTCGTCAGACTCTTCTGACATAGAGAGACTACTAAGGCTCTTTACACTTCAATGACCATTATCTGCTGCTGTTGTTTCATGTGAGCAGCAACAATACAGCCAGGAGCAGCCTGGACAGTACCAAGAAGGATTACAGAGCCCTGGGAGTGGTGGTACGGGACACTGGAGCACACATAGCTTTTTCATCAGTCCTCCCAGTCAAAGGGAAGGGTACAATGGGCTAGTTGAATCTGGCAAGTCAACAAATGGTTACAGGAATGGTCTCACAGTCAAGCTACTTATATCATGGGGTTCACTTTGAGAAACCTGGTCTACTGGAGGCTGGTAGGGTCCATCTCTCAAAGAAGGGGAAGAGCATCATCATGTATAGACTTGCCAAGCTGGTGAAGGGGCTTTAAACTAAAGTTGTCATGGGAGGGGAATTGCAGTCCATCCCATTCCTACTAGTGCTGGCAAGAGATGATGCCAGTGCTGGCAATAGATATAATGCTTATACTCCCTTATCTCTGAAGGGATATCACAAGGAGTGGAAAAAAAATACCCTCAGCTATACCTATCATTCAATGAGTTAAATAGACAGTCAGGAAGAGGCAAATGAAATCCATGAATGTTATGAAAAAGTATGTGCAATATATGGTGACTATAAGAGTACCAATCTGAACTGTGACTGTGACAGGAAATCATTTTCACAGAGAAAACTACAGAAGTTAATGTAAGACTCTGCAGAGGCCAAAAATATAATTAAATTCAAGAAGTGATTAACCACTTTCATGAAGGAAAAGTCTATGAAGGGGTATTAAGTACAAAATAATGAATAAGCGCTCTGGCTCCAGACCACCCTCTGTTACAAAATGCCAGACATCTGGAGATGAGCATACTTACTTATTTTTTTCCTTGCTCATTTCCTATATATGCAATCTGTAGCCATATACTACATTCCACTGTTCAGAAGTTAAGATACTGATTTAAATAGGATTTACTCTAGGTCACTGTATCATGTCCAATGTCGTTAATCAGTAGCTGTACCCCAAAATAGTCATTGAATCATAGAATCAGAGATTGCCATTTAAAGGTCATCTAAACATCTTCACTAGATCAAGTTTCTCAGAGCCTCATCAAATCTGACCTTGAATATCTCCAGGGATGGCACCTCCACTACCTCTCTGGGCATCTTGATCTACCACCCTCATATTGAAGAACTTTTTCCTAATATCCAACCTAAATCTACCTTTTTCGTGTTTAAAACCATTACCCCTCATCCTATTGCTACATGCTCTTGTGGACAGTTCATCCCCTGCTTTCTTATAGTCACCTTTCAGCTATTGGCCCCCTGGAGCCTTCTCTTCTCCAAGCTGAACAAGCTCAACTCTCTCAGCCTGTCTTCACAGGAGAGATGCTCCAGCCCTTTCATTATTTTGTGGCCCTCCTTTGGACATGCTTCATCAGGTCCATGTTTTTCTTGTGTTGATGGTTCCAAGGCTGGACACAGTTTTCCAGGTGAGGTCTCACCAGAGCAGAGTAGAGGGACAGAATCACCTCTCTTGATTTGCTGGCCACACTTGATGCAGCCCAGGATGTGGTCAGCCTTCTGGGTTGCAGATGCACATGTCCAGCTTCTCATCCACAAGTACTCCCAAGTCCCATTCCTCAGGACTGCTTTCAAACACATCATCTCCTAACCTGTATGGCTAATGGAGATTATCCCGACCCAGGTGCAGGACCACGTGCTTGGCTTTGTTCAACTTCATGAGGTTCACCTGGGCCCACTTCTCCAGGTGCATCTGGATGCCTGTCCAGGTCCTGCTGGATGGCATCATGTCCCTCTGGCACAGTAACCTCACCACCCAGCTTGGTGTCATCAGCAGATTTGCTGAGGGTGCACTCAATCTCACTGTCAATAACATTAATAAAGAAGAACCAGTCCCTGTATGGACCAGTCATCGCCAATGCTTGTTTAATTTAAGGTGTTTGATCAAATCAAAATGTATAGGCAAAAGCTATAGGTTTTGTCTTTGAGCATTGCCTGCTTCTTAGATGCTGGCAGAAAGGAACAATGTTCCCTTTGATTCAGTGGCTGCATTTTAAAAACTGGTTGTGCTGGGCATAGGAAATCTGCCTCTCGTTGACTCTCCAGATGGTACAGAAAACTCAGTTCTGAAGCTGTCATCTGCATGAGATGTCACCAGCAAGCTATAATGTATTATATTGAGGAAGAGATGAAACTAGTCTCTTTTTCCTAAAAGTTTCTTTACTTTGTCGGGCATTCTTCCATACTCACAGCAAAGTCTTATCCACAGATGTAAGTTAATAGCCCAGTGGTCAAGCTGCTGATCACTTGGAGCTTGCTGGGTCTGTTTTCAAGCATTGCTAATATAATTTAGTCAACAGCTGATTAATCTTAAGTAAGCAATCATTAATTTGAATGCAGGGTAGAAAAATCCCTTAGGATAGCCTTGAATGTGTTGATTAAGATACTCTTTGTGAAAGGTTTGATTTGAATACTCTCAAAACTAGAAGACTGCTGTCAGAGAGCTGTTCTGGGCACTGAAACCTGATAAGAGAATGATTTCTATTTTGATACTTGGATGACAAAACCCAGAAACTTCCTGGCATGTATTTGATTAGCCTGAACATCACCTTCCGCATAATAAGAAACTCAGATAATGAATTCCTGTTATGTTATTCTGCTATTGTTATGGGAGAGATAATTATAGATCTCTTAACTTCAGTAATGATACAAACTAGTTCAACATCTTTGTCAGTGACGTGGATCGAGTGCACCCTCTGCAAGTGTGCCCACACTACCCAGCTGGGTGGTGAGGTCACCAGGCTGGAGGGAAGGGATGTTATCCAGAGGGACCTTGACAGGCTGGAGAGTTTGGCCCATGTGAACTGCATGAAGTTCAGCAAGACCAAGTGCAAGGTCCTGCATGTGAGTCGACGCAATCCCAAGCACAACTGCAGGCTGGTCAAAAATGGATTGAGAGCAGCCCTGAGAAGAAGGAATTGGGGGTTCTGATCAATGACAAGCTCAACATGAGCCATTGGTGTTCCCTAGCAGCTCAGAAGACCAACTGTGTTCTGGGTTGCATCAAGCGTAGCATGGCTAGCAGGTTGAGGGTGGTGATTTTGTCCCTCTGTTCTCATGAGATCCCCACCTGCAGTATTGCATCCAAGTAAAGACAGAGCTGTTGGAGTAAGTCCAGAGGAGGACCAAGAACATGATCAAGGGGGTGGAGCACCTTTCCTATGAAGGCAAGGGGTAATGGCTTAATTCTGAAAGAAGATGAGTTTAGATTAGATGTTAGGAAGAAGTTCTTTATTATGAGGGTGGTGGGCACTGGCACAGGTTGTCCCAGAGAGAGAGGCTGTGGAAGCCCCAATCCTGGAGGCATTTAAGGCCAGGTTAGATGGGGCTTCGGCCAGCTTGGTGTAGTGAAGGTGTCCCTGCCCATGACAGGGGGGGTTGGAACTAAATGATTTCTGAGGTCACTTCCAACTGAAAGCATTCCATGATTCTATGATTCATTCTATGATAATTAATATCAGAAGTAAAAAAATAAAATCTTACTGTTTCTGCTTTCTGTTTAGTACTGAAGATCCTTCCCTGTAGCTTTCCAGATTCAGTGAATCTATTCTATCTCAGACTTCCACTGCATTAATAACAGTATAACTGCAATGTTTTCATTAGAGTTATTATTTATTTACTTACCTAAATTACAAGTGAGATCATAAAAATACACTGTATTTCCAGAAATTCCCATTAATATCTGTCAACTCTTCCGTTCACTTTAATTCCATCTTATTTTGTTATATATTTTAAAGAGGATATATGTGCTTTTTCTTCATATGCTCTCTCACACTAATTTAAGGCATGAAGGACAACAAAAAATATTATCTATAAAGACATCCTGTTCTAATTGGTTTTGTCCGGCTTTACTATTGATATTGACTATTGTGAATAATAGACATAATTATGACTCTAATTAAAATTTTAAATAAATAACTATGCTATATAAAAAGTCAAATTATAATAATGTGATTTTACTGAAGCAGGGCAAATACAGAGTGTACTAAATCTTTGCATGAATTACAGGTAAGACTTTATGTATTACTTACCCTAATTTGAACAACCCAAGAGAATAAAGAGAAAATACTGTAACTAAATTTCTGTGAGGAGAAAACAAAATTCATATTAGTGGTCATTCTTTTTGACACTGACATTGCTACTATGTAACCATGTAATAAAAAAAGCCTCATAACAAAAGCTGTTTTCTCCTTGCATGCTGGATAAACCTTGGTTTCTTATCTCAATGCCTTTACTTTAATTTCTGTATGTTTATTCCCAGCTCTTTGTAATTTGCTTTGAGGAAAAGCCATTCTCTTTAATGGGACTCTGAAAAGTTGCCATGGAAATAATAAAATGTTTTAAAGCATGAATCTCGAGGGTAAACACAGGAGACATGTGCATAGCTAAGAACTGTACATCAAGCAAAAGAAATTGTCCTGACACTTGCTTCACTGATAGATACTTTGGCTTCAAAATGCAAAGCATTTAAGGACCAGGTATCGCAGATGCAAACTTCTTCAGGTTAAGTTTGCACCTGTGATTTTTTTTTTATCTCAGTCTTCACAGATAGGTGAGATCAAAACCCCCAACTTTTTCACAGGTTTATTTTTTGATCCCTTACTTTAGAGATGTCCAGGAAGATAACACACAGCATGGCTGTAAGAGAACTCTCCTCTCCCTCCCTGCAATTAGAGGGAATGCTGGATGTGTTCTAACAAGAAATACTAAAATCCTTTAGCTTTGTGATGCATTTTAGATTTCATCATTCTCTCATTTCCATTCTCTCCAATCCATAATTTGATTATTTATGGCCATGTAAAATACAATGTGTTTATGTTATAGATTCAAATATATAAAGACTAAAATTACAGGAGGTAAGTCTGTGTATTGGAAGAAAGGAAGACGTTATGAAGAAATTATATATCAAGCAAAACCCTGGGCAGTGAAGAGAAGAGGACTAATTAATACAGAAGTGGGGAGTATAGGACTGGAAAATGAATCTGTCTTTTTTCTGGTGTGATCTTCACCTTTCTGAAACTGCTGGAAATTGGTGGACCTTCATATAACAGGGAATCCCTAGCAGTCCCTTATGAAGTCTTCTGAAGAGCTATTGATTTCAAGCAGAAGCTGAACATTGCCCATAGCTATGCCTGTGTAAGTGGTCACTTTATAACCTCATAGCTCTAATATGCATATTTGAGTCTTGGCTAACATGTAATGAAAGTATATGTATGTTGACCCTGGTGACTCCATATGGATCTAACTCTCTTGCCAACTTCCTCACTGCCTTGCTACACTAAAGGCTGTCTACCTGCCTTCCACCAGTGAGACAAGATATGGATTATGATCATGATCACAGCAAAACTCCCATACAAGTAAGCAGATATGGCAGCCCATGTTGAACCTCAACACAGTATGCTATACAACCTGACAGAGAAGTCCATCTGGTGCTGATCACATGAAGAGTTCTCAAAATCTAAAGGGATGTAAACTTATATAACCTATCTCCTGCACCTTCTGCTTTTCTAAATTCCACTCATCTATATATGAGTTTCAGGCAGATTTATTGCAACCCTTAATGTCTATACCAGTACATGATAACATCTCAAATAGTACTAGAATTCAGTCAGTTAATGTGCACATAGTTTAGTGAAGTTCTATAAAAGTAGGTAAACAAACTGAGTCCATATTGCCTATACTTTATGTAATTTACTGTCTGAACTCCACTGATCATCATGGAAACTGAGACTTGACTCTGATAAAGACTGTTATTTGCATATCTTGGTCTCAAACTGAATGAGCAAAGCCAGCTATGAGGAAAGCTAGGGAAGATTAAAATGTGGAGTTGAGGAATCTCAGTGAGAAGAGAGGTTACAGAAGGGCACACTGGACCAGGAAGTGAATTGTGAGAAGAGAACATGCAAGATCTCTGAGTGATCTTGTTACTATAAACAATTTGACTGAGGTCTGAAAGACTTCTGGATTGACAAATTTGTCTCACAGAGAGAATTGTAGAAATAACTGGCAAAGGGATACTGTAATTT
This sequence comes from Gallinula chloropus, assembly GCF_964237585.1. NCBI lineage: Eukaryota > Metazoa > Chordata > Aves > Gruiformes > Rallidae > Gallinula > Gallinula chloropus. The sequence continues at coordinate 7,316,927 of NC_140086.1, forward strand.
CAGAAATACTGCTAATAAGGTCCAAAAGTGACAAAATGCCAAAGTTTGTTCTCTTATTGAAAAAATGCCTTATAAAAAGTTTTTACTTTAATTAAAAAATGAAAACTAGAAATTAAATCCAATTTCTTTCACTGTCCTTGCTTTGATGTCCTGCTTCATAGGGGGGAATCTAAATAAAATACTTTTTTCTTGTTTCTGCAGCCTTGCTAAGGAAATAAAAATACAGACTAAAGAAGAATAGTGGCTATTTTTGCATGATTTCCACTGTTTATGCTGTTTGGGAAGCTTACAACACTGCTGTGAGGAGAGGAGAGCAAATAGAAATGATCTATTAGTGGGTGGCACTAGAAGGCAGCTCTTCTGCACACTAATGATAAATCTCTTAGGCAGGCCTGCTCACAGATATTGAAAGGAACCCTTAAAAGTGACAACACAGACATCCCTCACTCCAAATAGTTGTGCTGTAAAATCAAGCAGAGATCAGAGAGTATGAGCATAGTCAAAACCCTGGAAGATATTGTCATGGTGGGTGGGAAAGGGAAAAAGCAAGATTAATATTTATCTAGCATAAAATTGCATTAATCTTTATCAGTATTACTGAGCTTTAAAAAATAAGGACAGAATTGGGAAACTAGGGAAATAAAGCTAAAAATATGTCAGCAAATACTTGGAATAAACAGATGGATTAGTAGAACAGGGAAGAAAAATCTTGGAAAAAGTGGCAGATAAAAAAAAGTGTCATTCTTCAGAATTTAACATCTTGAAAGGAGCCATCACTATGATAGATGTAAAATTTTCAGACAAAAGAAAAATACAAGAATTTATTGGGATTTCTTCCAAAGTGATCTTCAACTTCATTACTCCCAGAAATTCGCAGCTACAGACAAATAATATCCTGTGAGATTTACTGAGTGTGAAAATGCAGTGCATAATGTCACAATAGTTAGTAACTTAAAGGGGAATGAGAAAAGGAAAAGAAGGAAGCAGGGTGATAATGGTTTAAAATATACTTATTTTAAGCATAGATAAAGTAGGATGAAATGCCTTCATCTTTTTGATTATGGTTTTTAGATTAGAGAAAAACAAAGTCTCAACATGCTCCTTAGGACTTCAGCTCGAAATGAAGAGCACTAAAAAATTAGCAACAGGTATATATGTTGCAATAGTAAAAAAAATAATGTGTGTATAGTAATTTTAGAATAATATTTTCCTTTTAAATTTTTTTTACTTAGTTCATTATTTTTCTACATAATTTTCCAAGCTGCTGAAACAAAACCAATTACTTAATCCTTTCAGACTAATATTGATCTCCATCATGATGTATGGCCCATCTTTTCAGATATTTTGGATGCCAAAAGTACCAAACCCCTTAGAATAATTTTTCTATAGAAGGCTTTTGTTGACTATTTACATATTCGGTATAGGGCCTAGGTTCACATATTTCTTTAAATTAACTGAGTGGCTACCAAGCCTTGTACAGGCCACTGACTATTAACTGCTGCTGGTATTTCACAGGTCAGCAAGAGAACTTCTGAAGTGCTGCACAAAGGAATTCCAGCAACTCCAGCTAGTAAGTGAGGCTCATCAGGAGCCAAATTTAAATGCCTCTATGGAGTTGCACATAGCATTGGGGGAAACTTTTTGTCATCCTGGAGATGTAGTGTGATGGCTCCTGTGACTTGAGAGTTGGAATTGAAGGATAGAAGCTCTTAAGGAAGGATGGACAGGGCAGATGAGGAGAGAGTTTCACACTCTATGTCAATGACCAGCTGGAGTGTAGGGACCTCCATTTGGGGATGGATGAGAAGCTGATTGAGAGCTTATTGGTAAAGTGAACATAGGGGCAGGAAAAATCATAGTGGGGGTTTGCTACAGCCACCTGACCAGGGAGACTGTGCAGAAGAGGACCTCTATAGACAAATAGGAGCACCCTCATGTTCACAATCGCTGGTCCACTTGAGAGACTTCAACAACCCCAGTATCTGTTGGATGGACAACACAGTAGGGCATAACTAATCCAGGAGGTTACTGGGATGTCATGGTGAACCTTGTTCTTACCAACAAGCAAGGGTTGGTTGGGGAATGTGAAGCTTAAGGGTAGCTTTGGATGCAGTGACCGTGAAATGATGGAATTCAAGATCCTTAGGGCTGTGAGGAGAGTGCACAGAAAGCTCACTACCCTGGACTTCATGAGAGCAGACTTTGGCCTCTTTAGGAACCTGATTGCTAGAGTACTGTGTGACAAAGGCCTGGAAGGAAGTGGGGACTAACTGCTAGCTAATATTCAAGGATCACCTCCTCCAAACTCAGGAGTGATGCATCCCAACAAAGAGGAATTCAGGTAAAAGCTCAGGGATGCCTGCACAGATAAGGGAGCTCCTGGACAAACTGAAACACAGGAAGGAAGCCTACAGAGAGTGGAAGCAAGGGCAGGTAGCCTGGAGGAATACAGAGAAATTTTCTGAGCAGATTGGGATGAGGTTAGGAAATCTAAAGCCCTGGTAGAATTAAATCTGCCTTGGGACATCAAGTACATCAAGAAAATTTTCTGTAAGTATGTCAGTGGTAAAAGGAAGATGAAGGGAAATGTGGGCCTTCTCCAGAATGATAAGGTAGACTTGGTTATCCAAGATACAGAAAAGGCTGAGGTACTCAATGACTATTTTGTCTCAGTCTTCACTGGCAAGTTGTTTATTCACACTGCTCACATCTCAGAAGACAGACAGGGATTAGGAGAATAAAGAACCACCCATTGTAAGAGATGATCATGTTTGAGACCATCTAAGGCACCTGAAGGTGCACGGGTTGAAGGAAAAAAAGGAAGACCCATGGGCCTACAGCCCTGTCAGTCTCACCAATTTGCAATAGGGGTAGAATTCATCCAACCTATCTTTTATGTGGATTGTGCACATGCTTTTATGTCTGTAAAAGGCTCTCTGTATTCCTTGGTTCATGAAGAGAAATAGTCAAGGATGTTCTACCCTATCTGTTGAAGATGTATACCTCTGAATGTGATAGATCAGCTTGTGTAAGTGCTGAGTCATGTCCCATAAGGGAGCTAATCTTCTTGTTCAGATGTAGACATCTATATTGTAGATAAATTATATTTATTCCACCCCTGATGGATATAATGGGTTGAGGAGTGGACCATGACACAGATCTCCATTACAACATGCAGAAATTCAGGTCTGAGCTTATGAACATGCAGCATTTTTGAATGAAAAATCTTCCTACTGGGTAAAAAAGTGTAGGTTTTGCTTAAATATTGTCCACAGTAAAGACTTCCTATTCTTGCTCCAGAGGATCCTAAGTGGCAGCTGATGAATCATACAATTTGCAAAGTGATTTCATTCATTGCAGACCTCTAAAAATTCCGGTGAGGAATAAAAAACTTACAGACTTACAAAATACTTGCAAAACTTAAAATTGTATACCTCTGATACAGAAAAATGAAATATTTTCTTATATTTCATGCTGAGATAAAGATATTTTTTACCTAATTATCACACAAGTTTAGATATATTTCATACAGTTTGAATATCTGATGAAATATGTCTTCATCTCTGTTTGGTTCTGTAGCCCATAATCTTACTACCTCAAAATATGGTGTGGTGGGTTGACCCTGGCTGGAGGCCAGATGCCCACCAAAGCTGCTACATCACTCCCCTCCTCACCTACACAGGGGAGAAAATATATATAATGAAAGGCTTATATGTTGAGATGAGGACAGGGAGAGATCCTTCAGCAGTTAACATCACAGGCAAACCAAACTCAGTGCAGAATAAAATGCATCCTATTTTTTACCCAATAAAACCAAACACCTCCTCCCATCCATCCCTTCTTCCCTGGCTCAGCTTTATTCCAAATTGTACCTCCTTCCCCCAGTGGCACAGGGGGGTGGGGAATAGGGACTGTGGTCAGTTCATCATGCATGGCACACAAGGGTGCTACCATCATTGATTATTGGCTTGGTGTTGGTCAGTGTTGGGTCCATCTTTGAGTCAACTGGTATTGACTCTGTCAGACCTGGGGGGAAGCTTCTAGCAGCTAGGTTAACAGCAGTAAGAAAGGCTTAGTGTATTTCTCATTTTCCCTTCCACCACCATGTAAAAATATTTACTGTATCATAACTAATTTTTCACCATTCACATTAATAGAGATAGAATGGGATAGACATTTGTTGTCGTATCAATGAATGACATACATTATAATTAAGTGAGAAATTGAAAATCAAAATAGAAAAAAAAAAATATTGTATATTTCCATAGGGTATCACCCTTTGAAGGAACAATGACTTATCTTTGGACTCAGAAACAGAGTATGAAATATTCTTTCTTTTTTTTTACAGACAATTTAATTTATAATGAAGACTTAGTGAGCTTCCCTTTGCGCTCGATAATCTTTGCTCTTTGGTTCTTGTATAATTTCTGCTGAGTCTGATTTACATTTTTATATAGGCAAAATCTAAACTACGTAAGGTCACTTTCTGCATGTGTTGTAGGTGACATGTAAGAAAATCTTGGCATCTGATTTGTATGCCTTTTTTGCATCCCCATGCACCCTTTTTGAAAGTCAAATTTTCAACTTTAGAGGCAAGTATCATTAAGTTCTTCTAGCAGATATATAATGGAAAGCTTTTGCAACTTAGGCAACCCAAAACTTTATCCAAATGCTGCAAGTATAGCTAGCTTTTAAAAATATATTTAATTATGGGTTTATTTTACAGCCAGGACTGTATTTATCATTCATTAAAGATGAGCAGACGCTAATGGCTCAAGTGGAGATTTAGCTTCAGATTAGTAGAAAACAACTCTGAAATGAAGCCAAATAGTTACTCAAAAATTTTTTGAACTAACTTAAATTTTATTCTTGTTCTGTCATTAAACAATCCTCCATCCCACGTCTTCTATTCTTCTCAAAGTCTAGAGATGGGAGAGCCAGTGGAGAAATTAAATGATAAATGAAACTATTAATAAGATCAGTAAAACATTCATAAGAGCTACCTGTTGAAATGCAAAATACTGTCCTTTTCAGCAGTATAATCTTGCAAGGATGAATAGGGTTCTTATTAGGGCACCTCATTTTGACACCTTGAATTAAAGAAAAAATAAGTTAGTTACTGTACTTACAGCAAGGAAACTGTTAAGAATCATGCTTAATTTTAATAGTCAAAAGTTTTGTATGATTGTGTCCTGCCCTGTTGCTACCAAATTTTATTGTCTAGCAATAAATAAATACATTGAATTTAGGAAAAATGGGTAAGGAAACCACCCCTGCCAAACTGCTATTTCCCTTTGCCTCAGGTTGAAAAGAAGTGGAAAACCAGGTTGAGTTCTGGTGCATCACCATTAAATATTGTTTAGTATGATGTAGCAGCATCGTGAGGGATGCTTGCCACCCTTACTTTAAAGATGACAGAGGGATATTTCCTATCCTCGTCAATTAGCCTAAAGCAAAGAAGAGCAAGTTTAAGATTATTTTAACAGAGACAGTGCTGAAGGACTGAAAACAATGAGCCAAATAGAATGAGACCGGAGAAGGCTGTTGTATTAATTCGAACTATTTCAGTTCATGATTTTTTTCCCCATTTTATTTCATCATGTTATCTTTTCTTTCTTTTTTTTATTGCTATTAGTTAACCATTAATGTTCAAAGCACATGAGATGATATAAAAATGTACACGAGTAATCCTGCTTAAGAAAGATTAAAGAATTATTTGTGCATTTAGGAACCCAGCAGATGCCTCAGTCTAAATAAGGATTTCCCACTGCCAGTAATACAGAAAGTTTAAAATAGTTTTAAATACCACTGGTTTCCTTTTACTGGCATTTGTGGAAGGCTCATGTTAACCATTTAACCTACCAGGTCATCATGTCACTTACTTACAAATGTTTTGTTCTGGGGGTAACATTGGATTCCACTGGGTGATGGAATATTTCATCAGCTGCTTCATAAAACAGAACCCATAAAAATAAGGGGAAAATGTTCAAGTTCAGTCTTGGATGCATTAACAGTAAAGGCATATAGAGATGGGCTGTAATTTTTTTAGTCTCAATTTATTCCTTAAACATATTAACAAAACTCTGCTGTTCCACTCCTTGTTTTCTTTTTTTTTCCTTTCTCCATTTTCATTTTCCTCATAGACAATTATCTAACTTTATGTGTCCCAACCTCATTAAGCTTGGATTTGAGCTGAGTGTCTTGAGGAATACAGCAGCTCAGAATTAATGATGGTATATTGCTTAAAAAAGAAAGCAGACATATTGTTAATGATGACATATTGCTGAAAATGAACAGCAGTTCACAAGACAGCTGGAAATTTGAAGTCAGTGGCAGAGCTTTTATGATATGAAAGGGGCAAGTTCAGTCCGGCACAGGTCTGTACTGTTCAAGCTTCTTTTCTGCTATTATCATATCTGATGTGAATCATTACTTTTCTGATGATGTATTTCAGCATCTAATAGGGCATTGTGATAACCAGCAAGAATTACAAAGAAATATATGTATCTCCATTTACTTTCAATTCAAGCATAGGAGTATGGAGTATGACAAAGAAGGAGAAACCTGTATTCAGTATCTAAATACTTTTATAATGCCCATGATACTTTAAGGTTACTAAATATTTTAACAGTCAGGAAGGGTAGTTAGTGTTAAGTGGGGAAAAATGAAAATGAACAGAAGATGTAATACTACTGTATTTTAAAAAATATGTTTTTTTGTTTAAAGAAATAAAATTAGGTCAAAAAAAAAAGATTAACTTTTCACTATTTACTCTCTCAGCATAGAAGATATCTTGACACAGAGATCATTTGCTCTCCCATCTCGGTAAGTGCCAAAGGGAGGTAGATAGTAGAACCCCTTATAGTAAAACCCCTTAGGACAAATATCTTCAAACTTTATGATGGTTTTGTCTGGGATAGAGTTAATTTTCTTCATAGCAGCTAGTAAATGGCTGTGCTTTGGATTTGTGCTGAAAATCAACTGACCAAAGGGATATTCCATACTATATGACATCATGCTCAACTGGGGGCTGGTCAGGAGGCAGGGCAGATCAGGAACTAGATTAACACTGGCTTCAAATTCTCCTGGTTCCAGTCAGGACAAAGTTAACTTCCCCAAGCAGCCAGCACAGGTGAGTGGAGCTGGTCAGGACTGTTTTCCACATCCTGTGACATCAAGCCACCATAGAAGTTTCATATTGTTCCCGTGATTTCTATCACTGGTCACCAAAGGGAGGAGATCAGTGCCTGCCCTTCACTCCCCCTCATAAGGAAGCCATAGACTGTGATAAGGTCTCCCCTCACTGTCTTTTTCTCAATTCCTTTTCTTAAAGGAATTCAGCTAAGCACTGAATCTTGATCTCCTATATAGTTAAAAAGCCTCATTGTTCTTGCCATGGTTTTGGCCCTCCCTTGCCAGTAAACAGTCTCATAAATCTCTTTTCAAAATCATAGAATCACAGAATCATAGAATGGCATGGGTTGGAAGGGACCTCAAGGATCATAGAGCTCCAACCCCCCCTGCCACAGACAGGGCCACCAACCTCCAGCCTGGATCTACACAAGGTTGCCCAGGGCAATATACTTAGTGACTTAACACAAATGAGGAATCTTTTCAGGTAGTCATTAACTTTGTCTGTGGACGTACTGTGAAGCTGACTTCAATATTGTATACTATTAAAATTTAGCATTGTAGATGCAGACTGTTCTATTCAAGGTGGCCTAAGTGCCAGAGGAGCATTCTTGTCCGTGTTTCATAGAGGATAGAAGAGACAAAGTGGAAGACTGGATTATTCTGGTCAGAAGAGATCACCTACACCTTAAGCAAAAACAGGATTTGAAGCAGAAAGGGCCTCCTGAAGTATGTAAGGAAAATAAAGAGGAAGTTGAAAAGTCTAAAGAGAGCAGTAAGTGGCAAGAAGTGGGAGGGATTGGGAACACTAGAATTAGCAGCACAGGACAAAACCACTCAAAGACCTGACAGGGAGCTTGAATTGTATTTGAAAGATTGCTTGTACCTTTTGTATCGTTGAACATTATTTTTGTTTCACAGCCACTATGTTGCTTGACTAACGGAAACATAATTAAATCAAAACAATGAAGGTGGGAAAGAAATGAATTGAAAACCTGAGATTTTAAAATAACAGATTCCTTTTTCCAAGCCTAATTTTACTATTTATGAGCAATTCTTTTCTGCTTTAGTAGCCTGTAGTTACTTCATGTATAGTGTTGTCCTATTAATGAAAAGGGTCAGCAGTCTCACTTAAAATCCACCCACTCTGTCAAGTGCACATACCTCAAATTCCCTTCCCAAGTCCCCATTTGCCTGTTAAAAAGCCATTAGTGCACAGGGAGAATGGCAGTCTAGCTGAGTGTGGAGAATAGAAGCAATTATTACAATTACAAACATCTTAGGTTTCAAGGTTTTCACGTGATACCAAACTTTTGTTGAGAAATTAGGAGGGAATTAGATAGAAGCAAGATTTGGCAGAACATCATGAGAAATTAACAAGATTTACCAGTTCACAGAACAGCACCCTTAGGGACATAGAAGGAATCCCACTGTTAGGAACGTATTAATCTAGAGGGACACTCTTTTTCCTGTACATTAAACATTTTCAAATATATAATTTAAAAATATGTCTTCTTTCTGCTTATCCCTTTACTTTGCATAAGAACTTCCAAGTAAAATTGATAAAGGCACTATCTCCTTCAAAATCCTCCTTCAAAACCTGGCTGCACTGATTACACTGGAATTTCCTCTGAGGCCATTGGTAAGCCCTGGACCATCAGTGACAGCTAACAAATTTTACATCACTAATGTGTATTATTGTATGGATCACCCTATCTAGTATCCTTGTAGTGTTCACTAGAAATAGTGCAAGATGGTATTACAAACAGCAGTGGACAGGAACAGCAGCTTTGTCACCGTTGCCTGTCATGCTCTGAAGGGACTGCTGTGTGCTGAGTACCCAAATTACCCTTTTCCACTCCTCATTTTGATACAAAGTCAATACTCTTACATGTGTCTGTATTTCAGTCAATATCTGGACTATAGAGGAGGAAAACAAAGCCTGTAAAAATCCAGATAGACAGGACAATCTTTTTTTTCTGTGAAAGGGTCTGGTGATTTCTTCTTGCACTGAAAACAACAGTAAAGTTTCAATTGTCTTCTGTGGGCACAAATATGCTTCATTGTGTCATCTCTGCCTCTCCTCTCCCTTTATTCATATGCATGAGCGGTGCCTTAAGTCATCCATATTCATATTTTATTGAGTACTTTATATCACAGGCAGCATATCTGCATCTGCAGTCCTATCACATTGGTTCTACTGCGAAGACATTTTCTTCTTTCAAAAATATAATAAAAATCACTGTCAGTTTATGCTCAATCACAAAGTATGCAAGCATGTCATGGTGTGACTGGAAATAATCCTTGTGGAGTCACTGAAAAAAATTGCTGCACTTTTGTACCCTCCAATGTTCACCTTCTCTCAAGCATCACAGAATCTATTTACCCCATGTATTCCAACTCCTTTTGCAGCTAGACTTATCATTAGAGTTTCCCTTCTCTCACCTACCAGCATTGCTACTGCGTTTATCTTCTAACAGGAGCAGTTTTATATTGGTAGGAGCAGCAGCACAGTTGCAGTGGCAGGAGACATGACAATAAAACCAGGAAAAACATATATCAAGGTTTTTGACGCCAACTGGCCTGAAGGAACTCCCAAGGACTTACACTAGCAAGTCAAAATGATGTGTTCTACTTGGACATGGGAGGCAGTTTGTTATGAATCCTCAGTAAGTTCATCTTGATTAGTCATGAATCATGCTGAACAACCAGAGCCCTTTCCCCCTGTGAACAGTTCAGCCTTGATCTTGACTTGCATCTCTTCTGTTGGGTTTGCACCTGCTCTAGTGGTTTAGCTGAGGATATGACTGGTTCTCCTCCTACCTGCAGCAGGTCCTGAGAACTGAAAACTGCCAAAACAAAATAAGGTTTATAATCAGCAACCATAAAAAGCAATGATCCATACTAGTCATCTCAGAGAATAGGAGTTGGACAAATCACACACTGGAGTGCTACCATCTACCTATCTTCACTCCTCAGATTTCTTAAGGTTGTTTCTTCTATTTTATGGTGACTTTTAAAACCCATATCAAACTTGGAAAGGCAATTCCTGTACAATGTCTTAGATAAGTCATTAGTTGTTTTTCTTTCCATCACTGGAACAGCTGAGGACTTCTACATAAATAAAAAAAAAAAAGTTCAAGACAATGGTTTTAGAATAGGTTCCAGAGTGGCATATGGTCTTGCACCAGATGTTCACAACCTCTATTGGAGGAGAAGCTGTATTACCAACTTCATTGACATCTTTATAGGGCCTCTGGGAGAGGGGGAGCAGTGCTGTACATTTTAGAATATCACTGTTGCTGTTGTGTCCCTGGAGAAGAGCAGAAAGAAAATGGGAGGAAAGCACACTGAATAGAAGAGACAAAGTCACTTAAGACCTGTCACTATTAAATATGCTTGCCCATGTTTCTCAGCATGTCCAGGCATATTTTCTAGCCGTTGTAAGTTAGGCTGCCCATATGTTCCCAAACAATCATTTTAAAATACAAGTTTACTTACCAGACAGGATTCCCCAGTCTCTCTGAGGTCTCTTACTGTTTGCTTCATTTAAAATGACATTTAATTAAATGAACAAGGACAGACTTTGTTTCTCCATGGGAGTGGGGGTATATGCAATATCTTGATGAGTTGTTAAAAAGAAAGAAAAAAAAAGAAACAGGAGTGGTCAGAAGATAATTGCTTTTTATGCCTTTTCAGACATGAGTTCCTCTTCCAGACAGCAATGTTGTAGTATTATTATTAAAAGACATTCGTCTTAACCATGGTTTTGCTACCAGCACTGAAATTTGCAGAAGCCAAGTGGGTTTGAATATCTCCAGAGATGAGCACTCCACAGTGTCCATGGAGACCATGTTCCAGTATTTGACCACATGTGCAATAATTTATTTTCTTTCCTTATTGTTATGGTTTAACCTCAGCTGGCAACTAAGCACCACACAGCTACTTGTTCACCCCTCCCCACCCCTCACCCCATAGTGTGATGGGGAAGACAATAAAATCCCAAACCCTTATGGGTATTAAAATACTACTACTACTACTACTACTACTACTACTACTACTACTACTACTACTACTACTACTATGTCATGCACAAATGCAACTGATCAACACTTGCAGAGGAAAAAAAATCAACCCAATGCCCAGTCTGTTTCTGAGCAGCAACTCCACCTCACAGCTACATTCCCTAGTTACATACAAAAAATGACATCATATGATATGAAATATCTCTGTGGTGAATCTGGGTCAGCTGTCTTGGCTGTGTCCCCTCCCAACTTCTTGTGCAACCCCTGTCCCAACAAAAACTAGCACATTTATGTTTAAACACAATTTCCTGTGTATTTTTCTTAGGCCATTACCTCTTGTCCTCTTCCTGGTTGTTACAGAGAAAAGCATCCCCTATTTTCTTAATTCTTTTTAGTTATGTATACATGTTGTAAAGATCTTCCTGCACTTTCTCTTCTTCAACCTCAACAAGCACAGAAAAAAGACTATTTGTGGAAAGGAAAATCTATTCAGGGTGATATATTTTATACTCAGATCTCATAAAAAGCTTAATTTACAGCTAATTATCAAGTAACACTTAACAAACAAAGGCTTCTCTTCATGCTTGTAACATACAGCTGAAGAGAAACTACTCCACTGTTGATCATATGCACCAAAGCACATACCAAGTAGACAAGAGACAAATCTGTTTCTTATTTCTGGCAAGAAATTGCAAAAAAGAAAATTATTTGTATTTCAGTACACGAGATTGGAGGTGCATTTTCATTTAATCCTCATATTAGTGTTTTTAGTCCAGAAATGACAGAATATTTTAAACACATAAAACTGTAGATAAAGCACTTAATTTTATTCATTATTTCTCTCCCTTCCCTCCCCCAGGGTGGTACAAGGTGGGGCTGGGTAGTGGGGTGGTGGAATGGGGGTTTTGGTCAGATCCTCACAAGTTGTTTTCCTCATAAACGGGAAGGGGGCATCCCTCACACTCTTCTCCTGCTCCAGTGTGGGGTCCCACCCATGGGAGATAGTCCTCCATGGACTTCTCCAACATGAGTTCTTTCCTACGGGCCTTCAGCTCTTCACAAACTGCCCCAGTGTGGGTCACTTCTATGGGGTGTAGCCATAGAATCATAGAATGTCTCTCAGTGTCTCAAGCCCAGACTGCTCCAGCATGTCCCTCTCCATCTTACTTTCTCTCTTTGTCTCTCTCCACAGGCTGCAGGTTCTGCCAGGAGCTTGCTCTAGCGTGGGTCATAGTGTCTTCCATATGTCTCCTGGGTCATAGTATCTTCCATATGTCTCCATGGGCTGCAGGTGGGATCTCTGCTCCCTGTCATTTTCCGTGGGCTGCAGGGGGACACTCACTCCACCATAGTCTTCTCCAGAGGCTGCAGGTGAATCCCTCCTCTGGCACCTGGAGCGCCTCCTCCCCCACCATCTTCACTGACCTTGGTGTTTGCAGAGTTTCTTACATCTTCTCACTCCCTTCTCTGGTGGCAAAAAGAGGGTGCTTGTGGTTGTTTTTTTTTCTCCTAAATGGGATTCACAGAGGTGCCATGACCATCACTGATGGGCTTGGCCTTGGTCAGCGACAGGTCTGGCCTTAAACCCAGCTGATGTTTATTCTGTTGGGCAGCCTGCCTTCTCCACCAGAACCTTACCATGCAAAACTACAACAAGCCTTCATTCTACCTGAACTGTACTCATGTCAAAACTGAGGAGCTGCCACTGAGTTTGGGGTTAATTTCAATATTCAGTTCAAGTCCAGTTGAAGGTATGATCCTTACATTGTAAATTTAGAATTCCAGCTGCAGTTCAAGAGAATTGAATTATTTTAAATCTGAACACTTAGACCATGAATATTTTGCTAGAACCTGCTGCATCTGGCTAGAAGACCAGTAGAGTAGGTCCAAAAGAACATATTTTGTTGATCTTATCACCCTTTAAAAAACCTCACCGTTGTGCCTGGATGGAGTGTACGCCTTCAGTGCTGAATTTGTACTATTCTGTGCCATAATTTAGAATTAGCTATTTATATCTGTATTAAAAAGCATGGTAATTACTTGCTTGCAACAATACACCCTCCAGTTATTCTTCAGTTATTTAATAAATAGAGAGATTATGTTTATATTTAAGTCTTCATTCTTAAAGAAAGGAAGAATTTGGGGGGTGTAATTTAAAAGGAAAATCCATGCAAGCTAAGAAATAGTGCAAAGCATATGACCAGGATCAAATTATCATTGCATTCCCTTTTGACTGTGCAAGCAGAATGCCATGCTGAGGTTTCATCATTCAGTGGTGTAGAAGCAGTCAGGGAGCAACAGGCCTGTAGCATGATGCTGGAGGAGTGCCCTTTTTCTACAAAGAAAATCTGAAAATAAGTCAGTGTCAATTATGTTTATTGTTTTCAGGGAGTTTTTAAGCTTAACACAAATGAAACAGATTTGGTTTATTTGGTTTTCAAATTCTTTTAAAAAATATCTCCTTTATCTCTTTGCTATAGCAAATTGCTCTGTTTCATAATAAACAATGGAAAGGGCAAGGATGAAGAGCAGTTAACTTAGCCATTTGATTCAATTTTCAATGATATCTATTGTCAATCAAAACAATTTTGATGTAAAGGCTTTTGCTGTGGTGGATAGGCAATTCCCAGAGAAGATGGCAAAACAGTTGAGCTCTTGAAACTGAGGAACTGGAACTTTCAGGGTCAGATAAACGTAACCCTTTGGCTGTGCAACTGGGAGAAAGTGTGATCCTCTTCAGGGGAAACTGAGAGTATTACCTGTCTGGCAAGGCATAGAAAAAGTAAAGAATGGAGAAAATAAGTGGATCCTGAAGCTGAGTGGATCAGTTCTGGAGTGGAGTGTGTCATACAGCAGTAAACACTGAAATGTGCAGAAAACCAGGCAGAAAGCAGTGTTAAATATTGCTAGTGAGGACGTTGAGCTGTAAACACAGCTAGCCTGTGTGAAGAAAACAAGGTTTTTACCTGATACTAACACATAGTAAACAATGATCAAATCTATTTAACTGTTCAGAAGTCATTACAGATGCAATATACAAGTTAGAATACATTCTTTTGCACAAAGCACTGCATAAGCATCTCTACTCCAGATTTAATCTTTCCCTTCTTGTTATCCATGATCTCTTACTTGCTTTTCCTGTTGTTTTTGATTCAACTCAGTTTGCCATTTTTATCTCTTTCCACTCATGTTTTTAACCTTAGCCCTCGACTACATCCCAGGAAGTTTAGTGTGGCATCAATATTATTATTTCTGTTTAAAAATTTTAAGGAAACGAGCACTGAGATTTTAATTTTTTTTTAAATGTCTTTTATGTTCTAAAAAGTTACTGACCTAGGATGTGAGCCAACCAGGATCAGACTATTCCTGAATGGCTTCCGTCAGTGGGCCAGTGATATTAATGTCAGTTGACCTAAGCCATTGGTTTGGATGAAGCCTTTGGATGGGAATGTCAGAGTTTATTTTTCACATCCAATTTTAATTGTAGTCTTCACAGATGATCATGGGTCACACAAATCCATAAGCTAGAAAAAAATAAATGTTTCTTGGAACTTCAGGAAGATCAGTTCAGGTATCTACTTGCTGACACAGTGCAAAATGAGTTGCCATACTATATCTGAAGTGTCCCTCTAGGGAAAGTGTCCCTCTAGCAAAATATGCAATAGGATCCATAGGAGACATATGTCCTTCTGGAACAGTGGTTGAAGGGTAGGTATGTTAGGGATCATCCAAAGGGACTATGTGCTTGTGTTCAGGCAAGTCTACCTTGTCTTTTTTGTAGACATACATAGTTACTTTGGACATTTTGATGAAAAAACTTTGCTAGAAATACTTTGCACTTTTTTACTGGCTCTGATTGTGCCTTTGACAAACCGATTTCTTCAGTACTATTTATCACTGTCTACTGCTTAATGACAAAGTCTTGCTTTAATTAATACTTTTGGAATATATCACAAATGGAAGCATCTAAATCCACACAGAATGATAAATAAATACAATGGATAATTGCCATCTGATTTCTCACTCTAGCAGATTAATTCAAGGAGTTGAAAAGTAATGTCTTCACAGTGAAGGAAGGCTAACCTAGGGAATATTTTTTTAATTCTTTTTTCCTAGATTCAAGAGTCTGGAACACAAGTCATAGGCTACTTTCTGTACAACCTTTCTTTTGTGAACATGTTAATCATCCTCTTTCTCCTTTGGCTAATTCAAGCTACAAAAATGACTAGCTTTACTTTCTTTAGTAGGATGAATATGTTAAAGAATAAGAGGTCTCAGATACCACAGTAGTGATGACACATGAGTTCTCATGCAAAGTCTATTTTGTTTCCATTCTCTATTAGGATGAAAGTATGCATTTTATTCTGGCTGTTAAAGAAAAGTAAACTTAAAAGTTGTCTGCTGTGTTGACTGCATTTGTCCTGGACAGTTGTTACTGGGGTTTTGGTCTTGTAAACATTTCCCAGGCTTGTTTTGATCAAAATGAAGCTGGTGACGGAATACACTCTGCTCAGAACTAGGGCTCTCTGTGGCCGCAGTGTGAGAGACAGATTAAAAAGCAGGACAACTACACAGAGTGGCAACAAGTTGCTGAAGCAAGATGGAAATGATGCCTTTTGGTTAGACCAGTGATTGCCATAAAGAGACATACTTGTCTACCCTGAATCTTTTTTCGTTTTGGCAATGGTATAATACATTTTCTCTTACTCATGTAAAAGTGTTCAGAAACCTGACTCTAAAGCCACTTTCTTTTCAAGTTTTCAGTTTTTCCTTGTTTTTTTTCCCTTGTTTCTTTTTTTTTCCCTCCTTCTGTTTTTTGTGTAAACCAACAACATAGCTATTAGTAGAACATATGCTGCACATATTAAATCCATATAATTCTACACCATACTTAGTGTTCATTGAATAAAGAGTGCCTTTATCCATGACTTATTTTTTGTTTCCCTATTAATGAATAAAATGTAATTTATCACTGATACAGATACTAAAGGTGTTGTCCCATATTCAGTAAAGAAGTGGAGAAAACAGAAAATGAAAATTCTACCTTTTGTAAGAAAAATAAAAGTAAAAACCTTTTGTTCTGATAGCATGTATGCCCAGTGCTCATACAGTTAATTCTGTTCAGTTGTGGCAGACTTTATCAGGTCCACAAAAACCCACTCACTATTACATTTACATAAACCCAGAGATGAAAAATTGACTACAAACCCTGATAAAAGGGAATTTAAAACAGGATTCATAATCTTCTAAAGGACTTTGTGTGCATAAGGCTGCATGCACCTTTGCCTACTGTACAAATCTAGATATAAACACAGGCTCATACTTCACTTCATTATGAAACTCAACATTTCTGAATATTGTTCATTAACGATTTCTGATGGGTTTAATGAATGGAAATAATTAACCTCCTACTTTTTTTCTAGAATCACTTGCTGTCTAAAAAGACCTAACATTTTCCCATTGCTCCCTATTTTATGAAACAAGCCCATTTGCTAGCCTGCTTCTTAATTTTAAAATTACATAGACTGGTTAATTATACACAAGACAGTGAAAAATGTCTCCACGGAGATCTAAGAAAACCAAAACTGATTGAATGGCTACAACAGAGGCCAATGAAAATTTCAGTTAATCAGAGAAAGGCAATACTTGTTAAAAGAACTCTTTAACCCTAATACACATTATATGATTCTCAAAATGTAAAATACTTATGTTTTTCTGCTGGAGAAAAGCTAACATTCCCAGTTGCTGCTTACAAAAAACAATCTTTCTTATTGGAAGCTCTGCTCAATTGAGGAATGGCACAGAAAATGGTACTGACATGTTGTACTCCTATTATCCAAAGCAACTGTATTACAATATGTCCCCCTCCACCCACACTACTAACAGGAATTATCCCATCTGAAAACAGCATCAACTGTAAGTCAGGAGGTTCACTTTGGGTTTTGTTATGTTGAGCAAACTGTCTGCAGCTCTTGGGCCACTTGACCCCACCTAAGCCTTATATGAGGCACTTAAAGTGCAAAGAAGATCAGCAGGGATCATCACAATGGGTTTGGGATGGGATGCAGCAAGACTAAGTGTAATTTGTGTAAAAACCCCCACAAACAAACAGAAAACCAAAACTCAAAACAAACCTGTTGATAGTCAATGCTTTTGATTACACTACTAGCAAGTATAATCTAAAATGAAGTAAAATACTTTTTTGACATTCTGGAAGGTTATTTCCTTAAAGTTGATGGAAATGCTGGAATGATGGAAAACTATGCCACCGTGTGGAATAAATAAGTCCTGCAATAGCAAATGCCGAAAGATTGGCATCATCTTGAATAGACAGGAGTAAGTTTTGCAAGGTAAAAGAAAATGGGAAGATTTTAAAGACATACCTCCAGAGATGATGGTGCTTTGACTGGGTTGAATAGAGAAGTTTAGGATTACTAAAATGGCTTAATTTTTGACACTGACTTCAGTGACGGGGGAAGAAAACAACAAAACACAGAAGCACATCCCCATTTCCATTTGTGATGCTGACAGAGACAATGACATGCTCATATTTTGCATTCCGTATTGCAAATCCATTTTGGTTTTAACACCTTTATTTCAATGCAAAGAAAGCTGGTTATACAGTGGCACTGAATTACTTACATCCTCCCAGCTGCCAGCTGTCCTGCTAAGGGAGTACTGTGCCTTGCCAGTTGCCAGAAATGATTGCTGTAAATTAATTTTCTCCGATTTTTCAAATCAGCACATATAGCAGTTACGAATTTACTATGAATGTTTCCCACTCTAATCTGTCATGCAATAAACAGATTTTCTTCTTTCTGCTACCCGTGTAACTTAGTATTAACTTTCTTCATAATGGAACACGAGGGGATGAATATCACCTACTGTTTGTTTCTTTGAAGTCAGAATACATTTTAGCAATCTTAATAGATAAGAAAAATATTTCTGTCTTTTGCTGA
Source organism: Gallinula chloropus (assembly GCF_964237585.1). Taxonomy (NCBI): domain Eukaryota; kingdom Metazoa; phylum Chordata; class Aves; order Gruiformes; family Rallidae; genus Gallinula; species Gallinula chloropus. The sequence continues at coordinate 7,335,042 of NC_140086.1, forward strand.
ACCAAAGTAAAGCTGTTGACAGGACACTAGCAGTACAATTTCTTATTTCAAGTATCTTTTTTTGTTCTGTTAGGAAAATGAAGTTACTTCATTGCCTGCTGTCTCAAGTCTGCTGCCTCTAAATTCAGATTGTAACTACCACTCCCTTCCAAGAAAATAAGAGCAGAAGTCATACTATGAACTGGTCCCACTACTATTAAAATCAGTGACACCAGCAATCGTGCTCTCAGCCCACTATTTTGGAGAAATTCTAAAAAATTTGATGGGGTTTGTTTTGGTGGGTTTTTTAAAATTATTTTAATTCAGCATTTGCTCTGTTGCAAGTGCATCTGCAGCTATAAATTGCCCACAAATGGTTCTTTTAGAAATGACCGGGATGTATTTTGGGAAGATTTGTGGCCACAGTACAAGGGACACTGCATATTCTTTCCTTAATCCTGATTTTACACTGCTATATGCCAACAGCTTTTATACTTCTGACTTACTTCATATTAGGTAGGAAGAGAATCAGTCCTTCATAACCGAACAGAACAGATGTGTGCTTTTAAATGACTCAAAATTATATTACTGCACTGTAGATTAAACATCCTCCTACTGCTTGTTAAATGTACTTGTTCAGTTGCTTGATTGACTATATATTCAAACAATCTTCTTTTTCAGAAATTGATATCCTTAGATGAGGTAGTCTCAGTATTCAGTAGTATGCTGATGTTAGGTCTCCTGCAGAATATCATGCTTTGAAATTTTAATCAACAAAATATTGTGTAGAATGTGAACAGAAAGAAACCAAAACACCAATGTTGTTTTCCACAGGCAGGCACTAGGTAATATAAACCAATAAAGCTCTATTGATAAATGAAGAAAATTTACATCCTTCTTCTGATCTTGCATTTTCACCTTGGGAAAGAAGGAAGAAAAAAAAAGAAATAGGATTTATTTTTACATCTCTTTTGTTCTAAAATTCACATTTCACATAGTAAACAGATCACATTAACACTATCATTCATTCAGAGAGGCAGGGAAATTATCTAAGTCCCATTGTATGTCTCTAGGATTCCTGCATCTGAAAAATGACAGGATTATGGCTTTTCCCATAGAAACCCTGAATCTCTCAAGTCAAGATACAGCCAACACATAATGTCTTGTTCAAAGATTTCAAGGTCACTCTACTCAACACAGCAACAGAAGGTCGGGTTAATGGTGATGTAATCTCTTCCCAAACTCCCATCAGATTCCACTGGGGAGTCAAGAAGTCTCATAAAGTCTAATAGCATTTTTGCATCTGTTCTAGAGAGCTTCCCTGCCCCCTCCTTCCTTCCCTTTTCCCCCTCCTGTTAGAAGTGCAGCAGTTACATGACAGAAGGCTAGAAATGCAAGCATTAAGCAGCTAACCTGTGGTTCCTTTTATTATTAAAAAAAAAAAACCCTTTTCTGCTTCTAGGGTTCGCATAGCGCTGTCAGAATTTCAGTCTGAATGGAATGAGAGCCAATTCAGTTGATTCCCTGGCGGCTATCTAGAATGTGATTCCTGTGGAGTTATTCACAGATTAGTTAGTGTCCTTTACAGAACCTCTAAATCCTATATAGGTTGGTGCCACTTATTCCTGGATTAAATCTATGCTTTCCGCAGCTAATACTGACATAGCTCAATATAGCTCTTATTCATTTTGGGACTTTGGTAGCCACTAAGGAAATTATCAAGGGGTTAGAAACAAAACAGCTCTCAGAAAAGCTCTGATTCATCCTTCAGAAGCTTGCACAATTCCTCTGCATTTGTTTTGACAGAACATAGAGTTCTTACATGCAGCAAAGCTCTGTGGGTATCCTGGATATTTTTGCACTGTATGAAGCAAAGGTAAAGGGAGACATAAAGTCATACGTACCAGCTTTGTTTAAAGAGACCTCAGCTATTAACTTGAAATATGACACATGTTCAGGCTCTAATCTTCTGCTCCCTGATGACAGCATCACAACGAGATACAATAAGGACAAAGAATGGTTTGGGGTTTCAAAATGAAAAGGTAAGAGATGTGTGCTTTATCATAAAAGACCAACTGAGTCCATGAATGGCTCTTCAGTGTACTATGTGAACACAGAGCACTACTTGTGAGTTTTCAGATAAGGAACTGATTTCCTTCTAAAAAGGTTATTAATGCTTTCTGGATTTACACTTTGACCTGTCCTGTTGTGTGCACACTACCCCTCTCCCCACCCTCCCAACCCACATGTCTCTGAGATAGTTACACTGTCAGTTTACAAGGCTGGATTTTGAGATCTCCAGATATCTTGGCTTAGATTTTCTTAGGAGGAGACACACTTTCAAGGAACAAATAGAACCTCTACTGCTCTCTATTCCAGAAAGTCTTGAGTACTTCTATCATTATACCGTAATTAAAAGAGGAAAACAATAAAAATCTGAGCATCCATTCTATCCTGTTGACTAAATATCCACACTAATATTTTGCTCTTTAGACCAGTATCATGAGTTGGTGTACTAGAGAAAAATTGCTCAGTTCATGAAATTTAAACAGAATCAAATTTAAAGAAGTTTTGATTTGTTAATGACATCTAGTTAATCCACAAACAGTAAACTAGGCGTTAAGGATCGATAACAGCAATGTAACAGATTAATCACAGTATTACAAACTCTTAAGATGTTAAAAAAGCTATTGAAATGGCACAGTCAGGCAAACTCTTACAAAAAAACTAAGTAACCTGGCCTTTGGTGTGCATGTGTGGTGTCCACCTCTAAGCAAGGAGGGTGTCACTGTAGCCAGCAGGGTCCTGATTGCAGGGGTGTGACCCACTCCCTCCCCTTGAGCCACTCGATACTGGGCTCAATCTCCTCCCTGTTTTTGTGTCACATACCAACAAACCAAAGCATCAAGGCACCATCTTGATCCTACTTTCTTGGTGACAGGAAAAGACTGGTACATCTGTCACTTCCAACCCTAAGCATTCCATGATTCTATGATTCTATAACATTCTTCTTCCTTTAATAACCAGGAATAAGAGTGATAATCAATCGTCTCTTGTCAACCTGGTGCACCTGTGCCTGCACCATAGCCCAAAAGGGAGGGGGATACCAGAAAATTCTGAGACTGAACAATTAGTGGAAGATGTTGTCATACAAGTTGACACGTGATGTCCATCTACAAGAAGGTCTGGAAGGAGGACCTGGCGAACTACAGGCCTCTCAGCCTGACCTCGGTGCTGTGGAAGGTGATGGAATAAATCATCTTGAGTACCAACATGCAACACATGCAGGACAACCAGGGGATCTGGCCCAGTCAGAATGGGTTTATGAAAGGTAGTACGTACTTGAGCAACCTGATCCCCTTCTATGACAAGGTGACCTGCTCAGTGGATGAGGGGAATGAAAGGATGTTGAGATGCTGGAGCACGTCCAGAGAAGGGCAATGAAGCTGGTGAAGGGTTTGGAGCACCAGGGGAGATATCTGGAAGAATTTTTTTCCTGAAAGGGTAGGCAAATATTGGAACAGGCTGCGCAGGAAAGTGGTGGAGTCACCATCCCTGGAGGGATTTAAAAGGTGTTTAGATATTGTGCTTGGGGTCACAGTCTAGAGGTGGACTAGGCAGGGTTAGACTATGGTTAGACTCAGTGATCTTAAAGGTCTCTTCCAACGTAAGTGATTCTATGACTCTGTAAACTGGGCTAAGGTGAAAGTACCAGAAAAAAGTCAATTGTCTTGCACCATATAACTAACAATTCTAAGCGAGACCCTTTAGAGCTTTCTTGGGTTGCAATAGGCTGTGACCCACCTGAACTGAGAGAACTCTCAAGAGGCAAATTCCATTAGAATCATCTGCCAAGGCAAAGTCAACATTCTTGAGTGTCAACTATCACGCGTTGAGGTGTATAGCTCTTTTTGAGTCTTGACCATCACCTGTTGAGACATGCTGATGAATTGTGAGTTTTTACTCTAAATTCAGAGAGGGGAATCCTAACTATATGCTAGCTCCCTTCATTCATCTTTCTACATATGTTCATTTAGTATGAATCTTGAAATCTCTGTATCTGTGTTTAAGCTGCTGTTTTGATCACTGTGAGCCAACAACAGCGCTCAGAGCCCAGAAGGCCAATCGTATCCTGGGCTGCATCAAAAGGTCAGCAGGTTGAGGGAGATGATTCTGCCCCTCTACTCTACTCTCATGAGACCCCACCTTGAGTGCTGTGTCCAATTCTGGAGTCCCCAACATAAGGACATGGAACTGTTGGAACAGGTCCAGAGGAGGGCCACGAAGATGACTTTAGGGCTGGAGCACCTTTTCTATGAAGAAAAGCTGAGAGAGTTTGGGTTATTCAGCCTGGAGAAGAGAAGACTTAGGGGAAACTGTATAGCAGCCTCCCAGTACCTGATGGAGGACTACAAAGAATCTGGGAAGGAACTTTTTAGAAGGGCATGTAGTGATAGGATGAGGGGGAATGGTTTTAAATTGGAAATTTAGATTGGACATTAGAAAGAAATTCTTCACTATGACGGTGGTGAAACACTGGAACAGGGTGCCCATGGGGTTTTAATTCCCCTCACCCCCAGCAAACTTGCTCCGGCATGGGCTCCTTTCTCCACAGGTTGCACGTCCTTCCAGGAGCTTGCTCCTATGCAGGCTTCCCCCTGGGTCACAGCATCCTTCATGTGTCTTCCCCAGCTCCATTGTGGGGTCCTGCATGGGCTGTAGGTAGAATCTGCTCTAGTGCCTGTAACACCTCCTGCCCCTCAGACCTTTTGCACTGACCTTGGTGTCTGTAAAGTTTCTCACATCTTCCCAGTCTGTTCTCAGGTATTCTTTTTTCATCTTAAATATGTTACCACAGGGGTGCTACCACCATCACTGATTGGTTTGGCCTTAGTCAGTGGCAGGTCTGTTCTTGAGCTGGCTGGTATTGGCTCTGTCAGGCCTAGGGGAAGCTTCCAGCAGCTTCTCACAAAATCCACCCCTGCAGAGCCCCTGCTACCAATACCTTGCCACATAAGCCCAAAAAACACATGGTTTATCTAATCAAATGAAAAAGTTTTCATTTAGGCCATCTGACATGCTACTTAGATACCCAACACTAGTGTTCAGCTGTTGCTCCAAGAGGACACGGACCTACTGTAGGGCCACATCTGACAGCCTGATATAGATGTCTTCAGGCATCACCAATGGCACCAAACTGATGTGTGGCCAACTGAGCTGAGAACTCATTGACTGTAGTGGGAGCTTGGACTACTAAAGCAGATGCAGATTGCATATGAAGATACACTGCTTTGGAAGAAAATGACACTCTTTCAGAAAAATATAGTCTCTACTCTCAGCCTATCCTATCCTTCACCCATTTTTGTTATACTGCATGAATATAGTTTCCATTTTCTCAGCACCCCTGTAACTCCTGCTAGAGAAGGGTAACAATAGCAGATATGGCTTTATTTAACTCCTGCAGTTTGGATTTACAGAGGCCTCTTAATGCAATGAAACTTCAATGCTGTTAGGTGAAAACCATCAAAATTAAACACAGGCAGAGAGAGATTTCAGGATAATATGCCCAATTTTTCATTAATTTTTGTAGGGATGCAAATACTCTTCTTTCTTCAAAATGTATCCTAGAAAAGGTAAAGTACTTCTTTAATGAATCTGCTGTAAGAGTTTGAACAAAATAATGCCTTATTTTCATTTGCATTTCTTTTGTTTTATTCTAAGAAACAGATGGATCATTTCAGCTGAACCATAAATCAGATTGTAGCTAATGGTTAAATTCAGGAACGTCTCATGGTTTTGTAAATAGCATCTTCTCAGAAAACATCTGCAGGTATGACATGTACACCCTTCATTAAATTTCTTATAAAATTTCATTTTATCTAATATTTATAGTGTAAATTCATATAATTCAATATGTATGGGTATTAATGTAAAAAACTGGACCAGAGGCACAGCTGTTTTGATGTTGTTTTATTATTTTTCTTGCAGGTTTTTTGACTACTTTTGTTATATTATTTCAGGAATATTTATTTCTTGAGAATAACATTTCAACTGTGAAATAAGCATTAAGCAATAAGCAATACATAACCTGGTCCTCATTAATTTTACCATCCAGATCCAGTTGGTCTCTCCAAAGAAAGCTTAAAAATCAAGATGTGGGATAGAACACCAAAACCAACATAGAAGACAGCCTAAGTGTTTTTGTTATTTTGTTTATAGTATTGGTACTATAACAACTGTAAATTCTGTTCAGGATTTAGACCAGGTATGCAGAAGACTGAGGTGTTAGATTTATTTTTTATATTTCCATTGCCTTCAAAGGAAGATGAAGGTCTGGACTTCAGAAAGTTTTGAGCCGCATCCCTTTAAATATGGAACAAAATTAATTTCACCCTGTAGTTTCTTGATTCCAAAACCACCACTCATTTCAGTATTATGACTGATTTTGGCCACCTTGCAACCATGAATTGTTTTGACCTGATGTGCATGAGGTTGTGCTGATAATAAAAATGAGTTTTCATACAAATCATGAAATCTTTCCGGATATTTTGAGGTATATGTGGACATTTAAGAGAATTATACATTTGGAGATAGAAAAGACAGTGATAACATTTGTAGTGTTGTGTCATTTTCAAACTAGTATTTAAATAGGCTGTATTTAAATAGCCCTGTTCTCTGCTGTTTGCAACAGTGTACGTTCACAAATGACACTCATCATTATGACTGAGCCTTTTACCCTAAAATGAAAAAATAATCCTCCTATTTTTTAGTAACAGGAATGAGAGAAAATGGAGTTTCTTGCTACTTTAAGAAAGATCTTTCTCAGTGCCTGAAGAGCTCAAGCCACCTGCACTCCAGTTCTGAATGAAAAGTTGGGCAGTATTTTGTAAAGGTATTTGACCAAGTAATGAAAGAAAAAGCAACATAGTGAGGATAACTCATAGAAAGGACTTAAAAAGGATCTCAAAGGATTCAGGGAATGTAATAGAAATAAAAGATAGAAAAACTATGAGCACTCAAGCAAGAAAGTTTAATATGCTGAAGTCGGCAAAACTATTCATTTCAAACTGTCAGAAAAATTCATCCTGTACAACAAGAAAATATTTCAAGAGGTCAGAAAATAAAATAGAGGCAACAAAAGCATAAAATATCATCTGAGAAACAGAAAATCCCAGGTGACAGCACTCACAGATAAAGATGACAGATATGTCACTGACAGACAGAAATCAAGAAAGAGATGGAAGAATTCAATCAAGGTCTAGTTAACAAGAAAGTACATTTACTTCTGAACTTTGATGGTGATATATAAAGCAGGGAGAGGGTGACATCCTTTAAAGAACTGTAGGAAGACGTTAAATATACATTTTTAGACATGGAAATTACAAAAAGGGAATGGGGATTGCAAAAAATAGATAATTTCAAAAATGTACAGAATTCATGATTATTGTGAGAGTATTGTACCCCTTGGAAAGATGTTAAGTTTCCACTTTTTCTTGGGTTGGGTTTTTTATGTTAAGAAAACCTCAACACAAAGCCAAGACAAAGACAGTTCCCCTCAGAGGGATGTTACTACAGGTCCCATTTTTTCAAAGTATGACTGGTTTGCAGTTTTTATGCATGTTTATATTGGTGTCACCATCCCTTCATGAGGATCAGTAAAGCTGTTTTCCACATTTGCGTTTAACAAACTTGCTAAGGCAGCATCTGGTACAGTTCATCTAACACTTGTCCCTAGGAAAAAGACCTTATTATGAGCTGATTTGTCCTTTCTAGGAGGATGTGATCCTAGGATCTGGGCATGATTAACCTCATTAGGTTTTAAAAAATGAGCATCCAAATCTAAACCCAAGCAGTATGAAGAAAAGTGCTTGTTTGAAAACAGCTCTCACTGGAAGGTTTCCATAACTTTGCAGTTCTGGGATACCTTAATTCAGAAAATATTTCAAAAGCATCTTTCAAATTATGTCCATATTTCAAGCCATAGGAGCTGTTCACATTTATTTCAACTCAAGCTCAGTGAAGGGATTGAGAATTTTTACAGCACTCTACTTCCTGAGTGCAGGTTAGTGAACACACACAAAGTTAAAAGAGAGCAGGCCAGACCCTGAAATTTTTAATCAGGTGAAACTCCCATGCCTCGGTGAGAACTTTGCTAAGGTTAGGACTGCTCGACTTGGCTCAGCTCCAGCGCTGGATCAGTGAACTTTGCTTAGCTTCAGGCCAATTAGAGTTCAGAGGCACAAAGGTACTGCAGAGACTTCACCGCTGATAACCCGAGGCCAGATCTTGAAGGTTTTCCTACTTTCTTTCTCAGCACACAGGCAGGCAAACTTCTGGGAGCTGACTGCCTAAGCGAACACATATGGAAGGGATTCAAAAATGTGTTGCAGAGATTGCAGTGGGAGCTTTGCTGCAGGGGATTTCATCATTTACTTCAGATGTAGCAAAAATCAATCAAAAATGTTGACCTCAAAAAAGTTAACCCTAAGGTCCGGTACTGATGCATTAGTCAAACTGATGCTGCATCTGGAATATTTATTTCCAGTTCTGGGCCCCTCAGTTCCAGAAGGACAGGGAACTGCTTGAAAGAGTCCTGCGCAGGGACACAAAGATGGTTAAGGGGAGTGGAACGCCTTCCTTATGAGGAGAGACTAAAGGAGTTGGGTCTCTTTAGCCTGGAGAAAAGGAAACTGAGGGGTGATCGCTTCAATGTCTATAAATATGTAAAGGGTGTCAGGAGGATGGAGCCAGGCTCTTCTCAGAGATGAACAGTGATAGGACAAGGGCAAATGGGTGCAAGCTGCAGCATAGGAAGTTCCACGTGAACATAAGGAAAACTTTTTCACTGTGAGGGTGACAGAACCCTGGGACAGGCTGCCCAGAGAGGTTGTGGAGTCTCCTTCTCTGGAGACATTGAAAACCCACCTGCATGCATTCCTGTGTGACCCAATCTAGGTGATCCCGCTCTGACAGGGGCGGTTGGATTAGGTGTTTTTTCGAGATACCTTCCAACCCCTAATATTTTGTGATTAAAAATTCTTTAGTTTTTCTTTATTGTTTGGATAATAAACTTAACTAACCCTAGATTTGGCTAGATTTGGGGACAACCTATCCATGTCATTTACTAAATCACAGAGAAATATTGCTAGGGTCCATAAATTATATTAACAGCTCCTGAAATACAAGAGGACAGAAAGCCATGATCTGACACAGATATTGAGTTTAGATGGCACAAATCCAAATAAATGGAACAATAGGTTTACTATTAAAGTAGTGTCAAGGGCAATGTTAGCACAGTGAGCCCTATATGATGTGTTGGAAAAGGAGAACAGGAGTATGAGATATAGATCTATTATTGAGCTGAAATCAGAGGAAGACTAACATCAGTATTGTTTTCCAAAGGTATAAACCCAAGGTTTGGTTGTTAAATACAAAACTGGCTCATAGTAGGATGACCTCTGCTTTTGCTCTTCAGGAAGATTGTCCCCATGACTTCAAGTGGTGTCCCTACTTCAGGGTTGCTCAGATAACTAGTGCCATGTAAAGATCCTCGAGCAATCTGTCTGGCATACAGATCTTCTAACAGAAAGACAAGAGTTTTGTGGGAAAAGTGCTAGGTTAATGGATGAATTTTATGATCTTAAATGTCTTTTCCAACAAAATAATTCTACCTTTCTATGATATTGTAATTGATTTTACAATTGATTTTGCATGAGTCTCAAGCAATGAATCCCAACTCTTCCAAGCAATTCATGAGCAGTTCACAAATCAGCATGACATGAACCATTCTCAGCAGGCAGTGTTGATGTCACAAGTCTGTTTTTAAGGTTAAGAAAATTTAAGGATATTGGCACAAACTCTTCTGTGTTCATGTGCCTCAGGTGCCTAAGAAAAGTCCCAAATACATTTATTATGGGCACCAGAATTACTTTCACACAAATATCTCTGATGTCTCTCATTTTCAGATTCTGAACTAGGAAATTGTACATGTCCCTCTCTTGAAAACAAAATAATATCTTTAAACATACAGATGTTGACACTCATGGATTTCAAAGGCTTCGTTTGGGAGTTGGCAGACACACATACACACCTCTGGGAAACTCCTTTTGATTGAGTTCCCTGTAATTCTGCAGGATGTCTTTGAGAGATCAAAGCTCAGTTTCCCCTTGCACCCCTCATGCCAGGATCAGGTTCTGGCCTTTTGTGTGACAAACTCTACACAAACAGTGTTGTACAACTCATTTACTGGCTCTGGCCATGAGGATATGGCTATGTGAAGCAGGAGGCCACTGAGGTTCCTAAAACAATGATGAAGAAGCTGTGTCTGTCACCCGAAGCTGCATGGACAGAGCTCTATCTGGGTTAATTAGGTCCACAGAGAGGCAGGGCTCATTAGATACCAGAAAGTCCTCATTGACACGTTTCTTGTGCTTCTGGGATCTCAGCATCATTTCTAAGTCTAGACTGAATTGTCTCGACATACTAGTTTACTTGGAGTTAACTCAAGGTCTCTAGTCCTGCACTGTCTCTGTAAACCTGCCTTGAATTCTTATTAGCTCAGCTCATTGTTTCAAATTCTCTTCTGGACTTCAATGTTTAAAGGACTAAAACTTGGAATTTGATAATCATTACATTATTTAAATAAATTTTCCAGCTAATGAGACAAGATCCCTGGGTATAACTATGTGGATGCATAGAAATTCATGCTCCTTCAATGAAGAAACACTTAATAATTTTTCTTTTGACATTAATCTATTATTCATGTCAATATGACATGGATGTAAGACTGTCATTACAAGATCATTACAAGAAATTTCTTTATCTGAGACTATGCTAGGAGGGATGGTAATTGTTATTGCTAATAAAAGTAACTGCTATTACTTGGGTTTTAAAATATAATTACATGGCAGGAATATTTTGCTGCCATTTACTTACACAACCCATGTAATAACCATATAACTAAATTAGAAATGGATGAGGTGGATAGTGGAGATTAAATCCAAATTTACCCGTTCTGATGATATGCAGAAAGTTCTTGCAGGACTGACTGAATAAAGAGCACAGAGTTAGTGGGGAGACATTTCTGTCAGCCTCACCATAGACACAGCTGATCAGAAGATGAACAAAGCAGTTGCTCACACTGGGCTGGGATGGGTGATGCTGCCAGCAGTAAAGCTGAAGGGTCTTCTGTCTACTGACAGGTTTATGTTGCTGATCTGTGCAAAGACCCCCCCCTGTACCTGTGTATCCATGTAACTGTTCATACACACATGCACATTGCCTCCATAATGCCTCCTCTGTTGCCCCAAATCTCCTTGGTGCCAACTGCTTCATGATGTTAGGAAGCTGTAAGGGTCACCTGCATTCATAAGGATCATTAAAATAACAGATACATTTGTCATACTCATATAAATAATTAAGAAAAGAAAATCTATGATTTATCTGTACAATAGAAAGCTCATCTGAGAAATATGGTAAATAATAATGTGGTTTGTTCTCTGACTAAATCTGATTATAGAGTATATAAATACCAGACATAGAAAGGACTTTCCTAACCTGCTGTAGTTAGGGTGTAATAAATATTTTATTTTCCATGAGTTATTGTGAGTGTAGCATCTTTAGTTGATGGAACTGAAATATAAAGTGAGGACTGGATTCAATCAAAAATATGTCAGGCTTCTGTAACAAGCCACTGCTATTAAATATATTTTTATATGTGTATAAAATTTAATTTTATGAGGCTCTGCCACATACCATTTCTCTACCTTGTCTTGTTTCTCCACTCTGTACAATTATACAGTATGGCTATGTGTGTGTGTGTCTGTGTGTGTGTGTTAGATAGTTCCACTGAGAGAGGGGAAAAAGGTAATCGAATGAGCTTGACGAGCTTTCCTTGATGAGCTAAGAGTGAGGGATTTTGAGAACATGTATAATCCTGTAGGGACCAGGGGAATGCATCTCATTCCTTACAGTGTGGCTGTGGTGTATCGCTGAACAGTTTTCACCTGGGATTATACTTACTGCCTTTGTTAATGATCTGGAAGACGAAGCACATTAATTCACCTTGCAGATGACACTACGGTGGGAAGTGTTGCAAAATACAATGTATGGAGAGAGAAACATCGGAAGGGGCTAAAAAGGAGATTAGAAGGAGAGGCAGGAAATGAGATTCAAGCAGGGAAAATGCATTTGTGGGAAAGAAACAACTCAGAACTCAGCTGAAGCTGGGGAGTAATTTGAAGTCTGATTAAAAGCCTCTTGACATTAGTGGAAAAGATGCACACTGATTTTAATGGGCCTTGAAACTGATGTCTTTTAAAGCACTTTGAGTTCCTGGAATGAAGGAGGCAATATACAGGTCTGATCCTATGGGGGAGAATTTGCAGTGTAGGTCCGTAGCAGGAAGAGCCAGAGAAGCGTTTACAGTGTTATTTTGGACTATGAAAGTAATAACAGCATTTTCACTGCCTCTTCTCTCCTTTCTAACCTATCAGTCTTGTTTCATGCAGTTATGAAGGTGAATAGGGCATAAGGGGGCAAGTTTATTAGCACAGGATACTTCAGTTATGTATGTGGAATCCCAAAGGTTCTATTTGTCACTCTCTTCATGTTTGAAAACTACGCCCTTCCACCCCAAAAAATGCTCTTTAATGGGGATGGAATTCTGTAATAGAGAACAGAATTTCTGTTCTCTATTGGTGTATAGTGGTGTATAGTACAGGTTATATATAATAACTGCTTTGAGGATGTCTTTCAACAAACTTTTTATATGTACTTAATAGTTTATACTATGTATGAAATATTGAGAGTTCTTTTTCTTCATAAAATCTTAATATAAATGATTCCCCCACTTGATTTATTAAATGGATGTGGCAGGATGTAGACAAGGTCATGCATTTGAAGTAGCCACTATTCATCCACACCTTGAACACTTGATCCTTTTTTTTTTAAATCAAGTATATACACAAAATGGGAAAATTATCATCAGTATTAACATAACCTCTGGCTCACCTGGTTTCCTATGAAAAATGAAATTATTTTCTAATTATAGCTCATTTATTAATTTTAATTGTGCTACCTGCTGAGTCACTAATGAAGCAATCTAAAAGTGCTCTTTTAGAAGGTAACATGACTACTATAACTATGTAGTTAGCGTGTGATAAATACAAATATCGGGGAGGTTTATGTTGGATATTAGGAAGAGGTTCTTTCCTGAGAGGGTGATCGGACACTGGCACAGGCTTCCCAGGGAAGTGGTCACAGCACCGAGCTGGGCTGAGTTCAAGAAACATCTGGATGATGCACTCAGTCCCATGCTCCGACTTGTCAGGCCCTGTGTGAAGCCAGGAGTAGGACTGAATGATCCTTATGGGTCCATTCCAACTCAGTATATTCTAGGATTCTATACTCACACCAGTATTAGGTACATTTAACATTTCTCTACAGAATGTTTTTGTAGCAATTTTGAAGTATATATATTATCATATGTCTCAAAAATATATTTTATCTGTACTATTTTGAGTGGTTTTTTTTCTTTGTTAGCTTCTCTTTTCTCTTATATTAATCTTTTCTTCCATTTTCACCTTTCCTCATTTTTTTTTCTTTTTAGTCCTTAAAAGAAATAAAAAAGACTAGAAAAACCCAAATAGATGAAAGAGAAATTCAAATATCAAATCTATTTAAGAAAAAAGCATTATGAAACTCAATGCAAAACAAATGAGCAAGTATTATGTGTTCCCTTTTTGCCGTTTTTGCTAAAAAATGTGTGAGGAAGGGAGAAACAACTTTCACTTTAAAGTTTTAATTAACAAGAAATATCTTAATAAACATACATGCTTATGTAAGCTTTTCAACTTTTTTAATTGGAAAAGTAGAGGTGTACATATTGTGCCTCACTGAACACAAACAATTATGAAAAACAGTAAAAGTGATAATGAAAGGTGTACTATTTGCAACTGTGCTGTAATGCCTGTCTCGATCCTCTCTGAGGCATTCTTATACCACATGTTTCCAGTGAATTGATCACAGAAGTTCCTTCAAACTCTACATCTCCCAAACGTTAAAGGATTGACTTTGGTTTGTACTTAGCGTTACTCTACACATCTTCTGTGAAAAGTTCTTTATTTTTGTCTTATATCAAGGCCTTTCCATATCATGAAGCACTAGCATAGGTAAGATGCACAGGCTTTACTGACTTTATCCTACAGGGTACCTATGTGGGTGGTGACTACAATGGAAATCTCTCACTATCACCAAGGAGACAGGCAAGCAGTTGTAAGGGTTAAATTCTAATCCAGGTCAGATTTTCTAATTCAACTATATGCTTTGTGTCTTCTAGCAGAAGGTTTCTACTAACAATCTTTTTGCTGGCCTCAGTCAGAGTCAGCTGGCTGAGAGGAACATCTAAAGGCAGTGACATATTGGACAGACCCATTGATACTTGCTGAGGCAGAATCACACAGGTGACAGCACTATACTGCCACAAACTAAATAGCTGTGCACCCTACGCCTGGGCAGAATAACCACCTCTCCTGCTTGCCATGCATGCCAGCTGGTGGGGAAATATCAGATGCTTGCACAGGATTGGGGAGCTTCTGCTTCCAAGCAGATGCCTGCATGAGTGTGACCTCAGGTGAAGTCTGTAGGATAAAGTCCTGCAGGAGGGGGAGACTGACTTCTGCCTGGAGGGCTGTTTTCAGAGTCAGAGTGGCAGCAATAGCTTTAGATGAAGCTATCTGAAAAAGATCTGAAGTGGACAAAGGATTCCCCTAGTGCAGCAGAGGAACACAGGGATGGAGTGTATTGCATATCAGATAAATGCTGTGACATTCAAAACTCCTTCAGCTCCAGGACAGAAAAGTATGTTTTACAACAGCAGTTGTATATGCACTGTTTCAACTTAATCAGCCCTAAACACCTCCAAAGTACAGGCAGTGAAACAACACTTTCTAGACATATTTTTATTTGTCATGTTACGTGACTTCATCCCTGCTCCAGCAGGATCTCTTCAGGGCTGCAGGGGATCCCTGCTTTGGGCCTGCAACACCTCCTGCCCCCCTCCTCCAGCTGCGGCTTTGGGGTCCCTCTGCTGCTTCTCCCTCCTTGGCGCGATTCCTCCGGCTCTGCCTGTGCCACCTTTGGGCCTTGCTGAAACCTGTTTTCCCCCTCCCGGCTACCCCAGGTAGGTTGAGGGGCTCAGCTGTGTCCTGCAGTGGGGCCGTTGTTGCTGGCTTGGATCGGCTGTGTCGGGCCTGGGGCAGCCCCGGCCTCTCCTCACAGAGCTGCCCTCCAACCCCACTGCAGGGTCTGGGCACAGGCACCTGACACAATGAATATTATAATGCCAGATTTTCGGCGTAAGGCACTGGGGAGATCCTGATTTATAAGGTTACAGTCTCTATAGATGTATTTATTTCTTTTTATAAAGGCTTGATTTGTGCTCAGATGGTTCACTAGAGATATTATTTCCAAAATCCTTTGTGTGAGCTCTGAAGGAGCAGGCTGTGTTCTGTTTTCCTGTACCACAACAATTTCCATCATTTTGCTTATTATCCTTAAAGGATAAAATGCCCTTTAAGAAAGTGGTGACCCTGCCCATGGAGGGGAAGTTGGAACTACATGATCTTTAAGGTCCCTTCTAAAGCAAACCATTTCACAATTCAATGAAAATCCCCATATAGATCCAAAAAAATAAGCTCTTTTTATAAGAACAACATTAATAAAATGAAATAATTATACTGCAGTGTAAATTAGACTTTTTTAAGGGATTCTAGCATCATAGTGAAATAGTAACCAGTGTGACTATGTTTCGCCACTTGGAAGATTTTCTTAATTTTACCAAAATACATATTTACTTTTCATAATCAGTCATCTACATTTCTCATATCTGACAGAATAACCAGAATTTATTCACTGGAATTTCTTGCTGGTCCATAGGTTTAGGCAAATGGAAATAAATAAGACCATTACATAGTACATGCAAAATGAAAATTCATATGGAAAATGAACAAAAATAATTGGACTAAAAGACAGATTTACTTGACTTTCTATTTACTTGAAAGAAGCTAGAGTGGGATGCTATATACTGCTCAACCATACATGTCATGGCCAGTGAAGCCCTTCCTTACAGAAATGAAATGAACTACTTTAAAATGCCTCATTTTCTACTGTATTATATAGAGAGAAATCTTGTTCTTCTTTCACCCCTGGGAGACGGGCGAATGTGTTGTCCCAAATGTTGTTTAAAGAAATGCACTACACCGATAAACATAAAATATATACATTGAATCATAGAATTATTTTGATTGGAAAATACCTTTAAGATCATCAAGTTCAACTGTTAGCACTGCCAAGTCTACCACTAAACAATTTCCCTGGACAGCCTGTTTTGATGCTTGACAACATTTCTGGTGATGAATTTTTCCCTAATATTCAATATAAACCTCCCTTGGTGCAAATCAGGGCCATTATCTCTTGCCCTATCATGTGTTACTTGGGAGAAGACACAAACACCCACCTTACTACAGCCTATTTTAAAGTAGTTGTAGAGAGTGATGAAGTCTCAGCCTCCCTTTCTCTACGCTAAACAACCCCAGTTCCCTCAACCATCTACTATAAAAAATGTTCTTAGACCCTTCACCAGTTTTGATGTCCTTCTTTGGTCCAATACCTCAGTGTCATTCCTGAGGTGAGAGGCCCAAAACTGAATGCAGTATTTGAGGTGTGGCCTGACCAGTGTAGAGTATGGACAGGGATACAATTACTTCCCTGCCTACACTATTTCTGATACAAGCCAGGATGCTGTTGGTCTTCTTGGCCACCTGGACATGCTGCTGGCTCATATTCAGGTGGCTATTGATGAGTACCTCTGGGTCTTTTCCCACCAGAAATCTTTCCAGCCACATTTCCCCAAACCTGTAGTGTTGCATGGGGTTATTGTGACTCAAGTGCAGAACTTGTCTTTGTTGAACTTCATACAGCTGTCTTCAGCCCATCCATACAGCCTGTCTAGATGCCTCTGTAGAGCCTTTCTACCCTTGAGCAAATCAATAGTCCTGCCCAACTTGATATGGTCTGTGAACTTGCTGAAGGTGCATTTGATGCCCTCATCCAGACCATTGATAAAGATATTAAAGAGAACAGGCCACAGTATTGAGCCCCAGGGAGCACTACTTCTGGCCAGCTGCCTCCATTAAGCATAACTCCACTGAACCATGGGATCACTGAGTATTTGTAGAGTGTGCCCTGAAGTGGAGTTATAATATTAACTTTCTCCATACCCATCACTTACTTTGTTAGGATGTCTGTGCCCAGGCATTGGTAGGACAGAGCTGAGCCCTTCAGCCAAGCTGGTCATATGGCATGGAATCCCCCTTTGGCTAGTTTGGGTCACCTGTCCTGGCTGTGACCTATCCCAGTTCCCTGTGAAAATTAACTCTATCCTGTGTCAAAAGCATTATAATTTGGTTGTTAATTCTTTGTTTCAGTGTATGGGGTGTCCATACCCAGGTATTGTCCATGGGGGTGGCAGCAATATAAACTGATGTGATACTTCAAAGGAAACCAGTATTTCTGGAACCAGTATGCTCTAAGACCAAGCAATGCCTATTCTCAGCTTTATGAAATGTTTATTAGAAAATGTAATCCTTGTATCCAGGACATTAAAATACACACTTGCCTTGAAAAAAATGTAAATAGCAGCATACGTTGAGTGTAAATATGTACATGAAAGTTCAAAAGAGGAGGAAAACAGTGTTGTAATGTGTTTTTTATACAAACTCTCTCTGTAGTATTTTCTACCTGGGGATTTTTAAGTCCTTTAGCAAATATTAATGAAATACAACTAAGTCATCATCATTTGTGATTTGTTATTCGTAAGAAATTAATTATTTCAGGTTAAAGTCAGATTGCAATTAACCTGCTGAAATAGTTCGAAATATCTACTAAAAGCCATATCCATCTTTACCCAAATATTTGCATATTTTTATTTAAACAGAGCGCTAGCAGTAGAGCAAACTAAACCAGAGAACTTATGTTTGCCATGTGTGCTTCTTTAACACCATTTGTGGAATATAATGAGTAAAAAAACCCACAAAAAGTGGTTCTTGCATTTCCCAGGCTATTTTTTACACTCCTTTGGATCCTTTTCCTGATGTAATATGGAGACAGTGTTTTATAACATACTGGTTCCTGTTTCCTGATCTCACTTTTCCCATCCTCCCTGTCCAAGCCTCACTTTGAACATGGGCTGGATTTAATTTCCTATAACTTTAACCATATTAAAGTATAGAAATCTAGTGTAATGGTCCTCCATGTGTTATGCAGAGTAAAATAACCCTCTTTGCATCCCACCATGTGGATTTAGGAAGATCATGATGTTGGGTTATGTGATAAAAGCTCACACCCACAAAGGATCAGAGAGTTCCTGACTGCTCCCAGGCCCATCCCAGGAGGCATTAGCCCATCAAAGGCCCATCTACACCAGCCCAGAGTCAGAAAGGCAGGTGGGAGGACAATTTAGGTACTCAGAGGAAGGGACACCCTGTCTGGGCCTGTCCCAGTGTTGTCCCAGGACAGACTCAGCCCTGATATTCAAAAAGGAAACCCATCATGATGGATGAGTGCTATAGCACTTTTGGGATGGAGGGGGTTACTGCCTGGGGGGTATATGACACACTATGGGACGCAGTGGAAAAGCATTTTGGGACTGAATAGGATTTATTATGGTCTAAAGTGGGAAAAGAAAGGGATCTATGTAGATTGAGGAGGAACAAGTGTGTGAAAACAGGAGAATAAAGGGGATAAAAAGGATTGGCAATGTGTAAATACCTGCTTCTCATTACAGCTATTAAATTCCTAACAATCTTCCTGTGCGAGGGCCTCTCTAGTCTTCAAGAAATGTGTGTATGGTGTTTGTGTGACAGCCAGGTTCCCTGGCTGCAGTGGTGTGAATGAAGGAAACCAAACAGAAGCCACTGTGGTGGCAACAGAGAAGAGAGGTCCCTGTGAGCCACTTGGAGCAAGTGTGAGGGTGCATGGGAGTTTCTGTGTGTCAGCAAAGACCAAGCTGGAGTAGCCAGAGAGTAGGTGATGTGGTCTGGAAGTCAGAGGTGTCTCAAAGGGTGAAACCACAGTGGGGTTGACTATTGGGGTCCATGGGAACCTCGGCCTGGGTGGGAGTGGAGTGTGAGTGTGGACGGGGTGAGGGGTGGTAGTGTGAGATGTGTGGAGGGGTGTGTGTGTATGTGTGTGTGTAAACTGGAGTAGACCTGTGGTGACTGGGGGTCATAGGTCCAGATGCCAGCAACTGTGGATACTTCGATCCAGGGACAGCTGCTGGAGGGGTCCATGTTGTACAGATACATATCTGTGTATTTTCAAGAATGGATTATCATTCTGCTCAGCCATAAAGGGAAGCAAGAAGAGGCCTTTGGTGCTGTGTTTGTGTGGCTGCTCTGCGTGTCTGACCGTGATCTGTGTGTCAAGCTGTGCATACATGTATAGATGTGCATAGGCACATATATACTCAAGTACGTATGTATGTATGTAGTGGATAGGTGTATTCTGTGTACATGTTCCTACTGGGAATGCATTTTCAGCATTACTACCAGTTAGACCTGGGGGCTTTGGAGCTGCAGCAGCTTTGCTTTTTTCAGGCTGTCATGTGTGATGTTGCAAAAACTAATGAACTCTGTCTCAGAGCTGAGACCCCTAGCTTTAGACCTTCCTCAAAATGACTTAAGGACTGCTGTTATTCTCTGTCTTAACCAATCACGTCAGGATGGGCTCAATCCAGAAGTAGCTAACCCTCATTCATCGTTTTCAGGAGTCTATGGTGACTGCTTTATACTGGACAGATAGACTTGTTCTGCTGCTTTTACCAAGCATTGGGGTGTTGGAGGGATTGCTTGCCCCAGTAGAAGACCAAAAATCAACAATTCCAATGTGTTTCAGCTCAGATTTCAGCACAGATAAAGAGCTGAAAAAAGTTCAACCTTAAAGGTTCATAAAGTGTAGGGAGAACTAATCTTGTTTATTTTTCATCATGCCTTGGAATTTTCTCTTAAATAATCAATATAATATATAAGCAATGTATTGCCACTGCCTCATCTGACCTGACCTTTCTCCAGACTTTCTAAATTATAATTTTGCTACTTACCTGAACCCTTTTAACCCACTGGTGTGGGATTTTTGTTTTTTTTTAAGCTATTTCTCTTCCTTTCTCATTTTTTCCATTTATTTATTTGTTTGTTAGCTTCACTAGCATGCCAGGTTTACTAATTTGATTGTGGTTACTAAGGGAATGACAGTTGCTACAGTACCAATATTATGGTTTTGAGAAACTTGTTCATTACTTATAGCTGGTTCAATTTCTATCTTAAGAAACTCCTTATGAGTGCATTTAATATACAGACTTTCGATTTTCTTTTTTTTCAGTTCATTAATTTGAACAGTAATTTCATCTGTTTCAACACTGAACTGCAATCATACACTGTCTGGGTAAAATACACTACTGATAAATCCAATAAAGTAATTTTCCTTAGACTAGGTTTTGCACTTACATTATCCACATTACCATCATTACCATAAGCTAAGATGAACCTGCTGATCTAGACTCTAGAAATTGATATAGAGGTTTATTTTTAATTTTTTCTGAACAAGCTATTGGTTTGACATTCTAGTCATTATCCCTTAAAGGGGGATTGGGATTTAGGAAGTCTAAATATTTACTTGTTTTATCTATAAAATATATTGGTCAACTTACAGGGTTTTGAGTCTTCCCACTCTTGCTTCATGACCTATCATATCTGTGGGAATGTTTATGTTGTCATCTGCTACTGTAAGTTATGTGGACTGAATGTCACAAATTAATGTATATAAGAAAATGAAAATTGGTATTTCATTCACAAGAGTCAAATGATGGATGAGGGGTTGTTTCTTAGCTCTACTACAAAACAATGCTGATGAGCCTCTTTAATAGTACAGACTGATATATATATATATTTATATAAAAGAGAGTCAAAGCTCTTCTGGACCTCTGCATTGCCAGATTGTCCCTTTGATCTTGGCTGGCAACCTATTCCCCCATCTGTGAAACATG
Source organism: Gallinula chloropus (assembly GCF_964237585.1). NCBI lineage: Eukaryota > Metazoa > Chordata > Aves > Gruiformes > Rallidae > Gallinula > Gallinula chloropus. The sequence goes on from NC_140086.1 coordinate 7,356,121, forward strand.
ACTGAAAACAGTAATATTCCACAGCTTTACTGCAAAGACAACTTTATGCAAGACAGTTTAGTAAATTTTTAGGTCAAGAAAGATGACAGATTAGTATCTGATGCTTTGAAGGTGTAGTAAATAAACTTTCAGTGCTTGGACACTAATAATAATGCTATATTTGAAAGTAACATCAGACTATAAGAGCAGCAGTACTGGATTAGACTGCACTGCTACTGATCTCTGAAAGAATAAAATATTTTAGGATCAGCTACAAGACACCAGCATCCATCTACCCTTAAATGCTTTGACATCCTTTGACCATCTAAAGCTTTGGGGTTCCCTATGTTCAAAATCGTTATCTGTATGTTTCTTCTTACTACTTTCAATGAACTCTTCCCTGTAACACAGCTGTGGGTTGACTTTGGCTGGCTTCCAGATGCTCACCTTCCCTACCTTCCTAAACAGGATACAGGAGAAAATATGATGAAAATGCTTGTGGGTGAAGATAAGGACAGGGAGTTCACTCACCAATTGCAATTACCAGCATAAAAAAATTGACTTGGAGAAATTAATTTCATTTATTGCCAAATAAACTGGAGTGAGAAATAAAAGTTAAAATAAAACCACCTTCCCTCACCCCTATCACCTTCCCAGGCTCCACTTCACTTCCAGCCCATCTACCTCCTCCCCGTTCACTCCAAGCACTGCAGGGAGAATGGGGAATAGGGATTGCAGCTGGTTCCTAATGTTTTGTTTCTACCACTCCTTCCTACTCATGATGTTCTCCTGCTTCAGTCTGAGGCCCATCCCACAGGATGCAGTCCTTCCTGAGTTTCTTCAATGTGGGTCTTTCCCACAAGATTCAGTTCTTCAAAAATTGCTTCAGCATGGGTCTTTTCCATGTGGGAAAGTCCTTTGGGAACATACTCATCTGGAGTGGCCTCCTCTTTATGGGCCACTGTGAGAAAAACTTTTTCTGGATAGGTGACTCCCTACAAGGTATAGTTCCTGCCAGAAGCCTGCTCTTGTGTGGATTCTCTATTGACTGTGGCATCCTTTAGGGCACATCCACCTACTTCAGAGTGGGGTCCACCATGGTCTTCCATGGGCTACAGAGGGAAAACCTGCATCACTATGGTCTTCACCACAAGCTTCAGGGGAACTCTGCTCTGGTACTTAAAGGACCTCCTCCTTCTTCACTGACTTTGGTGTCTGCAGGGGTTTTTTCTCTCCCATTTGCTCACTCCTTTCTCATGGCTGTTGTACAGAATTTTTCACCCTTTCTTAAATATCACAGAAACACTACTAAGATCACTGATTATCTCAAATTTTGTCAGCAGCAGGTCCATCTTTGAGCTGGCTAGAGCTGGCTCTGTATGTCATGGGGACAGGTTCTAATGTCTTCTGACAGCAGCCACCCCTGAAGACCTCCTGCTACCAAACCCTTCCTTGTAAATAAAATAAAACATTTAAGATTTTTTTTTCTGTACTATTAAGCAAGTACGAGGCATTCCTATTTTCTCAATCTTTCCATTATTTGGTAAACCACATTTGGGAAAATGCAAGATAATCCTAATCATTAACCATCAAATAATCCAGGGTATTTGCAGAAACCCTTTAATATTAGAAAACCCGGGTTTTCAGAACCTCCTTGTGAAAGCAAAGTCTAAGAACTGAACCTTAGAGGAGCTATTTGAACTTCACAGGGCTTGGCTCATAGGATTTGAAAGAAATTTGGTTTTTAGGGATTGGAACTGAATCAGCTTATATCAGAGCACAGAGACTGAATCTTCAGAGGGATTCCTTACATCAAGGCTCTCCTTATCTCCATAGTCAGGAGGCTTTATCTGTGCCCAGCAAAGCACTGAAACCCAAGAAGCCAAGAAGTTCAAGCTGCCTGACACACAGAAATCACTGCTCTCTCCATCTGTCGTTTAAAACATAGACATCATCTGGTCTGTGCTACTTTGAAAGAGCCATCATTATTTCTCCAGGTCGCTGAGCTGTGGCAGCTTTGGGATGGTCTGGAGACTTCTCAGCTCTTTTCTCTGAGCCATTCCAACCACTTTAGAAATAGCCTTAGAGACTGGAGTCATTATCTGAAACAAGGAAGTGAACAGGACATTTCTCATCATGAAATGAAAAAGTGGGAAGACCCCTTCTTCAGGTCAGAAACAGAAGCTTCTTTCTTTGAGAGAGAAAGGGGTTTGATAGGAAAAAAAAAAGATGCAGCAAAGATGCTTTTGTTTGAGACATTGTCCTATAAAGAGGACATTTTTCTCTGTATGTTTGCTTGTACTGTGTGAGGCAGCCTTGGGGAACAACAGGATCTCTCTTAGTGTCTAGTAATTGTCAGAGCTGTTATTTGTGCAGTTGTTATTTGTTACTGTTTGTTATAACTTTCTCACACCTTCCCACATCTTTATGAATGAGGACACTTTTCTTGGGATCACTAAATTTCAGGTTTTCCACTGAAAATAATAATTTTAAGTTGCCAACAAGTTATTGAGGGTTAAAAACTGTGCATCGAGACAGGATTAGAACAGATGGGGTAAGCATACATAAGAGTATGAAATAGTTGAAAAAGGAAAATAAGCCAGTGTTTCATCTCCATCCTGCTTCATCCATCCCTTTTTCCCACATTATGCTTTCTCATGCTGGCTTTAGTGCCTTTCTGGCCCCCCAATACCTGAGACAGGATCAAACACTGATTGGCAGAAAAAAGGAATGGCATTTCAGTAGGTTATCAAGCTGGCTGTCTAAGGGATCCAACTCTCAATCTCTGTATCCACTCCTGGATCAATGCATTATGTGTTCAAAAGGAAGGGCTATATGTTTTCACTCGATATGGTGAATAAATAGATTGGACATTCCCACATCTAGTTACCAAGGTAAGGGTAATAATGTTTTCTTCACCTGAATTGGTGATCTCATCTTTTGTCAAAGAGCACGTGATAGAGAAAAGGACAAATTTGGTTGCCAAATTGGCAACTCCAGTTCAGCAGTTTTACATAATTGTTTCTGAAGACACTTTAAAAAATGTATCTAGTAATTAAATTTAGATGATTAAGGGTCTGGAGCATCTCCCCTGTGAGGAAAGGCTGAATGAACTGGGGCTGTTCATCCTTTAGAAAAGAAAACTGAGAGGGGAATCTTATTAATGTTTATAAATATCTAAAGTGAGCGAGACAGAGAGGAAATAGCCAACCTCTTTTTGGTGCTCTGTGGGGACAAGATAGGGGTCAATGGCCTCAAGTTGGAGCACAGGAAGTTCCGCACCAATATGCAGAAGAACTTTTTCCCAGTGAGGGTGACAGAGCCCTGGGACAGGCTGCCCAGGGGGGTTGTGGAGTCTCCTTGTCTGGAGATATTCAAGACCCATCTGGATGCCTATCTGTGTGACCTGTCCTAGGGAGCTGCTTTGGCAGGGGGGTTGGACCCGATGGTCTCTCGAGGTCCCTTCCAACCCCTAAAGTTCGAATTCTGTACTTCATGTCAAATGAATTAAAACCAGAAACTTCCTTTCTGGAGAAAAGAAAAATGTTATAGTATTATTTTTGCAAAGCAAAGTATATTTAAACAAAAAAACAAGCTCTGAAAATGTGTAAGTGCCTGTCACTCCATGCTTCAAGGCAAAAACCAGCTAGAGGTTACAAATGTCTTCTGCCATTTTTCAAGGGTATCTATAACTCCTGCATGGGGCTGGCAGACTTAGCAGGTACCATGGAGGAGTGTGCTTCCTGATTTGTAAATGGCAAATTTATTTTTCTTATTCAGAGAAACAATAAGTAACATAAACAAACACTTTCTATAAGCAGCATCTATTTTTTCTTCTTTCCTCCTTCTGTACCTCCATTTTATATATGGAAAACAGAAATCTAGGCCAGAGAATTCATTATTTTCCTTTAAAAAAATAAGGAAGAAGGAGGGAAGGAGGGAGAGAAGGGAGGAAGGGAGGAAGGAAGGAAGGAAGGAAGGAAGGAAGGAAGGAAGGAAGGAAGGAAGGAAGGAAGGAAGGAAGGAAGGAAGGAAGGAAGGAAGGAAGGAAGGAAGGAAGGAAGGAAGGAAGGAAGGAAGGAAGGAAGGAAGGAAGGAAGGAAGGAAGGAAGAGAAAGAGAAAGCAAGCAAGCAAGAACAAAAGAAAGAACGAAAGAAAGCAAGAATGAAAGCAAGAAGGAAAGCAAGAATGAAAGAGAAAGCAAGCAAGAAAGCAAGCAAGAAAGCAAGCAAGAAAGCAAGCAAGAAAGAAAGAAAGAAAGAAAGAAAGAAAAAGAAAGCAAGCAAGCATTTCTTTTGGTTTGTTTATTACACTGGTTATACTGTACTTTGACTATTTGGCTTTCTTTAAAAAAACAAAACTAAAATAAAAACAATGAAAACAAAGATGAAACCAAACAACCCAGGCCAAAACCCAAGTGCCCAAGCCCCCCACTTTTTCGGCAGTTAGACTGTTCTAGTTCACCAAAGGATGCCAAATCACATGCCTGATTTCCTTATGTTACGCTCCCAAGGTTGTAAGCAGCTGTGTTTTCCACCTTAGATACATTGTGATAACAATGCTCCCTAGCATCTATCTGTATTGCATACCTCTGCAGAATGGAAAAGGAGAGCTGATGAATAATCATCGGTGTACAGCACCTATCCTAATAGATTCTTTGTTATGTCTTTGAAATAAAACTTTGCCTAAGCTGCAGATTTTTAAGCTACAGATTGTTCAATTCAGAATATTGTTTAATGACTCTAAAAGACAATTTTCTTCCTATATTAGAAGGAAAAGAAACTGGAGGAAGTTAAATGAAAACTATATTTATAAAGCTCAAAAGGAAAATTATAAAACCAGACAAAACTGTAGATTACCTCATTTGAGTGTATTTTATTGAACTTCATGACTAGTTCCTATGAATAGTGAAATATTGTGCAGCATTGTATTTGTCTTGCAAAAAATTGATTAAACAGGCTCAGTAAAAATCTTGACTTGCACTGGTTTGATTTCATCATCTTGTAACATATATTAATCTTCAATGAATTATAACAAAGGAGAGAAAACAGAAGGGTAAGTTGCTTCTAGAAATTAGGGCATACACACAAAATTATATTTGCAATTAGGATATTTTTTTCTTAAAGAATCAATCAAATCAAAATGACACAGTACTCATGAGACATTTCAGAGGCAGTTTATTAAGAAAAAGAGGAGAATTAAAGGAGGTAAGGGATCTTTTATTGTAGCCTTGACTTATCATGTATTCAAAGGTCAGCTGAAAGTTGCAAAGAAAATCAATTTGTCACATGCTGCTCTGCATGAGACTTTTTGCTGTCAATGACCTGGAGTGAAAAGACTCCACAGACAGCTTCTGACATCCTCACAATGATAAACACACACCTTTGGCTTTTCTACCCTGCTGTAATGCCTTTCTTCTCTCCCAGCCTCCCCATGTCTCACTCACTCTGATAGACCTTCTCATTCAGGTATCTTGTAGCAATGAAAAACAAAATATGCCTTATGGGGCTAAAAAACCCCAAAACAAAGTGGATGATAAAACCTTACCCAACTGGCTACATCTTCAGACAAAGATGGTGATATGAATCCAGATTACTGCTCACCTTTCACTAAAATAACTTTTGCAGGTTAGAGTCTATAGCCCAAAGATAAGTGAATGTCACGAAGCAAAGATTTACTGAGGAGATGATGCTTGGGGTGGCTAATGAACCTTGAATGCTGCGGTTAACAAATCTCCCAGAGTCTTCCCTGGGATTTTTTAACCCCCATGATGTTTATTTGTCTTTTTAGTCTCTCTGTACATCCTCAACTGTCATGTAAAAATCTCAAACATACCAGCACAGCAGCTTTGCCACAAGCACCGTCAGGAAGCTGAAGCCATTTACTGTAAACCTCACAAAGGTTTTACAGCAGTGGCATGGGGAAGATGGCCCCCAGCACATGCAGTGACGTAAGAAACACCAGGACGTTAGCTGTCCTTCATACAAGGTCACATGAAGCTGCAGTTTCCCATTCTGTTGACTTCACCAATGTGTCTGTGCAAAAGATTTTTCACATGCCCCAATCCTGGCAGTGTTCAAGGCCAAGCTGGATGGGGCTTTGGGCAACCTGTTCTAGTGGAGGGTGTCCTTGCCCGTGGCAGGGGGATTGGAACTAGGTTGTATTTAAGGTCCTCCCAGCCCAGGCCATTTTATCATTCTTTGTCTCTATGTGAATTTAAGTCTAACTAACAAGAAGTTGCTGGGTTTGTGTTCGTTTTCTTTTCTTTTTTAATATTACTCAATAAATTACTTGATGAAAAAGGATTTTCAAAAGTGACCAGTATGTCACAATAAGCCTACTAATATGAATATCCCCACTTCCACTAGATGAAGCACTTGAAAGTGCTTTAGAAGGTTTCTCCTATAAATAGAAATAAATATATTTTTGCAATAGTAAAAACCCAAGTCCTATTTAGCCTAGGAAACTGTGATTCCTGAAGAAGAGTCATGCTGAGATCAGAAGAACTGAGCAGGAAAAAAAATGAGGTGATAAACTGATTGTTCAGTTAGGGATGGAATTAATGAAGCTTGATTACTGATGGTTCCCTTCTCTCTCCCTCAACCCCCCCGCCCCTCCCTCCCCCCAGGTTGATTCTCTGATCTCTAGAAACGATGTTCTCAGTCTTTTCACCAGGGGAAAATTGTGTCCGGTTCTCAGTCACCTGCTTTCATGGGAATTGCAGGAGTGTGGTACAATCTAGAGCCATGAGTCCATGAGACCATAAACTTTCACTGAAATTGGGTTAACAGTTTCAGAGGTTCTTTGGGGGATGAAGGAGAAAATACTGACTGATGTGAAACCACACCAATGTTTATACACATTTTATGATCATCCAGCAGTTGTGTCCATAAGGACAGATTGCAAAGAATAAAGTCTAGAATGAGACTGGTATAACGTGCTCCAGAAGAAGATGGGAATTTGAATTCCATTGCATTGGCATGCAAGGTCAAAGGACATGCTTGATTTTAGAGCAATTCTGAATTTCTTCAGTGAGGTCTGTTCTACAAATAGAGAGCTAAGTATCTTCTAATCAGTTGTGCTTTATTCCCAGTTCTGTATTTAGGTGTTTTGGAGAAAAGCATACTGTTCAAAAAAACCTCACCAACACCTCACCCCCATTAGCAACAGGGATATCGGGTATGGGAGAGGGGATGAAACATGCTGGGAGCAATCACTTCGTTATTATCACTAGGCACTGATTTGAATTACAAGAAAGTGTTCTCTAGATGAAGGTACATATCTCACATCTGCTTGGTTCTAGGAAATTATTGTGATTTACCTGTATCAACTTTCAACAGCTAAAGTTATGTCTTCCCCAAGAGAAAAATATGAATTCTCATTAAGATAACGGTCAGGAAATAGTTTATATGTGCAGACAATACATCTTAGCTTTGTTGGGATGAGATGAAGGAAGTTTGGTAGAAGGAAGAAAGGCAGTGTTATGGTCTGTCTTTTGTGGATTGTGATTTCTAGGAGTTAGTAGAAGATTATACAGCTGTTATAGTTTTGCATGGCTGGGTTCTGGTGGAGGAGGAGGGGCTGTAGGGGTGACTTCTCAATGAAGAAGCTAGAAGCTTTCTGTAGGCCCCAGAAAGTAAACACCACCTGGACTCAAGGCTAGAGTTGTTGTTGACCAAGGCCAAGTCCATCAGCGATGGTCATAGGACCTCTGGGAATCAGTTTTAAGAGGAAAATAACCCACAAGCAGACATTTTTTGCCACCAGAGAAAGGAGTGAAAATATGTAAGAAACTGTGCAGACACCATGGTCAGTGAAGAGGGGGGGAGGAGACACATCAGGTGCGGCAGAGATAGATGCCCTTGCAGCCCATGGAGAAACCCACGGTGGAGCGGGTGTCCCCCTGCAGCCCATGGAAAAGGCCAAGACCTCACCTGCAGCCTGTAGAGAGGCCCCACACTGGAGCAGGTGGAGACACACAGAAGACGCTGTGACCCGTGTTGGAGCAACCCTCTGGCAGCACTTGCAGCCTGTGGAGAGAGAGATAGAGACTCAGAGTTGAGAGAAAGAGATCCATGCTAGAGCAGGTTTGCTGGAGGAAGGCAGAGGAATCCACTGACTGTGGAATGATCTGTCCCTGTCCTTACCTCAACTCGTAGACCTCTCTCCTCTCAAAAGGGGAGTGATAGACTGGATTTGGTGGGCATCTGGCCTCCAGCCAGGGTCAAACCATCACAACAACTCAGATGTTTCATCTTTTGACTTTTCATTCATTATTGTGTTCTGCCTGCATTTCTTTCAGGACAGTGCAGTTTTTAGCTTACAATACTCAAAGTTCAAATTTGGACAGCTACATGAAAATTTTAAGAATAGCATAGCCTTGAGATTATATTTTTTATTTCAGAGATAAAATTTACTGAGTTAAGGTTTATGAAAACTTCTGAGCTTTTAAAATTTTTTGTGATGGTTGATTTCTTTTGAAAAGACAGGTCAAACTCAAATTGACAGTGCCCCTTAATATAGACTATTAATTATAGATGTGCCTAGAGTATATTGTTAGTCAAAGTGGCTAAATAAATAACACGCAAAACATTAATAAATAATAGCATGATTAAAAACCTCTCTTAAACTCTCCAGTGCCATAAAGAACTTGAATAAGGAGACAAATGAGACAAATGTTGAATTTTAAACCTATAATTAAGCTTCAATTTTCACTAAATAACATTCACATTATTCAAGAACTGAATAGTCTCTTCATTTAATATACTTTTTGAGAGAACTGTTTATCTTTCATCCTGTTTTCCTGTTTTATATGACAGATTTCCTTCAATAGTTGGAAGATTTTTTTTTGTTTAGGGTTTTGTTGTTTGTTTTGTTTCTTTTTTCCAGTTGTTTATATATTTTTCTATATCAGACCTTTAATTTGACAGAGGATGAAATAGGAAGAGGTATTTTTAGGAAACTTCCAGTCAAGAAATAAATGTAGGGAATAATTGGTTAGAAACTGATTATCAAACTGAAACCTGAACTTTATAAGGAAGCATCATACAGGTAGTAGCTATAGGAACAGATGTGTGATAAGAAACTGCTCTCAGGTACAATAAACATGCAACATGAGAAAGAATTTTATTATAGTTGCTGTGTTTTCTCTGGGCTGAAGGCTTTCTCAACTGCATCAAGGTAGTGTAGAGTGATCCCACTAATAACTGAAAAAAAGTGTGTTTTTCATGGCAATTTACACTCTTCTTTGGACACCCCCTTGACTCTGTTTCTTGTCTGTAGGAATGGCCAGAGGTCTATCATGGGAATAACTCAGGAGACTTTTCTGAGGGTGATTCTCAATAGCAGCAGTGCCTAAACAATCCCTCCCACCTTCCCTCACCTATCATCTTTACCATTCCAACAGACTGCAACGCTCAAGCTGTCCTATCCCTCCTTACAAAGCAGGAATCAAGCAGAAAATCTGCCTTGAGAGGCAGCGGGATTCTACCAGAAAAAGTTCTCATGCAGCCTTACCCCAAAACCAGGTGGGTTTTTTTCACTATTCCCTACTGTGACTCAATGTAATCTTTGTGTATGGATTATAAGGACACAAGGCACAATACCTGAATTCAGAGCACTTCTGGGACTGCTCCTTCAGAGAGCTACAGCTGCCCAGGATTTTATTTTATTAATAAGATTTTTAAATTGGAAGATTTTGATCCTTTGCATGGACCTGTTTCTTAGGCAGACACATTAATTGTGAAATCACATTTTTTATCTCTGTGATGCTTTTTGGTGAGATCAGGGTTAATCCATGGTCCACATAATCTGAAGGATCCTTCTTGGTCTCCAAACACCAAGCTGAGTTTGCATGTATTTATCCAAATATTGATCGTCTTCTCCTGTACACTTCATGAAGGTAAAGGAGTATGTGATTTGTTGTTCCTTTTAATTAAACAGTGATCAATTTTGTTATTAAAATATCTCTATTAACAGTATTCATATGATACCTAAAATTTAAAAAAAAAAACATGCAATTTGGCAAACTCATTTTTTCTGTAGAAAATCTTTTGCCTCTTATATTGTGTGTCTCTGTCTGCATGTCAAAAAACAAGACTAGACATTTTTAGAGAGTAGGATATCAGTAATCAAGACCTGTCATGCAGATCTGCTGGGAGAATTTTGCCTTTATTGTCTTTTCCTTAACAAGCTGGTACCTAGTTCATGTCAGTGTGACTCATTTTATGTGATATAATGAGAGATGCCGTTGTGCCAGTCCTGTGCGAAGTAAAAAATGAGTCAGAAAAGTTTACCAAGGATCATGCTAATGAGTTCAGAGCCCAAGATATACCAAAAAAAAAAAAAAAGTCTCTTCTCAAATGTTGCTGTTAGACAAGCAGCTTTATTCTTCTGCCAATTTTACAGCCTCCTACTCAGCATCTACTTAATTTAAAAAAGAGGGATGCCTGGTTTAGTATAGTCTCCTGTGAATTCCCATGGATTAGGTGGAAGAGCAGTACTTTTTACCTATAGCAAAAGAAAGTGAAGGTTACTTCTGAATAAGGACTACAACTCCAGGTAAGGTTTTTATTTGTTGGGTTTTGTTGTTGCTGTTGCTGTTGTTTTAGAATTTGCGATCATGTAAGAGACTGGTATTTCACAGTATTTTACTACTCTCTGACTGAGCTTACAGCAGTTCTTATTTACACTATTGTGGCATCTTAAGATTTTATGTGCAATATCATTAAAACCATGTATCCAAGGAAAACTGAGGAAACACTCCAAACCTCTTACTCAGTGCTTTGGAGGTAGGGGAGGTGGGTGTGTGTTTGTGTGTGTGTCTGTGTTCAACTTTCCAAATGTTGAACATTGAAGTAAAATTTGTATTTCTACTTCTTTCACAAGGGAAAGATGGTGGTTACAGACATATCTTCATTTAAAATCAAATTAAAAATTATCAGAATGTGTTACTAGAAGACTGAGTATAAAATCACAAAGATGAGTGACAAGGCCCACAGGATAGAGAAACTACTATGCTATGTGCAGAGCAAATCTGTGCTGCCATCCTCACCAAGCAGATCTGATTGCCTAAAAATCTCAGATGTGATGTGAAAGCAGTCATTCACACTCTGAACTCAGACACTGTAGTAGAAGTCCACTTTTATTACATACCTTACCACTGTCTTGTCAACATCTGTCATGAAAATGTTATTCCTATTTACAGATAGAACAACTCACTAACTGTGAGATTTATCTCACCTAATTTAGACCCCCACAATGAAGCTCTTGACATCTGAGTTGGTCAAGAGAACTCCCTATAGCAAATACAGAGAAATGGGTACAATTTATCTTCCCTATTCTGCATCTCTTGTAAGATGAAGGACTCTTACACTAGAAATGCTGATTTATTTCCACTGACCATAAAAGAGAGCTCAGCTACAGATGTCTGCACAGTGAAAGTATAACGTGTCTTAAATACATGAAATCCTCTTAATTGAGATTGGTCTTCTCAGGTGCTCTTTCACAGAACATCACAGAATCACAGAATATTAGGAGTTGGAAGGGACCTTGAAAGATCATCTAGTCCAACCCCCCTGCCAGACCAGGATCACCTAGACTAAATCACGCAGGAACACATGCAGGTGGGTTTTCAATGTCTCCAGAGGATACTCCACAACCTCTCTGGGCAGTCTGTCCCAGGGCCTCATGACCCCCACAGTGAAGAAGTTCCTCCTTAAATTCACATGGAACTTCCTATGCTGCAGCTTGCACCCGTTGCCCCTTGCCCTATTACTGACCATCACTGAGAAGAGCTTGGCTCCATCCTCCTGACACTCACCATTTACATATTTATAGACATTGATGAGATCACCCCTCAGTCTCCTCCAGGTTAAAAAGACCCAGCTCCCTCAGACTGTCCTGATAAGGAAGGCATTCCACTCCCTTAATCATCTTGGTGGTCCTTGCTCTTTAGGAAATTAACCTTCAGTAGAAGGTTAACATGTTAGTATAGAGTGCTGGAAATAATTTTCTCACACCTAATGTTTACACAGGGCACTTTCCAGGCACCACAATATACCCATGTCCTTATGAAAAAGTTTCCAGGCAGCATCTTCTTTATCACAATGTAAAAACATGATCATAAATAAATGATATTAAAAAAATAGATTTTAAGTTTGCTTTTTTCTTGCTTTATACCACTGGTAGTATAATTTATTCTTTGTTTTGGTCTATAATGACTTTTTCTTTACTGCAAAAAATAATACCCAGACTGGAGTTCCTGCAGGAGACCTGGGGGAAAAAAACCACTGTAACAGTATCCTCAAATCACTCAGAATCTCAAAGTTCATTAGAAGCAACTTGATTATTCTAGTTACATTACAGAAATCTGAGTCTTTATTTAGAAAAAAACCCATTATTCATTACCTTCTACATGAATAATTTGCCCTCTCCTGCATCCCATCCCTTTGGGGAGCACTTGCTTTAGATGATCTAATTCTGTCAATAAAGGGCATCGGTACCACTGTGGAAACCATATGCCTTTATAAATCTCTGTGTTAAGAGAATATATACAGTTTGCTCTGCAGCTACATGGAACTCAGAGAGGGCTGCACTATGACAAGCTAAATATTGAGACCTTGAGCATGGGTTACACTCTGAAATAAACTTTTTACCCATTGCTGAATTTAAGGGCAAGTGGCACACACTCAATTACTGGAAAGGTTGGTGTTTTATCAGCAAGAAGTAGAAAAGCAGCCAGCACAGCATGATTGCCATCCAAACCTATGATCCTATCAGAAGTCACAAAACACAGATAATGGCATCAACCCCGTACCCAGGGACAACAACCCTGAAGGGAAAGCACTGGAGGATGCTGTGCATGTGGTCAATTCTCTCTTCTACTCTTTTTTTTTTCAGTCCCATCTGCAAAGGGCAGATGACAAGAGGATGGGACCAGACATCTTTCACTGGTGCTCAGTGACATGATGCAGGGAAACAGGCACAAACTGGAACACAGAAAGTTCTATCTCAATATGAAGAAAAACTTCACTCTGAGGGAGACAGAGAACCTGGAAGAGGCTGCCCAGAGATGTTGTGGAGACTTCTCTGCAGATATTCAAAACATGCCTGGATTCAATCCTGTGCAGCCTGTTCTAGGTGGTTGTGGTGCTTTAGCAGGGGCTGGATTAGATGATTTCCAGGGGTCCCTTCCAGCCCCAACCATTCTCTGCTTATGTGAATATGTAAATCCTGGGCCTGAAAGGTTCTTCTTTCACTGTCCAAGTTCAAAACTAATTATGGTAATATACTTGTCCTAAATTATGCTGTTAAGGTCTAGAAGTGTTTAATTAACACTCTTGCAGTATGACAGAAATTTGATCCATTGATAATGATTTTTGTCTACTATATGATAAAGTTGTTTCAAATCTAAAAACCACTTGAAAATGTACAATTTACATGTCAAGACATAAGAAACAGCTTCTTCATCTATGAGCTAGTTTGGCTTACACAAGAATATTTGACAGCAGGTTAAGGATAGACTTGAGCTGATCCTTCCCTTCTATTCAGCACGGGTGAAAACACATCTGGAGTTCTCTGTCCAGTGATGAGCTCCCTGGTACAAGAGATACATGTGGCCATACAGGAGGGAATCCAGTGCGGGACCATATAGCAGATTAAGTGTCCGGAGCACCTGACATATAAGAAAAGGATGAGAGCTGGGACTATTCAGCCTTGAGAAGAGAGGGCTCAGGGGGCTCTTATTAATGTATCTAAATATCTGAAGAGGGAGTTCACAGAGGATGGAACCAGGCTCTTCTCAGTGGTGAACAGTCACAGGGCCAGGGACAACAATTGCAGCTGAAACACAGGAGGTTCCCTCTGAACATTAGGAAACACATTTTTACTGCAAGTGTAATGGAGCAGTGATACAGGTTGCTCAGAGAGGTTGTGGAAATCTTCATCCTTTAAGGTATTTAAAAGCTGTCTGGACGTGGACCTGGTTTAGGTGGCCAGATCTAGATGGCCTTGCTTGAGCAGTGGGGTTGGGCAAGATGACCTACAGGGTCCCTTCCAACCTCAACCATTCTTTGATTCTGTAATATGCTGGGCTTCCCAAGATCCCAGAAGCAATTAAGCTGCAGGGTATCTTTCTCCGCCAACAGCAATGATTTGCATTTCTAAAGACTCTCAGAGAGTGAAGTCCTTGTGATCTCTGTAGCACAATACCTCTTATCTTGGTTGAAAGGTGCATAGAAAAAGAAAGATTCCTGCATAAAAAAATGTTACATATATGCATCTATGCAAGGGCCAGGACTGATCTTGTTCATGATACATTCACAGACAGAATATTTCAGGCTGTTTTTTGCTGTCCCCTTCTAGCCATGTTATGCCATTGGCAGCGATTGCAATTCACATCGACTCCACTCCTCTCAGAAAGGTTACCAGACCTTCTGACCTGCTGGCTGAGTTCTTCCTTGATCCTGATTTAATCCAGTTCAGTAAAAATGGGACAGGTGAGTAAAAATAGCATATCTTTATTAACTTGGCTTATAGAGACTGAAGTAATTTTGGTAGCTACATTTCAAGCACATGAAACAAAGATCAAAAGGATGTGTTGGCAGGGTGGCAGTGACAAGAAGCTATGGTGAACAGCTTTTCACTGGCACAGCTGCACCTACAAAAATAAGTCTCTCTATTTAGAATAACAACTCAGTAGTTAACACCTACAGTGTTTTCATCTGTGTTAGCAAAATGTAAAGAAATGAGAAGCAGTTTCCAAATTCCATGTGATCTTTAATAAAGCTCTTTATGCTTTCACATGGAAAAACACTACTGACATAGAAACAAGAGTCCTTAAAATATCATATTCAGCCTTGGGCAATGAGGTGAAGCACTAACATTGGGAAAGATTTTCTAGGCTTTCTGCAACATCATTGAGTTCAGGTGACCAAAGATCTTTTTGACTCAGAAGATGCTTGTCTTTTCCATGGTTTTTGCGGGATGCTAGAGCATTTACACTTTAACATTTAGGAAGCATTTCTTTACTGTCAGAGTGGTAAAACACTGGAAGAAGTTTCCTGGAGACATGTTGGATGGGCCAAGCCTGTCAGTGTTCAAGGCACTTGGACACTGTCCTTAATGATGTGCTTTAGCTTTTCTTCCGCCCTGCATTGGTCAGGCAGTTGGACTAGATGATCATTGTAGGTCCCTTCTGACTGAAAGAGTCTAATCTATTCATTTACCTGGGTAGAAGACAGACTGGAGTGTCTTAACACAAGTCATGCAAAGAATATACAGCAGTGAAAGAAAGGAACCTTGTGCTGGTAAGAAGATATTCTTCCCTCTAGGTGATCTCAGTGACAGAGAAAGTACCCTGCTTCCCCTCATATTAGGAGCAAGGCTGGCACAGGTGTGGTTGCAGCAATGGTGGGATTATTGCCATGCTTCTAGTTGTTTTGATCACCTGCTTGACAGATACTCTCAGACATTCACATGACTTGCTCCACTTCGTTGTTTGGATATTTTTTTCCCTTTTCTTTCCCCTCCAGAGATCTTCCTAATCATCTACATCCCCTCCACAATAAGCAGCTCACCCACATTTTACCGATTCATCCCTGGTTTGTTCTCCTAGGTAAAGGTAGTACCTCCAATTTTTAAACTACAGTGTCTTGTCTTCAACTAGACTCTCTGGCACTTATCACAACCCTATAATCTGCTCTTCCATTCAACCACTTGCCAGTCCACCTCACTGTCCACTCATCTAACCCACGCTTCCTAAGATTACAAACCCCTGTCATCCTTGGAATTTATACAACAGCACCATTTTCTTGTTGATACACCAATTTCTACACTACTACATGTGCACATTCAGGCAAAGGAAAATTTTGCAGATGCACATACCTGTTTCCTGAGTATGTTTGTGAGACACAATTCATACATACCCCTTCTGGCAGGCCCAGACTGGCTCAGCATGCTGCCTTTTGCCACTTCAGTGTGAAACACCTACTCATGTTCACATCCAGCACAATGAACCTGTGCAACTGGGGACTATGGATTTGTCTCCTGGAGAAAAACATGCCATTGTTAAGCATTGAAATGCTCAGTGTGGCAACATCTAAATTCTCTGTGAATCCAGGACAAAACCAGGGAATTGAATCAAAGCATTAGCTAAATCATTCATTTGCATTCTCCAGGCTTTGTGAGTGTGCAAAATATGCATGTACATTTTGCTGTATTTTCTTAGGAAAAAAATAGAAAAATATTTATTTACCTAAAATGGGAGAAGGGTCCCACTAGTAACAGCACTTTGTTACTGGCTTTTTTGTTCAAGGCAGCTGTGGAAAATGGTATAGTAGAATATGTCAGCATCCTTTATCACCAACATAACCAAATGACACAAAAGGAAAAAGAAAGAAGTAGTAAGAATGGATAGCTGGCACAGGAGAAAGTTCTAACTGCTAAAATAATCTTAAAGCTCAGCAAAAGATGATGGGAAAAGCCTGGGGAAGCAGTCTCATTTTGTCAGCTTGGTTTCACGGTAATTACAGTAATAATAAAACTAATTACATCACATAACACCTCTGTGAGGCAGGTGAGAAATGCTGGCAGGGAGGTAATGTCAAGATAGCAGCTGAACATGCATAATAGGGAAACCAGATGAAGCTCTTCTTCAAACAGCTTCCATCTAACCACGTACAGAGCCCTATAAAGGGGGAGTTACGTGACTAGAGAAATTACTTTTCTAAAAAAGCAATCATAAGTTGCTTGAAATAATTATTGTTTGTTTGATAAAGGCTTATAACTTAAAAAAAAGAGGCAAATAGAATTCTTGTATGTCTGCAGTTACCAGTTAAAGTGATTGTGCTAATAGTTTTGATTATCAGACAACACTAGGCGATGCAGTTAGGACAGATATGAGATGATACATGTGGCTGCTGATGCTCCAAGGAGAAGTCCCCATACTACTTTGTCCTATTGCATTCCTTGCAGTGTACTCCACTTGGACTTTGAGGCGTGTCTCAGTTCTGGCCAGGCCAGAGTTAACTTCTCCAAGCAGTCAGCACAAGTGAGCTGAGTTAGCCTGGGCTGTTTTCCACACCACCTGACATCACTTCCCCATAAAAGGGGCTGGCTGGGGAGGGGTGCTCTGGGGTGCTTCCACAGCAGTCTGAGTGTGGCTGGGATATTGAGTTGATCCTTGTGTTGTGCAGGACTCTCTTATTGTTGGGTTTATAAGGTACCCTATGTTATCACTGCATGTGAGTGTAATTTTTGATGAGCTGTTATTGTTCCCCTTTCATGGTGATTTTGCCAGTAGGCTGTCCTTATCCCAACCCATGGAGGCTCTGTCTGTTTCTCCTTTGGGAGTGAGTGAGGGGTGTGTTGCGCTCAGCCAGTGTATGGGGCTGAACCACCACAAGATGACTTGACCTGACTTCTCAGCTTCTGACAACAAGGCTGACAGAATGTTTTTCTAGTTCTGGTGGGTTATTTTCCTGCCTGTTTAGTGATTTAAAACAAATCACAGAATGCCCAATCAACTAACAGCTAGTGTTAACAGGAAGGTATGATTGTGCACCTGGGAGCAGCAGTATCAGCAGTGGGTGGGAGGAGACATGGGGGAGCTGCACATTTTCTGTACAAGGTAATGATTAGACAGGCTCACCTAACAGATTCTCTCTCTGTGCAGTACAGGAACAAGTAAGAGAATGTAACCAGGATCCCTTCCATGGCTGCAAAAATTTGATGTTGTGATTATATTTCTCCAGTGGCTGTACTGAGCTGCA
This sequence comes from Gallinula chloropus, assembly GCF_964237585.1. Classification (NCBI taxonomy): domain Eukaryota; kingdom Metazoa; phylum Chordata; class Aves; order Gruiformes; family Rallidae; genus Gallinula; species Gallinula chloropus. The sequence continues at coordinate 7,373,872 of NC_140086.1, forward strand.
AGATCTGATGGAATCACTGTGTCATGTCTTGGATGTTGCCACCGCATAACATGCAGATGGTAAAGGCCATGTGAATGCAGCCAACACCACAATGTTCATCACAGCATTGTCTAGTACACCCCAGTGTAGTCATCTACACTGAATCAGTCATCCATGTTCCTTCTGCAGCCAACTGAAAAACCTCTGTGTAAGATAACTAAGCCCCTTCATTTCAGATATTGTAGGCTTTTGATGGGAAGAAACCCTATCCATTAAAGTCAGACCACGTTACTTTTATACATGGTATATTCTTTTCTGGCCTCTAAAGCACGAATAATAGCATTTCCACACACCAAGGTGAGAAGAGCACGTTAACAAAAGATGGTGGAAGATCAGACAGCACTCCAAGACAGCTTGTTAGCTGGTGAACTGAGCAGGGACTAGGAGCAATTCCAAGCACTGGAATTCAATTGTTTGTGTTAAATTCATGGAATAGTCCCTGGCATGATTTTGGCAGCGCTCCCAGACAATTCCTGGGCATAATTTAGATGTTAGCACGCCCAATAAAGAACATGGGCAAGGCCACCTTGTCTATACAGTTAGATGACTAGTGTGGATGCCAGCCTCTTTTCTACTTCTAGGTTCTGTGTCAGGAATCACATCAAGGAGGGCTTTGCAGTGCTAGCAATACTATGCAAGTGTATAAACCAAGTATCCCATTGATCCCCAGGTGTATTTAGTAGAAGCGATTGGAGTTTTCTGGTGTAACACAAACACACACTGTCTTCACAGTGTACAGTTAAAGGCATAGCTCTTACTCAGAGTTCTTCATTTATGGATCTCAAAGCATCTGTATTAGTTTCACATGGCAAGGTTTTGGTAGCGGAGGAACTGCAGGATTGGCTGCTGTCAGAAGACACCAGGAGCTTTCCCCATGTCAGACAGAGCCAGTTCTGTCCAACTCCAGGATGGAGCCACCAATACCCAAAAGCTGAGTCCAACAGCAGTAAGGTCTCTGTGGTAACATTTTTAAAGGGAAGAATGCTGCACAAGAGGAGTAAGGAAGTGTGAGAGAAGCAGCCCTGTAGACAACAAGGTCGGTGAGGTGCAGTATCATATAAAATGTGTGATGAAGACCGTGGTCCTGGCAGCCCATGGAGAGTCCATGGTGGTGCAGATACTCACCTGCAGCCTGTGGAGGACTCCAATCTGGAGCAGGTGGATGTACACTGAAGGACACTGCAAGTTTATGCAGGAAAACATATGAAGACCCCATGCAGGAGCAGGCTCCTGGCAGTAACAGGCCTCTAGAGGCCAGCCCACACTGGAGCAGTCCATTCCTGAAGGACAGTACTCCATGGAAAAGACCCATACTGGAAAAAATTCTTCAAGAACTGCAGCTTGTGGGAAGGACCAACACTGGAGCATTTCATGAAGGACTGTGTGCTGTGGGAGGAACCTCACACTAGAGCAGGGGAAGAATGTGAGGACAAAGGAGCAGCAGAGATAGAGCATTCCTAACCAGCCGCACCCCCCATTCCCCATTCCCCTGCACCACTGAGGGATAGAAGGTAGCAGAGTTGGGAGTAAAGCCTGGGAAGATGGTAGGGGGGAGGAAGATGGGCTTAGTTTCATTTTTATTACTTGCTTTTCTACTTAGTTTAATTGGCAATACATTAAATTGCTTGAGTGGAGTATGTTTTGCCTGTGATGGTAACTGGTTAGTGATCTTGCTGTGCTTATCTTCACCAATTGCATTTCTCTCACTGTCCTGCTGATGGAAGAGGAGCGACAGAGCACCTTGGTGGGCACCTGGTGCCAGACAAGGACAAGACACCACAGCAACTTTAAAGACGAGGTAACTGTTGGAGCTGCATTTTTTAGTTTACTTAGCACACCAAAACTTTTGCAAATAAGAAGTGCAATGATCTTTTAATCATGATTTGACAAAATAGTCAAAATGTTAAACCATGTACAAAATGTTAAAAAAAAAGAAACCCTAGGAAGGAAGAAATATGGATAGGTAAGTCAAAACATCTCAGTTTAAAATTTTGAAAGGTTTTGCCATCAACCTGGTGTACATGACAATATAAATTAATCAGAAATTCAAAATTAAAAGTTATTTTTTAAAAAAGAGGGTGGAGGGGCAAGTTCCTAGAAACATATTGTAGTATCCACAACTTCATTTTTCAAAATTTGACTGAAGATATCAGTCAAAGAATGTTTTTACTTCAGAAGTGTAGGTTGTGATAAATTGGTATTCTCTATTGAAGAAAAAAATATGGTAAAAATTAATTACCAACCAACTGTACTAAATATCAGACTTTCATTGAACATCCTGGGAACTGAAGCATGGAACAAGAGATAATTGTAAAGGCTGATTAGCAGAATTAAATCTTTACTAGGAGATGCTATTCTCTTGAAACACTGATCCAGAACCAAATTAAGAGAACAGGAAAAATTCAGGTATTTTCTTATGGCTCTGAGATTCAGTCTTTAATTCAACACCTAATGGGTCCAAATTTTGTTTATAGGACCTGTGAGAGGAAGGCAGTTGCACTGTCCAACAGAGAACAAGTTTTAACAGGTGGATATGGGAAAGACCCTCCTACTGTACCATACTACCATCAGTAAGGAAGAAATATTCGCAGGAGGCTAATTTAATTCCTAGAATCTGTAAAATTTCATTGTACAGTTTATTTTAAGCTGGTTCAACCTGATTATCAACTTTGATTGCCAACTGCATGCTGTTTTCTACAGCGTTTTCTCAGTACACTGTTGATAGCTTCTAGCCACATTTCCTTTGTACTTCAGTAATATCAAAACATCAGAGAATACAGTCAGAATGAGAAAGGGCTAAGTACCAAATCTGTCCTTTCTCTCCCTCAGTATTACATTGTGCTACTTACCGAGCCCACCAGTCTCTGTACTGAATATCTTGACTGCCCACTCAACTTTTGTCCTTCTCTCCTTTCTTGTGCATGACTAAACTTACAAGAAAAAGAAGCAAGTCTTCAGTATTGAATAACTGAGAAAAAAAGTGCTTGTTCTCTCTCAGCAATGCCTACCTCAAACACATCATTTAATATGACATGTGAAGGTTTCTGCTCCATGATGATTTTTCTCCTGAGAATCACCAGGTGATTTGACAAGCAAACTAAAATTAAATAAATTCCCTTTATGTCTTTATGAATCACAGAATTACTAGGTTGGAAAAGACCTTTAAGATCATTAAGTCCAACCGTACCTGTCCTACGCTTAACCATATCCCTAAGTACATCTACCCTCTTTTTAAACACATCCAGGGATGGTGACTCAAGCACCTCCCTGTTCCAGGTAAAGAATTAGACATAAGAAAGAATTACAGGGACATCATTATGCACACAAGCTCCACTCAGGAATTGCCTTTGCAAGAGGAAGGTCAAGCCTGTACTGTCTCAGAGGAGAGCTGCCCTGGCCTACATTGTGGTAGCACTGTATGGCTTTGTCTTCCTGATGACATGCATTCAGGTCCCATACTTTCCCTGTGGTCTAGGAGTGAAGATCTGGAGCTTTCAGTCAGGTCACCCAGACAGGACATGTGGTATGGGCCGCCTTGGAGGAAAATCAGAAGGCAGAATGCTTCCTTACTCCCCAAGTCAACACACACATGTGCCAGCTACTACAAAGTGGGAAGCCTTCTCACTGCTTCCTTTATCAGTGAATTGCAGAATGTCCCTGGGACATGGATGTTACTTGCCAAGAAAAATGTAAATGCAGTCTTTAAAAGAGTCAGGTTGAGGTCTCCAGGTTCGGGTTATTAAGAAGATTGCAGAAAACATCAGGAAGAGCCTGGAGGAATGATCTCTACTGTTCTGGTCATCTGCATTCAAGAGTGATACATTCCGACAGGAACAAGTTCAGAGAAAGGCTACCAAAGAGACTCAAAGAATACAAAAAACTGTTACAGAAAGGGAGCCTTAGAAAGGTGTCTTTCAGCTTTGCTAAATGAAGATTAGGTGAGGATTGGATCATACTCAAGAGGGTGAAGCATTAAGGAGGGAAAAGAACTACTTAAGTAAGTTAGCTGTCAGTATTGACACAGGAAGAAATGGTGCACATTTAAGCTAGAAAATAGAAGGATTCTAATAACCTAAGGGATATGTTAAATAGCTTTCCCTAAGGTTTATAGGGACCACAAGCCAATCTCTAATTCTCCAATGGAATTTGTGAGATTATTAAGAAAAACACTTTGTGAGGTGGTTACTTACTTTATGAAGCCGCAGGATATGCTGGCTTCAAACATCAGATACCCTTCTACCTACAAAATGAAGAAAAAAAAAAAGAAAAGATTGACTATCCCTCACAAGCTTAATTAATTCCCACTATTTCCTCTGGCAGCTGTTGTAGAACATGCTGGATTTTTTTTCCTACAGCTGATAGCACAAATATAAATATATTGCAGTTTTTACAGGAAACAATAAAACTGATATTAATGCCTCAAGCAAATTTTAACATATGTATGTTATGGTAATGTGTGTTTGAATCCTGCAGTCTAATGGACTTGATGGACTAAAATTACAGAGAAAATATTTATCATGGAATCACAGAATCAAAAATAGTTGAAGCTTGAAGGGACCCTGTAGATCATCTTGTCCACTCAAGTGGGCCCCCCTAGAGCCAGTTAACCAGAATTGTGTCTGGTTGTTTTTTGCATCTCTGACAAGGAAGATTCCAACACCTCCCTGGGAAACCTGTGCCAATGCTCAGTCACACTCACAGTAAAAATGTGTTTCCTGATGTTCAAGGGGATCTCCTGTGTTTTGGTTTGTGCCCATTGCCTTTGGTCCTGTTTCTGAGCACCACTGAAAATTCAGAGACTGGCTCGATCTTATTTGCACCCTCCCTTCAGATATACTTATGTATCAATAAGATTCCCTGGAGCCTTTTCTAGGCAGAATAGTCCCTGCTCTCACAGACTTTCCTTATATGTCAGGAGCTCCAGACCCTTCATAATCTTCATGATGATGCTGAACTCTCCCCAGTATGTCCATGTCCCTTTCCTACTAAGAAGCTCAGAACTTGACACAGCACTCCACATTTGGCCTCACTTGCACTGAATAAAGGGGAAGGATCACCTCTCTTCACCTGCTAGCCACACTCAATGCAGCCCTGGACCCCATTCACTATATCTGCAACAAGGGTACACTGCAGGTTCATATGGAAGAGAAGAAGGTCATGAGGAGCAGTCAGCATGGATTCACCAAGGGGAGATCATGCTAGACCAATTTCATATCCTTCTATGATCACATCACCAGCTGGGTGGATGGAGGGAGAGCAGTGGATGTCATCTACCTTGACTTCAGCAAGGTTTTCAATACTGTCTCCCATGACATCCTGATAGAAAAGCTGAGAGAGCATGGGATAGATGAGTGGATGGTGAGGTGGGTTTAGAATTGGCTGTCAGACCAGGCTCAGAGTGTCGTGATCAGTGAAGCAGAATCTGACTGGAGGCCTGTGACTAGCGGTGTACCCCAGGACTCGGTGTTGGGTCCAGTCCTGTTTAATATCTTCATTGATGACCTTGATGAGGGAATAGCATCCACCTTCAGCAAGTACCCTATGATACAAAGCTGGGAGGAGTGGCTGACACGCAGGAACACTGCGCTGCCATCCAGCGAGACCTGGACAGGCTGGAGAACTGGGCAGTAAGAAACTGCATGGAGTTCAACAAAAGCAAGTGTAGAGTCTGGCACCTGGAAAGGAATAACCGTTCATATCAGTACAGCCTGAGGGATGACCTGCTGGAGAAGAGCTCAGTGGAGAAGGACCTGGGGGTCCTGGTTGATGAGAGGTTGGCCATGAGCCAGCAGTGTGCCCTGGTAGCTGGGATCCTGGGGTGCATCCAGAGGAGTGTAGCCAGCAGGTCAAAGGAGGTGATCCTCTCCCTCTATCTACTCTGCCTTGGTCAGGCCCCACCTGGAGTGTTGTGTCCAGTTCTGGGCTCCCTGGTATAAAAAAGACAAGGATCTCCTGGAGACAGTCCAAAAAAGGGCTACAAAGATGATTAAGGGCCTGGAGCATCTCCCCTATGAGGAAAGGTTGAGTGAGCTGGGGCTGTTCAGCCTTGAGAAGAGAAGCCTAAACGGGGGACCTAATTAATGTTTATAAATATCTTAGTCATGGGATGCAGGGGGAATTGGCCAGCCCCTTTTCAGTGGTCTGTGGAGACAGGACAAGGGGCAATGGCTGCAAGTTGGAGCACAGGAAGTTCCACACCAACATGCGGAAGAACTTTTTCCCAGTGAGGGTGACAGAGCACTGGGACAGGCTGCCCAGGGAGGTGGTGGAGTCTTGTTCTCTGGAGATATTCAAGACCTGTCTGGATGCCTATCTGTGCAATATGAGCTAGGGAGCTGCTCTGGCAGGGGGGTTGGACCCCAAGATCTCTCGAGGTCCCTTCCAACCCCTATGATTCTATATGCAACCAGGTGTCCACCAGGACCTGCAAGTCCTTTCCTGACTAGGTGCTTTCCAGCTGTGTGAATCACAGCATGTATTGGTGGATAAGGGTGTTCCTGCCCAGGTGCAGGACTTTGCACTTCTTGTTGAAACTCATGAGGTTCCTGCTGGTTCATTCTCCAGTTTCTGAGGTCCCTCTGCATGGAAACATATTCCTCTGATGCATCAACCACTCCTCACAATTTGGTGCTGTGAGAACTTTCTGAGGGTGCACTCTGACCCATAATCCAGATCAGTAATGAAGTCATCGGGCAGGACTGCACCCAGTATTGATCCCTGAGGTATACTGCTAGTCACTGGCCTCCAACTAGACTTTGCACCACTGATCATTGATCCTCTGGGCCTGGTCATTCAGCCAGTTTAAAATACAACTCACTGTCTGCTCATCCAACACAATACATTGACAGCTTCTCTGCAGGGTTCTTACAGGACACAGTGTCAAGTGCTTTTCTGAAGTTCAACAATACCCACTGCTCTGCACTCATCTACCAGTCACTTCACTGTAGAAGTTTATCAGTTGGTCAAGCATGATTTTCTCTCAGTGAAGTCATTCCATTATATACACATAAGTTATCTATATACATCTATACTGTATTCTGCCAACTAAAATACACTTTCACTCCATACTTACCATATCCTTTTATATGACTTTATTGACTATGGGGATAGTCTTGTGAATCAGACAAGACTAACCCTTTCTAGTTGATTCTGTTGCAGATAACCAGAAAATAGGTATCTACCATCACTCAGTGAAGACTGACTGTCACTGAGGGATGTACAAATACAGTATGAAGTCAATTACTACTGAGGGTTGTTTTGAGGTAATGCTATATGGTGGTGTTTGCTATAAGGAAAAGAGATTGCATTTGAAAAACAGGTGTTTTGTGTTATTATACATACGGTATTTTGTTGTTTCCTCACTTGTCCTTAGATCTACAATCATGTAATTTTGGCAGATGAAATGTATTTATGTTCATGTCTAATGGTGTGTACTCTTTACGTGACAGCATGAACAGTTATAAGATTATTTATGGAATAAAGCTGATACTTTGGATATATTATGTAGCAAATATCTTTATCTGAGCAAATGGAATACACATTTTTTCTGCTATGGTTTTGTAATGATGATAATGTTTATTTTATATGATGCTGCACTGGAAGCTACTATAATAATGCTGTCAGTCATGTTCAAAACTGGTCTTGTAATCTGCACCTAGAGTTCATGAACTGCTATACCCTTTAGCATTTACGAAGAATACAATAGGGAAAAAATTGGATTTTACTACTACTATAAATATAAGAATATAATAATATTTTTCTATATATGTTATGTCATACCAAGGAGCCTATCCAGTATATTTCACCTTCCAGTTCAAGAGACAATGGAAAGTCAAAGAGGAGAATTCTGGGTAGAGGACTAAGTTGCTGACAAAGGGCAAAGTTTAAATAAAACATGTTCAGTGGAGTTGAATCAATACTTTATTTGTTAAGGAGAAGTAAAAGTACAAAAAAGCTTGTACAACTAGGCATAAAAAAGTGAGAAATCAATTCTAGTTAATTCAAAATGCTTGAAGAGTCACCTATGCCATTATGTATGAATAATTCAGGAACAGAAATTTATTGCAGACACATATTGTTTGGTTTGGATTTAGTTTTGCCCCTCGTTTGACCTGAATCCTGTAAAGAATGATATCAACTAATTGAAATAACATTTTGCAGGTAAGGCGATACCTTAGGGATATTTCAAGAGTAATTCTGAAATAAAATTTGAAAGATGAAATGTCTGATAAATTTTATATAAATAATGTTATTTTACAGTTTGTTAAATGTTGTACGTGGGGGTCTTCTCCTGCACGTTGTGTTTGCCTGTTGAAAACAGGTGAGATTTTTTTCCTCCTGTCTCTCTCTCAATTCCTCTTTATTTCTCCCTGTAGTGCTCTCTCTTTCTCTCCCTCTCTCTCAGCAAGTGTTGATTATGTTTGGAAATATTTATTGCCTTCCATCTTTAGTCTCAAGAGGATTTTTTGGAACAATTTATTGAGAATAATTGAAAGAAACCACAACAGTACAAGATGCTTTCAGATGGAATCAACACAAATATATTCTTCGTGTCCTGAGATACTGCACAGATATCTGAAACCATAAAAGACATGGGTTGGCTACTCATATATTGCAGTGACTACCTGTGTTGGAGTCACTGCAATGTTCTCTCAAAAAACAAGCAACATGGAAGCCCAATATGTTTGATTGCTGGCTTTTATCTGTATTACAATATTTATTTGTACTAGTGTACATTTATGTGAGCATCTAAAAATTTTAGAAATATAAATGGATACAAAAAGCAGAACAGCAACCTCAGTGACAAAAATATATCATAACTGGTTCAGAGTTATATTCAAGTCCTGTGTCAGTTCTGGGCTTAGAAACCAGGCAGAGGAAATAATTCTGCAGCTTGCTCACTGAACTGAATAGCTGCCCTCAAACAGGAAATTAAAACCATTCACATACAGCAGGACTCTATTCATTGAATAGCTGTTCAATGTATTGAATTTATTCAGATACAGGTTTTCAAGAGATGCTTGCTGTAATTTGTATAAAAGTTTGTACGACCCAACATCAGTGTCTCCATTGACAGCAACCAGCTTTATTTGTTGCTAAAATTTGAGCAATCCAGATGCTTAATTTAAGATTGAAGAATTGAGGCACACACTTTTTGTCTTCCAGATGGCCTAATCCCCAACATAGTCTTATCCTTGGTGGACATAAAACTCCCTGGTACCTCTCTTGTGGGCCTGAATATTCCTTGTGTGTCTTCACTCACATGTGCATGCATTCAGAAACACTCAACTTTGGCACTAATGCTCTGTTATAATTCAGACTCAAGCAGAGGAACCCACACCAGGAAGTCATCTCTGACTTGATATTGATAGAAATGAGCTAACTAAAATGAAAATGAGCAGAGAAAGAGTCAGTACTTAGACTTTGCAGAATAGTTTTCTGGTCAGAGCACATGCACCAAGTGACCTTGCTCTGCTTAGGGGCTTCAACTAATATCTCCAGAGAGCACTCTGATCATAAAGGTGAAGGTGATATACTGGAAAAAGAGAAAGTAAGAGATACTAGGTTTAATATATCATGGCAGTTGGATTCTACGTTCAGTCAAGAATGTGAAACAATCTAACAAAAAGTTTCCAAGCAAAAGTAAACTTAGTCCAGGAGCATACAGCTTGCACACTAAGCTAATAATGATGGGGGGGGGGTGGGGGGGGTGGGGTGTTCTTTTTTTGTTTTTAATATAAACTGCATAAACAGCATAAACACCTTGAGTTCAAACTCCTCCCATATTCAAAATGAGTGAAAATCAGTTGTTCTGCTTTCAGGGGACCTGTGCCCTAACCGTTGGACTATTTTGAAGATTTTTTTTTCACAAATCCTTCAGCATAATATGCTCAGCTTCCCCAAAATCTCTTACATTTGTTAATACACCTAGAATACAGAGTACGGGTTTCTGGAGATGTAAGAACAAATTAACTGCTTTTACTTTTAATCTAATAATGACAAAGTTTTTCTCAAAATAGATCTCATCTGAAGACCCGGACTTCATTAGTTGTGATAGAACTTTCGGGTGGATCAGGCAGAGATCCTGGGTCCCTTCCAATTCAGTATAGTCTGTGAATCTACGATTCTCTGATAATAGACATAGCTGTAGTGGTATGAGGAGGTAATTGTTTTCTAATCCTAAGGCAAATTAGTATGGTATGGTTTGTGACAGTCCACCTAAAATCTCTTAGCCTACAAAAGAAGGAGGTAGCATCTGATCAGCCCTTTGAAAATGACCTCTTATCTGTGCTAACTTCTGGAGGAGTCCAACCAGTCTAACAATTTCATAGTGTTGTTAATCATTCAAGGCCTCTGATACCATATGTTCTATTAATATAAACACAGCCATTTAGTTTTAGACACCTGTTCAGGGCTGAGAAATAGGAATCATTGATAACCCTGTGGGACTGCCTGCTCGTGCTCCACTGTACCCACAGTCTGAGTAGAACAAAGGCGCCATCGATATTTCTCATGGCTGTGTTTTGCTTGTAGAAAATAAAGCACAAAGCAGTTACTAAAACTACCCTAGAACATCAAGCATTCAGCCTTGTCCAAGTCAACTGAGGCACTTCATGCTACCACCACTATTGTTTTCCAAAGCTGCCTTATTTTCTTGCAAGCAATTACATCAAACAGGCCCCTACTGTATTTAGCTGCCAGTGGTGCGGTCTTGTTATTTAGTGGTGTTCTGTGAACCACTTCTTGATCAGGGTTTTGATTTATGAGAAGCTCAGAGCAGGGACCATCTTTATGTACTCAGCTTTTTCAGAGCCCAGCACGGAGAATCCATGTGCGATGCTTCTTTGTGCCACACCAATGCTTTTACATTGTTACCAGCTGCATTGTAGGAAGTAGAATGCACTCTATTGACTAAGAACTACACAAAACAATGATCTTGTCCAACTGCATATAGCTCCATCATGAATTTCAACACCATTACAGAAGTATGGTTTCTACCCCAAAAGTAAATACTTACTACAGTTTTGTTATAGCTTCACTGAAAATGGTTTCTGTCTTGGCAACTTTAAACTTTGCTTAATGAAGATGTTAAGAGTTCTACTTGTCTAAGAAAAGGATGAGAACAAAGTCAAGATCCAAGAAAAGCATTTTATCCTTAATCACTATTATGCTGCAGAGGACTCCAGCAAACCAGAACTGGAGCTTTCACAGTTCTAGTGGTAGACAGCAAAGATCAGAATTGATATTGTAGGGAAAATAACCCACCAAAATACCTCACCTTCAGTGAGCATGAGCTGAGTAGTTTGTGAATAAATTGTAATTATACCAAACATTTTTATATTGAGGCATACACCATTATCCTCTGGGTAAATTATTCAGTAATTTATAGTCTAAAGAAATTAGCATAATTTATCACTTATGAAACAGTTCTTGAAAAGTATTGTCTTGCTTTTATACTCCGTGGGAAGCCCTGTATACAAGAAACAACCCTTTTGAGGACACACAGGCAACTCATCTAATTTTGTTAACAGAAGTAGAATGCAGAGCAACAATCTCACTGGAGACTTTGTGAGCTCTGCTAAATCCTGATGCCACCCATCCACGTCATTAAAATAACTTTAATCTGGCTGGAGCAGGCAGTGTAAGGACATGAAGTAACTGAAAAATAGAAGGAACATTATTTTTACCATAAAATGGTCGACATTTCTTCATTACATTAGTTTTCTCAGCATAGCAATTTGCCAAATCTCCATGTACACAGTAATTTGTTTCAAATTAATTTTAGGTAAACATTCTGTGTTAAAATAGGAGTTGTCTTTGTTTTTTACCATTAGGGAAACAAAACCAGTATGGAATAGAATGCTTCAATTTGTAGTGTTTTTTGAAACTGTTGAAAGAATATTTACTTAGCTAACGCAATTCTTGGATTATCGTTTCAATATTCTGTGTGCTTTCATGTGCAAAATTATTTGGTATTCTTAAATTTTGTCTCTACAAAAACAGTGAGTTTGAAAGGACAGATTCACTCAAAAAGGGACATGATCTGGTTTCTTGGGGAAAAAAAAAGTGTTCAGATAAAGCATGTTGATTCAAGCAAGGTTAAGCACAAGGGCCATATAATTTTTGGCACATAACTGAACTACCTAATTTAGGAATATAACTGCCCTGCACTCATTAAAATGAATGGAGAGAGAGGAAATCAATGGAGAAATATAGGACATTCCAGAGGTCATTTAAATTTCAGGTTGGTGGCATCAATCTCATTTTCTATAGAGGAAACCTAAACTGACTATATTCCTATCTTGCACATTTTGGTCAGGTGCTCAAAGTCCAATGAGAAGGATGTAGGAATAGCCTCTACTGAAGTAAAAGGAAAAGCTCTTGCAGGCTCCAGAGACAGTCAGGGTTAGTTCTTAGACCAAACCTTCCCAACCTGGGCAGAACTAGATGGCAGCATTTACCTACTCATTCCACCAGAGAGAAGACCATGCTGACTGAGGAGACATGGTTATGCAGAGCTGTAGATAAGCAAATGAAGTGTTTAGTTTTTTTTTTTTTCCCATCTTGCTTTGGTTTGGTTTGTTTGTTATGCCCTTCATGATTCAGTGAGGTATACGTAGCATGCACATTTATTGGAGCAATCATACAGATCATGCATACTCAAACCTTCTCTGCGTTTCAGCCTAGGACACTTGGACTTTCACAATTTTCTAATAGACACCCTTCTCAGCAGCTCTTGTGCTTTATGTTCTTTAGAACTGGTTGTTCCTTTTGGTTCTGTTTTTCCATCCTCCATGGAAATATTAAATTATCAGGGATTTCATATTCAACCCCTTTGGACCAGTATATACCTTTTCCATTTTGGAGGCAGCACATCAAACTATAATGTTATCAGTACAATAAAATTAATACAAATGTTAATAAAAATAAAACTTGGGTCAGGTTTGAAATCCAATAATAGCAATGTGCAGTACTTTATTGGCTCAGTAGCACAGGTAACCATGGGAAATTAAAGATATTATCTTACTCACCAGAGAACCCTGATATTTGATACAATAAAGTGTATATATTATGTATTCATTGTTAGCCAAATAAAAATAAATGAATGAATAAAGAATATAAATGAGAAGATGACTACACCTTCTCCCTCTTCTGGTCAGGAAATTCTCTGTAGAGATGATACTAATGGCTCCATGGTTATGAAGATAGTTTCTCACCAAACTGATAAGCTGCTGTCATGTATGGCTCCTCCTGAGAATACCTGAGAGTAGACAGAGAATATTAATGTTATTTTCAGTTATCTGAAACAGTCTTTCTCTGCAAGTATCTGCCTGGTACACAGTGTTCGCATTAGGAACTTCCTGTGTCCTCTCATTACAGGTATGCTAATAAATTAAATAGCATCTGAGATTATGCCCTGACACCATAGTATGATAGCTAAATATTTTAAAATTCTTTTTAATGTACCAGTAAACAGTTAGAATGGTGTCTTGCTTGGAAAAGCAGCATTCTCCTACTCAAGTCCTGGTCACAGCTTTGATGTTAACTTGGTCAGGAATCATTCCCAATAAACAGTTTAAGAGCATTGGCTTGGTTTTGGAAGCTGAAAGAGTCCAACAGCACAGATGTGAGCTTTCCCATGCCAGTTGTTCTCAGTGCCTGGAAAAGTTCCCAAAGGTATTTATTAGTCTTAGACATAGCCTCTATGTCTCAGCTGGAGAAGACAACTTTGAAAAAAATTTGATTGTTTTTTCAGCCAGTTGTTACCTACAGATGTCAAATAACCCAGTCTAGCTTGAAATCTTCAAAGTGTAAGAGCAGTTTCAGGGATCCTAAACACAGACTTTTCCCCACAGATCCAAGTTACCCTAAGGCTGAAATTCTAGGGAAGGAAAAAGGGTTGGTGTCATCCCTTTTAATTATTAAAAATCTGAGTCTCTCTAGAAATCCATCATAACTTCTAGAATCACAGTCTTTCTCCATGTTTCAAAATTTGTCTATATCCCTATCCTGGATTATTTCACAATTTTGTTTGGCTTTTTTTCATTTCTTTGGAAACAGCTGCTGTATTCTACCTTAGAACTGAAGCATTCAGGCTTTCAGTACAAAGTACATCCTTCATATAAATGCTTTCACTAAATGCAGTCCCTTCTAAGATGAAGTCCCTAGCTGCTGACAGCACCTAATATTGGTAGTATCCTACATATGAATACAAACATGTGCATACACACGCACACACACAGACACACATTAAGCTTTCTTCTAAAAGAGCTGTTCTGTGTTAGTAAGAGCCCCACATCAGGAAGGCATTATGATTATGATGTTGTTTCTCCCATAAGGAAATAATACTGTGAAGAAATGTTTCTCCATGTGTTAGTTATAGTCCTTCATAATGATGCATATAAATACAGCATTAAAGAAACTGCCAGTGTTTATTACAATCATCTGTTATTACCTGCAAAATCTACCTCCATGAGAACTGCAGGTTCTCAGAGGTAGACCCGGCTATTCAAAGTGCTTCTGCTTTGAAAACAGAGAGCACCTTCCTCTGTTTTCTCACCTGTGTGATACTGTAAAGATCACCAGGCAACTCCCTGACTTCATGGGTTGAACTCCCAGGAATACTGAGTGTTACTCTTTGCCACTGACATGCATTCTGGGTTAAGTAACTGGACAGTAACTCTACTATTAACCACAAAAAGGTTTTTCTTCTCCTCTTTTTTTTCTGTAACACATGTAGACTAAAGAAACAGTTTTCAATATTTCTTCCTCAGACCCCCAGTATTTGTCTCTGTTAAGAAGAAATTGTACTGTACTGACCTTCTCTGCCTCTTATTCCTCTTCCATGTCTGTCTCATTGAAACCTTCAAAGAGTGGGTGTCTGCAGGCAGCTGCAGACACTCTTATCCTTCTGAGCTCCCCCTACCAGCTGCAACTGAGCACTGCCTGGTGATGTCCAGTGACTTCTCCTGTGTGCTTCCCATGTGCCAGAGACACCAAGACATGCAGACTCTTAGACACAAATGGCACAATTTAAATAGGCCAATCATGAATGTGTGCCTTTCCTGCAGAAATGGTGGATGGCCACGTTTAATGTGGTGTCCAAGCTTTGTAGAGGTGGTTAAGTAGGTATCCAGCTTACCTTTTCTTTATAAAGAGTAGAAACTAAATTAAAACAAAACCAAAATAATACCAACCAAGCATAAAAAACCCCAAAAAACAAAAAACAAACCAAAAACCCCAAAACTCCACAATAAAAAGAAACCCACAAAGCATGAGATTCATTGCAAACTTAAACCACATGCTGTAAAATGTAGATAATTGTTCTTTGAAGCAGCATTTGCATGGGTGTTAATTAGCCCATTGAATTTACACTCTCTGAGGATTGAATCCCTGTGCTGTTATGGGTTGTAGGCTCAAAGCCCAGCTACTCCACTGCATGCACATAAGTATAAAAGATTTGGCAGCTACTCAGACTCATACTAGGAGAGTAACTTCAATGATCCTTTCCTGGTCTTTTCAGGTTCTATTTTCTTTGCTCAGAGGAGAAATAGTTTTTTATATAAATAGTCTTCATTTCCACCACTTATATAGAGAGCAGTGCCAAGCAAGACCTCTTTCCTTCCCTCCTTTTACTAGAAAATGGCACTTCCTTAACTCAAACATAAATAATCTCCCTCATGTAGTTGTAGGGTTTGTCTGTATTATTGCTTTCCTGAGATCAGAACATTCACTCATTGCACTGGCAAAGTAGTCCTGATATGGATGCATATCAGGAAAACAGCACTGACTAAAGAAACCTGTGCCAGTCACAGAAGGATTTGGCCTGTCTTTACCTAAGGGACATCTGCCAGCTCATATTTGCCAGTCAGGTGTCAGCCCTATTGCCACACTTAGTTCTGAAACTGTGCCAACAGAAGTCAATATAAAGATGCTTTTGGAAGTAAATCTATTCCTTGATTGACAGTAAGGGATATCAGATATTTGCATGCCAAAGTGACTGCATGAACATTCAAAATGCAGCTGAACATAAACTAGGTCTACCTGTAGGGCAGACCACAGGCTGTGACAGGCTTTGGCAAAAAGAGAAAGGTGTGAAAAGGTGTGAACAGCAATCCAGGACACCCACTGCCTCACAGCTCTCCCTTAAGCACAAGTACATGCTCCTGGAAGGTTATAGCATCTGTTTTTGAAAGTGGCTCTGTGGCACAGTAGCATGATATAACAGAGGGCATGTTCCTCCCTGTCCTACGCTCAAATTTTTCTGTCCCTGTTTTTAGGCTGCAGCACATGTCTGCATGCCTGGCCCATCTCTGTGCTGCTCATTAGCTCACAAGCATCGCATTGTTTCTCTGTCAAGAGTTTTGTTTGTTTTGTAATTGCCATGCAGAGATTCCACTGGGAAATAACAGAATACAGGTGGTCTTTCTCATTGTTGATTTGTTGTCATTATGGTAATCTTTTTAAAGAACCCAACAAATGCACAAAAATAAACAACACAAAGGGCACATAACATTCTTGTCAGAAGGAAGATGCCTCTTTTAACTCTCCTTGAGAAATGATCTCTGTGTGTAAAATTAAATATACTAGGTACTTTATCTAACTGTCAACTCATTCAGTTCTTCCACTCTTAACAAGCAATAATAAGTTTCAGGAACTGAAAATGTGTACAAACAGATAAGAGTTGTGACAGTATTAATCTTAAGCATTAAGACAGTGTTGAACTTTCCATAGGAAACCTCATGGTACGTGATGATATTTTTCCCAAGTAATGGTCTTGAGAAAGATGTGTTATTTTTTTGTTACTCCTAACACCTATGAGCTCTAGCTGAAGAAAAGCTTCATTAGTGTCTTGAAATAGGAGTTGAATTATTTGAGTGATAGATTAAACTATATTCTGTGGATCACATGGAGCTTGCATCTATATTTCTGAGCTAGTAGCATTACAGAACGGCCTTGAATATTTTTGATAATCATACTGTTTGGTGGCACGGTCTCTGGCTTAGTTGTGACCTGTGCCAAGACACTACTGGGCAGAGTTTATAAGAGAGCATGAGCCCTCATGGTATGAGCACTGTTGCCCTGTTTGGGAGAAACAGAGTTGACCCTTATGGTTGCCAGTTGTGCTGTATCACTTGACCATAGGGCCAGAAATGAAGCCTGTTCTTAATTCATTTTATTGGATCAAGAACTGGTCTGAACTTCAGATGCAAGCAGGAGACGCTTGCCTGCAAAAGCATCATTCTTTATTTCTTAAAGAACACTTTTCCTTCTGAATATAAATACTAATAGCAGCTATATCTTTTCATTCTTTCATGGATTAGCAAAGGGAGCTAGCAACATACAAATAAATCCACATGAGAGGGAGAAATAGTTTAATTAGATGAGTCTAGATGAAGACTAGAAGGCTTATGCTGGATATGATTAGTAGCATGCAGACGATTTAGCTGCTCTCTTGCTCATGAGACATGTTTATGGTTTGGATATTCATAGTAATCATTAGCATGGGTAAGTGTTGCTTTACTTTGTATGAACATTTTACAGCATGCTTTCTTATTTTTTTCCCCTGTTGAGAAAGCTGCAGAGAAATCTCTATAGGGAAAAAAGCACAACAGCTATTTTTTCAAAGTGCCTGACCCTCCAAGAACAAATTGCTTCATATTCAGAAAAAATAGCTATTACAGATCTTGGCCCATCTGTGTATCATTTATGTCCATGACTGTCTGTGCTATAGTGAAATGTTGACAGGGGAAGATACATACCACTGCACAAATTGGCTAAGTGCTCAGATGTATATTCCCCCGTATCTTAAACACGAAAGAACACTCTTTGACAGAACATGTGAATGGCATCTCAGGTGATTTCATTTACCTGATTTGAAGGAAAGTTTTCACTGGTCAAATGAAAATCTTTGGTTGTCATTCAGAAACTTACCTTTTGCCCACCCTATATTTGTCTGCACCACCAAAGGTTTTGCATATGGAAAACATTTGTTCTCCAAACATTCTCCCTCAAATCATGATGGGGAGAAAGAGGGAAGACAGGTGTCTGTTAATGATCAGAGGTGGGTGAATAAGGCATTGTGTGGCATGCTGAAGCCACATTTCTGCTGAATTCCTCTATCGAGCTGACTGGTATGACTAATCCAGTACACATATGATCCACCACTATTGAATATCTTAAACTTCGTTCAAAATATAGCTTAACAACTTGAACTATTTACTGTCCTACTGGATTATCTCTGCCTCTTCAGGAATGGTCCTATAGAGCATTCTTATGCATCTTATCTGTGTTTTGGTTTAGTAGAAAACAGGAACCTTCCAACAGACTGCCTGAAACAGCCAGATTACTCACTGAGCTTAATCAGCACACTGAAGCAAACAAGTAGTAGCTTGTCAAGGGAAGTCAACCCAAAATTCCCACACAGGAGACCTCCTGTAGAAACGAGACAAAAGAGTTGCGGAGAAACCATCTAAATTTCAGTCCATTACCTTGTTTCGAGTGTGTCTGTTGTATCATCTGCGAGGCTGACTAGATGGGGAGTTTCTGGACCAGTCTTATGGGGTCTTATGTTTACGCACACATGGCCTGGATTCACAGCCATATCACAGTTACAATAGCAAGTTATTATAAATCAATCCTAATTTCAATTTTATAGCCTGAATTCTGTAGTTCTGACCTTAAGCTTAATGAGACTGTGAGTCCTGAAAATGTTAACAAATGTCTTAGCAGACTTGTTCAGAAGAACCTTTGGATTCAGTCTTACAAAGGAAAAAGCATCATCTGGTCCTTCCATTTATTTTATGAACAATTATTTGTTGTATTCCAAAGACCAGCCACTGAATTTATGTCTTTTGGGAGCAGCCTTTAGTTCAGTCTTAACACTCTTGGGTAACTTAGAGAACTCAGTTAAACAACTTTACATTCATCATAAGGCTCGAAGATGTTGACTATTGTGGCTACCTCATCATATTTGATATGTAATGGGGTATTTTGCTGGCTTTGGTTGGTTGGATTTGGTAGGAGATTTTGGTAGGAGAATTTCACAGGATCATGGACAGCCTTCTGACTTCCTATATTCTGCTTTCTTTATTCATCTCACTGATCTTTCAAGTAGATTTATATGCATCTAAGACTGGGAATTTCAACACGAATTTATGAAAACTTTTGAAGGCAAAAAAAGACTTCATAAATGCAGTTAAACTCTGCTTTCAGATAAATGAAAAAAACAAACCTCTAAATAAATTTTGCAGCACACCCTAGCTAAGCATTGAATTCTTCCACACTGTGAAAGGTATCTAGCCAGGTTTAGTGCTTATCTATCTGTATCATTGAAGGGTTAGACCAATAAATATCACAGTCAATAAAACATCCTGAAAACACTCCTATTTGAGAATATTTTTTTTCTCATTTAAGAAATATGATATATTAAAAAGAATCTATTCCTCCCATGTCTCTTGTTGAAAATAATGTGACCTGTTGCTTTGAAAACGTTGGCACAGTGGATCTACTGTTTTTATAAGAAGTCAATATGAAAGAACATAAGTTATTCTTTTTATTAACCGTTTTGCAAGATGTAGTGGAATGCTTTCAGTTTGAACTCAGGATGGGAGACTGTATCATTTAAAGAACAGCAGCTGGTGATATTTATGCCTAGTAGAGAACAATGTGTGCTCTTCCCTAAAGTACCTCCAACTTTTATCCTGGCAGTGAGCCATACTACATATAAAAGATAATCAATGGGCTGACTCAATATTTATAATGCAATTCACAAGATGAATCTATTTGTGACTGAGCTAAATCTTTTAACACAGAGCTTAGGAAGAAAACATCTCAGGACTGCAGGAATCTTAGCTTTACTTTGTCAGAAATACATATGTAAATACATGAGTTACAGAGAGAACAGACAAAGAATAGGGCTGAGGGCACTAACTCTCCAGTTTTAATGCTTCAAATACTTGAAGAGTAATGGAAAGAATACTGTATGTGGTATTGCATACAGCAGATTTTATCCTTCCTGCTGTGTGTATGAGCCCATATGAGCTTTTGTGCCTTGATGTCCCTGGTATGTTTTGCTTTGTGGTTGTGTACACAAGCAAAGCAACGTGTTTGACACAAAGGTTGAAGTTCCTTCCCACCCATCACTGCTCAGTGTGGTTTCTGAGCATCATTTCCAAACAAAACAAAATAAAGCAGCCTGTCAAACTTTACTTTAACTTTCTAAGTTACCTTGAGGTCTGTCTTGGAAACCTTTGAGGCTGATTGCAGTGAATCACTTTAACAGCCAGCTTAGCCACTGAGGAGACAGAGCTGTCATTGTGTGAATGAGAGCTCTGCAATACAATAATGTCTGGTGTCTATATTGACATGACTGGAGAAAATTATGTAAGCCAAATTTCTAGTTTTAAGGTGCAGCTTTAAAGGCTCTGCTTTTGAAATATGAGCTTAGAAAGTTTTCCAGCCTTGTGATGTACTGCTAATAAGGTAGAAAGACAATAAATTAAATGAACTGCTAATATGCTGCCAGATATCACTATTCACAGATGACTGCTACAATTATTGCTAGGTAGTTTGGCACAACTCCAAGACTCCTAATGTATAGTCTAGTACACTTGAACAAATGAGCAGCTTCTTGGTTATGTGCTGCTGTAAGGGCTGCCAGCCCTGCACTTCCTAGGTATATGGCATCATCTTCCATTAGAAAATTCACCTCACTTGTGATACAGTTATCTCAGTAGTGAGCAGTATGAAGAATAATATTCATATTCATCTTGATTCCACGTTTGAAGTAGAAGAAAGTCTTAATGTCCAGTGCATCTCTGTGTAGGTGAGTAAATTGAGGAAAGTAAGAGAGGGAAGATGAGCTATGATCTGACAGGCAAAAGTAATTACTATCAGTGAAGGAGAGTGTGATCTCACATACATGCATCTTTTTGTTGCTCTACCAGGATTAGATGATCTAGAATTATGTCCTGGTTTTGGCTAGGATAGAGTTAATTTCTTTCTAGTAGCAGGTGGAATGCCGTGTTTGGGAGTCAGGATGAGAGCAGTGCTGATAACATGCTGATGTTTTTAGATGTTGCTGAGCAGTCAAGGACTTTCCCTGTTAACGAGACGGTGGGGAGGGGGCACACCAGCAAACTGGCTGGGGACATAGCCAGGACAGGTGACTCAAATTGGACAAAGAGAGTATTCCATGACAATTATGTCAGCATAAAGGGGGTCTGGTGGGTGGAGGAGCACACAGCTCCAGGACACGTGTTTTTTGAGGATGAACTGACCACAACTTCCTTTTCCCATCCCCCTGTGGTGCGCCAGGGGCAGGATGTAGGGAATTCATGAATAAAGTTGAGCCCAGGAAGAAGAGGGGGAGGGGGAGGGGTTTAAAGATTTGGGTTTATTTCTTGTTATCCAACTCTGTTTTGATTGGATAATAAATGAGGGGTTTTTTTATTGCTGCTGTTGTGTTAGTGTTGCATGTGACAGTAACTGGTGAATGATCTCTCCTTATCCTTATCTCAACCCATGCACCCTTTGTTGTATCTTCTTTCCCCTATCCAGCTAGGAAGGGGGAGTGATAGAGCAGCTTTAGTGGGCACCTGGCATCCAGACAGGTTCAGCCCACCACAACAGGTCAGGAACTGAAGTATACTGCAGGTTATCCTCTCATATACATCCTTATTTCTGTAACACAAAATGTGTGCTCTACTGCATTCCTGCTAATGATAGAAGTCAATAATTCTAGAGTATAAATGCAGATGTAAGAAGAAAGGGAAATACCTTCAAAACAAATCTTTTCCTATTGCTCCTATGGGAGTGAAAAACTCACAGGCAAAGTCAGAGAGATACTGACTTGTATTACACTAGAACTGATTCTCCCAAGACATGTTGCCAATTTAGATAAGATAATAAGAATTTGTTCTTCATTTGCATATAAACAAATGGAATGTGGAAAGCCAAGCTGATTGTTAAATTAACAAAATGTCTTATTTCCATTAAAAAAATAAATATTTTTCTTAAAGGATCTCTAGTAGAGCAAGGTAACAAAAAGCAGTTCTTGCATGAGGTCTAGAAGGTCCAATTTAACCCCTTTGATATTACTGATCACTCAATCAGACCTTCATTGACTTCACTATGCATGTATTAACTAAGGTTGGTTTCCTGAGTAAATACTTCTAGGTCAGAATAGATCCCTGTTTGTCCTCTTGGTCAGTTTCTGGCCTATTATTATTAATAAGCAAATGTCTAGATAATAACAAAGTCAATCTTTATGCACCTAGATCTTGGAAGTTGTGAGGCAGTGCTCAGGTGGTGATTAGAGTGGATAAACTGTCATATAGATGAGCTTATACTTGTGTGAGTTTCTGCTCAGCCAGGTCGAAAGGCTAGATCTAAGACTACAAGAAATTCTGATTAGTAGCAAAGAGCATTTTATATTTTATTTTATATTCTTATGACCAAACTAATTTTCCTACCTTCAGGCACTGGAAAATAAGAAGGAACTGGAAACATGAAGAATTTCTAAAGAAGAGCCAGGAGCTTTAAAACCACTCTGCTTAATGAGGATTATATATATTATAGTGTTAGTATACTTACATAGGTGTTTTTTTCTATTAATAAATTAAGTTCTTGGTACTTTGCATGTAAATACAATTAGTTTTTGTGAGTATGTTTGTGTGCATGTGTTAGACAGAATTATCTTTCTAAATAAATAAGAAATTAGCTATTAAGCTGGTAGCTAGATGTGAAAAAATGTGGGTGCAAAAAGATTAGATAACCTTAAATTAGGTTTGATGAGACCAGAAATAAAATTTAGAGTGTATAAAATTATTTTTCTTAGGCACAAGGTGAGAGATTAATCTTACCTAACCTTAGCTGTCTAAAAGTTAGATGTCTGGACTATCATTTAGGATCATACTACTATCAATGGAGAGACAAATGAGCACTTCCAGAAGGTCATTCATCCCATTTTAAGATGTCTGTCTCTGGACATTCCAATCTGTGTCTTTGCATACTCTATGTAAAGTCTACATGAGTAGTTTAGGCTCAATGTCTAACTTGGTGTAAGTGTGATTATAAACTCTTGTATTTTCACAGTCTTCAAATACAACTATGACAATTTACAGGCCTACCTTACTTGCTTACATACTATTCAACCATTTTCTCCAGTCAGAGGTAAAATAATCATCTGTTTGGTCATAGATGGCAGACATTTTGTAATACAGAGTAAAATTTAAAGTTTACTGAACTGATGTTATCACTTGGACCTCAAAATTATGTCGATAGTGAATAGTTTATAATGCTTCTTCTCTTTTATGACAGAATTTAAATTTGGTGTTTATGTGATCATAAAATTGGGGAATATGAATAAATATTTGTTTTAATTGTTGGACATAAATACATTTGTTGGCATACTCTTCAGTAACAATGCTAGGATTAAGAGGGTCGCCTAAAGCCTGAAAGAATATGGGATCATACCCATTGTTGACTGCTATCAGTAATAAGATACTAAACTTTATAGATATAATGCAGCCATTTGAATTTCTTAGGTTTATGCTGGTAGTATGCTGGGGTATGTTTGCTTTTCCATTGTGAAATGTGAATATATAGTTCTCTATTATTGTTAACAAAAACATTTCTTGTTCCACAGTATTTTATGTTTAGCTTCTGTAGTGGAACCAGTAATGTCAGCTGAAGTCCAGCCCCCATAGGCTCTGCCTTCTGTAATTATGTCAGACAGCATTGAACTTCCAGTAGAAAGAAATTCAGCAATGTATAGCTTAATTTTTTCTTTTTTCTCCTTGTTTTTTTCCTTTTTTTAATTATGAAGCCTGAATGGTATGCAATGTCAAGGAAAATCTGTTCCAGCCAGCATAAGGCCAAATTAAAACCTGAACTTTCCAGGATTCTATGAGCAAGTCACCTTTTCATGTAGAAACTTGCCCTATATCTTGGGGCTGTTCAGTCTTGAGAAGAGAAGACTAAGGGGGGATCTAATTAATGTCTCTAAGTATCTTAAGCATGGAATGCAGGGGGAATTAGCCAGCCCCTTTTCAGTGCTCTGTGGGGACAGGACAAGGGGCAATGGCTGCAAGTTGGAGCACAGGAAGTTCCGCACCAACATGCGGAAGAACTTTTTCCCAGTGAGGGTGACAGAGCCCTGGGACAGGCTGCCCGGGGGGGTTGTGGAGTCTCCTTCTCTGGAGATATTCAAGACCCATCTGGGCGCCTATCTGTGCAATATGAGCTAGGGAGCTGCTTTGGCAGGGGGGTTGGAGCCGATTGTCTCTCAAGGTCCCTTCCAACCCCTACAATTCTGTGATTCTGTGATCTGCCCAGCAGTCATCCCATGTAGCACACAGGAGAAGCTGTCCTGTTTCATCTTATTGTTTACACTATGGACCCAACGGCTCAGATTGAGTCTTCTTGCTGGTGTAATTGATTTCAGGACACTATTTGAAATAAAACCAAGAAATCAACTCTCTGCCCTTCAACACTCCTGACAGGTCCACTTAGGCTGAAGTCCATTCACTAAATATCTTTATAAAAGGTAATATGAAATTGTAGTTGACCTTAACTTCAGAGGTAGTTTCTTTTGATCAAAAAAATTAGATTAAAGGTATAAGAGATAAAAGAGGCCATACTTCCTGTTCTGTAGAACAAGATTTTCTTTCTTCTCTTCAGCAAAATAAAGTCTTCTGTTGGTTTTATCAGACTTAGGACATCTACCACAGCTGTAAGATCTTGAGGCAAATGAGGAAGGACAGTGTCAGGGCTGATTTGCTGCTATATCATAACCATGAATGAGATGAAGAAGATAGAAATGAGGGAAGAATAACATGTGTATGACAGAGTGAGAACCACACTAAGTCAATGACATTAGAAGAAAAATTTGTAGTGTGAAGAAAACCCATCGTATATGACAAAGCTGGTGCCGCCTTCTTTCAATAATATCTACAATATCCCTCATCTCCATTTCACAGTTCAAGGTAACATGTAAGGTTTCATATTCATCTATACCCTATTCAGTCTACCCTCAGACACCTACTGGGCATCAAAGAAAGGTGAAGGGATAACAAAATAGCATTTCCGGGTTTTTACCCTGTTTGGCTTCATAGATGGAATTGATTATACTCTGTTTTCTCATGCCAGTGTAGATCATTTTGGAGAGCTGTGCAGGTTTAGTTTTAGTCAAATTCCATGATTCTCAATATAATAGGAAAGAGACAAAGTTTACACTGAATTGTTACACTAAGTCTTGCCTTTATATAGATAATATGGATAATTAAGTAACATCAAAATATTTCTTGCATTTCTACTCACCAAATGCAAATACTATCAATTCAGGAGGTAGGTTTTTTCATGAGTTGTACTACTCTGCCTGTATACATGAAATTTAGGACTGCATCGAGTGTAAAAGAACTCTAGAGTCCTGGGTCATGGACCTTAACAGAATCTGTGATGTACTTTCAGGCTGCTGTTGTGGTTTAGACCCAGTTGACTGGCAGCTGAGCACCATGTTCACTCCTTTCCTCCAGCGGGATGGGGAGGATGCTGACAAGAAAAAGGTAAAACTCAGGGTATCCCCCTGGTCACTCCTTGCACAGCCATTGTCACTGCTGTCACCGGCTCTGGCACTGCCCACAGCCTGAGGCCTGGGAAGCTGCATGTTTTCCTGGCAGCTCTGTCTGGGTTGCCACAGCCATTATGGTGAGTGAAGAGGACAGACAGAGCTTTCTGCTGGGTGGATACCATAGCTCAGCTCCTTCTGAAAGTGCAATGACACCAATGGGACCCTTCCTGTGTCCCTTCCCACACTGCTCTCCCAGGGCAGCTTTTAATAGGCATGGGGGTGGCCACAGTTTCTCTGGCAGAGCCCAGGCCTTGTCAGTGCCTCTCACCAGAGCTGCTGGCTCCTGGTGAATCTCTACACGTTCTGTCATTTCCCTTCCTCAGGAAACCTCCTGTGCTCTGAGAATTGCTGCTCTACTGAGGGTAAGGCCAGCACTGAAGCAGCTTTTCTTGGCAACGGGTTATCTGATTAAAGAGCTTGATTTTATTTGTGCTGTTTCCTATTGTTAATGTTCAAAGATGTAAGAATATGGAGGATGAAGATCCTATTTTTTATGATCCATAGATACACAAAACATAGCATGATGTTTTGTGACCCAAGGGACAAGATGGACAGCAAACTCTTGAGATATTATCTTTCTAGACCCTGCCTGTCATATGGTGTTATTACTTATTTAATTAGCTATATAAAGAAAATAACAAGCAATTAATAACTGGTCCAAAATTTTGTTTTCCCTGTAAATATGCCTTATGAATGCTAATCCATCAAGTTTGGTAAGTTCTTAGATAAATTCCTGCAAGTTTTTAGTCATGCAGGTAGTTAAAAAGGTTTGCTCTTGACCATAGTTTTATTTATTTTGAATGTTTTTAGTAAGTCTTATTTTTTTAGACCTTTCTTACTGACCACAGAAAATAATCAATTACTACCCCCCTCCTATACCCTGTATCACAAATGGAAGTGTTGTTCTCATGATATTTTCTCAGCATAATTGGAACAAAGAAACAATAAAATTAAAAAAAAAAAAAAACCAAACCAAAAAAACCCCCAAACAACACACCCTAGAAGAAGAAAAGAGATAAGACCCAACAAAACCAAATGAAAGATATTACTGGACTCCTCAGTAGAACCCAGGTTTTCTGACCACCATATCCTGACACTCATCCGTCCTGGCTTTTGTTTTAACAGATTCTTATCTGAATCCATGTTTTCTCTATTCTACACAAATATACATGAAGCAGTGTTTGTAAGCCCCAAACAACACACCCTAGAAGAAGAAAAGAGATAAGACCCAACAAAACCAAATGAAAGATATTACTGGACTCCTCAGTAGAACCCAGGTTTTCTGACCACCATATCCTGACACTCATCCGTCCTGGCTTTTGTTTTAACAGATTCTTATCTGAATCCATGTTTTCTCTATTCTACACAAATATACATGAAGCAGTGTTTGTAAGCTTAGTAGGTTACTAGGTTTAGTGCTCAGTAACCTTTATCTGAAGTTAGAGTTCAATGCACTATCTAAGACACCAGGCTGAATATTTTTATCAAAGACTGTCTTCAGCATCGCTAAAATACTAATATTATATGACACTTTTCCCATTCTATATTAAGATAGACATCACACATTTGTAAAATGCAGTAGGTGATGGAAGGAGGTCCAGACAGACTCAGATATTCACTTTAAACCTTTCTGATGTTACACCTTCAGCCTATATAAAAGCCTTTCAGCCTTTGTTCTTTTCCTTTAAAAGCTTGTTGATCTTTAAAGTCACACTCCCGTAAGTTTCAAGAACTCCCAAGGAGCCAACACATATGCACAGCAAGTCTGATGTTTGCTCCAGTTTCATAAAAATCACACACAGATGTGCTCTTTTATTTCCTTTGTGAAGTTAAGATCAGCTAATCGCACCCAGGCATCTTTGTGAAGCTGTGCTGCTTTCTTCACAGCCCCCCATTTCAAGAATTAGATCTTCGAATACTGAAAGGTGTATACAAATGGAGTTCCTCTGAAGCTGCCTAGACATAAAGGGATGGCATGGGTAAAAGTGAAATCTTCAGAAGGGGCCACTTCCACAGACAGAAAGGTGTTGCATAATGGGACACTGATTTTCTATCTTGCTGTTAACTCCTAGTAAGGTGTTAACTCCAGAGGGATCTTGGCAGGCTGGAAAGATGGTCCCAGGTGAACCTAATGAGGTTCAACACTGCCAAGTGTAAGGTGTTGCACTTGGGATGGAAGAATCCCAGACATAGATACAGGCTGGGACAAAAGCTCCTTGAGAGTAGCCCTGCTGAGAAGGACTTGGGGATTCTGGTAGATGAGAAACTTAACCTGAGCCAGCAGTGTGCTCTTGCAGCTCGCAAGGCCAATGGTATCCTGGGCTCCATTAGAAGAGGGGTGTCAGGCAGGGACAAGGAAGGTGATTGTCTCTCTCTACTCTGCCCTCGTGAGGCCCCATCTGGAGTCCTGTGTCCAGGTCTGGGGCCACCAATACAAGAAAGATGTAGAACTGTTAGAGAGGGTTCAGAGGAGCCACAAAGATGATTAGAGGGCTGGAGCACCTCCACTGTGAAGAGAGGCTGGGTGAGCTGGGCTTGTTCAGCCTGGAGAAGAGAAGGCTGCGGGGGGACCTCATTGCAGCCTTCCAGTACCTGAAGGGAACATACAAACAGGAGGGGGATCAACTTTTTAAAAGGGTAGACACTGGCAGGACAAGGGGGAATGGATTAAAACTAAAGGAAGGAAGGTTTACATTAGATATTAGGGGGAAGTTTTTTTACAGAGAGTGTGGTGAGGTGCTGGAACAGGCTGCCCAGAGAAGTAGTGAATGGCCCGTCCCTGGAGGTGTTCAAGGCCAGGTTGGACGGGGCCCTGGGCAGCCTTGTGTAGATCCAGGCCTGAGGTTGGTGTCTCTGCCTGTGGCAGGGGGGTTGGAGCTCTATGATCTTTGGGGTCCCTTCTAACCCATGCCATTCTACGATTCTATGATAAGGAGCAACAATCATCCCATGGAAAACAGAAGGAAAAGGACTGGAAACAAGCAGACTGGCTTCATGCTCATTCAATTGAGTGAGGCTCTCCATAAAATGAACATTCAAAAATCGTGCTTATGTTAGGATGCTAGCTGGAAAGGACAAGAAGAGCACATTTAGCAGAAGTGTACAGGTACAGAGCAGTGGCTGAAAGCACTGTGCTGGGTAGAAGCTGCACCGCTGCAACACTAGCAACAGTATAGCTTGAAGAAGTCCTTTGCCACCTGGGAACTTCTTAGATAAATCTATGCCTGCGGTCTATGGCTATACCTATACTACTAGATTAGTGTTAGTGACCACCCCCAAGCTGTGGAGCTCCACTGTCTGCACTGGTTAATTTCTGTAGGGCAACACATACCACCCACAGTTGTGCACATGTCAGGAGCTAGCTTAGGCCCAAAATAAATTCTGTTTTAGAAGCCAAGTGAAATTTTTAGTATGTGTGTGGGCATCTGCATGCCAGCTCTAGCACATATTGTTTATGAGCTGTAATTTTTTTCTCTTTCTTGTTCCTAGATCTTGTGCATAGTAATCTTCAGTGAGTCTATGAACGGAATGTATTTCCTTTCTTGAAAGCCAGCCTATGCTAGCAGTCTTCTTGCAAGTGAAAAATGTTAGTGTTACTTTATGCATTATTTAAATTTATATTTTAGCTTGCATTTGCAGTATTTGCATTTTTTCCTTTGAGTTCCACTGAAAAAATAATGATTGTAACATGTCCCTCATTCATCGATTTAGCTAATAAGATCATTGTTACAGCCACAGATTTAGAGCAGCAACAAATGGCTATAAAATGCTACCAACGGCTGGAGCAGATGCATGGAATGACCTTTTGCAGATTGCTTGAGGAAACCTTGTAAAATCTGTTTTTGTTGGCTAAACTCATGTTTACTGCATAGCTAATGTTTTTTCACTGCCTTATGTGCAGTTAAAGACAGTAATTTGGACTGACACCAATCATAACTTTTCATGCTTCATGGCAGCCCCCACCTAAGCTATTAATTTACCACCTGCTTAAGTTCCTGAAGAAATAAGCTGTCAACAATTTTTCTTAAAGTCTAACTAAGAGTGCATTCAAACAAAAGAAGGCCTTAGGAGGATGAAATATGTACAATATACCAATTAATTTCATCAAACTATTTCACAGAGTTCATATGTAATTAAAATTTGAATGTTGATAATATTTAACAAACTTCTGAGCCAAGTCTCAGTCCTGTCTTCCACTAAAAGTATTTGCTCTGTGTGTTTGGGATTCACAGTTATATCCCAGTATGTATAAATACAATGGTGGGATAGGGCTGCTATTCATAATAGTTACTTTGGAATTTTACTGACATATCACAATTAAATTCAAGATACTATCACCCTGAATATAAACATTTGCATTTCAAAACTTTGTTGAAAAATAGAAACTTTCCTCATTCCTGACCTTTGAGCCAGAAATATATCAGCCATCTTTCACACATGTAAAAGTAAATTTAGAATAAAGCTTTTCCATGCTGGTTGGTAAATAAAACTTGGGCTGGATGATTTAACTGTATACTAGATTTAATGGTCCACTTTTTTTTTTTTTTTTACCTTTTTAACAGATAACTTAGTGAGTTAGTGGAGTTGTGGCCCTATACTTTGAGTTTTTTGTCTGCCATCACCCATAGAAAGCCACGGAATGCTCAAAGACCTTTGGGGAATTTTGAAGTCACTTCCACATCTGACTCTATTAAACTCTTGGGAATGAGTTACAGTAATTTTCTATAATGGCTTTGCAAAATAAATCTTCTTGCTTCACTCCAAAGAATGGACAGTCCACACAGATCTGGGCTAGGATGCTATTCTTAGTCAGGTGTTCTTGTTCTGCCTACCTGCGTGACCATGATGAGCTCTAGCAAAGTTATATGTGAATCATTGCTCAGTCTTAATATTTATCCTCATTTTACATTTCCTCCCTCTTACTAATTCCTGTCTTCCTGAGTTGCTTCTGCCCTTAAACAGATTCTGGAGGTCTTGTAAGCATAATTCCACTACAAAGCTTTTTTCACATTCTTATCTACCCTTTCCAAGTGCTGGAAGAATATCAATAAATATCCTGTTTTTCATAATTGCTCATAAATAGAATTCTTCCTCCCAAGTTTATTCACTAAGTTGAAGAAAACAGATATGAACAGAATAGATGTCTAACACTGAGAAGCTGTGAGTAACTTCAAAATATAGATCAAGACAAGTTGCAGGTGCTCAGTGCTTCTCAGAGCTAGTTTCTATGGTTTTGCATGTGCAGAGGAACAAGCTCTCTTTAGTCTGAAGGAAACCAGAGGGTGCTCTGCATTCTCTAGAAGCAATCAGTTAATTCCACCCAACTTCAAGTCCTTCATTAAGGTACCTAATGTAGGATATCATTTCTCTATCATTCCTTCTATAATCAGTGCTGAACACACATATTTCAGCCTGTCTGTAATCTGCAGCAGACTCTGTAATTTGCTTAATCCTCTCCACTGCATACACACAGCCCAAGGACTTTAAAGGTGCATTGGTCATATGTCTAAATCTGTGTGACACAAATCTCTTTCACCATCCCCAATCCTTTAAGACCTCAAGTCATCAAACCATTGAGAGAGCAGTCAAGTATAATGTTTAAGTCCTGTTGTGTATAGTGTAACTCAGCTATCCGTTTAAAGTTAAGCACTTCACTGAAGAAGTGCTGAAGAAAAAAATTATAAAATGCTTTGTTGCATTGGGACCTTATTCTTTCACTGATTTGCCCAAGGTTATTTCTGAACAAAAGATCTTTGTTGCCTTTTTGAACAAGTAAGATGAGGATCATTCATTACTTTTATGGGAGTTTATGGATGCTTTTCATAGACTTAGGGTATGTTCTTTCTTGTATATTAAAACACAAACATGGATAAAACTGTTTGGCTGGTTAATCCAGAATCTCATGGCTCCAACAGCTTTCAGCATGTCTATTTTAACTGAATTTCATGTAACCTTTCTAGGTAAGTTTTACTCCATAATTACATTTTGTATTGTGTGATAGAACAGATGCTTTTTTATTTTATTATATTGTAACTCAACTACCTCATGATAAAATTAAATGGTATTATATAATTAGCAAATCAGTAATGCCTAGAACCTCAAATAGATTAAAGCTAGACTAGGCCAACTAATAGTCTGATACATAATGAGGTACATGTTCCTGACTGATTTTTTACAGTTGAATTACAGAGATGAGAACAAAACTGTCTCATAAATGTTTGCATCACCTTGTTATCTGGGCTTGTGGAGACAAAACTTTTACTATAACATAATGTGAAATTCCACTTGAAAGAGAGAAAGCAGGTCGTGACCACCAAATGGAAGTTAGTGGCTCCAAAAAAGGACTGAGGGTCACAGTGGATGTGAACTCTCCTTTCCCAGTGCAATTATAAACTGCTAATGCAGTCCAGGATGTTTAAATAAGGAGCTATAATACAGAAAAAGCACATAATCAAACTCCTCAATAGAAAGTGGTTGAGAATAAAGAAAGTGTGTCCTTCCTTTGTTCATATTAACAAAAAAAAAACCTTTTGGAGAAGGTGAAAAAAGGCAAAGTGTCTGAGGATGGGAGAAAACCTTTAATGGCAAAAAAAATTAAAGAGTTCAAGCTGTTTGGTTTATCAAATAGAATAGTGAAAGGTGACTTGGACATTTTAAAAGTAATTTCAATTAATGCCTGATTGACTTTTTTTCTTTTGTTTTAAAGAACCAGTAAGGCATAATAAGAATTAACCTTTGCACAAAGATGGTAAAACTCAAATTAGGATCAAGGCTGATGGAAGTGAAAGATTCTTTAAATCACATAATTTCATGTCCTCTGAATTTCTTTGCTAATATGTCAAGGTCAAGGTCTCAGTAGGTGGTTCAGTCACACACTGTAGACATAAATGATATAGCAGAACCCAACTAAAGAAATTATTGTTCCCCCAAAACATGGTCCCACACCTTCCCATCCTGCTGATCTTTTATCCTCTCTCTCCCCTAGCTCCCAATTCTGTGGTTTCACCCTGTTTCTCTAATTAGACAGATTCTTCTTTCTAGCATAGAACATATTCCCCCTCACCATCCAAGGGAGATTTCTGCAGGATTACTTTTATTGCATGGTCAGTTAGTAGAGAGAGCTGGTGTGAAAGAGTGGGCAGAAGTGCATGTCAGGAGCACTCAAGAGGAGTGCATAATCACTGGGCAGGGAAATAATTCTCCTGTAGGTGAGAGTGAGCCATTAGAGTAGATGAGCAGTAATGCATACTACCCTTGCACTCTGTTAATTAACAAGCCCAGTTTCCGATGAATTTTTATAGAACTGAACCCTCAGAGTGTCTTCATAACTAATCGTATCATGTTTTTTCCAAGGTGACAAAAAGTCTTTTACAGAACCAGAGGCTGATCCAAAATTTCTTTAAAGCAAGTGTTTGGTAATTCAGAGGTATTTTTGAATAGTTAAAGCAAATAACTTTACATTTACTATAGTGGTATTTTAGTTTTCTTATGGTTTTCTAATCAGTTTTTAATTTACTGGACAGCTGGTTTTATCAGTTTCCTTTTGGGATGTAATGAATACTTAAACCCATACTTTTGTTGAAACCCAGTGCATAAAAAGTATAATAATATTCTTCTGTTAATCAAGTTGTTATTTCAAAAGTATGGAAAAATGTCAAATACATAATGTCAAATTGTTAAATATATAATCTCAAATTAGCTGTGTATGAAAAAAGTCAATACAAAACTAGTAACAAACTCAACCTCTTTCATGGTACACTACTCATCAAAACATAGATAGGTACTCCTTCACATTAGGGTCCTTCATTGGTTCTTTATCTGTCTCTTTTAAATTGTTTTTATAGAGTGGCTTCCCCCTACCTCTTATGTTTTAGCTCATTTCAGTTCTTACATATGTTGGATTTCATTATTATTATTATTATTATTATTATTATTATTATTATTATTATTAACAATGTATGATGTCTACAATATTATAGAAGGATCATTGACTTAATTAGAGCATTGTTCTTTAATTTTTATTAGTGAAATGTTACAATTTCTTTTCACAAAGAAGTGTAATATTTAAGCATATTTTCATGAATTATCGTCTAGTAAAACACAAAGTTTCTTTATGTGCTGTTTATTCCTTATGTAGCCTTACTAATTGAAATGCTAAAAAGATTTAGGGAAACAACCATATAGCAGAAAAGAAAACATAATAAATTGTAAATAGTGAAACATATCTCTGAAGATAAACACTTTGTGAACATTCCCTAGGCTGATATTGTTCATACATATACAATATGGCAATTACACAAATGTCAATATTGGCCTGAAAATAACCACTGAGAAAGAATAAAGGCCTATAGTGCTGTGTCATTATCATATGCTTGTTGCTGATTTAAGACAATTCAATTTGCCCCCAGGCAATACAGGGATTTTGAACCACAAGAGCTGTAATTTTGAATTTTTTTGAAGATTTGAGAATTTTTAATTTACTAATTCTCTTCTGAACTTAAAAGTGTTGAATCTATTTTTTCTCTTAACATAAAGCCATCCTTCAGTAGTCAAAGGAGTCAGGAACAACTTTTAATAAATCGCAGTAGATTTCACAGAAATTAGGAAATCAGGCATATCATGTCCTTGCTCCTTTGTTGTGTATATAGTATCTAATCCCACATTTACAATTTTACTGAGATTTACACATGCTCTTGCCTTTTTGTGGGATTTTTCCCAGTTAACAGAATTGAGATAATGAAGGTCCTAAGTTAAAAAGCACTTGGCCACAGATTGAGATTCTTTAATTGCTGTAGACACATTAAAATAAACTTAAAAAAGCCCATCCCACACTAGTTGACAGGACACACTTGTTCATATTATTTAAAAATGAACCCTTCTGTGTAATCTAAATGAGAATATACACTATGAAAAGGTCTGAGGTTTTCGAGTCACAAATGAAAGAGCAGAAGTACTGTCTGACTACATTAATTTTCTCATTGTTGTAGTTTAATTTTCACTTTGCCTATAGAGCTGATGAAATTGTAATTCCCTTACTAATTTATTTTCTATTCTAAACTGCTACTGTATCATAAATACTCCTGCAATTGAAAACAACTTAAAACGTTTAAAAAGAAATAGTAAGGTTAACCTTTCAATTTGGATTTCAGGAAAAATAATTTCCCAGCCATTAGCTATAGCAGAATGTTAATATAACTGCCAGGATTTGTTAAAAGAAAAAACTGTTTGTGCCACACTAGAAGTAAATAAATAAATAAATGCAGCCAACTCAGAGTAAATGAAAATATATTGACCTAATTTCCTAGCGACTGAAAAACCTGCATGAAGAAGACTTGCTGGTATAAATTATGTATTTCCTGTGTCAGTAGAGGGGACAGGAATGAGCGGCTAGTGACCAAATTTCCCCTGATGATTATCTTTCTATTTTCTTCCAGCCCTTCAGTGAACTGGAAAAAGTTAACAGTATTGCATTATCAGCATCATATTTAGCATGCTGGATTTCTAATGAGCTGGTTGTCTCCAGAAGAGAAAATTGAACATAAAATAAAGAACAGAAACACAGGACCAAAAGGGAAAGGAAGAGGCTAGGTTCTGGCCTTCAGCTTTCAATAGAACAATGAAGATAATTAGATAAAACCTTATTTTGAGTATAGTATTTTTTATACTGGCTGGAAAGTACAATTGATCCATTCTTCATAACACATAGACTGTAGAACTTCATCTGAAAGTAAATAACTTAAAGCACATAAGTAGCATCCTAACTTCCACAAGGCCATTCAGAAGTTTGAGGAGCTCCATCCTTATGCCATATTGGTAACACTTTCCAAAATCAAGGAATTAGAGCCAAACCCTAGGGCCAGCTTAAATACCAGGAGCCATTTGGTGATTTTCTAAAAATACTCTTCTGATTGATCTGACTTCTCTTTTCATTTCCTTTGTCCATGATCTCAATGACAAAAAAGTTTGTAGCTCAAAAGTAGCTGGAACCTTGAGGAAAATTTAACACCCCACCCTCCCTCCCCCCAGACAGCACATTATGGGATGGGGAGATAGTTACTAATGTTCTTACACAGCTAACATCCCTGTAAGACTTGCAGCAGCTCCAAGCCATTAGATTCTTCCTGAGAAAGTACTTCCTATTACTACTGTCAGCCCTCTTCCAGTGCTATGCTGCTCCCAGGACAAGTATCTTCTGTCAAATCTTCAAGCCCCATGCACACTGAAACACTGAATTGGCTTGATTTTGTTGACACTGACATTTCTCAACATGGGTTTTGACTTCAGAGGAGAGTTCACTGATCTGAAACAGCTCTGAAGCAGTGCTGCAGGGTGACAATTTGCCATTATGCTCCCATTAGAGGTTTCTCATTCTTGCTCACTGGAAGTGATGTCTTTTTGAAAGAGTCCATGAGATTTACACTGTATCACTAACACCATCACCTGCAGTCGTTAATCCATGGTTCATCCAAAATCAAGAAGCATGGGCTAACTGTGTCCACATATCTCAGCGTCAGATTTCTCCTAAGGTTACTGGTTATCCCTGGCCTTGAGTTTTGCCTGTACTCCATTTGGTGTCCCAAACATCCTAAAACATTCTTACCGGTGTACCTTTAGAGTGTGTGTGGGGGTGTGCATGTCATTTTGCATTGGTTTTGTTCAAAGTGCAGCAATAATGGGAGGGCTGTGCTGCAGACTTGTAAAGTGTTGGGTTTTTATAACACAAAAAGCTGAATATATGAATTGTCTGCTGCAGGTTTGGGAAGAAGGTATGGGAAAACGGTGTCAGATGCAAAAGCGGCTTCAATGGCGTAGAGGACTGCTGAGGACAAAGGTAACCAAAGCTTTTATTTACTCTTTATTGGGACAGCCCTCCAAAGAAAACTATTTCCAGGAACCAAGTTTTGTTTTAGATGGAATTGAATGATTCATTCCAAAATACAGCCTCAGAACACACTAACATTTATGCAGTCTGGAGGATGAGAACTAAGCTAAGCTGTCTGGTAGGGTAAACATATCTTTCATATCAGCAGTACAGTCATCCTTGGAGTTGGGTTTATATAAAGGTTAGTTTATACTTATTTCACTTAAGTGTAAGAAAAACAACAGGGGAAAGATAGGGAAGGGTTAGCCTTTTCTTTCTGTTGCTTACAAACCAATTGCTGGCAGATCCTTAGCTGCAGTAAACTGCCCACCTATCTAGCACAGAGCACGCAATTTACTCCTCAGTACCCTGGAGACTAATCTAATATTCTTTACACTAAATCAGATTAGAATATGAAATTAAAAGAGACAAAAAAATACACATTTATAGTGATAGCAAACAGATCTTAATGATTTCATACCTCTGTCCTAAATGTAGTCAGTGTAAACCTTAAAAAAACCCACTAATATTGACCAGATTAATTAAGAATTTTAAAGGAAAACCAGTAATATTTGAATTGTTATTTAATTTTCATTTTTGTTTTCCTGAAAACACCTATTTTTCTCTACATGGTAATGCAAATAAGTGTCTTGCACTGAGCATGCTTAGTTCATACAGATGTTAGAAAATGGATGCTGTTTGATTTTAGAATTGTGTCATAGACAGTGGTTTGTAGTTATGTCTCAGTATGTTTTAAAATAATAGATCTATCTGGTGCTGAAGGAATATCGAAGGAACAGTTCCTACTTCTGTCACCTACTTATATGGAATGCCAATGAAACATAGAAGTGCATCACAGTTATTTGTAATGGCTGCATTTTTCCCAAAGGAAAAAATGTGCAGATGACACAATCCTCAGTAGACCTAATTGCACATTTCCTTGTATCATGTCAAGCTGTTGCAACTGTATATCCTTATATCCTCTCCTTTTCCCTCACCGAGATTTTGATTGCCTTGTGGATCCACTGATATGGATCCTTCCCCATCTTCACTATGTAGAAAAACAGGAGAACAGATCCCATTGCACAATGCTATATGAAGTTCTTTTGAAGGTATGGGAGTTGATCCCTCAGAAAAGTGTTCTAGAGTCACATAAAGAGTCTGACCTTATCAGAAGAAAGTGGTCAACATAGTGGCCTCTCAGTGTCACAGCACAGACTGAAGAGCTAAGAGATCAAGATAGACCTACTACTAGCAGAGCCAATGCTCTGGATTATAGATAGTACCTGTTGCATTGTTTAGAGTAAGAAAGAATAAATTATGTTGGCAATTTTTTTTTTCAAAAAATAGAAAAAATATATTGCAAAATATAGAAAACAGTATGTTTTTATTTCCTCAGACTTTGTTAAATATTTTAATTTACTGTGATTCATGCACATTTACAAGATGTTCCATTAAAACCAAATGCTCACTTGTTAGAAATCTTTTCAAATCAAGTAATAGCTCTACAGATGATGATAAAAAAGTGATTTTCATTCTCAAATCTCATATTGTAAATAACACTTTTCTTAACAGAAGTTGGTATAAAACAACAAACAAAAAACTGAACAAGTGAAAAAACATTCTAAAAAGACATCAAGACAGGAAAGTGTAAGATATATATCCAGTGAGAGACAAATTTAGAAAACTTAGAAGTCAGCTGAAGCTTCCACCCCTAGTCATGCACCAGATCAAGTGCACATCAACTGCCAACAGTTAAACACTTCTTGTCCAAAAGCACAAGTTGTAGATGGAAAAAGCATATTCTGTGAGTGAATAGGGGTGAATTAGGAAAGAAGTGGAGACATGCTGTTCTCTGAATTGCTTTTAAAAATTTCTTCAGTTGAAGAGCCCAAATATTAACCTGCTACTTAACCATGTCTTTATAAAATGTAATCTTAAAAAATACAATTGAGTGATTGATTTATATCCATTTGTCAATTCATCTTTACTATTGTGTTGTACGTGCAGAAAAAGAAATTCCTTTGACTATTTAAATTACTTTAAAGAATAATACTAATCCTGGAGCTTGTCATAAAATCTTTGCATTTTAATGTGCCATGCATTTCTTCTTTATGTATCCATTAACTTGCCTAAGTTTCCTTATTTCTCAAGGGTTTGATGATGAGATATTATAAACCAGAACTGAAGTGTGTTATCAAAGCCATTCTGATATGAAAAGTTTACACCAGTCAAGACATAACCCTTTGTTACTAGTCAAACCGTCGGGTCAGAGCAGTAGTGAACTCATGCCAGATTTAAATAACACTTTTTAAAAATGAAGGATGGATCTAAGACCCTTTGCTGATGGAATTGAGGAACAAGGAAAAAAGACAGGAGAAAAAAATCACAATGATAAAGTTAGCACTGTATTCTGAAACATGTTTCTGTGCTAATTGGCTCATCAGAGGCATGAACTGAATTATACAACTAGAGTCATTGTGAATGTTTGAAATGTTCAACCTAAAGAAAAGAAGAGAGAAGAGTAGAACATCTCAATGTCTCTGTCCTTACAAAGTTCAAAAGTCATGTGGATTTGTAAAAGCTGACCAAACCCCAAATATGTAGAGGTAAAAAGGGGGGGCTGAAGTATTTCTGTCCTAAATGCAGGAAAAAAAAAAAAAACCTGGCACAAAACCAAATGCTCAAAGCAAATCCCAGATAGAATGACTTGTGGCATGTGTCCAACCTGCCAATACAGGGCCAAAAAGAAAAGTGAAAAGGAGACAAATTTGTGCTTCAGTGGTATAGAAAAAGGAAAAAAACCCAAACCCACCACCTTGTATATTCACCAGATAGTAAAATTCTGGTCTTTTAAGACTCTCTTAGAGGTTCTGGAGAGGGAAAAATGTATCTGTGGTTTGATTCATTAATGCTGCCAGTGGAAGAAATGCCTGAGAGAATTTCATCCACTTCATTTTCCCTTCACCAAGCAGTGGACTTGCTGCTGACTGCTTCAGTTTCTCTTGTTGTATATAGGTAATTAAAACTGTTCCAGGGCTAGGGCAGGAATTTGATTGTGTTTGAAGAAAGGTATAAGGTGCTATCTGTATGTTTTTAAGCTCAGCTGCATCCCGTAGCTAGATTGTGCAGAGCAGTTGTGTAGTCTCCATAAATGGAAAGGTTAAGAAATGTTTGGACGTTCAAAATATTCAAAACATAACTGGATATTGTCCTGGGCAACCTGCAGTAGCTGACCCTGCTTTCAGTAGGGAGATGATGATCTCTGGACCTACCTTCTGATCTCAGCCTTTTTGAGACTCATTGCGCCTACCTGCATGTGCCTGTTAGAGACTTTCCTGATTGTTGTGTGCTTTGCAAATAGGCAACTGTCCCAGGCCAGCTCTTTCCTTATGCAAATTTATCACCTGCTGTGGATGAAGAATGATTCTGTGTTCCCCCCTTAGCATGCTCAAGTGAAGGTGATTGCTGCCTTTCAGTCCTTTACAAATAAGCCTTAAAGAAGAAAGAGACAATTTAATGGCAGCCTCAAACGCTGTTCTCTAGGGTCTTAAAGCATTTATCAGTATTTAATTTGGAGCAGAAGCAACAAGAAATGGATATTTGCTATTGTGGCAGCTGTGAGTTTCAGTCATTAGATGAGTAATCTGATGAAGTGAACTGAGAATGGGCAAACCAAATAAACACCTATTGTAGAGACAGATTCTAGATGAACTGCTGCTGTCTGTACTCAGGGATGCATGGAATTATTAACAATATTTTAGTGGGACAGGTTGTACCTCAACAAGTTAAATCAATAACAGCTCCAAAATGACCACTAAGTCTCATTTGTAATGAAGGAGTGGCGTACCTGACCTTGTCCCTCTCTAACGAGCATGCTGTCATTAACAGAATACATAATGAAAGATAAAAGCAATATTTCAGACAGGCTTAGAAACTGGCTTACAAATTAAAGCCTCATCATGTGAATTCAGAGATTGTATTAAAAAATCATCAAACATGTTGTTGGCTTCTTTACATTATTACTGCCAACTCTGTAGAAATGATGAGTGCATGCTCTATTCAAAAGCTAGGGGTCTTCATAAGAATGAGAAATCTACAAAAAAGCAGCTTTTTTTTTTTTTTAAGGTGTTGTTTGGTTGGGTTTTTGTTTTGTTTTAAATTCCCTTATGGGATTAACTTTAGTGATTAATTTGAACCATAGTTTCCTGACACTAGAGTAAAAGACATTGACTGTGTGATAAAAATTTTGCACAGCTTGCATCGAAATCTACAGCTATTAGCATCATACATACTTTGTGGAAAAATATACCAGAATAGCAGTTCACTTTTTAAAAGCATTCTGCACAATGATTACAGAACTTTATAAATTAATCCCCATTTTGTATTATTTTAACAACAGCTCTAATGGTATTCATCGTTGCCTATTTTAGAATATTGTGTATCATTACATCTATGGTCACCTCTGTGTAAAATTGAGGGCACCTGGAAAGCTCATATAACTGCTTCATTTATTTGTTTTTTAATGGCATAGTAATTTTCAGTGGTGGAAACTACAAGGTAGAAACTCGTGGAAGGAGACGATGACTTTTTCATATTTAAGCTGTGTTATTTTTAATTTCCCTCCCTCTTCCCCTTCCATTCCTTTCCCTTCCTTTCCCTTCCTTTCCCTTCCTTTCCCTTCCTTTCCCTTCCTTTCCCTTCCTTTCCCTTCCTTTCCCTTCCCTTCCCTTCCCTTCCCTTCCCTTCCCTTCCCTTCCCTTCCCTTCCCTTCCCTTCCCTTCCCTTCCCTTCCCTTCCCTTCCCTTCCCTTCCCTTCCCTTCCCTTCCCTTCCCTTCCCTTCCCTTCCCTTCCCTTCCCTTCCCTTCCCTTCCCTTCCCTTCCCTTCCCTTCCCTTCCCTTCCCTTCCCTGTCCTTTTTTGAAAAAGTGACATTTTCTTTCCTAAACAGGACTCCAATATTACATCTATATAGAAATATAGAAATATGTCCATATGCAGCCCTTGGAAGAGAGCAACTGAACAGTATAAGGAGAAAGAATAAAATAAGATGCGGGGGAGGGGGGATTAACAGTGTTTAATGGTTTTTTTTGTAGCAAAGCTACAACATGAATCATAATCAGGCTGCAGGTGCAAAATGTAAAGCTCTGATTTTGTGGTGACCCATTTTATTTGACTTTTTAGTTTGGCAACCTATATGGTGTTTGGGTTTGGGTT
The DNA here is from genome assembly GCF_964237585.1 of Gallinula chloropus. NCBI lineage: Eukaryota > Metazoa > Chordata > Aves > Gruiformes > Rallidae > Gallinula > Gallinula chloropus. Next base: position 7,415,622 of record NC_140086.1, read on the forward strand.
TTTTATTTGTGTGTGGAGAAATATAAATGTCATTGAAAAAAATACTTTATCAAACAAGAAATGAAATAGCTACAGTTTTGGGGGCATAATACAAGTAAAATTGTTATCTTGTTTGGCATCAACTTTACCAGAAGCAAAAGGATCACCTGTCATTTTGAGGTTATTTAACCTTTTCCTTAAACTTGTTTCTTCTAAATTAGATCATTTCTAAAACAAATAATGCTGTTCGAAAGAAAACAATTCCAAAGCTTTATTTTACTACAGCTGAAGAGAGCCCCTCAAACATTTTGGAAAAAAAATCCCCAGTTTTGTGTTTTTTCATGCTGATATTTTATGAATTTGTTAATTTACAGCTGAACCAGTTTTACAAAGCCTTCTTAACTTATTAAAATTTATTTTTAGGGTTTTTTTTTAAATCTAGTTCTGAAAATTTATCCTTTTTAAAAATAAATAACTACCTGACTATCTCATTCTTACTGTATTGCTCTTTATTGTTAAAATCACCAAAGATTTTATCTTAAGATTGAGAAGAAAAGGTGATATGTAATCAATCTAGTGCTGACTGGCCTTGGATTTTAAGTTGTATGCAAAACAGTCAAATGGATGAGCCAGGAATGTTGGTCGTCTCCTCTGCTACTACATAAGCCAAAGAAGGATGGCTGGTTGTGAAGTTACTCCCTGATCCCTCAGGCTTTGCTCATAGGACAGATGACCCAAATCCTTAATCACCTTTGTGTCTCTTTTCTGGGCTCTCTCCAGTGTGTTCATCTTTTTCTTTATCTGGGGGGCCCAGAGCTGGACACAGTACTCTGTGTGGTCTCACCAGTGCTGAGCAGAAGTGAAGGATTACCTGTCCAAACTGTGAGCAACACTCTTCCTAATGCAGCCCAGAATACCATTAGCCTGTACAACAAGGGCACACTGCTGGCTCATGTTCGACTTGGTGTCCTCCATGAACACCAGGTCCTTTTCTGCCAAGCTATTTTCTATCTGGGTGACCCACAGCAGATATTTGGACATAGATTTATTCTTTCACAGGTGAAGGACATTGTACTTTTCCATGTTGAACTGCCCCAGCCACCTTAAAATACTAGTATCTTGGATTCTTCTCTTATTGCTCCTACCTTGCTATATTGCTTTCTAGCCCAAATGGATAAAATTAGGACATGGGAAGCAATAAGCAGGCAATAGTATTTTTTTCCCCTTACTCTTATTCTTGTGGAATCTTACTTTATAAAGAAGACTCTCTGTGATTATCAGTTCTCAAAATGAGAGAAGGGTTATCAATGGGAAAGAAGAACTCCCCTCATCACAGAACACAGCTTTTCCTGTTCCTTACAAGCTGTTCCCTCTGACAGCTCATCCTGTAGAGAACTGGCCAGAATATTGGGAAAATGATTATTCCTCAAGGCAGAACACCAGCAGACTATCTAGTGTCCCAAGGGTTAAACCATTTCTAATAGACTCATGTTGACTATAATGCTTTTTTGTTCTTACAGATGTTTGGTGAAGCAGGACAGAATTTGTTAGATGTTTCAGCGATAGGAAGAAGGTTTAGGAACATTAAATTTATCTCTTGTTGAGAAACTGCAGAGAGCACATAACTGGAGTAAGATGGTTTCAGCTTTGATCTCAAGCTTGGTACCTGGGAATGGCTACTACCATCCAGTCCCTTCACTGCACATTTGCTTTTATGCCATTACTGCCTTGGTGTTGTCTCTTTGAGTGTCCTAAGCATTTAAGAGTTTGTTAGAAGTGCATGTAAGAAAAATAAAGCAAGTTTTATTAGGGTATTACATTATGCTGCAAGACTGACTTGGGTATATAATGGAGTCCTGCTGGAGGCTGTCTGGAGTCCTTGAAGCAGTAGGTCTGTGATGTGAAGTTCTCCCTGTGGCAAGGGATACCTACCATGGATACTCCTGGAGACTGGGTATCTTCACGTTAACTGGTGAGTGAAAATGTAACGTGGATCCTCCCCTTCTACCCACTTGCCCCTCAAAACCTTTGAGGTCACCCTTGTAGCAGTGCTGCCAATACCCAGTGTTGCTGCTGTTCTATAGTGAAGTGTGAGCCAGCTATGGTGGCAACTGAACTTGTTTGAGAACTGTATGGACATCTGTTTCTTGACATGAATTGTAGTTAGTTTGGTTTCATCACTGGTGGTTGGTGGTTTTGTTCTGTGGTACCTTCATATAGAAAGTATGGACTTATTGAAGTAGAAATAAATCTTCATTTCTGTTCCAGTGGGAACCAAATCTCTTCTTTTATGTTGCTTTCTTTTATTTGGACATCCTTTCTAGCTTTCTGGCAACTCGAATATATGTAGGACCTAGGAAAAAAATACATGTTTTTAACACAGTCTTTCTTTGACATGCTGCAGCTAAACAGGAAATACATTGCTCTTAGTCTTTGACAGTAGAAATAAATTTAGTGAATAATCTTATTTTTATCCTCATTTCTGAACTGTTTGCTGCCGGTGAAATTGCTATGAAATCGAGGTCATAACTATGTCTAAGCAAAAGTTTAGACAAAAGTAAAGACAAAAATAAAGTTTCTGACTATTTTTTTTAAGAGACAGCTGCAGCAATGTGCTTTTTTTATTTTTAATGGGCAGCTGCATCAAGGAACCTCAAAGACTCAAAAGCAATCTTGCTGCTTCTCTGGATGTCTGAACATAGTTTTCATGTTTCATTATAGCTGCAAAAATGCAACATTTAGAAGTAATTTTTTTCTGAGGTAAATAGCATTTATAATCCTTTTTAGTTTTTTCCCCTTTTGTTTTCATTTAATGATTATTAAATGAATATTAAATAAATGATTATTAAATAAAGTCTTGAGCAGCATAGAACCTGCACAGATAGATAAAAACACCTAATGAGTTGGAATTAAACTCCTGCCGTATTTCAAAATTGTCATATCACTGCAAGCTGCAACACACACACACCTGGAAGAGCTGAGATGAGGGAAAGTCAGGGATCTTTCCTATCATCATTCCCATTCTCATCTCCATTTTGCCATAGAGGTGGGACAGGTGTGATGTCACCATGTTGATACCCTGTTAACATCTATCCCACTTTGCTCCCCCATCCCAAACAATAGGTGATTCCAGTAGCTTAGGTGCCTCCAAGCTTTCTTCCACCTGGGAATGACAACTATTTTTCCTTGAAAAGAGCATGAAATCCTTCTGTCTTGAAGGTCAGCAAGGCAGATGAGCTGTTGTAATTCTGGAAAACCTGATGGTATAGTTAAAAATAGATCATGGAATGGAGAGTTTTGTGGTAGTTGAAGAAAGAGGGAGTTTTCTTGGACCTGCTCATTGTAAGGTCTGTGGTACAGCTCAATAGAGGTTCCCCTTGCCCTTCTCTTTCCTCTCCCCTCAAAGATTCATAGGGGTTGGATGGGACCTGTGGAAATTCTCAAATTGAACCCCCAAACTAGGGCTACTGTGATTTCATGCTGACATTTTGATCTTTTGCTGCATTTCAATAATTATGATAATTAGCTAGAGCACTGAAGGAGTATTAATACCACGTATGAGGGGTCTAAATACATTCCAGTATGATGCATGTGTAATAGCTTAGACCAGCAAAAGTCCTAGTTCTTTTTTTCTGTTAGGGATCTCTAAAGAAAATTTTGTATGCATATACCTGTAAAACACAACAGAGGTTTAAGAGACCAACATCATACAAAAGATACTGTATAAAAAAGAAACTACCACTGAAGAACACAATTCTGTGACAAATACTTATCAGCTGCTTCCTGAACAAAATCACAGGACCCTGAAGGTGTCAGTACCCTGTAATTTTCTCCTATGCTTTCCTTTTCACATATAGCCCAAGTTGAGAGAGTCTTGTTTGACACAGGCAAGTTTAGCAAAAACCAGGTAAATCACCACTAACAACTTTATTGATTTTCAGATATTTCCTGTGCATTGTGGTGCCCAGATTGCTGAAAACAAACACACACAAAAGACGCCAGTTCTTTGGAATGGGTTACAGTCATCCTCTCCACAGGCTAACCTGGGCATCACCTAGGCATAGACTTGCCACCAGATGTACTTGAGTACTCGGCAGTAAATTAAATCTCTAGTTAATAAATAAATAAAGTCAGCTTTGGAAACTATTGCATGCAATTACTAAGAGTGCCAAACAAGCATATTAGCAAGTTGTGATAGGGATAGTGTAAGGCTGAGCTATACACACAGGTTCCAATAGTGCCTAAACAGAGCAGGCGGCCTACGGGGAGTTGTAATACACAACTCAGTCTTGGGCTGCTTTTAAGCTCTTTGTCTGCGGAGACACCTCATGGGGAGCTGTGTAGATGGCTCCGACTTGAGTTGTGTTGTAAACAGACTGAAGCGGGCACTTCACAAAACCTGAAAAACTTGTATGGAGCCTTGCTAAGCCTTGGCTTCCTTCCACAAACATATGTCCTGAGTCCCAATCAAACCACTACTCAAACTGTTTGACAAGCCCTAAGGGTCCGCATTTGGTTTCGATGGGCCAAGACAATGGGAATATGCAAGAGATAGGGCCGGAGGTGTCAGGCCCAGCCCTGCATCCTGTCACACACATCAGCAAAATGAACCAAATAAAAGCCCTGGCATTCGAGCTAATATTGGGAGCCGTTCCTCCAACCTTAGGAGGAGACCCTTCCCCCTTAGCCGGGCGGCTGGCTGAGGTAATGTATTGGGAACCCTTACCTGAGAGACGGGGTAAGTGGCTATTTGATATGTTTTAAGTGTGTCGTTTTGAGTGACTAACGTATGGGTAATATTTTGTGTGTTTGTGAGCTGTGATCCTATGTTTTAGGGAAGCCACAGTGGTTGTAATAAGAGTATTTTGTAGATCTTTGTGATCGTAGGGAAGCTAATTGCCTACGGCAAGTGTAACCGTGGGGTTTGTGACTGTTGTAGATCATTTTATTGTGTGTTGTGTTGGCAGCAGAGTATTTTGTGGATCTTTGTGATTGTAATATTTTGTGTGCTTGTGAGCTGTGATCCTATGTTTTAGGGAAGCCACGGTGGTTGTAGTAAGAGTATTTTGTGGATCTTTTGTGATTGTAATCAGTGTGGTCATACTTCCAAACTGCAATAGTGAATTCCCCATTGTATCCAACAATAACCTGCAAGTGACGTACTGAATCTGCATTCTGGTTTTTTAGAATAAATTACTATTAATTCTATTTTAAAAGCCTGTGGTTCAGTGTCTTTCCGTCACATTAATTGGCGTAGTCGGCAGGATACAATGGAGGAACTTTTGCAGAAACATGGTTGTAGACCCTCTCTCCTGGATAAGGCAAAGGCAAATATGTTGTGGAAAAGTCAGGAGAAAGTGTTGGAGTGGGTGGAGCAAGATAGGAAGGAACAAAAGAAAACGAAAAATGGGAAAGGTAAAGGTATCCTGTGCACTATCCTCGGGGCATGCCTCGCCTGCGCACAGGAGGCAGCAAAGGCAGCTGATCTTGGTGCAGTTACACGACTCAGTGCATTGGAAAATGAACTTGGGGTTACCAAGGCTGCCTTAGAAGCAGAACAAAAAATGAATGATTCCTTGCGTAATCGTAATGAAAAACTGGAAGTTGAAAATATGGTTTTAAAAGATGACTTAGATTCTAATAAGGAAAAAAATAAAAGATTACAAGAAAAAATAAATTTGTTGTTATCAAATGCACCAACTCCTTCTCCCGCCCAGGTCAGGAATTTAGTTATGTGTGCCGATCCTGATACTTGGGACGGAGATATCTGGGGTGATCCGGATGATAAATCTGATGTTGCAAGTGATATTGAGGTTCGACCCCTCGTTCGAACAGAGGTGCAGTCGAATGACAGAAATAATCGAAAATTAACTACAACACGAATCACCCCATGGTCTGCGCCAGAGCTTGCACAAATGCAGGAAAAATTCGCGCGCATGCCAGGGGAAAGTGAAACAGAGTATTTGTGGCGTGTGTCCCTGAATGGAGGAGATCGAATCTTGCTGAGTGGAGAGGAAGCCCGGGGGTATTGGGGTCCTGGTGTATTCCTTAATCAGGGTCCCATGGGGGACCAACCTTTAACACTTAGAGTTGCCTATTGGGCAGGGGGACTGGATTCTAGGGAGCGAGGCGAACCTTTAAGTATTAAAACTGCTGGGATATCTGAGTTGCCTGAATCGGTACAGAAGGCTGCCTGTATACAAGCCATGTATGAGCGTGGGGGACAGGGTGTTCCCCTTGCCGCTCCGGTCGATCCGGCCCGCCTTAAACCATTGATTAGGGGTCTCCCGGATGCCTTAAAAATCTATATGCAAACCCTAAAGGAAAAGATTGCGCGGACAATTGACCGTAATGCTCGCAATCCAAACCAGCTACAGCCTGTTTTAACGTGGGGGGAGCTATTACAAGAAATGGTGGTTTACGGCAGAGAGATGGGCTGGTTAGAAGAGGGTCCAAATTTGCAGCGCCGGATCCGCCAAGCAGGGTTTTTCGAGAGAAATAATCCCCACCCTCCTCGACAAACCAATCTCCATTTCAAATCTCAGCGCAATGAGCTGTGGAAAAAGGCGTTAGCACTAGGGATACCCCGGGCAGCGCTAGATGGGCAATCCATAGAGATTATTCGCACGCTGATAAATGTAGCCGAACGGCCTATCAGCAAGGCCTTAGAATCTCGTGATACCACCAAAATGCAGGAGAAAAAATCTTGTGTGTCTCCTAGCCCTTACTCAGCCCTGAGGGAGGATCTGATCGATTTAAAAAACTAGGAAGCGCGGGGGGAATTTCAGGCCGACCCACCCGCGTAATATCCAACTTAGAATGGCCTAACCAGCATACTGACCCACATGTTATTTTGGCCACTGGCCCCAAGCGCATACCTGTAGATTTTTTAATTGATACTGGAGCTCAGATAAGTGTGATCACTGAGAAAACAGCCAAAAAATTAGGACTGACCCCTACGCGAAAGAAAATAAATGTAATAGGAGTAACTGGAGTATCCGAAGCCAGACCAGTTAGTACAGTGTGTGTTTGGCTTCCAGGGGAAAAACGAATGACCAGGGTAAAAGTAGTCATTGGTCCATACCGAAGTAATATACTAGGATTTGATGTCCTAGCAAATAAGGTCTGGAAACTACCCAATGGAACTGTGTGGAGCTTTGGAGCTCCACCATGTGAAGTTCGGGTACTTGAGGCAGCCATTAAGTTACCTCCATCCAGAATAACAAACGTTAATCAATATCCTTTACCATCTGCTGCCAAGGATGGGATCAGAGAGGTGATCAAAGACTTGGAAACCCGTGAAATTATAACCAGGACCCACTCGCCCTATAATTCCCCGGTATGGCCAGTACGCAAGCCGGACGGTAGGTGGAGACTGACAGTCGACTACAGAAAGCTTAATAGTAACACGCTGCCACTCACAGCCGCTGTCCCTAATATTGCAGAACTGGTTACCCAAATCCAATCCAAACATCACACATGGATGTCTACTCTGGATGTTAAGGATATGTTCTTTATGATTCCTCTTCAAGAGGAGGATAAGCCTCAATTTGCATTCACCTGGGAAGGAGTGCAATATACCTTCAATCGACTTCCCCAAGGGTACAAACACTCCCCCACCATTGCCCATAATGCACTAGCAAGGATATTGAAGGAAATAGATATCCCAGATGGGATAAGCGTGTATCAATATATTGATGACATCCTAATAGGTGGAGACAACCAAGAGACAGTGGAAAGAGCATTTAATCAGATCCTTTCCACCCTGACTTCATTAGGACTGGAAATTCCTTATGCTAAATGTCAGGGACCAAGCCAAGAGGTTAAATTCTTAGGTGTCTGGTGGTGTGGAGGAGCTATAGCTGTACCAGCTGATACACTGGAAAAAATAGAAGCTGGCAAAGCTCCAGAAAATAAGAAGGAACTACAACAGATACTTGGAACCTTAGGTTATTGGAGAAAACATGTACCTGGATTTTCCATAATTGCCCGACCTTTGTATAAATTAATTAAAAAGAATACTCGGTGGCAATGGAATACTGAGCATGAGGAAGCCTTGAATTTACTGATACAGGAGCTGCGCATATATCAGACTTTAGGTCCCATACATCAGACAGATCCTATACAGATTGAATGGGGATTCAGTGAACATGGTTCCCACTGTAACCTGTACCAACGGGGACCAGATGGTCCTGACAGACCTTTAGAATTCTCTTCTCATTCATTTAATAATACAGAACAGCGATATACTGATTGGGAGAAGGGCATGTTATCACTGGTACGAGCAGTAAAAAAAGCAGAGCGAATCCGTACGCAACAAGACATGGTTGTCAGGGGTCCTTTTCTCCTCTTGGAATCAGTAAGAAAAGGGACTCCTCCTCCTGAAGGAATTGCACAGAAACCCACTGTCCAGAAATGGTACTCCTACCTAGAAGGCATCAGTCAGTTGGTTACTATTATTGAAGGACCAGTAAAGGTATCAAAACTACAAAAGGATGTTAATGTAGATCCTTCTATGTTAGTCAAACCCAATAAACCATCGCCTATTTTGGAAGCACCTCCCTTTACAGCTGAATCAGATCTGATAGGAGTATGGTTCACAGATGCTTCTGCGATACGCCAAAACCAGGTTTGGCAATATACCGCAGTGGCTCTAGAGATAAAGACAGGGAGAACTGAAATTGAGAAAGGAGAAGGTAGCGCCCAAGTAGGGGAGCTACGAGCTGTGCTGTTAGCTGTGAAACACGGAGCTCAGATTATATACACTGATTCATATGCAGTATTTAAAGGGGCAACCGAATGGATAGGATACTGGGAGATCAATGAATGGCAAATCAACCGAGTACCAGTGTGGAGGACAGAGGACTGGAAACAGTTGTTAGAAATAGGGAAAGGAAAAACACTACAAGTAGGGTGGGTGAAGGCGCATGGCAAAATTCTTACTGAGGCCGCGCACTGGAATAACAAGGTTGATTATCTCACCCGTATACATACATTGGGTATGGATAAGAGCACAGATACACAGGAATGGGAAAGACTGAGAGAATGGTTACATGAGAGGCGTGGCCATACCGGAAAGACTGATCTGTACAAGGAGTGTCAGGCCAGAGGGTGGCCTTCCACGCTGTCTGACTGTGAGAAAACGATAACACATTGTCCACAATGCCGTTTGCGATTAAAAATGGATCATCCAAACCAAGCCCCACCTTTGCATATTAGGGCAGGAAAAACACTCTGGCAAACATGGCAAATTGACTACATTGGGCCGCTTAGAATGTCTAACCGACATAGGTATATTCTAGTGGGAGTAGAAGTAGTGTCTGGGTTGACCCAGGCCACTGCAGCTGTAGCAGCATCTGGAGAATGGACAATTAGAGCACTGAAAGAATGGTTTAGTACTTTGCCTATGCCTTCTACCATCCAAAGTGATAATGGTTCACACTTCACCGCGACCATTGTCCAGGAGTGGGCAAGGGGAGAAGGTATTAATTGGGTCTTCCATACACCTTACTACCCTCAAGCAAATGGGATAGTTGAACGGGTTAATGGATTAATCAAAAGGTTTGCCAAAGTCCATGTATCGAATTGGCACTTGAGACTATCTGAGGCAGTATATACTGTTAACAACAGATGGGGTGAAAATGGGAACGCGAAAGTAAAGGCGTTTTGCCCTACTAGTGATTTACCCTCCAAAGAACCACATAAAATCAGCAAATCTTCTACGCGACTATATTCTGGTCAACCTGTAACAGTCAAGTTGCCTCAGATTGGATTTGTGCCCCTGATACTGACCAATCCAAGAGGACAGTATGCATGGGAAGCCAAAGATAATTCTGATCGTATACATCGAATAAGTAGTAGATGGATTATACCAGATTTCTAACCAATTCACTGTCGAGCGTATATACGTTCGAACAACTCCCTTCTCCTTTAATTACAGGACAACTCCAAAAGGAAAGGAAGGGCAACTGAGAAGACACGGGGTGGAGGCCTCATAAGTGTCAACAAGAAATCGAGAAACTACAACCTTGAAGCCCAACTGAGAGTTTTGGTCTTCTTATTTTGATTTCATCTGTTTGTTTGCCTGTTTATATATATATTTCTTTGAGTTTTGTCTTTGTTTTGTCTTTTTTTTTCTCTCTTTTTTTTTAAGTAGCGTACTTGTTTTTACACAAATTTTAATAATAAGTGCTATATTATGGCTATAATTGTAAAAATCTTTGTAATAATAATTATAATTTCTAGGATAACATTAGGCAACAGTGAACAATCTAGTATACGGGATAGACAGGTGCGAGCTTTTAAACAACATGATGATGGTTCTCTTATTATAAATCACTCTGAACCAGACAATGTGGTCTATAAAATGATACAAGGTTTTGCTCGTATGCTTAACTATTCTCATGTCACTACCTGTCTGCCTTTACCACATACCCCTACTCAAGGGATCCCTATAACAGCTCTCCCTGTGGACCTGGGTAAAAATCTAGATTGGCTCTGGAACCAAAATAAGTCTATCATTTGGGGGGAGTTTGAATGGAAGTGGCCATTTAATAATACATTAAATCGAACCTCCATTTGGAGTCTAAACTGTTCCTATGCTCCCCTTTGTCGAGACAATAGGACTTTGGGATGCAGAGGCAAACAGCCACGATCCCTAAACCAACCGTGTTACAAACACCCTTGGGCAAATACACGACATGGGGATGAACCATACTGGGGAAAGCGTTTGGTCCTGAGGTATGTGGAACCAGTAAATACACAGTGGTGTTTTGAATTTCCTCCAACACCTAGCAATTCATGTACCTGGTTTGATGTGATGCAAGGACCACCTGCCAATTGTTTATGGTCTCAAGCCCATGAGGAGAGGAGAGATGACAGCAGGGATTGCTATCCCTGGCGGCCTCGACAAAGGGTCTTAGCAAAATCTGATGTAAAAACACCTTTGTGGAATTGCACAAATATTATAAACTGTACCACTGGTGGGGACCTAAAAAACAGTTGGTTGTGGCTGATCCCTTCATTACGGCATTTAGTCAGTGCCGCCTGCTTGTGTCAGAATTACTCAAAACCATACCCAGCAGCAATGAGGTGTGATAGTAGCACAAGCTATAAAAATTTAGAACACACTAAGAAATCCCTCTGTCAAGTCCCTCAAACTATGGGCAATTGTGATGACTCCCCTATATATGCTCCACGACAATTAACTTGGGTATGTTCAGATGGGACGATTACAGATATGTTAAACCCTCTTAATCCCGGTTTGCAGTGTACCTTTGGAATACCGTCATTATGTCCATCTTTTTACTCTGAGAAGTTCATTTTCCCAGGGTTGTGGCATTCCCGTACCAAACGGACTACAGACACGTCTGGATGGACTGTATCTCAGAAGCTGGCAGTATGGGCTGAAGGATTCTTTGGATTAGGAATAGGTCATCTTAGGACCAGAATTATGTTGTCCAACTTAACTGCACAAGTGGAAGCCTTAGCAGCCCTTACTAATGAAAATTTTGATTTGCTCAATGAACAAGTACAAGCTGTCTCAAAAGTTGCACTTCAAAACCGGCTCGTGCTAGATATGATACTACTTAAAGAACAAGGGGTATGTGGACTCTTGAAAGCAAACCATGAGCAGGAAGAATGCTGTGTTACAATCCCTAATGTGTCACTCCCTCTTCGAGAAAACCTCCAGGAGATGAAGAAGATAGCTGAAGTCACACATGAATTGCAAGAACAAATAAAGGACACTTGGTTGGGAAATATTTTTGGTAGAATAGGATGGGTATTTTCGGGGTGGATTACTAACCTGTTGCAAACCTTAATTGTTATTATAATTTGCATTATTATAGTAAGTATTGCTATCAGTTGTATCAAAAGAATCATGGTAAAATCCATCTCTCATGTAAGGGTTCACTTAAAAAACGAGGAATATGTAGCTCTGCTAAAGTATGCAGATGAAACCCATGCATCTGCCAATAATAACATATAAGTGGTTGAATTGTGACTCAGGTCACGGGGTGGAATGTAAGGCTGAGCTATACACACAGGTTCCAATAGTGCCTAAACAGAGCAGGCGGCCTACGGGGAGTTGTAATACACAACTCAGTCTTGGGCTGCTTTTAAGCTCTTTGTCTGCGGAGACACCTCATGGGGAGCTGTGTAGATGGCTCCGACTTGAGTTGTGTTGTAAACAGACTGAAGCGGGCACTTCACAAAACCTGAAAAACTTGTATGGAGCCTTGCTAAGCCTTGGCTTCCTTCCACAAACATATGTCCTGAGTCCCAATCAAACCACTACTCAAACTGTTTGACAAGCCCTAAGGGTCCGCATTTGGTTTCGATGGGCCAAGACAATGGGAATATGCAAGAGATAGGGCCGGAGGTGTCAGGCCCAGCCCTGCATCCTGTCACACACATCAGCAAAATGAACCAAATAAAAGCCCTGGCATTCGAGCTAATATTGGGAGCCGTTCCTCCAACCTTAGGAGGAGACCCTTCCCCCTTAGCCGGGCGGCTGGCTGAGGTAATGTATTGGGAACCCTTACCTGAGAGACGGGGTAAGTGGCTATTTGATATGTTTTAAGTGTGTCGTTTTGAGTGACTAACGTATGGGTAATATTTTGTGTGTTTGTGAGCTGTGATCCTATGTTTTAGGGAAGCCACAGTGGTTGTAATAAGAGTATTTTGTAGATCTTTGTGATCGTAGGGAAGCTAATTGCCTACGGCAAGTGTAACCGTGGGGTTTGTGACTGTTGTAGATCATTTTATTGTGTGTTGTGTTGGCAGCAGAGTATTTTGTGGATCTTTGTGATTGTAATATTTTGTGTGCTTGTGAGCTGTGATCCTATGTTTTAGGGAAGCCACGGTGGTTGTAGTAAGAGTATTTTGTGGATCTTTTGTGATTGTAATCAGTGTGGTCATACTTCCAAACTGCAATAGTGAATTCCCCATTGTATCCAACAATAACCTGCAAGTGACGTACTGAATCTGCATTCTGGTTTTTTAGAATAAATTACTATTAATTCTATTTTAAAAGCCTGTGGTTCAGTGTCTTTCCGTCACAGATAGACCCCCAACATAGATGATAAATATCAGAATGATTATTGTTTCTGTTACTGACCCAAGGACTAGAACCACTCAATCATGAATCAAGAGCCCCACAATGTTAAAAAAAAAACAAAAGAAAAAAAACTTGCACCATAGACTGGATGTGTGCTGCTTGCTTGCATTCATGCAACTGTTAAGCTTCAGTCTGGAAAGCTACACATGTTACCAGATAAAAGCTTCTATTCTGGATTGCATTTCAGATATCAATAAGTAGATAGATTTGATCTCACTCAGTTATCTAAACACTCTCTTGCAGAGAGACCTGGACAGATTTGAGAGCTGGGCAGTCACCAACATCATGCAGCTTAACATGGGCAACTGCCAGACTCTGCACCGGTGAAGGGGCACCTCTGGCTACACTTACAGGCTGGGGGATGAGATGCTGGAGGCCACCCATGCTGAGAGGGATTTGAGGGTCTTGGTTGACAGCAGTTAAACATGAGCCAGCAGTGTGCCCAGGCAGCCAGGAGGACAACCATATCCTGGGGTGCATCAAGCACAGCATGGCCAGCCAGTCCAGGGAGGGGATTATCCCGCTCTACACTGCACTGGTGCTGCCTCACCTTGAGCACTGGGTGCAGTTTTAGGCACCACAGTACAAAAGGGACACAAAACTATTGGAGAGTCTCCAGAGGAGGGCAGCGAGGATGATGAAGGGTCTGGAGGGGAAGTCTTACAAGAAGAAGCTGAAGTCCCTTGGGTTTATACAGTGTGGAGAAAAGGAGACTGAGTGGAGACCTCATCACGGTCTATGTCTGGTGACAGAACCTGAGACAACAGTGTGAAGCTGCGACAGGGGAGGTTTAGGTTGGATATTAGGTTCTTTACTGCAAGAGTGGTCAGGCACTGGAACAGGCTCCCCAGGGAAGTGGTCACAGCAGTGAGCTTGACTGAGTTCAAGTAGTGTCTGGACAATGCACTCAGTCCCATGTTCTGACTTGGCTGGCACTGTGTGGAGCCAGGAGTTGGACTTGATCATGCTTATGGGACCCTTCCAACTCAGGATGTTCTATGATTCTATGCTGTGTGATCCATCTACTTCTCTGGTGTGCAAGTCAGACACAGGTCTTATGTTTCAGCTGTTCATGATTGTGAACACCTTAGGAAACTAAAGGTGTCCAAAACTGAACTGAATTAAATCCAAACTTCATAGAAATGCCACATTTCATCTATCTTTCCACTATCAAGCATTTCATAAGATTTGTAGTAGAAGTAAATCTTAAGTTAAAATTCGAAGGCAAGAAGTGTCTAACAACTGAAGACTCAGACACTATTGTAAGAAAGATCCCATACATATGTTTGAAACAAGTTCATGCTAGTTTTTCAAGGCCAGTAGGTAAGTGCTCATGACAATTCATCTTAAGGATGCTTTCATGAGATGTTTCCCAAGGTTTGCCTTTCAAAATTCAGTGAATTATTCATAAACACTACAGGTTGATTTCATCTCTACAAAAAATTCATGACCTCTTTATTGGCTTCTTTGCTACTGTCAGGCTCCTCAGGGCTCAACAACTGCATTAATAAAAAGTCATTGCAACTCCTGTGCATCATGGCATATGAACTTCTCTGGAACTAAGAAACAAATCAATCATATTCTGCTTTTTCCAGTATTATTGGATATTATATAAATTAAAATACAGGGTTAGTCTATTAGTATTAAAGGTCATACCTAATTTTTCCACAGTCTCTGAGCAAATTGTTAAAGGAAAACAAAACACTAACACCTAAAGGTTAACATACAAGTCTTCATTTCTCACTGTTTCAGAAGGAATCAGAATGCATTAATTACAGGGAGAAAAACGTCTGTTGCAAGACTTTGACTAATGCATTTTTCTCATCCATATACAATAGTTGCACAGAACTGTGCTTTATTTCATGAAAATTATCTCCTTTTAATGGCTGTTTTATGAAATGGATAAACATCAAGATGCCCATAAAGTACTTACTTTTGAATGTATGTCTGTTGTTTCATATTTGAACACAACTTGCTTGTCCTAATCACCTAAGATAATTATCCCAATGAGGAGAAAATAAAGGGAGAAAAGAGGATATTTAGGAAAATCTTATTTTGGCCTTAAACTCAGTACTATTCAGAATGTGAGCTTGTGATTTAGAAACCCCGATTGTCCCATTTCCTCTCTATCCTTCCTTCCTCTGCATCATTCTCACAAACTGTTGTCATTCTGAGTAAATAAAACTAGTGATTAAACAGCAATATTCTAGTAACTGCTGAAACTCAAGCTGCCTCATTTACATGAGAATGAAACACAGAAAATAGAAGTAATCACATTTCCAATTCTACTCACTCTTGCAAGGTTGTTTTTTTTTGTTTTGTTTTGTTTTGGTTTTAATTCTATTTTTTTCAATTGTATAAACCAAATCAGATACAGAAAAGAAAAAGGATGGAAGCTTTAATTTTCTTCTATAATGGCTTAGCAAATTCAGATTGTGGTTGGGAAGCAATAGGGGTTTCCTATATGGGTACCCTGCTGCAAGCAGAACAAATAATTGTTAGACACAGAGACCTGTGAGACAACAAATCCACATGATGTGCTGAAGAGGATGCATGGAAATAAAGATACTTTATTTACTGTGGAAAATAATAGTGTTTCCAAAGGTCTTATTTCCAGTGTTTCCAGACAGAATCACTTCTTCAGAATGTCAAGTTTAGAAATATGCCTCAGGCACCAAAGCAGATGTAGGCTCAGAGCTTATGCTTTTAATTTGCGATCATAGTACTCACACATCTTTGCCACCTACAGTATCTTGTTATTGTTCAAATGCTATGATTAAAATAGTTCTCATTTCTCCATCACACTGTCAGACTGAGGCCCCATGCCTTTCAGGACTTACATAGCCAATACCTAAAACAAGGCGGGTCATCTGACTGAGCCATTCATTGTATGCAACTTTCTTGGCTGACAGGAGTCTTTGAACTCAAACATCTAAAATTGTGAGCTTCCCACACCTTTGGGTGAATTGTGGCTACTGAAACACAGTCATTGAAGATCAGGTCTGGTGGACCTGTAGTTGATGTGAAATATAGTGTGTTACAGGTGCCTGTCCTCATGCAACTCCAGAGACCCTGTGTGACACTGTGTCCTCGAGTTTCAGAAATCATATGTGGCCATTTACTCTTCTTCAGGTAAATCAGTAATACTCTTTCTTGTCATCTATACTCAATTATCCAGGCATGACAAGCCTTGGATGAAACAAGTAGTTTAAGTGTGCTTTAAAGTGATCTACATAAATAAAGTGTTCATAGCAAAAATCAGGCTTCAAGAAATAGTGATGTATTTCACAGGCAGAGGTGAACCAAAGGGTCTGATCCACAAAAGGGTCTGGGTTACTGAAATCCACTTACCAGCCATGCCATTCAGATACAGTTTCAGTGCCACCTGAGGACATTTTTTTGCCAGTGCTTTCACACTTGGTACTTTCAACACTTTTCTAAACAAGACTAAGTATCGATGGGCTCATGCTGCCTAAAGAAACAATTGTACTACATGTTTCAAATGTATAGCTACTGAATCACATCACATACAGTCAGAAAGATGTATTAATTTTCATGTCATCACTTTCCATTAACTTTATCTAATATCTTCATGGTTTACTACAGAATTTTGTAGTGATACATCATGTTTTTCTCCCATACTTTCCTTGTTCATGTGCACACATGCTTTACTGGACTTTAACTTATTTTTCTGAAGACACGTAGCACCATTCATTGGACAGTGTGGACACAATTTCTTATGAGTCTAATAACTCTGGGTGCATAAGGAAGCATCCAAAATCAGTTGTGGACTGCATAAAATTTCCCTGCTTGGCTAGTTTTTATTTAGATTCGATAGACCAGCATTGCTGGATGTTTCCCTTAACCTGGAGTGGTTGTTTTGCTATGAGCAGTATGATTACTGCATACCATTGTCCCAGGATCAAGATTTTTTTTTATTAAAATTAGCAAAAATGTAGAGAATTTCTCATACTGGGTCTCATACTGCCTGCTGGCACCATCCCTTGACAGCAGGATGGTCAAGTTGAACAGCGAAAGTCAATTCTGTGTGATTTGAGATTTTTACCTCTTTCTTTTAGAATCTATTCACTGGGACTAGGTGTGTGTAAACAGAGTTTCACTGAGTTCAGTGGAATGGCATTGACTTGTATCATCTGAGGACATTTAGCTTCTATCCTACATTCAATTAAAATAAATAAAAAAAACCCCAAACAATCCCAATAACCCACAAATGAAGAAGCGTTGGGTATTTTTGTTAGTTGACTGGTTTTGTTTGGATTTGTTTGTTTCTCTTTATCATGGGTTAACCCTAACTGATAACTAAATACCACACTGGCAGGATGGGGGAGAGAATTGGAAGGATGAAAGTGAGAAAATTCATGCAGAATAACAGTTAGTTCTTCCCCCAGCTTTACATATGCTGAGCACAACATCAGATGGTGTAGAATATCCCTTTGGTCAGTTGGGGTCAGCTGTCCTAGCTGTATCCCCTCACAACTCCTTGGGCACCGACAGCCCACTTGCTGATGGGGTGGTGTGAGAAGCTGAAAAGCCCTTGACACTGGGTAAGCACTGCTCAGTAATAATGGAAACATCTCTACATTATCAATACTGTTTTCAGCACAAATCCAAACCACAGTCCCATACCAGCTACTATGAAGAAAACACTACCCCAGCCAAAACCAGTACAGAGTAGTCCATTACATTTCTTAGAATTATTGTACCTCCAGGAGATCAGCATTAAGTATTCACATATGAGACCTAGAGTTTAAGGATGACGTATTGCTGCATAAGGCAGCAATCAAGGAGTGAGCAGTGTATAGAAAATTATGCCAGCTGCTACAGTTAAGTGGCATTTTCTCTTGTCTTTCACCTTGGGCATAATAAAAGATGTCCAGGAAAGACACTTGATTGACAAAAAGACTTCACATGTTGTATATAGCATGTCTATTGGCTGACCTTCATCTGCTGTTCTACGAAAAGACCAAAGTCATGATCTTCTTAAATAGGCAAAGGTGATATATAAAATCTCATTTTGTACTGAGATGCCACCTGCCTCAGAAGAGGCATCCTCTATTCTGTTCCTTGGAGATGGCACTTGTCCTTTTATTCCTCCTTGTTTTAAAGATGATGAAGGGCATTGGATAACACCAGAAGTCCTTAGAATTCAGTAACTATTTTCCCTTTTCTCAGATAAAAAAATGTAGACTTTAGGAAAACATATTTTGGTACAATTCTGATTTAAATTAAGGATGAATTAGTGGGACAGATTGTCGACAGATGGCACTTGTCACAGGGTGGAGAATACAAGCTCTGAATGCACCTTCAAAATTTCAATAACACAACTTTGGATTCCCTCTGACAAAAGTGGGTAAGGGCAGTGGAGGCATTGCAGAATTGGAAAATAACAAAGATTTGCATATACTGTAAGTACAGCTGTCTCCTCGAGACACTGTATACAGAGTTTTACACAGAAACATACATGCACATGTGAACAAAACATGTCCCCTACTGCTCTACTGCACTACTGTCCACTGTTAGGTTCAGAAATCTACTGGTAGATCTGAGGCCAGGTCTCCACTGGGTCTTGTGCAGGTTGTTTGTCTGGCAGGAGCACCTCTATGCTGTTCTGATAGTCTCAGGAACTTCTCTCTTGAAGATACAGTGCAGCTTTGATTGCTTCTTGTGGTGTTTTGACCCTTGGTGGAGGACAGATGCCCCCCAAACTTGCTTTATCCTTCCCTTTTTTAGCTGGAAAATATGTATTGAGAGGCTTAGGAGTTGAGACAAAGACAGGGAGAGATCATTCCACAATTAGTGTCATGGGCAAAACAGACTCAATACATAATAAAGGAAAGAAAACTCTCTAATTTATTACACTACACTGTACAGACAGTGAAACCAGAATTGGATAATGAGAAGTGCAACCAGATCTTAAAGCAACTTCCCTCACTCCTCCTTTCTTCACAGATTTAACTTTATTAATAATTTTGCTCCCTTCTTCCCCTGCATCGTGGCACAGGGAGGGTGAGGGAATAGGGGATGAATCCTTCCTGTCAGGGCTTCACCTCCTCACCAACTGCCCCCGTGTGGCTCCCTTCCATGAGGTGCTGACCTTCAGGCCTAGATTACTCCAGCCTGGTCCCCCATAGAGTCACAAGTCTCCCCAGCAAACCTGCTCTGGCAAGGGTTGGTGTCTCTATGGGCTTCAGCTTTTGCTTCCAGGAGCTTGCTCCAATGCCGGCTTTCCATGGGGTCACAGCATCCTTCAGGTGCCCTCACCCGCCCTGGAGTGTGGTTGTCCACAGGCTGTAGATGTGATTTGTGCTCCCTGTCATCATCCATGGGCTGCAGGGGGACAGCCTGCTTCACCATGTTCTTCTTCATGGGCTGCAGGGGAATCTTGCTCTCCAGCGTCTGAACCACCTCATCCTCCCTCTTCTTCACTGACCTCGCTGTCCACACAGTTTCTTACATCTTCTCACTCCCTTCTCTGGTGGCAAGAAGTGGCTGCTTGCACTTTTTTTTCTTCTTAAATGTGATTCCCAGAGGCTCTATGACCATTGATGTTGGGCTTGGCCTTGGTCAACAATGACTCTGGCTTTGAGTTGGCTGGTGTTTACTCCCTTGGTCCTATAGAAAACTTCTAGCTGCTTCTTGCAGAAGCCACCCCTGCAGCTCCCCCTCCTCCACCAGAACTCAGCCACACAAAACTACACTTCTTTATGCTGTGTCTTGTCTCCCTCACTGGAGGCACCTTTACCCCTTACCTTTTTTTTTGGACCACTGTGACTGGTCTATCTAATTGGGATGAATGTGATTTATGTGCAGGCTTTGTTTCTAGCCAGACAGCTTTCTACATTTTAGGCTAAACAATAAGACAATTTTGCAAAATTTAATCATCCTGTGTTGTTATGCAGGTTGTAATTCCAATTAGAGTGTATGAAGACTTCTCTATAGCACTTAATCCTAAGTGTAGTTCAACCTGTGTCATTCTACTGGCTGATAGTGGCTAGGCAACCAGCCTGTAATATTCCATTGCATTCCCCTTGATAGGTGCAATGTCTTACATGAGAGTTGGCAAGATACTCAGGCACATGGGACTAGAGAAAAATCAGTGTGTTTGTTCTACATCTCCTGTTCTGAGTATATTTAATTGTGCTTTGCTTTTTTTTTTCCTTGGGGGTGGTGTGGTGGTTTTTGGTGTTCTTTGTTTAAAGGATATAAAGCCATGATGTTAAGATTATGTAGGTTAAGGCGAATGGTGTGTTTATCTACAGTTGATTGGATGATGACAGAATAAACTGTCAGGGAACACAGGGAGTTAAAAATATATAAAAATTAAAATATGAACAATGACCATGAGTCTCACTATAATGTTCTGAAAACCAGCTTGTATCTCCTGCTGCCTACAGCTTAGATTTGGGGACAAATATGCATTTTTTTGCAGTTAATAGGTGTACTTATTAATAAACTGGTATTACACTAGCTCTGGTTTGGCTGGTTTTCTACTAACTAAAATATCTGGCTGCACAAAATATTCAGTTAATTTGATCAGTTTCCAATAATTTGATGGGAAACACTTCTAGTACCCAGTGTAGTGATTCAAACATCTGTCATGGCATTGAAATGTTGGTTTCAGAAGCCTTTTCAGTTCACCCCATTTGGCAAAGAACATGTACTCTTTCTGACCCCTCCCCCCCATACATAAAGACTTGGCTTATTTCTAGAGCAATACACGTCATGACCTCCTGTCAAGGGTTCATATCTTCTTTTCTTTGTTTTTTCTTTACTCTGAATCTCTGCTTGTCATCAAGAGTCTGAAGGACATGGAAGAAAGTGCATCTGAGGAACTCACTAACCTGAGGCTAAAACAGGTTTCTGTACCATGTCTGTAAAACTTCTGTTAGCAGAAGCCTTGCTTAACACATTTCAGCAACCACATTAATGTAACACAGACATTACCCAGAGGAAAACACAGTTATGTTTTCATGAGGGTCTAAAAACTATGTGGTACCAAGTACCTGCATATTCAGTTACAAATTAATCTGTTTTTCCACATGCAGTGGCTAAGTAAAAGTTATTCTGTGAGACCATAGGACAATAGGACACTATTATTATTGGAAATGGAAGGGATAGTTTAATATAGTTCAATAGAAAAACTAAGAAAAATATGAAAAATGGGTATGTGTTCTTCATGTTGCTGCTACTAAGTGATCAATTGGTACTTCAGGAAAAGGGAATTATTTTTCAATATAGTGTTTATCAACAAGTTTCTTTTCAGTTACTGTAAATCAGTTATTTGGTTTCTTAAGGGGACAAAGTGTATTTTGAAGGTACAGGTTTTCTATGTGCCTGAAGCTTTTCAGAGTTACCTTCAAGTAGCTGATAAAAGAAAGCTATATAATTTATGAAAATATTTAGATGTTATTACTTAGCAATGCTGTGTTTGAAGACAGACATTATGAATGGGTATGAACACAAGCTGAGAGAGTTGGGCTTGTTCAGCCTGGAGAAGAGAAGGCTCCAGGGAGACCTCATTGCAGCCTTCCAGTTCGTAAAGGGGGCCTACAGAAAAGTTCAAGAGGGTCTCTTTATTCTTAAGCATAGTGATAGGACAAGTGGTAATGGCTTTAAACTAAAAAGGGATAGATTGAGGGTGGTGAGGCACTGGAACAGTTTTCCCAGAGAAATTGTGGATTCCCTGTGCCTGGAAGTGGCCCAGGTTGGATGGGGCTTTGTGTAACCTGGTCTCGTGGAGGGTGTCCCTGCTCATGGCAGGGGAGTTGGAACTAGATGATCTCTGAGGCCCCTTCCAAACCAAATTATTCTATGATCCTATGGTTTTATGCATGATTGGCAAGTGTATGATTGGCATTCTTTAGATAAACTAGATTATTTTATGATCCTTCAGGTGATGTCTGTTCCTTTATGAATATCTGGTGTGTTGGATACTGACTGATGCTGCTGAAGGCAGGTAATATATAGTGGATTCCTTTTGAAAAGGTTATGACTACTTACTGTAAAATTATTAAAATATGTACATCTGGAAAGAAACCCTATTTTTTAAAGATACTCAATCCCTGGTCATACTCTAGAGGATGATTCCCAAAATTTCCATTGCCTAATATTAGATAAGAATTTGATATTTTAGTGTTTTCAAGTTCCGCTGAAGGCTGATACCCAGCCAAAAGGAATCACAAGTCACAAGCAGAAATTAATCTTACTAAAGACCATCCTATAAACTTGCACCCATCACTTTCTGTACAACCCACTGACTGACCTCAACATACTCCATGTATAAATCAGGATTTCAACATGAGAAATATCTAAAGAAAAAAAAACAAACTAGAGAGAAGTTACAGTGATGAGTTGTTTGGGAAAGGAGGGATGAAGCACAAAAAACCAAATTACTGTTCAATAAGAAAGGCTGTTCTGCGTTGTGATCAACTCTAAAGAGTATTTGGCATGAGGACTGTCACAAAAGCAAAGATGATAATGCTCCTGCTTCTATGAAGCATTTTTCTAAAACAGAAATATTTCTTTTTATCAGTTCTGCCACTTCTACCTTGTTTCTGTATTTAAACTTATAAGAACAATTACCACCACAACAAGAATTTTCATCAATTGTCATTCATACAGAGTTATAGTATGGAATGGGAGGTGTATGTTCAAAGCCAATATACGTTTGTTTTTTTTTTCCCCTTTAAAAAAACCAAACTGAGGCATGCTTCCTGCACTCCAGCTCACAGACACACACCACAAAGATCAAAAGCTAACAAAAAACCCCATTCTCAGTTGTCATAAATTTTTAATAAAAAGATGGCTAAAACCCTCAAACTGAATACAAAACTAAATACAAATTCTGATATTTGGTTTATTTTTGCTATAGTTATGAAAATTGCACATATTTTAATAGGAAAAATTAAAAACAAGTTTTAAAAGAGTGTCTGTGTTTAATAATGCTTTATTCCCAATACTTCAGTCCTGAGTTTTAGAGATTGGTTTACAGCAATCTAAATCTTGTGTAGAAAAGTCTGGAAAATATGAGTGATAAATGTACTTCTTCATGAAGAGTCAGGACTGACCTGTAAATCAAACCATGAAGCCCCCTTCTTTTCTGCACTCCACACAAACTGCAACCTGATGAGGCAAGCTGGATTAAAAGATATGGTTATGTAGTATGGTCACATAAACTGCTGTCACAGGGAGAGGTAGCACAAGAGAAGAATCACAAAGGAAGGGAGGTATCAGGACAAATCTCAGAACTCGAAAATATGTTAGAGAAGCAGATCATAATGGAAAGAAGCACGTCCAATACTTGTGTGTGGGAGAAAAAATGAAGAATTAGAACATAAAAATTAAAATAAAATGCAAGGAAGATGGCTAGGAAAAATAAGGGCGAATCAAGATAAAGATAATTTCAAAGATGAACATGAGAACGTGTTCCTGGTGTAAGTGATCAGGAAGTAGGGGTGTTTGAAATCAAACAAATGCCTATGCGGTAGATCAAGGTCTTAGCAAAGAGAAAAAGAGAGCTTTATGGAAAAAAGGAAGAAAAAAACAACAAAAGATAAGGGACCTCTGTGGAAAGGAAAAGACAAGAAAAATGCAGGTACACGCCAGCTGCCTAGCTACTGAGCACCCTAAGGACTGCACGGGGTTGTTTCTGCTGCTTCTTTACATTGCTTTCTGAGGTCATTCCTCACTTCTTTATGTCAACAGCTGCAGAGGTGAAGCCCTGAAGGTGTCAGTGGAGATATAAGGGAAGAAACCACATGCTGGCAGTGGCTGCACGGATATATGATGCACTGAGGAAGCAGCTGAGCAGAGCAGCTGCCACACTTGGTCATGTTTTTCCAAGTTTTATAATTTTCTGACAAGAAGTGGAACAAAAACCATCATATCTGGGGGCAAAATGGCTTACTCTGTGACAAGATGTTTTGCTGTACCTTAACCAAGCTCAGGTCTGGGAGATAAAAAAGGGAGAGGTCTCTTCTTGAGTTTACTGTTTCATAAATGGCATCAACAACAATTACCTAGCAAGCAATTGCACCTTGGAATGGTGGGGGTTTGTTACTGTTTGGGGTTTTGGGGATTTGTTTGGTTTGTTTTTTTTTAACCTGCCACTTAAGTGTAGCCCATTAATTCATGGGTTTGCATAATTTGCTCAAGAAAAATTGACAAAGATTTTTTTCAGATATTTTACTATCAAACTAATCTAATTAACACCTCTATTAATGCTGTCTGAGTTATTTAAATTGCCCTTCAGTCTAAACCTTGACAGATGACTCGCTCTGGTTCATGGATGAATTTGCTTTCTTGGATTTGACAGATAATAAAAACTGAATATGTAAAGGGAGGTTGTGGGGCCAGGGGGAAGGAAAAGGCTGGAAATAGACGAAGGAAGGATAATCCTAGATATAGAAGGAAATCCAAACAGCTGTTACAGAACTCTGTTTTTTCTTAGATGTTTTGATATTAATTTATGATACAGTGTTTAAGGTGCTAGATTAGGAGTAGGAATACTTGGTTTCACATGCTTGCAATTCTATGGAGCATTTATGTCATAATGAACATCCTTGTCCTGATCCTGTACCTCCAGCTTTAAAAGGGAGATGGTATTTCCCTTTCTGTCAGGATAAACTGATGAATACTGAAGTACCCACTGTTAAGAGAGCCTGATGGCTGAAAACAAAATGCTGCCACTTATTAATTAGACCTCTGTGTGTAGTGCTCTGGTATCAAGATGAATTATATCAAGCAAAATTATCTTATTTTAAAATACAATTCTATAAATATAAAAGTATTCAGAGCTACATCCTCTAAAACCACCAAATTATACTCTTCACTTTGTGAAATTAGCTGAAAATGAATCCTCTCTCTGACCTGAGTTTACACAGAGCTATGCAAATCTGTCTGTCAAGAGTGTCGTGCCCTAAAAGCCTACCAGTCTTTGCAAACCCCTGCATTTAAAAAAAGGGAAATTGCTTCATGTGGAAGATTCACATTATGCATGCAATGACTCCTGGAAGGCTAGTGTTCTTCACCCAAATTAGGAATGTGTACAGGAGGGCTTGTCTATACTTACTTAATAATAAATATCATTTAACCTGGACACGCATTCATTGTGACCTCCTGTTAAGTGATTTACTAAACAAAACATCGGAGACTTGTTTTGTTCTTAAGACTGAAAGAATTATTCAACTCAAGGGAGTAGTCTGGTGAATAGGTTAATATTCTGTCAGGTCACAGGCTGTTTGCATCATGGCTAAGGCTAAATCCAGCTGAAGTGAGAATGACCAAAAATCAATCTTTTTTAAAGGTTGTAAAAGCCAGAAGCTTAATAATTGTATACACGATTATTCAAGAAGTATACAAAAGTATTTTTCTACATAAACCTAACATAAATCAGCACAGGATTATATGGCATAGTCAGTTCTTGGAAAAGTGCATTAAACATTTCATAAAATGACAGTGTCTTTACTTAAGTTGCAGAAGAACAAGTCCATTTGAAAGAAGGGAATAGAGTGATACACAAGATGCATACGTAAAAGGAGGACATTGACCGTCAGCTACTGCATGCCAATGTTTCCTCAATGTTGTCTGTAATGGGTATCACATTTCAAGGACAAGGACAAAAATGAAGAAAGGACATTTCTCTCAGTCACCAATGCAAATTAAACCCAAGATGGAAATAATGATATTTTAATGATCAACTGTAATTATGATATTATGATATCATTATCGTTCTTTGAATTTTTTTTTAATGAATTTGCAAGCCTCCATAGTCTTCCAAGGGGATAAAGCAAATCCAGACTCTGAAAAAGTAGGAAAACAAAAAAGCACCTGTCTCAAATTTTCAGAAAATGGGGAGTTTTTTAAAATAACATACCAGTTTTCTTCTAGGAGCTCCTCCACTGAATAAGAATTGAGCATGTACAAAAGAAACTGAGTAGGGAACGATCCATAGATCAGAACAGGTTCTTGAATAAGTTCAGACCTTTGAAATACGGAATTGTAGAATCATGGAATGATTCTGTAGTAATGAATCAAATGTCTTGCTGTAATTCATCTAATAGTTCATTCAGTTATATTGGCTCGAGTGTGTGTATTGTCTCAAATTAGTATATTGCCATCTATGCAGATGACTCAGGAGTTCATGGAGCACTGTAAGAATTCACAAAGGCCCTATGTACCTACAGAGGATAAGCCCTGACACTCAGCTGTAGGTGGAATTTGTGTGCCTAGCATTAACTGTCCTTTAACACTTACAACCTCCTTCTTCTATTAGTAGCTGCTTTCTCTTCCACCCCTGCCATTGTCCTTTCCATGATTTTCAGACTCTGACCTTCTGTTCCTTAAGTCATAATTCCTGTATTTTATTATATCCTTGCTTTCACCTTTTTTCTCTCAACTACCCATTTGCCTCATCTCAGTCCTGTTCATTTACCAAAATACAGAGATTGGCATCAAAGGTAAGCTTGCATTAACATATGTAGGACAAAGTAGTAGTTTTATTAAACTTTTTCTTTTTGTTCTTTGCATTACAAACAACTTTAGCTACTTTATTCCTGATAAAATTTGATGTTAGAAATAAGGAAGATTTTTTTTAAGTCTGGCAAAAATATTATTTTCAAAACTTGGCACTGAACTATCTTAAGTCCCCAAGCTCTGACTACTTTCTTTCCAGCATTTTGCAGCGACCTCATGTCTTCACTGCCCTCATAAAGATGAGGCCACTGATGCTTGTTGTCCCCAGTGGTGTTGGTCTCCTCAGTCTTCTAGAATTTGGTGTCCTCATGACCTGCTTGTATTTGTGAGTAGACAGTCTTTGATGACAAGATTGAACATTGCTAAACTTGCAATTAAAAAGACAAGTATTTCCATTTTTGCCATTGTATCCCATGTGTTTTTCACTAATAACGATTGAAACTATTGTGAGTGCACCTCTGCATTTAATTTGAGACTTCAGTGCCTAAAGCCCACACAATATCCCAGTCACAATTCTATCCCCTTGTTTGCTAGGACTGCTTGGCTCTATTTGTATGTGAAGACTCCAGCTTTCTAACACGAGATTGTTCCAGCGCCAGGAACATCATTCCTCTCCCCTTTAAACATTAGAAAACTAATCTGCTTGGTTTTGTTTTCTGGGTTTTTTGGGGGTTTTAGTCATTTGAGATAAGATGTCAGATGTATAAATGCTTTAGAGTGTGTCGAAGCAGATCTTTCCCTTCTCCAGTCTACCAGTTTCTACCACATTCTGAAGCAATGTTTAAACAAAGCTTACACTAAAGATCAAGATTTTACTATGAGGGGCTCAATCTCGGAATATGAAAGACAATTAAACATTATTACTGAGAACACTATTGGTAATAGCTCAAATACTAGATTCAGGCATAACTAGTGCATTTATGATTAAGGTAGATAAAGCTGAAAGAATTCAGCATAAACTTGCTCAGAAATTATTTGCTGTTTTTATGATGACTGTGTGGGAAGAAAAAAAAATCCTTCTGTGATAAAACATAAAAAAATGCTTATCCAGAATTGAATGAGAGAGATAAATGTTGAAATTTTTTAAGCAAATGAAGAGCAAAATACCACTTTGACCTTGGGAACAGACAGGGTAGGTTCAAAGTGTGAAAAGAAAGATCTTGAATCTTGCATTTTTATTTCAGCTGGCTGGGTTTCAGGGCACTGCATATATTTTCCTGGGACAAGGTGAAAGAACTAGAGGAGGATAAATAGTTTTATCATTTATTTAATCTGAAGGTTGTCCCCATGAGGTGCTAATCTTATTCACTTGTCATCGTCAATCAATTTATGATGCAAGAGGGAAAGGTGTGGGTGTGGGCTTTAAAATCACTAAGTATTATGTGTGAGTGTGTCTGGAAGCAACTTTGGTTCTACAGGACAGTACTGTAGCCTCTTCAATTGACAGCACTAGCTATAGAAAGAATTGTGAAATCCTCTTGCAAGCCTGTCACCTTTAATTATAATCTTCTGAGGTCTTTGCAGATAATAGTTCCTATTTCTTTCATAGTAAATAACTGAGTATGAGAAAGCTGGGTTGCTTTTCCAATGCCCAAGACAAATAAAGCTTATGGTCTCTTTTCAGAAGCTTTGTCTCTTAACAGAAACATTTTCAAATAAAGAATGTGTTGCTGTTACATACAGTGCTGTGTAGACTGTGATTGTTGCCTTGAACAGGTGGGGGAGAATGTAGCCCCTACACATCCCAAGAGATTGATTGCTAAGAAATCAATAGCAGTAATGCTGCATTTTTGTGTCATTATTTTTTGCTTTGAGTTGCTTTACCACTTTTCCATAATAGCTCCAAGACATTCTGGTCAACAGCTTAAAAGCAGCTTACTGAATTTCTTGTCATAAGCTATCCCTTAAAAACACTAAAATGTAAAAGGCTGTTTCATACTAAGAGTCACTCAGAATCACAGAGTCACAGAATAGTTTGGGTTGGAAGGGGCCTCAAAGATCATATAGTTCCAACCCCCCTGCCATGGGCAGGGACACCGGCCACTAGACCAGGTTGCCCAATGTGGCCTTGAACACTTCCAGGAATGAGGAATCCATACCTTCCCTGGGCAATCTGCTCCACTTCAACACTGGCAAGATATCACACTTCCAGCCTACAGTGGTTTTGTTTTTTTTCAGGGTTGGCCATGTCATTAATAATGGCTGGGTGTTTGAAAGGGTGGAAAGTGATCAGGTAATCGTGATTCTACTGTACAACTATGCTTTTATTATAAAGTTACTAGTTCAAAATAGAGAGATGGAACATATTCTGTAGATATGTTTTAGACTTGTAGATTTGTGATTTTATACATCAACCAAAAAAATAGAGATAGACAGACATTACTTTTTCCATTATGGCTGCAGAATTCTTTTTTGTGGTGGTTTGATCCTGGCTGGAGACGGATGCTCACCAAAGTTGCTCTATCACTCCTCTATTCAGCTGAGAGGAGAGAAAATATATATTGAGAGGCTTAGGAGTCGAGATACGGACAGGGAGAGATCATTCTGCAATTAGGGTCATGGGCAAAACAGACTCAACATGGAATAAAAAGGAAAAAAAATAAGCATCTAATTTATTACACTACACTACATGCACACACAGTGAAACCAGAATTGGATAATAAGAAGTAAAACTAGGTCTTAAAACACTTCTCCCCATTCCTCCCTTCTTCACAGACTTAACTTTATTCATGATTTCTCTCTCTTCTTCCTCCCCACAGTGTGACACGGGGTGTGTGGGGGTGTGGGTGGGGATGGGAGGGCAGGGAATGGGGGTTTCAGTCAGCTCCTCACGAGTTATTTTCCTTCTTAGCAGAAGGCAGAGGTCATTCCTTATCCTATTCCTTTGCTGCAGGGTGGAGTGCCACCCACAGGAGACAGTCCTCCACAAACTTGTCCAAAGTGAGTCCTTTCCCATATGGCTTCAACTCTTCACCAACTGCCCAAAAATGGGTCATTTCTATGGGATGCAGTCATAGAATCATAGAATATCTCTCAATCTCTCAGACCCAAACTGCTCCAGACTGGTCCTCCACAGAGTCACAAGTGCCCCAGCAAACCTGCTCTGGTGTGGGCCTCTCTCTCTTTCCATGGGCTGCAGGTCCTGCCAGGAGCTTGCTCTAATGCAGCATCTTCCATATGTCTCTACCTGCTCCAGTGTGGGGCCTCTCCTTGGGCTGCAGGTGGAGTCTCTGCTCACCATTATCTTCCATGGGCTTCAGGGGGACAACCCACTCGATCAGCTGCAGGGAAATCTTTCCCTCTGGTGCCTGGAGCGCCTCCTCCCCTACCTTCTTCACTGACCTTGGTGTCTGCAGTTTCCTCCATCTTCTTACTCCATTCTCTGGCAGCAAAAAGCATCTGCTAGTGTTTTTTTTCCTCCTAAATGTGATTCTCAGAGGTGCTGTGACCATCACTGATGGGCACAGCCTTGGTCAGTGGGACCAGCCTTGAGCCCAGCTGGTGTTTACTGTGTTAGGCCCAGGTGAAGCTTCTAGCTGCTTCTTGCACAAGTCACCCCTGCAGCACCTCCTCCTCCCCCAGAACCGTGCCATGAAAAAACACCATATCTGTTCTCTCTGCAACGTTTGGTGTTATTACTTGCTAGAGTTCAAGTACAAAGTCATTGTCAGCCACAGGAACTTGTCTTTTGCATGCCAGAATTATTAATACCACCACTCCTCAATGCTTTAGTGGTCCAATGCTGAGGTGGATTCAGTAGGATTGTAGAAAGCCTTGCAGAGAAGATTTCAGCTCTAATCTAATTTAAAACTAATGCAGGAGAAGGGCCAAGAACAGAAGTATAGTAGTTTGAAGATAGATCTTGAAGTGGTATTTGTTACATTTGAAATCATGAACAGAGCTGCAGAGCCACAGCAAAGGTGAGGCAAGAGGGTACTCCAGTTTGTGTTGCTGCTACAAATTGCCCAGGAAGGAAGGTGCAGGACCGTAGCAGTCCCAGTGTCTGGAAGGAAGTCAGGAAATCTGTAGGTGGGTAGATGTAGCTGTATACCTCTTATGAAACAACAGGTCTCACTGGGAAGTCATCCCTGAACTATCTAGCAATTGGCTGGTTCAGGTACTAATGGCAGTAATGTGCAGAGACATCAGAGCTTACACATGATGCACAGACTTGCTGGGACCTCAGGGAAGCATCTAGGCTGCACCATATTGTCAGAACTATGCTGCCAATATTAAATGAGCTTGAAGCCAGGCTGTGAATGTCCTCTCACTCTGCTGTTGCACCTTTGTGAGGCTGCATTCACACATTCCCCACACCCCATAGTGCCATCAACTCTCTGTGCACTGACAGAGCACAGGTTCCATTTCAACTCATTTCTTTCTTTTCTCCCTCAGCAATGCACAAAAAAGCAGCTGGTGGGAGAGTTGGTTATGCTGCTTGACACCAGCTGAGAGTTCCCTTATGCTACAGAGAATTTCAGACCTTTCATTAGGGTTTCTGAGCAGTGTGAAATGGCAGGAAGAGAAAGAGGGATTCTGGCATATGGCTACACACACTGCCTTCATGTCAAAAAACTTGAGTTGGAACAGCCATTAAACCCAGGACTGAACAGGATAACATCTCCAGAGCATTAAGTATTATATGATTATATGAACTTGGGAAAAAACTTGGGAGTAAACCAAGGAGGGACTATCGTAGATAAAAAAAGAAGAAATTAAAGGAAAGACTTTGGTTTTTTGATAAAAATGTTCTTCAGTTCTTACATGATTTCCTCCATCCGGATCTGAGTTTACTCCCATTTCCAGTCTGCTGAGTTGGCTTTATCCTTACAACTTCACTCCATTATCTTTCCCTCTAAGTCCCTCCATCGTCCCCTGCTTCCTTCCCTTCTTGTCTTCCTCTTTCAAAAGACATCATTTTGGCAAAATCTCTTACCAGAGCTGAAAAACCCACAAGAGCAAAAGCATAAAAAAAATGGAAAAGGAGGTTAAAGTAGATGAAATATGGTGAGGGGAAAGTTAACAGGGCAAATGAGCCTTTCAGGGAAACTTTCTTAATGCCTGTACAGCTGATAAATTGGGTAGAATTTAGTTTATTTATTCTAGGCATATTTTAAAATCCTATAGACTTTTGACAGAAAGCATATCATTGTTTTACATGTAATGAACTGAGAATTTTTTACCAAAACAATATTTTTTCATCAAAATACTAATTTTTCATTCCATCTTCTCTGTCCCTAAGCCCTAGAGTGATTGAGACTCTCTACCAGTTATGTTGTGGCTTAATGTACTGAAATTTAGTCCTGCTTTTTGTTTTTGTTTTTGTTTTTGTTTTTGTTTTTGTTTTTGTTTTGTTTTGTTTTGTTTCCCCTGTCGGAGGAAACCTGGTGAAGGCAGAAAAAGGACCTGCTCTGTATTATTTGTAATTCAGTAAAGTTACAGTTTCACTGCAAAATCAAGGTCTTATTTTGCTGGCATCCATTACATGGAGAGTAATAAAACAGACAAGGAAGGAGGGAGATTTGTATTATTATTATCCCCATTGGACTGAAGAGATGATTAAAGATGGATATATATATATATATATATTGCCTGTCAAAAAGCAAGTCCCTTTCAGAAATAATACTCCAGACACCCTACCATCACACTCATCCTCTTGTACTTTTCTTATACCTAATGTGGCTTGTGTTGCTGTTGAACCTGTTTCCTTTATGAGTAATATGAAAAACAAACAGAATGAGGAATCTCAGAACTGCAACATTAAAAGCTGGCAACCATGAGCAGAAGTATAATGTCCTAGGGACCCTGCTTTGGCAGGGGTTTGGACCCAATGATCTCTCAAGGTCCCTTCCAACCCCTACAATTCTATGATTCTATGATTCTATAATACTCCTAATTTCCATCCATTTTCCATACCCTGGATTTAGTAGATTGCTTATTATAAGCTTCCCTCCCCTCCTCAACAAATAAAGGACTGAGATATCTCAACTCAAGTTTCTGATGATGTTTAAAATTTCCTAGGATCGTACCCCGTCTGTTTCAAAAGAAAGACTTTCATTCCAGGTTACTTCAATTCATGGTAGGTATTTCTAAGTCTTCCATGCCAGTTTGCTTAATCTTTCATTTGAAAATTCCTCCTTGCCTATTGTCGTCCTGTCCTCTTCATACTCCAAAATCCCCCAGCAAAAAATTCTCAAGACTGTCATAGACCAAGCTCTAAAACACTCACATCTATGAAATATTTTTGGTTTCATGAAGCAAAATCCAACAGCATTTCATGTAGTAAAAATATAATCATTAGCTGCAATGTTGTATAGCATTCCATACACTTATATTCTGGCTTTACCAGTTTATGAACATAGCATACATATCTATAAAGGTATATAATATACTTATCTATATATACATCTATAGGGCTTAAAAATACAGATTAATCTCTGATTTTTTAGACTGAAACTGAAAAAAACCCCAACATACAACATGTGTTATGTATTAGAGGTAGTGCATGCATATGCATACACAAACTTTCTGACAAATACTATTGTGGTGCTTGGCTCATTTACATCCAAGTGTTGTGTCTGGGGTTTGTTTTGTTTGTTTTTTTTTTTTTAAATAAAGCTTCAGGCATCAGGCTCCAGGCCAACACTACAGAAAACTAAGAAAAAAAAGAATAAAAAAGGAAAAAAAAGCTGTAAACCAAGCATTGCTATGTTTGCCAGCTTTGACATATTGGGTGACAGCATAATACATTTCTCTCTAATCTAACACATAACCCCATTGTAATTAAAATCTAGCACATTTTGCACAAGGTCACATTTAGTTTTATTGACCACTGTGATGCTCGAAAAATTATGAAGATGGCTTGAAATGTCTCAAGTGCTCAAGCAAATAGATGTAAAATGTTTCTCACTTGAAAACCAGCTAGGTAATTGTCCTTTTCTTTTGTGATTTCTGTAGAAATCTCTCTTTGTGTGAGGGCTGCAGTATACCAGTCAGAAAATTCTCTGTGCTATTATCACTCAGCTTAAGGTTTTTGAAATGTCAACTATAAAGTAAGGCTATAATGTGTGTTAGATTTTTTTTATTTTTTTTTAATGTAGCTGAATTTTGTGGCTATTCTAACAACTTCAGGACAGAAACCCAAAACAATTTTTCTTCTGCCTTCTGATGTGATTCCTCCGAGTCCTTTACTAAACTGCATGGATATGAACTGGCTTTCTTTTTAAATACTTAATGTAGATGGAGTGGTTATGCTCTAAGCCACACATATTTTATACCTTCTTTATGATAATATCAAGACTGACTGGGGGTTTATTTTTCATTGGATATGAAAGGTGTGATTCGATATTACAACTTTTTGTGTGATATGTTGAAGGTCTAGAATTTTTCTGTTCCATAATTAAACAAAAGCAAAATCTTAAGAAAACTACAAAAAATATTGAAAAAAGTCATTCTATTATGGTCAAACCTTCTTCAGATCTGAGAAAACCTCATGTTCTTTCTGAACATTTATTTTCCCTACTGAGCCCTATGGAAGTAACAAGGAATGGTAAGCAGATAGAGGGTTTCAGGTCAACCAGGGTGAAAGGTGTTCTTTGCCTCACTTGAGAAATGAGTTAGAAAATTTGAGGGATTTACCTTAAGAGTTTTTTGAGCATTTAATTAGCCATGGGCTGGTGTGAAGACCTTAGCAGCCCTGCACATAGGACTAAGTGAAAATTAAGAGTCCAATCCATTCTACATTTAGACTTTAAATGAAGTGTTAAAATTATGAGGCTGGATATTTTAAATTGTCTCGTGTCATTAGAGAGAGCCATCTGCCTACAAAGACATCTAAGATCCAATTTTCTTTCAAAGCATACTTCTCTTTGCAGTTACTGTAAGCAAAGTGTAAGATAAACAGCAAAGACAGCTCCTAAAATGTTAATGTTGGATGAAATTTATCCAGGTGTAAGGTAGGGTATCAAGTTAAATTCTGGTAAATTAAGGTTATGAGGATACCAGCAGTGTTCAGTGTAGTGATATAGATGCTAAAGTAATCATAGAAGTTAAAGTTTTAGTATCGTGCGAAATAGGTGAAAGCGTTACTTGCTAGGGCATAACTTCTAATATAATTGAACTCCATGTGTATTACAGGCTGATACAATGAAGTTGTCTTCAATTTATAAAGAACGTGCCTGTCTTGATCTGGTACCTTGATTACCTTATAAGCTCTAGTTATTCCCTATTCTGAGGCCAAATCTTGTGATCTGTGCTGGTTCACATCCTACTTGTTTAGAGCACAAGATAATCTTGCAGATGATCCAGCATGAGACACAAATTTCTCAGTGCCTTAAGAATGATGGAAAATGTTTTTTAATTCCTGTTAAATTATATCCAAGTCCTTTGTTTCTAACACACTCCTTTTACTAGTTACAATCATCATATCTGCAAAATGTACTAATATTTAGTTCATTTTCACGCCATTGAGGAAAAAAAAAACAATAGAAGAAAACATATGAAATAAGAATATTGGAATGGAACTCCCATTTGTCTGAAAAACTTCTATTAATCATTTCATTCTGTTTTTAAAAGATGCCATATATGTATTGAAAAAGAGATTTATTTCACCTTGAATCATATAATCTGATTTTTTTTCATGACCTTACCACAGACAGTCTTACAAGGGCTCTGGATATGCGAACTGTGATCTATGGATGTATTCAGCAGTGCAGCTGAGATTTCCTAGACTAATGATTAATGTTGGGTTCAGGCTGTCCATTGCACATCCTTTACTATGGCATGAGCACTATATTCTGAATTCCAGAACAATGTTGTAAATAGACAACATCATTTGATATGATAGCAGTGAAGGCAATTGCTAGCAGCAATTAATTTCCATTTATTTTAATGGACTTAGGGTGTCATTAAAACAATAGGAAGAGATTAATATAGGACCCCAAAACTGAAACAGTCTATTAAGATGTTTGCTCAAGCCAATAAATATCAAACAAATAGATTTTCAGAAATTTTTCTCCAAGACACAGTAAATGCATGATCTCATTCTTACTTCCACCTCTCACACTCTTGAGTCTGCCAACAGCAGCGGTACTCATGTTTTCTGAAGGTATCCTAATGCTGTGCATGCTCTGTCACACTTTAAGGAATATGATCAGTAAAGGGTTTTGAAGGCTGTGAGATGAAAGAGCTTTTCCTGAGTGATTCTCTGGAGATACAAGTTCTTTGACTTTTAATGTTCATTTGAACTTCAGTACTGCTCTTTATTAACACAAGATCCTTTCCACTTCCATAGAATCTCAGAAGAGTTTGGGTTGAAAAGGACCTTTACAGACAATCTAATCCAATCCCCTTGCAATAAGCAGGGACATCTTCAACTAGAATGGTTTGCTCAGAGACCTTTCCAACCTGACCCTGAACACTTCCAGAGATGGGTTTCCTGGGAAACCTGTTCCAGTATCTCACTGCCAGCATTATCACAGAATCACAGAAGTGACCTCTGGAGATCATCTAGTCCAATTTCCCTGCTCAAGCAGGATCACCTAGAACATGATCACTGATTCTGTGGTTCTGTTTGCCCTGTCTCTAATAGCTATTTTGCAAACCACACTGGGCCAGATGGCTCAGTTTAGCAGAAAGATGAGTAGTAGAATCAGAACCATCAAAGTTGGAAAAGACTTTCAAGATCATAAAGTCCAACTGTGAGCCCTACACCACTGTAGCCATTAAACCATCTCCCAAAGTACTTTGTCCACCTGTTTTTAAAATATTCCCAGGGACGTTGACTCCAGCACCTCCCTGGGCAGACTGTTCCAATCTTTCAGTGAAGAAATTTTTGCTAATATTCAATCTGAACCTGCCCTGGCACAACTTGAGGCTATTTCCTCTTGTCCCATTGCTAGTCACCAGGAAAAAGATGCCAACACCCACCTCATTACAACCACCTTTCAGATAGTTGTAGAGAGCAATAAGGTCTCCCCTCAGCTTCCTCTTCTCCTCTCCAGGATGAACAGCCCCAGCTCCCTCAGATCCATAATCAACCTTGTTCCCCTTTTTTGGACATGCTCCAGCTCCTTGATGTCCTTCCTATACTATGGCACCCAAAACTGCACATAGTACTCAAGGTGTATCCTCACCAAGGCTGAGTACAGGGGCAAAATCACACTGTTCCTAATACATTCCAGGATGCCATTGGCCTTCTTGGACACTGGTGTACACTGCTGGCTCATGTTCAGCCAGCTGTCAATCGATACCCTCAGGTCTCTCTCTGCTGGGCAGCTCTTCAGCGACTCTTCCCAAGCCTGTAGTGCTGATGGGCATTGTTGTGACTGAAGTGCAGGAACCAGCACTTGGCCTTGTTGAAACTCATACCGTTGGTTTTGGCCCATCGATCGAGTCAAAGTCCCTCTGAAGAGCCTCCCTACCCTTAAGCAGATTGATACCTTCACCCAGCAAACATACCAAGGGTGCACTCTATTTCCTCATCCAAATCGTCAATAAAGATGTTGAACAGGAGTGGCCCCAGCACTGAGCCCTGGGGAATACCACTTGTGACTAGCTGCCAACTGGATTCAACACCATTTAACACAGCTCTTTGGACCTAGCCATCCAGCTAGTTTGTTATTCAGCAAAGTATGTGCATCTCCAAGCCATGAGTAGCCAGCATCTCCAGAAGAATGCTGTGGGAAACTGGTTCAAAGACTTTGCTACAGTTATGGTAGACAACAGTCCTTCCCTCATCCAGTAAGCAGGTCACCCTGTCATAGAAGGGGATCAAGTTATTTATTGACCCATGCTGACTGATTGCATAATGGCACTCAAGATGATCTGCTCCTTCAGCTCGCCTAGAACTGAAGTCAAACTAACAGGCCTGTAATTTCCCAAATCATCCTTCCATCCCTTCTTATATATGGGGTTATGTTGGCTGATTTTCAATTTGCTGGTACCTTTCCAGTCAGCCAGGACTCTGATAGATGACGGAAGGTGGCTTGGTGAGCACCCCCGTCAGCTCTTTCAGGATCCTGAACTTCACCTCCTCATGATCACTGCAGCCCAAGCTACCTTTGATCTTCACATCCCCAATGAGCCTCTATTATTCAGAGGTTTCCTTCTTATTTTCCTTTTTCACACTCCTGAATCATTTTCTTGTGCTCACAGACTTTAGTCCTCCAGCAGCAAAAAGTCTAAGAGCTCTGATCTGCAGCTTGTCTAATCTATTCTTTTCTATCACATTGATGGAACAAGGGTAATTAGAATACAAAAGAGTACCCTGTAGCTATCCAGAAGTCCCCTGAAAAAGCCAATGAATATTTCCTGAGTGAAACCATCTTATACTAGAGGAAGAACTTAAGAGTGTGTGGTTTACTATACAAAAAAAGGAAAGAACGAAACAGTTTCCTCATTTCACAAAAAAGTAATGCATAAGTTTGAGACCTGCTGATTTTTTAACTCTGAAAAATTAAATGCACTACAAAATTCTTCTGTTAATGTAGAACTCATTCAGGTTCAAAAGGTCTTGCTTAGAATATTGTAATACAGTTAAATAAAGCTGAGATGCTATTTAATCCTTATAGAGATAGCATAAAAATAATAATAAAAACACATTAAAATGTCCAATTAATTAGGAAATTCTGGTTTGGGAAATTTATGAAATGGATAAAAAAAAAAATCAAGTTCCCCTTATTTTTTCCCCTTATTTTTTTCATAACTTTATGGCACAGCTACTTTAGTGTACAACCTTAGTAAGAAATAAGTATTAAGTTTGAATCTATGTATGAATTGAAGCAATTCCAGATTTCACCAGCCTTTGCTGGCTCTTATCAGATTGGATCCATTTCTCTTTAGTGGTAAACTCGAATTATTAATTAATTTTACAAAAGAAAGGGAAACAAAATCTAGCTGCATGTTTTGTGTCATCTATAGTCAAATCATGCTTTTGAAATAATTTTATGATAACTTTTTTTTTTGATAACTACATATTATAATAGTAATTTGGCTGGTAAACACGCTACACTGATGCAGAATATAGACAGAAATAGAGTTAAAAGTTAGAAAAGTAACTTCCTCATGATCATGGCTTTCACATAAAGATGTAAAAATTACCAGTAGCAATCTTAACTTCACCAAACTGGTCTCATTGTTCTTTTATATATATTTGGGGCAATGAGGTGAAAATAGGAGATAAAGTAGTGAGGAAACACTTCTTCACGTTAACTACCAGTAGAGACAACACTGAGTAGGAAAGGTTGGTTGTAGGATAAATAAAAACTCAACTTCTCTTTCTGTATGAAGGTTAAACACTGTCTTTACAATATGCAGGTATACAGGCTATGAGAGAACTCTTTGTCAAGCTATCTTCTCATTCATAACTGTGACACACAACTCAGATGTCCTGCATGCAGTTTGTTATTGTTTCCCCTCTAATGCAATTCAGTACAAATAAAGACTCATAGCACATAAAGAATCACCGCAGTTGACTGAACCATGATAAATCAATCTCATTAATAATAGGAATATTCTGAAAACCTTCCTGCTTCACCTAGTTTTAAATGAGCCTGTTTTCCATAGTTCACCACATTTCCTATTGTATCCAACCTAACAGCTTTACAGGGGTTGGGGGGTTGGGTGGGTTTTTTGTTGGTTTTTTTGTTTGGTTTTGGTCAACATAAACCTTTTCAAACACCAGGTTCTTCAGAGAAATCTAACAATGTTTTTTGAAAACATAAACCTATTGTTACAGCTTTCATATAAGTTTTAAAACATCATCAAAACTGCTTCAGAAAACATGGTGAAAAATGAAAAATCACTTTCTTTTTTAAAAAAGAGCTTATTTTCAAAAAAATCTTTCTTGCATGAAAATGCATGTCTGTTTTTGTCATTGTTGTGGTAGTTATTTATTGCTCATTTCGTTTATTATAAATTATGAATTACATTAAGCCTAAAATATAAAATAATAACACAATTATAAAAATACCATTTTGTTTTAGAAGTTGATATTGATATCTGCACTGAAATACAATATTTTTTTCTTTTATCAAAGTTTAGTACTTCCTTTTAATTTTTTGAATATTTTCTTAAAGAAAAGAAAAAATTGCATGATAACTTTTCCTGTTAATTGAGTAATCAAATATTTATTTTCATAACAGTTTTCTCATGTTGAAATTTTTAACTTAACAGCTTACATTATTGCAGTATGGTCTATACAAACACATTACTGTTTAATCTCCATCTGTGATGAGTAGATTTTATTTCTGTTGTTGTGGATTGTTTTTTTTTCTTCATTCCTTGAATCAGGTAACTCTTTTTTTTTCTTTTTAATATGTTGACACCCTCTTACACCTAATTTCCTTTCCAATCCAAAATTGTCAGTATTTCCAGCCTGCTCCCTTCATACTCTCTGAGTCTGCTAGTTGTGGTTATTTCATAGAGTTTGTTAGTTTTTTAGTGTTCCAAAGCAGACAGATTCTGTTCTCAGTTCTACCTTGCTCAAACAAAAGGAAAATCCATTAACACCAAACGGACTAATCTATACAGAAATAAACTGATAGAAGGTAATTCTATTTACAGAGTGTATTAACCTCTGGTTTTCATTGAACCTCTCTTTGAAAATTGAATATGATTTTTTTTATTGTATTCTGTTTTTATTAGAGTTGAAGGAATTGAATGCAACTAAACCTATTTCTTTTTTCGTAAAGTGATTCCATGAACAAAAATGGACTTTGATTTTTCTCTCTTCTTACTGCATCCCCCACTTTCTGTTATGCAAACATGTCCCCAAGTTCTGCTACTACAACCACTTGTTGGGCTGTCATGTGAAGTACATCTGAGGGCTAACCTAGAAGAACATGAGTATCATGAGTGGAAAGGAATGCTAACAGAAGATCACAAACAAGCCCAGTGACAGCAGTGGGGAGGGAGGGAATGAAAGGATCCAGTGGGAATGAATAGTAAGCCTGGGAAATATGGTGGACAGAGGACAAGGACATCCTAAACACTATTGAAAGCCAGTACACTATGAACCTGTGGTCCCCAGATTACAGTGAGCTAATGGTCTTGACAAGAAGGTACTGGATGTTGCTTCAGATTTTCCACATTTTTCATATTCAATGAGTAATGATAGAGGATGAGAGTCGTAGCTGTCATTTCTGTTAAAGGCTGAGCAGCAGGTTGTTAATGTGTCAAATTGACACACGGAGATGGGTCCTGACTGACATTCCTTCACATGTTTTTTGAAAAGTCCTGGTGTTTTCTTTTTGCTTTCTCCTCTTGTTGTGTTTAATTGAATATCCCTAAAAATCCTGGTTTATATGGACACATCTTGTAGCTGAAAGCAGATTATTTCCTGCATGCAAATGATGCAAAATGTTTTCCTAGTGCTGCAAGGAGCCAGAAACCATAATTTGGAAGTGTGAACAAACCTAGTAGTTTTCATGGGCAATAACCAGGTGTTAGGGATAATGATATTTCTCATTTGCTTGCTCATTGAAGTAAAGAAGGAAGGAAAAAGGTAGGTTTCACTGTCAATTGTGGTGTGCACTTCCCAAGATGTAAGTCTGTTCTAATCTAAAGATGAGTAAAACTTAGAAGCCCAATTCAACAGATGTGGATTTGTATATTGATTGGGATGGAGACAATAACCAACCAAATATACATGGCATATGTTCCCAATCCTAAGAAAAGCTATAGTGAGGCAGAAGTTCAAATGGAGCAAGCTCAGCATAATATTTGAGGCAGTGATATTTATACCAACTTGTTTACAACTTACAGCGCTACATAATTACCTAATCTCCATCTGTTTATCTCAGAAACCAAAGAACAGAAATAGAGTACCAGACATGCAAACCATTTTTACTGGCATCTGTATGTCATTCTTGAAAAAGGAGGCATCAAAAGTGCAGAATACACACATTCCTGGTGCTGCTACAGAAAAAACAAACAAACACCAAAAAGGCCTGCTTATCACATCTTTAAATTAGGTTAAAAAAGTCAAAGACTTAAACTGGATCCTTAATATAACTCTGCAAGCATTGCATTTCATTACCAACCACAGACAGAACTGTAAAAGACTCATTCATACACGCAAAGGAGATAA
This sequence comes from Gallinula chloropus, assembly GCF_964237585.1. Classification (NCBI taxonomy): domain Eukaryota; kingdom Metazoa; phylum Chordata; class Aves; order Gruiformes; family Rallidae; genus Gallinula; species Gallinula chloropus. The sequence continues at coordinate 7,457,303 of NC_140086.1, forward strand.
AAGCATATGTAAAACAATTGTACATATCAGTAGAGGGAGAAATGCTGTTCAGGGAGCTACACCTTATCAGAGGGAAAAGCAAGGTATTTAAAACGAGCCAATGTTGAAAAGGGAATTTGTCTGCTCTTGTTTTCCTAAGTGCCACTCTATTTTTAAAAATTAGAGAATGTTTACATGCATGTAATGAAGAGATGTACATTTCACTTATATATGGTCTCTTTGCAGTATACTGTCAGAGTGATGGGACGTTACCTGGATATAAATGTAATCCACAATGCTTGTGTGGTGGTTTAGCCCTGGCTGGAGGCCAGACACCCAGCAAAATGAGTCTATCATCACACCCCTTTTTCGGCTGGACAGGGGAGAAAATAGATATTCAGAGGTTTAGGAGTTGAGGTAAGGACAGGGAGAGGATATTCCACAATTAGTGTCATGGGCCAAACAGACTCAACACAGAATAAATAATCTGTAAGCATATTACCAACAACTACATAAATAGCTATTATAAACATATCACATATAATTATATTGTTCATTATAATTCTACGAAAATATTAATTAAAATTGTTTAAAACTGGATAAAATGTGGAAAGGCAATTAAATGACAAGTATAAAAAATAAACAAAAAAAGTTTTGTCATCTAATAGAATCTCTTCTGGGGTCTTGGAGGGAACTTACAGACTTACCATATATGCTAACCTAGTTATTACACTTACTACTATTCACATATTACAATTTTTGCCAAAGACTAGATAAGGGACTAAATGAATGCCTTTTCTGACTCAAATACTTGTCATTCTTCTGTCAGGAAGACCAGATCATTGGTGTAGGAGCTGGCATCCCTCTATTTGCTTTACAAGCAGGACATTTTGAATCAACTGAAAAAAAAAACCAAACCAAACAACCCTTTAAAGCTCCAGAATGGTAATGGTGAAATTCAAATGGTTCAGCTGAAAGTTTCTGCTACTAGCAGCTCCAATTTCATCTCTTGCTAAGGCCTGAAGGTACACGAGGTTCATTGCTGCACCAGATTGCCATGATTTCCATGATCTGTAAAATGCAGCTCCTCCACACAACCTGTTTTAATAGGATGGAGCAGTTGAGTGTGTGGCATATACCTCTGTCTGAACAGGTTGCAGAAAGAACGGGTAGGACTCATTAATCTCACCTGACTTCCAGCAGAGACACCAACATTTGAACTGGTTACCTGTGTTTCTATTATCAGTAGAGATTTGACCACTTCAGTTCATGGAGTTTAGGACACAATTCCTCTGAAAAAAATGCAGTCATCTGTTTAGGATGGGATGAATCACACCCCAAATTCCATTGTCTATATTACTAGTGCTTCCCTGACAGTAAAGACAACTTTGGGAAGTGACTTGCTGAAATGTGCATTAGCACCCACATTTAGTCAGATGAATCCTGTTATAAGGGTTGCCTCCTGAAGAACTTAGTATTATAAATGTTCCCAAAACATGCCTAACACAGCCTGATGGGACTGAGCAGATCAAACCAAATGTCTGTTCTCTTTTCATCTCTTAAAATCAAAGACAGAGGACTTCCCTCTAATTTCTTTTTTTCTGCAGTGTTGTAGAAGAGATCATTCTTGAGACATAAATTGGGAGAAATTACACTATGGAGCTATCCACAAATAGACTGGCCATATGAAAATCCGAGGTCAAGCCACACTGAAAGAAGCAACACGTTTTGTTCTGATTTCTTCAGGGGAAATTTTCCACTCTTGGAAAAAGGCTAAATAATTTTAAGGGTTCTAACAAACATATGCAGCCATCTTTAAAAAATCAGGCCATCATCACTTCCTAGAGGCTAACTTGTCTATGCCCACAGCATAAACAGGGTGATAATATTGTTAAGTAATTATATAGTGTAGGGATCTCTGAGATGGACTCATCCAATGATTTGAAGTAGCACATCAGGTCTGGCAAGCGGACAGTCAAGCCCTTAACTTAAATACTTCAGCACTCAGTGTGTCAGATTTAAGCTATATTTCTGCTCCCATGACATTTGTACTGACCCATAGCCAATTGCACTGCCATAATAACCTGGTAAAAACTCAGAGTTCAGCTGAGCATATTGAAAAAACATGGTCTCTTTCCCTTTAGACTACACAGTCTTATAGGATATGTATACCAGAAGAATAATTTCATCTCTGTTTTCATCTCTCCTTCCTGTCTCTTGTCCCGTTTTCTCCTTAATTCATGAGGTAGTAAAAGAAATTGGAACACACTATTTTTTCAGCTGCCATGTTCACTCTCCTTTAATGTGTCTATATTTTGAAAAACAGAAAGACTCAGGAAGTGTATACCAGTGATTGTTGTATTCATTAACGTTGAAATAATAAAAAAATATTAAAAAAAATGAAGCTGAGCTGTGGCTGGATGTACAGGGACATAAATATCAGTCAGTATTTAACCAGAGCTCATGTTGTCTGGTGTAAAAATCCAATAAACCTCCCTCTTTAAAGGCAAGTTATTTACAGTGTTTTTCCTCCCTTAGGGGATACATTTACAAGCTCAATGCCAATAATTCTAGGCAGGAAACATTGTGATTACATCTGAAAATAGTGTTCTGCAACAGATGAATTAGCTATTCCCTTTGCTGGCAGATAACTACTTGTGTTCCCACAGCTATTGTTTTAGTTAAAAAGTAATTTTTAACAATTTATGAGGGATTAAATTAACACAATTTCATGGAGACATAGAATAACTTTGTCTGGAAGGGATTTCTGCGTGTCATATGGTTCAGTCTACATCTCAAAGCCAGTGTAGTTTCAAAGATCCACAGATATCCAAGTAGCAGACCTTTGGTAGTTCTGAGCATCTGTTAAACCTATAATCATCATGAGGTCAAATGCCAGTTTTAAGACTCCGTTGTATAAAATTCTGTTTGATTTAGTATCCAGTCAACCTTCAATACAGGATGTAGAGAACTGTTTATAGGGGGTACTGCTGATGTAAGGTTTCAAACAACTTCTGGCTTGGTCTCCTAATGATTTTGAGTTTTCAGATTTGTTTCTGGATTGTGTTTCTGACTTGTACTTCTCAAAAGGAAAGTTTTCTATCACCAGTCCTAAACAACAGCTTGTGTGTAAGAATGGATGTTGGGTGGAGTCCTGAGTGAAATTCTCTGTAATGAATTTGGGTTTGATATAATTCTTAACATGCAAATCTGAAGATTAAGTAATGATGCTAAAGGTGGCTTTAAACAAAACCAATTTATGTTACTCACATGACTAATGAGAAATGTACTTTTAGGTAGAGTGAGAATAATTGGAGACCAACTACATGACTTCAGTTGCTTTCATTATCCTTACATCCAGTTTCCAACTGTGCTACAGGTGCACTTGGCATTAAACCTAGTATGCAAGTACACTATGAGTGTTTTGAGCTAATACAGGAGCAGAATTTCACCTCTCCTTTTGTAGGTTCTGATGCAGAGTAGTTGTTCCCAAAATGCAAATTAGATTGTGATAGAAGCTAATATCAGAGTAATAACAGATGATAGTGAATTGGGTTTTATGGCAATATTGAGGGTTTTTTGGGGGGAAGCTTCTGTAAGAAGAGGTCAGGAGCTGCCCCTATGTTGGACACAGATGGTTCCAGCAGGTTCCAAAATGAACTCACCATTGGCCCAAACTACTCCATCAGCAAAGCTGGTGGTGTGTCTCTGATAAGATATTTTTAAAAGAGTAAAAGACATGGTGTAGAAGCTGTGAGAGAGAGGAATGAGAAAAAAGTGTGAGAGCAACAACTCTGCTTTTTCATCTTAGTTTCCTTTGCTGTCCTGTTGAGAAGGACTAGCGAGAGATTGGCCAGGTGGGCATCTGGCAGATATCCAAGGTCAAACCTGCCACAGAGACTCTGGAATAAACTTCAAAAATAGAGAGTCGACCACTGGCATAGGTTAATATGAAGGTGTTCCTGCTGTCTTCAGAATCAGTCCCTTACTGACTTCAAAAATAATATGACAAAGATGTCATGAAACCATAGTATCGTCGAAGTCTCCATCACCAGCCTTATCACCTCAGCTGATGTCAGTTAGTATGATTTTAAAGGCCATCATCCCTAGCTGTTGAATACTAGCTGGATAGTTTAGATACAGGAAATGGTGACATGCAGAATTTAAACTCATGTTGATATTTAGCAAAAGAAGTTAATACAAAAAAACTCTCCTGAAATTCAGCCTTGTTGGGACTGAAAGGATTGCACCTGATACAACTGAGTGAAAACAAGTTTTTTCCTCAGTCTTTCCACTTTTCTGGAAGTCATGTACACTGAAGAAGTCTACACTTTCAAGAAGTGACTTTTTTTTTAATTTACAAATTAAAAATCTGTTCAAGTATCATGTGGAATTCTTGCCTAGTCCCTAATGCTTACAATGATGGTATATATGCTAGAATGAATAAAAAGATATTATTTAGAAATGTGAGGGAATTGCCTACAAGCATATAAAGAAGGTACCTGTTTTGTGTCATTACATAGTAAAAATACAAAACCTCAAACCCCTTGCTCACCCAAAAATACCTTACTCACATGACTGATCTCCCTGATTTACACAATCTCACAGCATGGGTAAGGAAGACACAGGAGAGAAGCTTTTGCAGGATTGGGCCCTTGAGTGACCCTGGTGATTGCTTTCTCCTTTGGCAGTAAATTTTCGTGAAAATAAATTGTCCAATCTACAATTTGTCCCTATAGTGTTCCACTGTTTACGGATCATTTACAACACTCTTGTGAGCACCTTGCTAAAAGTACTTTGAAATATCAAAATGGACATTATTTGTGTAATGAGGTTTGGGGTTTAATAGCTTCATGCACACATGAGGAATTGCAGGCTTTCCTGATAGGCATCTATTAAACAAAATGCTTTGCAACCTCTGCTTGAGGGTAGAAAAACCTTTGTGTTACTGCTCTGGCCTGAGATTAAATAGGGGTTATGTCTGAGCAGAAGCTTTTTGTAGCACGAGAAACAGCACATTTTTGCTGTAACACTTTTGTGTAGGGTGACAACTGAAGTGGGAAATAATCCATGCTGCTGTCAAAAAGAAGAAAGGGGTTGAAGGAAATGTTTCAAGAACATTGGAGCCTAACTCCCGGAAGTATGCACTTAGACTCAATTACCAAATTTATTAATGGGCTTAAGTTTCAGGTGGGTCCCCAGGAGAATATTTTAAAATCCCACATTTTGCTGCTTCTTAGCAGTCAAATAAATTCCAGTTTTAAGCCAATTATGCCACGAATGGCACTCATTGAGATGGGGTGAACAAAACTATCTCTTTCAGCAAGACATTTATTTCTCTTTTTTATAACCCCTTCACTGTGTTTATTCTAATTAATTAAATAGCTTTAAGGAGCATTCATGAGTTCTGAAGCTTCATTCCACTTACAGTGAATTTCTGATTAACTTTGGTGTGATTTTAATCTGGGCAAGCCTGTACATTTTAGCCCTTAGGAAAACTTGAAATCATCCCAAATATGCAGTTTGTATGTGGCTGCTCTGATTTGCAGGCTAAGATAGTTTAATAGGGCAAACAGAGGCCACTGTTTCACTCAAATTTAGTGCTAGAGGAAAGTTCTAATCAAATTTATTTTAAATCATTTTCTGAGGGCTTTCTGCCCTAGTTCACCACATAAACTCTTAATACTGACACTTGTTACGATACTGTAAAAGACTATTGACCTGATTCAGTTGTCCACCCTGGGGTATCTACTTTAATTTGAGATGCTTTAGAGTGCCATGTGTGGCTTCCACTTCCCAGAATGGCATAGGTTCTGTCTTATATTTGCCATTCCCAGTTGAAGGTTTCTGATGGTTTTAGGTATCTTGGATGGTGTTAAATCCCTTTGTGTAGAAATTTGAAGTTCAGCCCTGGTAAAAAACCATAATGGGAATTTACAGTTTGACTTATGCCTTAAATGCACGAAGCTGTTGACATGTAATTTGCTGTGGTTTATTTTACCTCAACTCAGATGCCACTACAGAAGGGCATGGTCCTATGACATATTTTCCTACCTTCTTAACTCTCATATATATTTCACATGACTTTACATACTAATACCTTGAAAACTGCTTGTGTTTATATGACTGTGCAATACCTATTTTGATCTAAAGCTGAATAATACCATCAGTGACAGACAGTCTGTCCTGAAGCAGACACTAAAAAACCATTGCAGTAAACAGATAGGACTGGGTCTATACTAATAAATTAAAAGTGGCCAGGTCAATGGTTTGGGTCAACTAGCACTTTATCAAGCAATGCTTGAGGACAATCAGGAGTTAGTTAAGATCATGGAGTACTGCAACTAGGCACTTGGGACAGGGCCTCACTATTTTGAGTAAAAGGATTTTTTTTAGAATGTAGTCATGAAAGATGCTGTGCTAAATGATGTCAGTGGCAGAGAATGTATTTTATACGGCTTTATTTACCAGTTTGGCTGTTAAGTTGCAATTTTGTGTCACGGTGAAAGTCATCTCACAGCATGGTCTCTCTGCCACAGGATGGTCTCACTGTCTGTCTCTTCAGGCCCCTAAGTAACCTTCATCTTCATTTCCTCCTTCACACCAATACTGGAGCTTGTTTGAATGCTCAGAGAGGCAGTTCAGAGTAAGCTGTACATTTTTCTACTGTACTTATTTGATGGGTCACCTGAGGGTTTCATGCCCACAGGGATCACACACAACTGCTTTCACAAAGGAAACAACCAATGGAAGCATTGGTCCAGCGAAGTGAAAGAGAAAAATAGTATGGCTAGGAGACACTAATTCACTATTTCTTTTATCAGTACTTTCACAGCACAGCCTGAGGGTGTAGATGCCCTACAAGCCTGTGCTAATTTAAACATGGAGGTGCAGTCATGAATTGGCTGAAGTGGTGTCCCCTCCAATTGCCTCAGTGGTGGGAGCCTTCAACCTCACCATACAGTGTCCAGATCAAGTGTCTGCTGGTAAATAACTGTGGAGCGTTAGCTCCCTTCTCCAGCCACTCTTTCCCTCCCCCAGCTGCTCGGTCCCTACACCTTTTCAACAGCATAGGGAGAAAAAGCAGGATGGAAAAGCTCACAAGTTGAGCTAAAGACACAGCTATCACTCAACAATTCCCATCATGTGTAAAACAGACTCTTTTTTTTATTAAAAATAGATTTGGATGGTAAGAAAAGAAGACCCTGCTTGGATCTCTGCTCCAGTGGGGGCTCTGCAGGGCTGCAGAGGTCCTCTTGCTGACCTCTGGACCTCAAGGCCCCTCTGCCTGTGCTCCCTCCTTGGTGGGATTTCTCCTGCTCTTCCTGTGCTGCCTGTGGGCCTTGCTGAAACCTGTTTTCCCCCTCCTCTCCCGCCTCCTCCAGCTCAGCTGAGGGGCTCAGCTGTGTCCTGTGGTGGGGCCATTGGAGTTGATTGTGACCAGCTGTGTTTGGCCATGTCCTGTCCTGCATGGGGCAGCCCTGGCCTTTCCCCACAGAGCTGCCTTGCAACCCCACTGCCAGTGCCTGGGCACGGACACACCAAGAGAATAAGTGATTGGCATGGAGAAAATTATAAAATCTATTTTAACTCCATTGCAGAGTATTCTTTATAAATGCTTTCTGACACCATGCTTCAACATCTGTGTTTTGTGGGTTTTTCTGTAGTACATTGCTCAGTACAAAGTCTGATACACCCTGCAAGAAAGAAGACACAACTCTTCAGTGTTGGTGATTTTGTAAAACATCATACCCCACACAGGCACAGACTACCCTGGGACTGACTGGCAGGCAACTGCTGCTGGTTGATTCAACAACAGGAAGTCCTTTTCCACTGAATACTTACTGCTGCCATTTTGTTTCAGCTTCCTTTTTATGACAAGGAGTCACCATGTCTTATCCCATCTGTTCTCATACTGCCTTGCAATTGGCTGGGAGGTCCTGATGCCCATTCTGTTTATCCCAGAAGTATGTCCTAACTGGAAGGCCGTGTCCACCACATACACAAAGCACCATATACCTACATGTTTTCATACTGAGATTTGATTGGCTGGTTGTTGTTTTTTTCAAACTTTCACACCCTGGGATCTTAGAACACCCTTTGATTTTCTACCCATTTCCTTAGAATAGGGAAGTACTCATGAAAATACAGAATTATTTATGTCAATGTATGTATATAAAATATCTGCCATTCCTTTTTGTATACGTATACAAATACAGAAATGCTCCTTGTGTGGACTCATCCCACTGTTTCACTAGTGAAGAGACCTGATGGGGTGTTCCTGGGACACCCTAAGAATTGAGGCCTTCTGTACACTGGTTACCTAGTGTATATGCAGCCACAATGAAATGATACCTATAGGACTTTGTCTAAAGGAAAGTTGACTTTCACACTCATATCTCACTTTTAACTTAAATTCCATAGCTTTTCTCAGAATACAACTTTCTTTACTGACATGGGTCCCTGTGCTGGGAGATGGCATCCCTCTCAAATGGAGCCATGCCACAGAACTGTGTTCACAGACCAGGCAGATGCAGCAGGTCTCCAGACACTCCTCTGGAGGGGCCAGGTACTGGTGTAGGCACTGGGGGCTGCCTGCAAAGCTGCCAAAGAAGACCATGACTGGATGTAGTACCTATGGTTCTTTGGGGACAGCTGTAAGGCTTATGTCACCACTGATGTAATCATGAGCATCTTTGCTTTTGATCTGGCCCCATATTGCCTGAGCAGTTGCTTCTTGTTGGAGCTGGAGGGACAGCTCTCTGGTGGTGCTGGGGCTAGTGATCTCTGACTGCATGCTGGAAGATGTTAGGAAAGGCATGAGACCTACACCCCCAAGCAATACCCCCAGACCTTCCTGGGAGAGGGGTAATATGCCAGTCCAACCCTGAGCACACGTTGCCATGCCTTGCCCAGCCCCTCGTTCTGCATTGGGGCACCCTTTATGAGGGCATACTTAATGGACACCATTATGGCTTGTGTGTCCATAAATATCTGTGTCATCACCTATCCAGTGATGTAGCATGCATGTTGGAGTGGAAAACAGATGCTGCAACTACTGAGCACATCTCTGGGGCTTTGCAAATTGTCCTTGAGGGTTTTTTTTTTCCCCTAAAGGCCAGGTCTGACCTGTAGTGTTGCTTTGGGCATTGAAAAGAGTTTCCCTGACCTGTAGCTACAACTCCAGAAGGGTGCAGGCTGGACATGCATGTTGTGCTTTATCTGTCTTCTTGGTGTAAGCATCTCAAATACTCCACAAACTCTCAACTGACACTGAATATTTATCTGTAGGTAACTCAATGGTCTTTGTACAGAATAATTCAGGTGCTTAAAGTTTGATATCTAATATTATTTTATATCCCAGAGTATCCAGTCTGATTCCAATATGTAATTTCTCAATTCTACTGTAGATCTTGTGTCATAAAAACCAGGTCTAGATAGGTTTTTATCTCAGGCATTCCAGGGCATATAAAATAGCACTACAGATATATATATATAAATATTAAGTGTATTAATTATTTTCCTACATTGAGATATTTAAATTTAGTTGCATAAAATCTGATACTGAAAGATATAATAAAAGATACGGTTCTGTGCTCCAGTGGTTGCAGTACAAATGAACTATTGTAGAGCTTTGCCAGGATGGGATGAATCTAGTCCTACAAATGCTGTGTTTGGGGATGGTGTTTTCTAAACTCTAGCACTAGAGATGACACCTTATTTTGACAAACAGGGAATTTCATCTCATGAGGTATAATTATGTGACTGAATGTTGAACTGCTTATTGCAGTATACATATCTGTTATAAACCCCTGCAAACAGAACGGGTGCCCAGTTGCCCTGTAGGAAATAATTCTGCAACACTGAATCAAGAATGTAGCCAAGTGCACTAGGTCATACTAAAGAAAAGAAATATTTTAAACCATGACTAATTTCAGTCTCCCCCACTCATAGTCATACCTAGAGCATCAAGATGCATGTAAATAGCCAGGAAAGCATTCAGGCACTAGGACATCTGTATCCAGGGACTATTTCAAAGATTGTTTTCAATGACACAGAGGACAAGGAATATCAGTTTTTGAGTCCCTACCTACATTTCCTGGGTTCTTCTTTGGGATGTGCTGTTTTTGGATATGTTTCAGCATACCTTTCAGTAGGTGACAGTGATTAATCTCTCTATCCTTTTGCATCTATGAGAGATATGGATTCTGTTTCTGTTTTCTTATATAAGGTATGAACTTTGATATTTGCTGGGGGGTGTGCACGTGTGACAGTTACCTTTTATGATACGTAATTTTTATTCCCCAAAGTCTTCATAGCTTCTGTCTCGCAGTAATTTATTATGGCAAACTTTACACTTTCCTGCCCCAGGATTATGGAAGAGATAATAAGTCACTTCTTTTTATGTAATATTTTAATCTAGAAATTCTAATCTAATCCAATCTTCATATTCTCTTTATGCCTTTTATAGGATTCTGATGAGCTTCATGGTGTGCCTTCCCACTATCTCATCCTCCACTATTCACATCATCCCTTTTTAACTGAAACAAGTTGGAGGAAAAAAATTGAGAGGAAGGGAAAGACAAACCACAGATTCAAAAAATATAAAAAAAAAAAAAAAAGAAAAAGAAAAATGCAATGGACAACAGGATTTATTAAAACTTTAAATAATGTTCTAAATATTCTTCTGGTGAGTTGTTATAATACTCTTTCACTGAATGTCCTGCTACATATTTATCAAGGGCTACCTTGTTGGCTAATCATAACTTCATAGGTTATAACAGAGATTTCAGTTTACATAAGATACAGATCTTGATACAGATTATAAATTCAGCATTTATGGTTGGGAAGGGCAGCAGATTCTCTCCTGAGATTAGCAGCCTAGTGATTCAGCTAGATGAAGTTCAGTTCCTCAAATCCCTATTATCAGAAAGTCATGAAGAAAATGGAGCTATGCAAGAATCAGGCAGACATTTTTAAAGGACACATGCTAACAAGAAGAACCTTCAATTCTACATGTAATTACATAACAGAGATGTTTCATACAATATCCAACAGCGAAATAGAACTTCAAAAAGGACATCGTGTTTGTATCTTCAGTCTTGCATTCTGTTAGGAGCAGCTGGAAAACAAAATCACAATTGAAAGAAAGCAAACTATTCAACTACTTTATGTTGGTTCTGATGACAGCAAGCTGAGTGATGAGGTTAATTTGCCAGAGGGACAGGATGCCATCCAAAGGGACCTGCACAGGCTGGAGAAGTGGGCCCAGGTGAACCTCACAAGGTTCAACAAAGCCAAGTGCACGGTCCTGAACCTGGGTCAGGACAACCCCCCATTATCCATACAGGCTAGGAGATTATATTCTAGAAAGCAACCCTGAGGAAAAGGAAGCTGGCCATGAGCCACCAACATGCACCTGCAGCCCAGAAGGCCAACCTCATCCACAGCTGCATCAAAAGAATTGTGCCTAGCAGATCAAGAGAGGTGATTCTGCCCCTCTACTCTGTCCTGGTGAGACCTTATCTGGAAGATTTTGTCCAGCTTTAGAGTTCTCAACACAAGAAGGACAGGGACATCTTGCAGCACATCCAGAGGAGGGCTACAAAAATAATGAAAGGCCTGGAGCACCTCTCCTATGAAGACAGGCTGAGAGAGTTGGGCTTGTTCAGCTTGGAAAAGAGGCAGCTTTAGGGGGACCTTATAGTGGCCTTCCAATATCTGAAAGGTGCCTGTAAGAAAGCTGGAGAAGAACTGTTGATGAGGGCATGAAGCAATTGGACAAGGGGTACTGGTTTTAATGTAGAAAAGAGGAGATTTAAGATAGAAATTAGGAAAAAAAATCCAATATAAGTGTGGTGGATCACTGGAACAGGTTGCCCAGAGACGTATTGGAGGCTGCATCCCTGGAGATATTGAAGGTCAGGCTTCATGGGGCTCTGAGCAACCTGATCTAGTGAAAATGTCCCTGCTTACTGCAGGGAGATTGGACTAGATGGCTTTTGAAGGTCCTTTCCAACCTAACACATTCTATAATTTTATGATCATCAGACAATTAAGATAATTTGACAGATTTTTTCAAACTGTTAGAATAAAATTAAATTTGCTGATAAAAATGGAAAAACATAAGCCCTCAAAAGCAGACTAAGTCACTAAAGAGCAACCTCTTCATGCTTTTTAATGATTAGGATTGCTGTCTTCCACAGCAGCTCTTGTATGACATCCAGTTTCAAATACTCTGGTTCAAATGAAGATAAAATAAGTAAAATAAGTAAATAAATAAATTTTGTTCCATATGGTTCTGTATTCCTTTACTACGTCTTGTATCCTTACATCCTTTAAGAAACCTCAAAAACAGAGAGATGACAGCTAGACCAATAAGAAAAATACATTTTGCAGAATTGCTGCATCTTAATAGAGTTTTATGAATCAAGTAAACACGTTAAGAGAAATACTGTCCAAAGGCAGAGACAGAAATGTGACAAAACAAATACAAAGCTTCTTATTTCCATCTTGCCTTTAGACCCAGATCTGTCTGGTCTCAGACATCCTTGTTCATTGAGGAAAGAATTAGTATTTGCTTACTTACTTTAGGACACACAATTCTAATAAAATTTAAAAAATATATTCTTAATGAAAAATGTTATATAATTTGGAATATCATGTAGGCAGGTTAAACTGCTGAACAGTCTATATGCCGTGTACAGCTCCTGAAATCAACAGTGTGATGATGAAGAATAATCCATACTTATTTAAGCAAAACACAAAATCTTCCTTGAGTCCCTGGGCCCATCACAAATGATCTAGGCCGAAATTGCTTTTAAAAAATCTGAGTTATAATCTTATGATGACATAAATATATGTACTGAGAGTCTTTAACTGTGTAAATAAAGACTTTTTATCAGCATGTGAAAAAAAAGAAATAGAAAAGAGATATCTTATTTAAAGAAATTGTTTCAGTAATTATAAATAAATGAAAACTATCAATATTCACAAAGATGAAGAATTCAATCTTTTTTTCTAATCTGTTTTTCTTTTAAAGCGCTTCCTTGACACCTTTTGTGAACTCCAAGTGTCCCATCTTCCAAGCAAAGATTCCATTTGGCTTCTATTGAGACCAGAAGTTTGTTTTTCAGTTGCTTCAAAGAGGGGATTTGTAACCCCAAGTTTCCCCCATCCCCAGGAACAGAATCAGTGTGTTTTAGAGGTGTGATGTCTCCTGACATTGTGCTAACCATGCACCTATAAGAAATGAAACACTGAGAAATAAATTTAACTCATGAATAGAAAAAATATATTAACAAGGTGTAAGGGGCACTGGATACTATCCTGGCTTACACAGCCTTTTTCCTTCTTTCCTTGAATGCTGCTGTCCTTCATATTCTCTTTGTCCTTCATTACATTGCTTCAAGTATGTGAGCAGATCACGGGACACATCTGTTTTCTGCCTCCTTTATCAAATAGTGCTTTCAGAAGATTTCTGTAGCGCCACTGATTTGAGGATGAGGATTTAGAACAAGGCTTCTTCCACACCCACGCTTTCTGTGTAAAAATTATTTCAAAATACAATTTAAAATTCACAAGCAGTGAAGAACTGGTCATAGTTAAGTTGTGTGATATGTTGTGTACATTGTATTGGGGTCATGGAGCTTGTGTGATCATGGACAAGCACAAGAGAATTAGAGAATGAGAATTCATGAGAACTGATCTTAATCTTCAAAAAATGGTGAACGTTATACTGGTTAACGAGTGTGTTTAATGGATATTTTAATTATTTTTTTCCTAATGTATTCTGCAATGTCATAGGTGTGTACCACTGCTAGGAACTGTTTTAAAAGCCCTGGGTATTTCAGCACTTTTTGCCTTTTAGACCAATCATACAGAGATTCTTGGATACGTAAGATGTACTTAGGTACTTGGGTAATAAAGATGTACTTAGCACTGGTGCTGGCTGGCAAACGAGGTTGCCATTTGTCTTCTGTTCAGATTGGCAATTCATCTGTTAGCAGCCTCAGAAAGGAGATTTTTACTCCCTAAATCTTCCTACTTCCACAGGAATGTAATAAATGTCTTGTAACAGAAAAGATGGCCTAGTCATGTCTACTGATATATTGCCATTAAATAGATGTAACAAATTGAATTCTGGACAGAGAAATGCACACAAAAATGTTATCAAAAGTATATGAAATATGCTAGTAGCTGGTCAGAATTCTTTAGCCTTTTTTTTCCTCTTCCCTCAAATGCTGCTGTCCTTTCTATCTCTGATTCCTTTTCCTTGAATCGTGTAGGCCCAGACAGCAGCATAAATAAGCAGTGGCACACATCTGTCTTCTAAAGAATTAGCCCAATTTAAATCCATCTTGAAGCTACACCCTGATTTGATTCTTTTGTTTTGGTTTTTATTTATTTTGGAAGTGAAGAAGGGAAATTAAGGTAAGGCATCTTCCATTCCATTGAGTAGTGTCATATGTTTCAACAATCAATTTTCAAATAACACCTTTAACTCAATTTCATTGAAAGTCTTTTTGTAGGCAAGCTTAAAAACTCACTTTAGTAAAAATTAGGCAAATTAAGGAAATCTGGAATAATAGATACAGAGGCAAAATTACATAATTTAAGTCCATTTTATACAGTAAAATAGAAGACAAGAAAAATGCATGTGTGTGCATATATACGTAGAGAGAGCTGTTCTCTAGCCTGACACAATGAGATCATAACAAAAAATACCAAAATTCTCTTCATTTTAAACCACTGTGAAAGAACAAAGCACCAGGAATAATGAAAGTGTTTTGCTTGATCAAGAAGGCATGCTGACAAAATAAAAAAAAATAATGCTGTGGAGCTAGTCAGGATTTGAATCAGTAAAGCCAAGAAACTGAGTCATGAACATCCCAATGGAGTGTCCTGTGAAACTTTGTAATGGTTCTTAGTTAAGACCAAAAACTCTTTCAGGGGGCTCCTTCGTGTGTTTTCATTTGCAAATAACTGCTTTTTTTGGCACTTTGTTAGGAAAAAAAAGCTTATCTGTAGATGAAAGAGAGCAAGAAGGCATCCATACACTAAAATAGTAGGGCTACTTCATTAAGATGTAAAAGGCTCAAATACATTTCTTCACTGCCTTATGCTGAACAGTGATTTGAATGTTGGTTCTGCCACCTGAAGGTTTTCTGAATTAATCTTTCATCTCAAATGAATTACATCATCTATGTAGTCTGTCAGATCTTTGTTTTATTCTGGTCTTGTGGTAAACAGGAGGGAGGCTACAGATTTAATTCCTTATCCTTTCCATTTGAATCTGTTACCCCGTTGATTTTGGTTGGGATTTTTATGGAGTTTTTCTCCTCTCTTCACAATTTTTTTCTATGACAGACTTTGAAAGATGTGACTTTTCACCTTATTTGGAAGAAAAAGCTTTCAGACTTTTTATTTTGAAGTAATTTCCTGCCCATCTGTAACCTAGAAATATCTAGACCTGTCCCTAAAATAATGACATAGAAAAGATGAAAGGTATTTATTAAGCCCAGATGAGTAAGCTTGTTTTCTTATCTGCTTTCTTGAGGATGAGCTGTTATGCTTGTGTTTATTTAAATAACTATCTCAGAGACTTTAAAACCCTGAGATGAGGGATATTCATGTAAGGACTCTTCACATCCAGACCTAATCCTTTGTGGACGTGTCATATTTTTAAACAGTAAGAGTAAATCCAGGCAGTCCCAAATATGTGAGGGAAGCAGTTGCAGGGAGTTAGCAGAAGCTATTAAGTAGTTCTGTCAAAGAATCTGTAGCCAAAACAGTGGGTTAGCAAGCAGAAGCCTATGATATTTTGGGGTAGAGTGGGAAGGTATGTGAGATTACAGATATTAGAGAGCTTTTCAATGAATGGATTTGTTTTTGAAATATTTATTAAATTAAAAATAAATTTCATGTTTGTTAGCCCAGACTACCTTTACACTTCAGATGAACTCCATGTGCAAACTTATGTTACCCATTATGACCAAATAACTCCTACAAAGATCCTACATACACTAAAAGTTGGGTTTTCAGTGTGTAATGTTGTTCACTGAAAAGTACTCGGCAGGTTTTTAATCTGTCAAGTCTCCACTTTGCTGCACATTGAACAGTACTGAGGAAAAGATACTAATTCACACACGCACATGTATAACCTTTAAACCAAAGTGTTAATTGAATAAAATGACTGTGGGGAGCTAGTATGCACCAAATTGATCCCTCATTGAATTAATTCTACTTCATAAATAAAATTTAGTCTTAACGGGGGATAAAAATGACAAGGGCAGTAAACCCAGATAATACCTTCAATTTAAACTCTCCTAATACCTAGCTGTTGTATAAAAGTCAATTAGTCATAGCCAGATATATTTTCTCAAAATATTCCCCTTGGAAAATACATTTAAAGGATAACTGTGATTGGCATGTGGTATCAACAGATGGATGTTATTTTTCAAAAGCAGTACGTGCAAGGGAAAGAACTTGATGAATGCCAGACTTTAAAAACTTATAATTGATTTCATAAAAATGTGGAGTGTAGAGAAAAGGTAGGCTTGAGTGGTGGAGCCACTTGAAGTTCAGCAAGGCCAGATGCACATAGACTGGGGGGGAACAAGCACGGGCTTGGGCAGAGAATGGATTGAGAACAAACCTGAGGAGAAGAACTTGGGGATGTTGGCTGTCTATGCAGCCCAAAAGGCCAACCTTATCCTGGGCTGCATCAAAGGAAGCATGACCAACAGGTTGAGGGAGGTGGTTCTCCCCCTCTACTCTGCTCTCATGAGTATGTATCATGACTGTATCACGACCTGGGACTCCCAACATAAGAAGGACATAGAACTGTTGGGGTGACTCCTGAAGAGGGACACAAAAAATGACCAAAGGGCTGGAGCACCTCTCCTGTGAAGACAGGCTGAGAGAGTTGGGCTTGTTCAGCTTGGACAAGATTCCAAGAAACACATGTTTCCAACCCATTCATTTGTAGAAAAGTTCGGGAAAATGCTTGGTTATCTTAATATTGTATTTTATCCCAGGATACAACTCAGAAATCAAATTGGTTTAGGGGTTGTTTTTTGTGGTTTTTTTTTTTTTAATCCTCACTTGAGTTTAACTCATTCATTTAATTTCCACAACCATTATTTTCATTTCAGAATTGTGTTTTAAATGTAACAAAAACTGTGTAGTATCACAACCCAAAATTTTCACCTTGTGTCTCCTCTGTGAGCCTTGGGATTGCACACAGTTAGGAAACAGGATTGAAATTCCTCCATTAACAGTGTATTAGTGTTTTAAAAGCCTTTTTTTTTATCAGCAGGTTTTATTGATCATATTGGATTACAGCCCATATATTCCAAGGTCTTAGAGTATGCAACACCCATTGATTTCACAGCAAATAGTTGTTTCCAATAACACTGAAATCCCTTTTGAAAAATATGGGCTTCATTCCTGCCAGAGCCAAGTCTCTGTAGGACAGCAAGAATCCCAAAGCTCTACAAACTTTGCATCAGTACTGCCAGGTTTGGGTTTTCTTTTTTTTTTCAGAGCAATAACCTTTAGCTTTATCATAGCTCTTTTAGGAAGTGCTTTCCAGACATACAATCTCCTGGGTGCCAATTGGCTTATGGTCTTCATTATTCTGTTGCTACAGAGCAAAAATGCAATTCATCCTAATTTGATACAAGCTCATAGAATTTCAGTTGGCTGAATCCACTTCTTTTTTTCTTTTCTTCATACGGATTGTGGTAAAATTGAGTGTCTGGTCTAGGGAATTTAGGAAATCACTTCAAGAATTTCCACTACTCATGCAGATAAAAGGCTTTAAAAAAAAAAAACAAACAAGAAAACTCTGACTTAGAGCAAACAGCTGGTACTGACACTATCATCAGATGTTGGCTTATGAAGAAGGAAGCATGTTCTTTGAGCAGAGTACATGTACATGCACACTAGCTTTCTGATAGTATGAATAAGACTAGAGTTTCTCTTTATCTCCTACAGTCACTGAACTCTCCTCCTCAAATAACTTCCTAAAAATATTGTCCAGTGTCTCTAAACTAGTATATTCCACACAACCTGTCATGGCTGGTCCCAATTCTCACTCACAGCTGGGTCACCGGGACTTTGGTACCACTGGTGTTCCTGAAAGTTTTCTTCTTCAGTGGTGACACATCAAGGGTGTTGACTCAGTCACACTGGGTTTTACTTAGTGTAAAGTTGTCACATGGTATGTTGCTTACTGTCCTGTTTCAGGACACCTGGCTGCTCTGATGCTGGGATAACTGCCTGGAATTAGAGGAATAGGGAAGCCAAGCAGCTGGGATCCCTGTCTAGAGAAGGGGACATTGACAAGGCAATTAGGAAAAAAAAAACAAACCATGAGTCATCAGCCTCTGGACTTCTTTCAAGTGTGAGGGAAAAGTGTCCCTTCAAAGAAAATCTTACATGTCAAATGGACTACAATGGAGTGAGATATCCTGTACCTTAGGGAATTAGCCATGTGGGAGATGTTTTATTATGACCTGGACAATGTGCAGTTACTCACAGATCCAGGTGAAGTTCAGTGCACACAACTCAAGTGGCAATAGCTTGTATCAAGGGTATCACCCTACTCCAACTCATTGGCAATAAAAGACTGGGAAGACAAAAGAGGAACCAATGATAAATAAATTGGCTAGTCAACTCCAGCAATACAAAGAAAATCTCTCTTCTTCCCTTGTCTCAGCTGTGGAGAAACTTGTTCAAAACCTAAAATAGCATAGATCCTACTTCCTACCTGTAAGGACCACAATCAGCTCTTAAGAGTAAGTGTTCATCTGCTCAAGAGAGAGGATATAGAGGGTACATGCCCTGAGGTACCCTGTGATTTTACCTACGAGACCATGAAGAAGACATGAGTAAGTGGAATAGAAATTCTACCTCCAGTAGCTGAAGGGGACCAACAGGAAAGCTGGGGAAGCACTGTTGTACCTTTTGAATTCTCTCCCTCATCCCACTGGTGGGCAGGGAGAGTGAATGGATGGCTGTGGTGGCATTTCCTCTGCCTGCCAGTTTAAACCAGGACACTCACAGCCTGTAATTCTGCATGCTGTGTCATTTCTCTTCATAGTAGCCAGGAACTATTATTTCCATGGGAAATCACAGCAGCAAAAACCTGACATCTCCCTTGTTCTTGCTTTACTTTTCAGAGCATTATAATTTTCTGGTAACATGGAGGATGACACATCATGACATTTTCTATAAGCAATAGCAAATAAGTTCTAATCAAGGAATGACAGTCCACTCCTCTGTTTTTCCCTGACCTTATATATATGTATATATTTCCTCACACATTTATAAGTGGTCTGAAATAAAGACCAGAAATTTCTCCAAGCAGTGAATAAAAACCATTACAATCCTGCATTCTTAGATGTGATTACAAAATAAGGTACTTAAGCTCAGACTGGACTCCATTAATCACTTTGGGGCATTTATATATACAGAATATTGTAAGAAGGGTGAACTTTGCCTCAGAAATTTTCCAATATAAGACTCTTACTGAGCAGACCTTCAGCTTACTTGTTTGTTTGGGGTATTTTTTTGGAGGGGGGTGGTGGTGTATTTTTCCTATGTTTTTTATGAGTTTCATCTTTTTTTCTCATTGACTTTGGCAGTTAGTTCACTTCATTCCTCATAATATTTGAATTTCTGTCCCTTAAGGCCCTCTTGATCTTTTGTCCAAGCAGGTTATCCTCCTTTCTGTCTGCTTGTCAGTTCATTGATCTTTTGATCTAAAGGCTGGACTCCCATCCTCATCTCTGGACCCCAGTTCTCCTGTTACTCTCTGTTCCAGTGTGTCCTAGCAGTCAATCTTCTCTGTTTCATTAGCCCTTTGGATACAGAAATCAGGTCTGTACTGTTAAAGGAGTAGCTGCTGCATGGACATTCACACACTACTCATGGTGTCATGCATACATACACACAGACACAGACACACACACACTTATTCTTGAGTGCTCTTCCTCCTTCTTCAGGCTCAACCATAGGTTTCTGGGAGCAGAGTTTCAGGCATTGTTTTTACAAAATAAATAATTTTATTTAATCCCACAGCAGGATCTGCCCAGGCTGGATGCCTCCAAAGAGAGAGACCTAAAACAAAGAAATCCCAGGGTAATTTATACCATTCGGATCCACATACCTGCCCCTCATGTGCCCTTCACATGTTGTCCACAAGTCCTTCAATCCAGTGGTGATTTTTGGTCTGGGGTCTTCTAATATCTAATTGGATTCTTCTGTGTCCAAGTCAGTAGGCTCTTATCTTGTCGACTTGCATTTTCTGCAATTTTTTGCTGAAGGTTGGATCCTCCTTATCTTCTGGTTTACATTCCTTGAACACCTACCCTTGCTGTTGGAACATGGAGAACTGAAGAGTCCCAAACTTGGGAAAACACTACTGAAACATTAGAATGATATCAAAATACTTTCCTACATTAAAAGACTAAGACCAGCACTGTACTAGCTGTTGGAAAAGCTACTTGAAAAATTACCTATATCATGGCTTAAAGGCTCAGTATATCTAGCCAATCATGTTAAGTAAAGCTTAAACAGCAAAAATCACACCCAAACTATTTTTTCTATCTAAAACCCTACTTATTTAAACCACTAATATCCTTCACAATTTATGTACCTTGTTTTTGTTCCTTCTGAAAGCTCTTTAAAGAACCCTTATATTAAACCCCAAAACAAGCTACTGCCAAGAGGCATAGTTAACTTTAGTATTAATGACTAGACCTTCAGCCAGTGTAACTCTGGATACCAATAAAGCTAAACTATTTAACACCATCTTATAACATAGCCTGTTATATCTTAGACAGACAGGCAACTTGTTTACAACATTTTGATGTCTTTCACTCCTTCGAGACACAAGTGATTTAACAACATGTGAAACACCTACAGACTTGTCACCATCCTTTACTCTTTCTCCATTTTAAATTATTATGTCCGACTTTAACATTATCACAACAAGGGGATATGTGAGGGAAGACATTTCAGTGACTACTACACTTGTCAAGAGATGATGAGACTTACACTTACTGGAAATAGACACTATAGTCTAAGCTAGAACAGACTGAAATATCTTCTAAACACTCTTGTTTTCCTCATTGACTGGATAATTTAAACAGAGATTTAAATGACTGGACATACCTAGAAGACCAGAAGATTAACTAATTTTTAGATGGTGAATTTTACTGGTCATGAAAATTATGTCATAAACTTTTTTAATCCAGATGTAGTTTTGTGTGGCTGGGTTCTGATGGAGGAGGGGTAGCTGCAGGGGTGGCTTCTGCAAGACCTGGTTGTACTTCACAGAATCACAGAATCACAAGGTTGGAAGAGACATTTGAAGATCATCAAGCCCAACCATTCTTTTTATCTGACTCTGGTGTCACTGGATGTGCGGTGTAGTGTAATAAATTAGATGTTTTTCTTTCCTTCATTCTGCGTTGAGTCAGTTTTGCCCATGACACTAATTGTGGAGTGATCTCTCCCTGTCCTTATCTCAATTTCTAAGCCTCTCAATATATATTTTCTCCCCATCCAGACGAAAAGCAGAGTGATAGAGAAACTTTAGTGGGCATCTGGCCTCCAGCCAGGGTCAAACCAAGACACCAGACTAGAACGCTACTTCACAAATTCATTCCTTAGATGGACTGAAATCCTTATACTTTATAGCCTAGGGCTTGTGGTTTAGTTGGTGCTTCTTTTGTGGGGTTAGTGGGTTTTTTTGTTTTGTTTTGGGTTTTTCTTTGTGTGTGTATGTGTGTGGGTTTTTTGTTTGCTTTGTTGTTTGTTTATGTTTTGGTTTGGTTTTTGCTTTTACTTTTAAAAGATATTTATCAACACTAAAGTAACCAAGATTTTCATCCTGAATCCCTTCATAAAAATATCTTTAAACTTTTCCACAACCTTCACCTGGCATCTTGGCATCTAGCCTTTATTGGAATTCTGTCATTATAGCTTCATCAAAACTATTTTGTCACATTATAGTTTTGCAGTTTACCAACTAAGAAGCTGTCCATTTAAAAAAATTGGCCCATATTTAAGAAAATATTTGCATATTTATAAAGTTACTAAAGGAAGGAATGGCAAGACAGTGGTGATGGAATGGAGAAGATAGCTTACTGATGCTACAAGGACCTGCAACTAGTATGTTTGTATTAGTAGATAAAACCATTGCCCACATAGCTCACTTCACAGTATGTTCAATCCCAGTTTGAGAGAGTAAAAAACGGTCAGAACCACCTCCTCCTTTGTTGGCAAAATGAATATACTGCTGCTTTTTCTCCATGCAGCCACAGTGACCTGACTTACCAAATATTCAGAAGCAGATCATACCCAGTTTTAGCTCAGCACTGTGTGCACAGTTATATCTGCTGCATCCTGAAGCCAAAATTCTGCATTTCCCAAAAAATGGCATTGCTTAATGCAAGTTTATCACTCTCATACTACAGTATAGATAGCAGAATGTGGTTTGTAATGAGATCTATGTTATGAAGATATTTTGTCTTTAGAGAACTTACAGTAAAATCTATGTGTTAAAACCAGCTGATGAAAAGGAAGCATGTGAGATACACTCCAACACCACTCTCCTTCATGGATGACTCCCTCTTTTGATGTTTATTAACTTGCCTGTTGTATTAAAGACTCCTTTTTCTTCTCGGCTGTAAATCAAAGGTCTCTGTAATCACCAGCTAAGAACACCTCAGAGACTTTCCCTGATGTGTGATGACAAGCAGCAGCTTATCCAAAGCTGCAGATCACCCTCATGTACATTGTGTCACCTGAGAGATTTGCAAGTAAGAAGCACACAGGGTAAAACTTAAAAGCTAGTAATAAGAACTGGTAGTGAATGAAAATCACTTTGAAATCAGGAGAGTTTTCTGGTAAATTCATCTAGGTTCCTCAAAACAATGCAAGATGATGTGTTAATGTTTGATAATTGTTTTGACATTCCCTGGCTAATCATAAGGAATAGATTTATTGTTACTGTATTGAAGGAAAATGCTTTCAGTGATCATTGGTATGGACTATATGTTTGGATTTTTTTTTTATATGGAATTATTATTGTCTTGTTCTGGGATATGGGAAGAGTTAGATTCCTTCATGGCTCTGTCCCTGGTTTCCTGTTAAAATCCTGTAATCATTCTGTGCCTCAACATCCCAATTAATGAAATGGGATAATTGATGGTGACTATTTTGAGACACATTTATTAAAAGCACTGTGAAGAGCGTAGTCCATACTGTTCAACTGTTGAGGAAATCTGCTCAAAAATCACAAAAGATGTCTTTAAACATCCTGCATAGGTAATTTATTTCATTCTGGAGCAAAATGACAAAAAATCAGGTATCTATTACTTACTAATGAGGATTAAGTTAGTCAACTAAATCATTTGCTAAACACTCCTTGATGTCAACTGGGTGATGAGACTTCCAGTTCTGTGGAAAGCAAAGGAAGTATTTTCCTGACTTGTATCTGCCTTCTGAAAAATGGGGAATGGGATTGCCCAGAGTATTTGGTGAGATTGGAGAAACATAGAGTCATAGAATGTTTTGGATTGGAAGGGACCTCAATGATCATCTAGTTCTGACTACCCTGCCATGGGCAGGGACATCCTCCACTAGACCAGGTTACCCAAAGCCCCATCCAACCTGGCCTTGGACACTGTCAGGGATGGGACATCCACAGCTTCTCTGGGCAATCTGTTCTAGTGTCTCACTATCCTCATATTTCCTTATATCTGTCCTGCTTTCAGCTATGGCAGAGTTAATTTTCACAAGGAGCCATCACAGGAGAGTGGAGCTGACCAAGGGTGTTTTCTGTACCATATGATGTCATACCCAACATAAAAGGGGGCTAGTTGTGGAGAGGCGGTTCCATGCAGCTCCACAAATGTCTGATTGTAGGCTGAGCATCTGGTCAGTTGTTGTGTCAGTAAAATGCCTTGTGTTATGACCATTTGTGTATATTCTGTCATAAGTTATGTTGTTGTTTCCCTCTCCTTGTGCTATCTCAGTAAACTGTCCTTTCCCCAATTCACTCAATCTGCCTTTGTCTGCTCATTTGTCCTCCCCATCTCACTGCGGGAGAAGAAAGCAAGCTGCATGGCTGCATGGTGCTCTGCAGCTGGCTGGGGCATTTCAGAGGTGAATCTTATGAATCATCTGAGATCCACATAGCTCCTAAGCAAACAAAGCCTGTGTTTATTTAGAGCTTGGTCCAAATTTACAATGGGGATTTTGAATATTGGATAAACTCGAGGTTGGTCACAAAAGGTAAGGTTGACATTTTTAACGTTCCATATAACAACTATTTTGTGGATTAACAGGAGTATTTTATTATGTTGAAGAACCAGGAATAATCTGAAATTCATAATCAGTGCTCAATTAACTTAAAAATCAAATTCTCAGATAGTTTTCAACCAGATTCTGGTTTTGCTTACTGTTAGTTGGATGTGTATTCACACATGGCCCTATATCTGTTTTCCTAATTGGGAACTAAATACTTCAGTATGGCCAGGTGTGTTTCAAGCCCTGCAATCCTGGAAACCATTATCCTCTGCTTATTTCCACTCAATTCTAGTTATTTTATATGTCTTTTTTTGGTAATACTTAAGTGGAAAATATGTTTCCACACTTAAAGCTTTCTAGGTCTGTGGAAAAACACCACTAGTGATCCAATCTCTATGGATTAAGCTTATCTAGTGTTCTAGTGTGTAAATCTCCTGTCTCCATTGTATTGTGCATTGCTTTGTCTATGTAAATTTCTCCAGCATCCCCCTCTCATAGCTAAGTAGTTGCTGTATCCAAAGCCAATATAAATATGAACAATTGCAGTGTGCTTTGGTCTGTGCTATCTCCCTAAATAAGCCTTTCAAGATCATTATCTAAATCAATCCATCAAAGCTCTGTGGACACCTTGCCTACAAAATCCTACATAATTCCATTGTTTTAGGGAACTTCGCCTGATCCATGCAGCTGCAAGCGTATTGTTAAAGAAATGTAAGTCATACTTTTGAGAAGGATGAGCTGATTTCTTGAGGTGTGCATGGGTTGGCAAGGAACTACATAAAGAAGAGTTTATCAGAGCCAGGGCTGACAGAATGAAAAGTCGTGTTGAAAATTGTACATCTCCTTCACCTCCCAGCTGGCTAGCTGAAACACTTTGTGTTCCATCCAGGTGCTTCTCTGGCTTTGCATGTGCCTTTGTCCATGGTTATAGCACCACTTTGAAGAGTTGCCCATTTATAATGTGCTAAACACCCATTAGCACTGCAACAAATTCTGCCTTCTGAGCTTATGGTTATATACCATAGCACACTAGATTATTTTATCCTTATTGGTTTTCCTTCCTTTTACTTTGTAAATATTTTGAAAAAGAAACCTATTTTTTTTCTTGATCTGAAGAATGCATCCCCTGAATCCATGTCAGTGGCAAAATGGATAAAATACTGTATGCCACAAGTGGGTCCAGCTCTAACTCTGAAGTCATGCTAAAAATGCTTCTGCTTTGCTTAGTTAACTGATAGTCTGGTGGAACTAGAAGCATTATGTTGTGCTAGACACATTTCCTTCTAGTTTGCTATTAGCTAATGATACCAGTATTAATTGCATCAGCCTGATAAGGTGCCTAGGACAACTATTAGATCATCACAGAACTGCAAAAAATTTTATTTCCAGTAAATTAAGAATAAATGTTCCCTGTCTAAAATGAATTGCTCTTTTAGATAAAATATCTATGGAAAATTACCTTCACTTTTTCTATTTGAATGCACAGGTTATATCTATATGAATAAATTAATTCAAACCATACACTGGCACAGAAATCTGTCAGCACAGAACATCCTATTTTTATGTTGTTAAACTTTTAGACTTCAAAACACAGTGCCCACACACAAGCTGCCTACTGTGATTAGTATCTGCTCTGTACTACTTCCCAGAATTGTATCCTGAGAGTGCAACTTGGACTGAGTCAAACCACACTGGCATCACTGTTGCCACATAAAGAAAGGTACCCTGATGCTCTTTCACTGGCTAAGCCATACAGGTTGTACACATAGGAGGAGTTACCAACTCTAGGCAATAGATTTCTTGCTATATTTTAAATCTTGTAAAACAGACAGGTATAACTTACTGACAAACACTAAACATCACTATGTCTCTGAAAATTAAAGAAACCTCGGTGAAAGTCAGCTATATAAAGACATTAGAAGAGAGGATTTGTTTAAACCAGAATTGTCACATTTGCTATAGTAGACTGTTAATGATAGCAATGGTACGTTTTCAGTCTTGACATGTTCGAGGTGATGTGCATTACTGTAGACAAGGTTGTTTTTTTTTCTGGATGTTACAGGGAAAAATGCAGTTTCTATTCCAATCCTTTCGCTAATGTTAAGGTTGTAAAAGGAACTACAAAAAAGTCATTGCTCATTTCTCACTGACAATATGGTTTGAAGATTCTGTAGCTCCTTCTCATATTCCCTGAGTATTTTTTCCCTCATAAAGACGAGTAAATTTGCAATCCACTTCATTTACATCAAAAGAGGTCTGAAATTTCAAGAAAAACATAAATAAATAAATATATCTCAATTAAACCAACAAGTTTTATGGCTACACTTCTGATAGCACTTTAATCCAAATAATTCATTATGGAAATAGTGTTTTATATACACTGGCTCTCGACACCAATACCAGTACTGGCAGAATTAGTGCATCAAACAGTGCCAAGGAGTGTTTCTAGATAAGGAAATATAATTGATCTTGCTGAACAGTTGTTGAATTGTGCCAATCAGCAGTCTCACCAAGACTGTTCAGTGTGGTTTGGGAGTTAAGATGCGCCAGGAATTATTTCCTGAATACAATTTACATGTGGCCATGTGGTTTTGGAAAGTAAAATGGTTTATAGCATTAGTGGAAGACATTGCGTAACACCCAGCCCCAGAACAGCTCTGGCAGATGTAGCACAGAATTCCAGTCCTAGCCAACATGGTCAAGGAGACCAGTACACCCACATTGGGTCCTGTCACCCAATGACAGCATCACTCTCTGCTGCAATTAACAGGATGAGAAAAATGGGACAAGATATCACTTTTCTCATTGCTCTGTTTGCTGGTGAAACTGGGTTTCAATCTGATAAGGCACTGATTGTACCACATGCACATACTTGGCCATATCTTCTACTACTACATTACTTGTTCTTTGTCCTGAGTAAATTGTTTGAAATTTTCTTCTTCTTTCCCCTTTATTTTCTTTGAGATGCAAGCCAATATGGGGGCAGTAAATAAGGATAAAATGCCAGGGTAATGGAGAGGACACATTCTGGAAAACTATGTTAAAATAAAGTAAATCCCAAGAAGCACCACATATATATGTCAGTGCAGCAATGAGAACTACCAGCTACATATCTGCCTAGAAAGCATATTTTCCCTTATCCCATATCTAGTGGGCACTTACTGTATCTATGTCATGTCCTGAAATATCACTTTTCTTTCTAAGTGTAAACCATTTTTTATGGTACCAAACAGTACTTCAACCTAGCCAGAAGAGATCAAGCCTTGCCAGCACTAATTAATCACCCCACTAGAAGTTGTTTTCAGAATATGATACTGCCTTTGTTAATAGCATTTAGGAAAAACTGTCTGGAATTACTGCCACTATGTTAATTTCTGACAAATTACCACAGGATCTTGGCCAGCCTACTCTGGCAGCTGGATCTTTTTGAGAAGGCATTGACTAGCTCAAGTCGGGGTGTAACAATATCAAGTCCACCCACTGACAGAAGGAGGGGGGAGTCTGTTAGTGAAAGGAACACGGCTGAGAGATGAAGCATAGTCAGTACTATCAACACTGATACAGTAGGCAAGACAGATATTTAACAGTCACATGTTGCAATTCCAACTGATAAACCAGGACTAGTCCAGTTGAAATGCTTATTCCATCAATTTTGTGACACTACTTTACATATACTACAACTTGATTAATATTAGTATTACAAATATGAATGTTATATTAATTACAATAAATATTCAAATTTAATATCAGATATTTTGTATTAGTATAAAATATCTAGTCCAATATGTAACTTCAAAATGTATGTTATACTAATGTATGATCTTGGGTCAGATGAAGTGTACTACAGCTTTCCTATTAATTCTTAAAGAAGAGAATCTGTTTCCATGCAATTTTTTGTTTATGTTTACAGAAGGAGACTATTGTTGCAAATTCTATTTAAACAATATTTATTGGATGAACAGATAGGTAGAAAATAAACCTGAAACAAATACTCTAAAATATACAGTGTTTAAGTGGGAAAACAACAAAGAAAACATGAGGTGGGGAAATATATTATATGAAGTTAAAGGGTAGGAATAAATTCTGGAGATTTTATTGAAAACGTCTAACCCTGAACACTTATCTCTCAGATCAATTAGTCTAGGAAGTTACCCCAGGGCTCAGTACGAGGTCCAGTTCTGTTCAATATCTTTATCAATAACCTAGATGAAGGGATCCGATGTTCCCTCAGTAAATTTGAGGACGACACTAAGCTGGGAGGACATGTCAATCTGCTTGAAAGTAGGGATTCCCTACAAAGGGATCTGAACAGGCTGGATCTATGGGCTGAGACCAATGGGATGAAGTTCAACAAGGCCAAGTGCTGAGTCCTGCACCTGGGACGTAACAACCCCATGCAGCACTACAGGCTTGGGGAAGACTGGCGAGAAAGCTGTCTGGCAGAGAAGGACCTGTGGGTGTTGGTTGACTGCCAACTGAATATGAGCCAGTGGTGTGCCCAGATGGCCAAGAAGGCTAGTGACATCTTGGTGTGTATCAGGAACAGCATGACCAGCAGTTCCAGTGTAGTGATTGTTCTCCATACTGCGCATTGGTGAGGCTGCACCTTGAATACTGTGTTCAGTTTTGGGCCTCTCTATCTTTTGGGCTCCTCCTCCACTATAAGAAAGACATCAATGTCCCAGAGTACGACCAGAAATGGCAGCCAGGCTGGTGAAGGGGCAGGAAAGCAAACCTTATGAGGAGTGGCTGAGGGAACTGGGATTGTTTAGCCTGGAGGAGGCTGAGGGTAGACCTTATCACTGCCTACAGTTACCTGAAAAGCGGTTGTAGAGAGGAGGGTGTTGGTCTCTTTGCACAAGTGACAGATGATAGGACGAGGGGGAATGGTCTCAATCTGCACCAGCGCAGGTTCAGAATAGACATTAGGAAAAAATTCTTCACCAAAAGGGTTATCAGGCATTGGAACAGGCTGCCCAGGGAGGTGGTTGAATCGCCAACCATGGATGTGTTTAAAAGACAGGTACACAATGTGCTTGGGGATATGGTTTAGTAATGGACAAGTATGGTTGGACTCAATCCCAAAGGTCTTTTCCAACCTAGTGATTCTGTGACATCACAGAATGTCTGAAACTTATGAATTTCCAGATGACTATCAGTTTGCTGTCTTGCCTCTCTTGATCCTAATATACAGATATTCCAGGAATTTATAGTTTAATAAATTTGGACCTGACACAGAGAAACATGTGCAACATACTGCATTACTTGGATTAAGAGAAATCAAACGATCTCTTTATTTTCCTTCAGTGTGATTTAGTGTGAATATATTAGTTTGAATAAGAGAAGCTGGGCAACCCTTCATTTGATGAGGGGAAGACATACCTTCAAGCTGTGCCAGACACCCATGGCCTATTCAAACAAATTGCTTCCAATTTTCATCTTGATGTTTCCTTCTAATTGCCAATCTAAATGTATTCTTACATACAATCACTATAAACAATGCAATTAGCGATTATGCACTCAATTAGTATCTACCATGTTTTGAAAAGGCCAGTCAGTACCATCACCTTGCATAATCAGTTATAACATTCCTCTTGATCAATTGTCCACAAGATGTGTTAAATAAACCTCATGAAGCGAGAAAAAGGAGCACAGGCATTCATGCAAGCAACCACTACAGAAAGGCAAAAAAGGAGGCTGGAAGGAAAAGTTTGCTACCCTGCTATCCATTGCTGAGCATTTCATAGCCGTGATTGTGTTACTGAATCTTGAAATGGGATTCTATAGGGCAAATAAGTGTCTGGTACTCAGATTTTTATAAAAAGGAAGGTGTTTTGCTGTGGGTTTTGAGGTGTTTTTAAAACTCAAAATATATTTTTTTAAAATCAAATTCTGTATGAAATTGTGTTATCAATAATATGATACAGTCTAAGTGCTGTTCTGTTACCA
Source organism: Gallinula chloropus (assembly GCF_964237585.1). Taxonomy (NCBI): domain Eukaryota; kingdom Metazoa; phylum Chordata; class Aves; order Gruiformes; family Rallidae; genus Gallinula; species Gallinula chloropus. The sequence goes on from NC_140086.1 coordinate 7,487,558, forward strand.
ATGCTATCAGATAAACCACCAAAGAGCAACATTATTTCCAATATTCACCAAAGAGTGCAACTCTGATGCTCTATAGTTATACTACAGCCACAGAACTGTAGTACCACTGAACTGAAGGCAACTGAGTGAATGGACAACATGGGAAATGTCTTTGGGATCAATTTCAGCCTTGTAATGGCTGAAGAGTTCCTTTATTTTTCTCTCATTTATACTAAAATAATTAGGAAGAAGTTCCCTGAATGCTCCTTGGTTACACTGTGGCATGGCTCATTTAAGCAGGGTCAAGCCTACCTGTTTATGTATTTGTATGCATACAGAGACTTAGTGCCACAAACACTGTGCCAATGTCTACATGTATAAACATATATATGCATGTACAGACACACATAAATATACATATACCAAATATTCCTGGTAGCTTATCACCAAGAAGTTTTGTCTAGAGGAGTCTTCACATGCAAAAAGACTGTGTGCCTGTACAGTCTCTGCAATAAAAATACAATTAAAATTTTATGAATATTTTCATCTTAGGTATACTGAAGTGATAAAGCACAGAATTTGATCTGAGTCATAAACCCAGGAAAATAGCCTTTCCACTGCTGTGGAAAACTCCCTTTCGAAATCAGAAACACCAAGGTGCCCATTAAGAAAAGAATGAATGTCATTGCACAGAAGTAAATTGCTGTCCATGCTTCAGCATTCTTTTGTAATGGAGGAACAGGTTATACCCTCTCTGTCAACCACCTTGTTAAGAAAGGAATTGTCTGTGTTTGTGAAACAAATGCCTCCCTTCGTTCATCTTTGTTCCTGATCATGAAAGAGTCATTAGTACATGAATCCAGGCAGGCGGACTCATCCCATCTATTTCTCCTTCCTAGAGCTTCTTTGAACCACCAAAGAATCTAAAAATATCTTTTAAAAAGTTAACAAATAAAGCAAGTAAGTGTAAACAATGCACTCTGGGAATCGTCAATGCTTTACTTCTCATTGCTCTTCTGCTTTTCAGAGAAGGTATTTTCTCAGTCTTGCTATCATTTGTGAGCAACAAACTAAGGGCAAAGAAGGAGTTCAAAAGATATATGCTGTCTGTCATAGTTATTGACAAGCAAGGAAGGTTAAAACTTAGATCTCACAGAATGTCTGGTTGATGTGAGTCATCTGCACCAGGCACAGAGTTCCTGCTGCATTCCCCTCCAGTTGTGGTCACTTCTGCATTTCCAGTAACATGTTTTTAGTTGAGTGAGATCCAGGCAGTTGTTTAGGGCAAAGCCAGCTATTTTCAAGTAGTCCTCTAGGCTTTGAAGATAGGTCTAAGGATCCCCCTCTCACCTCCTGGAGCTCACCTAGAGACCATGGAAGTGGTCCTGAATAGCCAATCTGCGTTGGATTCACATGGGTGTCCCAGTCCATATGAAGCTTATTGATAGTACCTGCAGCATAGTTCTTTTGTTCATCATGAATCATATCAGATTAATAGCTCCATTCAGACAGTTTAAGATTATTTATTTTCTCTGCTGTCATTCCTGCCTCATCCCTTCTAATGCTGATCTGCATACTGTCACAAGAATTTGGAAAACATATTAAGAAAATGTCAACCATCAAGGCATAGGTAAGAACGCAAAGCAGCTTGCTTTCTATTGCAATAAATTAGCCATATTTGCATAGTTTGTTACCGTGTCTCATTTTAGAACTGATAACATCTTGCAGAGGAATGGCATTTTCTCCTAATGAGCCAAATGGATAGCTAGTCACTGCTGGAAAATACCTGAAAACAGCATATAGGAGTTTATGAACAACCTGTTGATGTCCCCCTTGATCAGAAAGCAGAGTTCAGAGAAGAGTGTCCAGATGGTAAAAAGGATAAAACAGGCTATTCAACCTGCTTGAAAGGCATGAAAAACATTACCTCCAAATGAAAGTCATTAGCTCACTTGATCAAGATGACATTGGGAGAGTTTATTTGTTGTTTTCTTTTTCAGGTGATACACGCAAAGTGGAAAGCATCAGGTAATGAAGAAACTTGAGCAAATTGCTCTCCTTTCAAGCACATGTGCTGGTGTCAGCTCCAGACAATGAAACAAGCGGATTCTGATGAAGAAAGCAAAAGTGTTGATCCTAATTAGAACAGACAAAGGCATTTTTCATCCTGGATCCCTTGTTTAAAGGTTGACTCTTGGCAGGCATGTGATAGCTCAGTGTACTAACGGTGCTGGTTACCAGGGTGTCCATCACATGGGGGATGTGCAGCAGGTTCAGAAGCAGACTTCATGCCTGGAACTGAAATGCCTGCCAGAAGCAGATAGGTCATTCTCTTCACATGATGACAGAATAATTGCCTCCCAGTGGAGGGCTAAAGTCTACTGGCAGACCTTTCAGGGATTCTGCAGCTATTGCTTATCTTCTTGATTATTGTTGAACTTAAGGAGATCTTAAAAAAGTTACCCAGGATCTTCAGCATGACACTAAACCCAGAAAGTAAGCAACTTTGGAACCTGGATTAAAGACTAAGACTTAACAATAGGAAGCCAAAATATAAATGTCAAAATCTAGATGTCCAAACAAAGATTTTTTCCTAGGCATTTTCTAAGATTTTTCAAGAATCAAGCATAGGATCTTCCTAAGTAATAATATTGAAAAAAGGGCTAATGTCTTATATATGAAGCAACCCCTTTTATTTTATTTTTTCCTGGAATGTTTAATACTAGCACCCACTGGCCTTATGTCATTGGTTTTAATGTAATAGAAGGGAAAAATGCAAAAGAAATTCAAATTTAGAGAACATTCATCAAAAATTCAGTTGAACGACTGCCCACTGGCATTGGGATGACTCTAAATGTAAATGTTCTTTCTCACTTTTGCTTAAGGTCAGGGATATTCTAGTGGTTAGTTTAGATTCAATATTTTTTGTCATATTTGCTACACTGAAGCACATAACGGTGATAAATTTTGTCTGGAGTGATTTCACAAGGGAAAAGGGTGAGGCAGTCCTGTTGTGCAGTTGCGTGCTATAAAAAGATGCTCTTGCAAGTGTAAATGTGGTACTGGATCTTGTCTTCACAGTTTGGCATTAAATGGAAGATAATGTATTCTGATACCTAAAGTTAATATCTTCACCTTTTTTTAGGAGTTTTTATAAATAATGATCGAAGACCAAACACAGAATACTTTTGTCCATAACAGAACCTTGTACATAGTGTGGTTTTGATCTGACCAGGAGAGAGACTAGTTTTATTGTTGCCTGCTTGCTGTTTATGGCGCTGAGCCTTCCCTACCACTCCAGTGTCTCATATACATCTGATCATAATCACAGAGACATTTGGGGGGTTTTTCTTTCTGTTGTTGCATGAGTGTAACTTTATAAAAAGGGAATAAAGGTACAATCCTCTGAGAACAATTTGAAATTCAGCTCCTGGAAAAGTTAACTTGTGATTCTGATACAGTAGGAAATTACTTTGCACTCTCAGGGAATGGAGAAGGACGGTTTCCAAACATTTACTGCATCATTCCTCAGTGCACTTTGCAGTTGTTTCTGTGACAAAAAAAAATCTGAAATCTGAGCAGGGTCAGATACTTTATTTGTACAGAAAGCAGAAGAGACCAATGTGTAATTGTAGACATAAGCTGACAGATCTTCTAATGTTCTCATCTCACAGAATCACAGAATCACAGAAAGTTGGGAGTTGGAAGGAACCTTAAAAGATTATCTAGTCACACAGGAATGCATCCAAATGGGTTTTGAATGTCTCCAGAGAAGGAGACTCCACAACCTCTCTGGGAAGTCTGTTCCAGTGCTCCCTCACCCGTACAGAGAAAAAGTTCCTCCTTACATTCACATGGAGCTTCCTATGCTCCAGTTTGCACTTAGTGCCCCTTGTCCTATCACTGGCCATCACTGAAAAGAGCCTGGCTCCATCCTCCTGACACTCACCCTTTACATATGTATAAACATTATTAAGGTCACCCCTCAGTCTCCTCTTCCCCAAGCTAAACAGGCCCAGCTCCCTCAGCCTTCTCTCATTAGGAAGGTGTTCCACTCCATTTATCATCTTGGTGGCCCTGTGCTGGACTCTTTTAAGGAGCTCTATGTCCTTCTTAAACTGAGGGGCCCAGAACTGGGCACAATAATCCAGGTTCGGTTTTACCAGGGCAGAGTAGAGGGGGAGAAGAACTTCTCTTGACCTACTAACCACACCCCTTCTAATGCACCCCAGGATGCCATTAGCCTTCTTAGCCATGAGGGCAAATTGCTGGCTTATGGTCATCCTGCTGTCCACCAGGACCCCCAGGTCCCTCTCACCTACACTGCTCTCCAACAGGCCAGTCCCCAACCTATACTGTTACCTGGGGTTGTTCTTCCATATTTGCAAGACTCTACACTTGCTCTTGTTAAATCTTTCCAGCCTGTCTAAGCCTTACTGAATGGCAGCACAACCCTCTGGTATGTCAGCCACCCTTCCCAGTTTTGTGTCATCACCAAACTTACTGACTGTACACTCTGTTCCCTCATCTAGGCCATCAATAAATATACTCAATATTAAAGGTCCCAGTACCAACCCCTCACAGACTCCACTAGATACAGACCTCCAGCTAGACTCTGTCCCATTCATCAAAACTCATTGGCATTTTTCCTTCAACCAGCTCTTAATCCACCTCACTACTTGACCTTCCAGACCACACTTCCTCAATTTAGCCATGAGGATGCTGTGGAAGATGGTATCAAATGCTTTACTGAGTTCAAGGTAGACCACATCTACTGCCCTACCATCATCTGACTTCCTCCAGGGCTTCAGCCATTTGGGACTCCTGCAAACAGTCTCCAGCAGTGTAGACAGAGGCAAAGAATGCATTCAGTAACTCCACGTTCTTACTATCCTCAGTCACCAGGGCACCCACCTCATTCAACAGAGTCTACATTGCCTCTAGCATTAGTTTTGTCTCCAATGTATTTGAAGAAGCCCTTTCTGTTGTCCTTGACCTCCCTTGAAAGGTTTAATTCCAAAGAGGCCTTAGCTTTCCTAGTTTACAGACTACATGCCCTGAAAACAGTCTTATATTCCTCCCAAGTGGCCATCCCCTCCTTCCATGACGTGTAGACTCTCTTCTTCCACTTGAGTTTACCCAGCAGTCCCCTGTTTATCCATGCAGGTCTTCTGCCTTGCTTTCATGACTTCTTTCCCATTGAGGTGGTCTGATTTTGAGTTTGGAAGAAGTAGTCCTTGAATATGGACCAACTATCTTGGTTCCCTTTTCCTTCCAGTTCCCTGTCCCATGGGATTTCCCTCAGTAATTGCTTGAAGAGGCCAAAGTTGGCCATGCTGAAGTCCAGGGTTGTGGTTCTACTTGATATTCTCTTTCTACTACATAAGATCTTGAACTCCACCATCTCATGGTCACCGCATCCAAGTCTACCCTCAACCTTCACCTCTTGAAACAGTCCCTTCTTGTTAGTAAGTACAAGATCCAGTAGTGCTCCTCTCCTAGTAGGTTCATCCAGCACTTGCATTAGGAAGTTATTGTCACTGCACTGGAGGAACCTATTGGACTGAGCAGCTGGCTGTGCTGACCTTCCAGCAGATATTTGGGTAGTTAAAATCCCCCATAAGAACCAGGACCTGCCATTGCAAGGATACTATCAGCTGCCTGTAGAAAGCCTCATCAACTTCCTTCTCTTCATCAGGCAGCCTGTAGTAGACACCCACCACAGTATCACCCACAGATACTTAAGGCTAAATTAACATGAAGATGTAAACTCAATGGCAAGGTCTTCAAGGGGGAGAGAGCTTAAAGAGATTAAATTGTCCACTGAGAAAACAGATAAGGCGAATACATCCAAATAAGTCACAGAGCAGTTGCAAATTAAAATTTCTCTCCATCTTTCCTTTTCTCTCTCTCTATATATATGTAGAAAGCAATGTGTCTAAATGCAATCTCAGGGTGCTACATCATTACCTGATGTAAATTACCTCAGCTTCATTGATTTCTGTAAGATTATATACATGTAATATAAAGGAGGACATTATCTTATGGTTTATTTTCATAGAAAGTCTGTCATCAGTCCATCATACACTCCTACAGTAACTCTTCTGAACTAAATTGCTGGGTAATGCACATTTCAAGATATCAGTAGAGAAATGTTTTGAAAAGTTCAGTCAGCACCTAGCAAAAAACTAGAACTGAATGTGAGAAATAGTGTCAAATATTTTGCTAACCAGAACTTTGCATGGTGAGGAAAATGACAATGTGTATCCAATATTTTGAAACATTCAATTGCACACAGCTTCATTTCCAACTTTGTTCTCAACTATCCAGTGTAGAAGTGAATATGGTTTACGACTTCCATACGGAGTGCTCCTAGTATTCTTTTATTGCTGCTTCATAGCACTAAGTGCTCCCCTTTTTAAAGCAATAATTCAAAGCGTTTCTTTTTGCGTGGTAAGTTCACAGGCTGAAGTGTTTATTCTTCAAGGTGTTCTTGGATTAATGAAGAAAAGACAGAACATTAACTATTTACTGGAAAAATAAAGTAAAATAAAATTAAAAATAACCTCCACCAACACATGTTATAGTACAAAATTAAGTGCACTTCACCTAGGATTATAAAACAGAATTCATGATACAAGGTGTCACAAATACGCAGTTCAAGATATAAAGTCACAGTTGCATGGTGTATGACTCCAGCTCAATCAGAATTCAGAAGGAGCCATGTGTAATATGCTTTTAGCAAGATCTTTGTGGCACACTTTGGCTAAAGAGCATTTCTGAACAGAATTCCTCCATTTACTGTTTCTTTACTTGGACATATGGAAAAAGAGGGAGGGATATGAGGCAATACTCAGCTGTACTTGTGTCCCTTTCTGAGTTCCTGATCGCCCCTCCAATTTCTGTTAACAGTTTTCCAGTGCTGAAGCCTGAGGATTCATTCCAAATCTTGACCAGGAAAATTAATTTCTGTCCTCAGAAAGTATCAGTATTTGGAGTAAAATATTTTAAAAAACTCCAAAGCAAACAAACAAAAAACCCCCAACAACAACAATCTTTCTCTTTTATGCCCCCTGCCCCAGAACTAAAAGCCTTTAAGAAATTCTTTTTGGGCAGGAAAAATGGAGGGTTTTGTAGCTTGTCAACTTCTTGCCAACTGAACAGTCCTGTCAATTTCACCTCCTGACCTCTTGTCAATTTCATTTTCTGCCAGAAGGCAGAAAGTTACTCCTATGAGAATCTTTCAGGCAGGGAGCCAGTGCCAGACACTGGTCACCTGCTTTATCTGCCTCTCCAATTCTCAGCATCCCCACCTGTACCAAGCCTACTTCAAGTTCTTTAATTCCTCACTTGAACTGTCTTTGGCAATCCTGTTTTATTTTGTTTTCTTTCTTTCTTTCTTTTTTTTCTTTCTTTTCAAATAGATAATAGAAATGGAAACCATATTCACAGTTTTTCAAAAGAAAATCCTAAGGTTTTTTTTTTTTTCTTCTTCTTCTTTTTTTTTCCCTATGGAGAACTTAGATTACATTTTTTTCTGAACAGATTGTTCTCTGTTCGAAAATCATTCTGCCATAAAATTGACTATCGGCTCTGTTTCTTTCTTCCTCCTCTAATGCCTAAAAGGGGGCTTAGCTGACTCCAGAATATACAGGAATGATGTTTCCTAATGTACTCAGCATGGCTGCTTGTGTTGAAATGAGATGAAAGCACTTGAATCATTTTCCTTTTCAAATGGCAGTCTAATTAACATATAGATCAGCTGGCTAACACTTCCATGAAACATGTACGGTGCTTGTTATTAAAATACAAGCACTCTTTGAACTTCAGCAGTCACTTGAAAATTTTTAATCTTCCGATTCTGCCTTTGTTTGTAATAGTTTAGATAAGAAATTGGACAGCCAGGGTGCTAAACCTAAGCAATCATTTGGACACTCTTAATGTCGTGGTTATGCTTCTATTTGTTTAACAGTATATATTATGCATAAGGAATCCCAGTTCAAGGATTTATCTAAATGGAATGTGTTATAGCAGATGACAGCAAGAGGATTTCTTTCAAAATTAGCTTGTGTCTTTTTAGGCAGACTGAATTATCCCCAGGTCCCATGAAATCATCTACAATAGCTTTCACTGGCTCTTGGCAGTAATGGTACCTTCTGCTGAGAAGAGCCAATCAACTGGAATATGCTTTTGTTTCTGGACCTGAAAGCTGCATGAGATTGGAGCATGAGGCATGAAAAACAGGGGGGAAAATCCTGAGGGCAGTGTTGCTGCTCACAGACCTGCACATCCTGGATATAAAAGACAGGGTGAGTTCAGTTTTGATTCGGAGGGGGGTGGGGGGGAGAGAGGGAAACTAGATGAGCAAACAATTGTTTAAGCCTATAAGTGCTACACAATAGGTAAGATAAAATTGAGTCTTGATTTGAATGCATTAAATAGTCTTTCTGTTTAATAAAAAAGGCCTGGTATAAAATTACATATTTTGCTTGATATTTATGATGGTTGTTCAATTTACATAAACATTGGCAACTGATAATATGATTATAAAACTGAAAGATTGGTTACTTTACATTCATTTTCCCTATGTATTGTAATATAGTCTGTGGAGGAAGAAATGTGGATGTTTTTTCTTTTTTGTGGTTTTTTTTGTTGGGTTTATTAGGGTTGGGTCTGCTTGAGGTTGTTTTTGTTTGTAACTGGATTCAGCAAATCACAATTGTTAAGGGAAAAAAAAAGGTTCTTTTTGTGTGCTTTGTTTTTTGGGGTTTTTTTTTTGTTTGTTTGCTTGTTTTCCTTTTGTGGGTATGAAAAAAGTTTACCAAAATTAACTCTGGGTAGTTTCAGTGGACATGTTTCATAGCTTACCAAATAGGCTTAAATTGAAGTTACTGGGGTTTAGACATCCGTGGTAATAAGGTTAAATCATGCCCTTTGGAAGTTTTGTTGTTGTGGGTTTTTTGTTGTGGGATTGTTTTGGCTTTAATTTTCAAGCTGAATGTTTATCTCTGAAAACAGTTTTGCTCATAATTTCCCACAGACCAAGAATCAGAAAAGGAAGTGATGAATGAACCACAGGTGCAAAAGCAGAAGGACAGTTCAATTCACAGGTCAGACTGGAGCCTTAGTTTGAATCTACATTTATTTAGATGATTCCAAAAGCCTTAGTAAGGGTTAAATTCAGTTCAGGTTTTTAAGATCTGTCTTTTCCACGTAAACACAAAAAAGACCTCTAAAACCATCCTTGCTGAATTTAATTACTTTTCAATGTCAAAGCTTATTTAGGTTTTGACAATCAAAGGAGACTAAATTAAACAGTATTAATTTATCTCTTACTTCTGCTAGCCTTCTAGGAGGTGTTCCAAAAGAGTAGTCAATATACAACAGATAGACACTAAATATACCCTGACTACTTGATTGTTTTTTTTACCTTAGGCTCACTTGCCCTCATTGCTGCCTTTGCATTGCTGGCAGCATGAGGACCAGCTGAGAGGTTGAGTGCACACTGCTTTTCACTTTTCTCTCTGCAAATGTAAATATTGCACTGCAATCAAGATACTTAAGACATTCAAAACCCACATGGATGTGTTCCTATGTGACCTAATCTAGGTCATCCTGCTCTGGCAGGGGTTTGGACTAGATGATCTTTCAGTGTCTTTTGAGGTTCTCTCTAATCCTTAACATTCTGTGATTCCCCATCAATTAAAATCCAAGATTGAGAAAAATCCTAGATGCCTCTTGTTCCAGCACAGAGAACACTGTATATTTTATAGGTAGATTTCAGTAATCACAAATAATTAATCAAGTCCACAGGATCACCCATTACTATGATAAACATTTTTTTCCTGAGTATATATTTAGTACATTTAAGTCCTGTTCACAGTGTCTTCCATCTGATCTGGCCATATTAGAGGACAGATTCCTTCCTTTAAAATTTGGTTGGGTGTTTGAAACTGGTAAGTGAATCTAAACCCAAAACTAAGGATCAAAAGATCATTTACCTTATTCCACTGACAGTCAAAGAAAAAAAAAAAAAGATAAACATTTGTCCTTCCCAAATACAAACCTTTTACTTACATTCCTTTTCATCAAAAGAGAGAGTTAGAATCAAACAAAGAACAAATCTGAGAACTAAGTTGAGCTCCTGTTTTAAATCTCCATCTGATCATTGTGAATCTGTTAAAAATGCCATCTGGAGATCAGAAAGACACCTGACAATTAAGACAAGAAGGCATAGTACCAGCTTGACACAACATGGTACTTGCAGTGGAAGAGTGCATCGCTGCAATTAAATACTAGATAAGGCTGATCTGTTTTCTAACTGATTGGTAGAGAACTGTGTTAGTGCAAATAATCCCAGATGAATTGTGGCATTGGCTAAGGGTTATCATAGAATCATAAACTGGCTGTAAAATATTTTAGGCTGGAAAGTAGAGGTAGGTTCCAACAATGTGAAAAGAGGAGATTTGGAATAGAATCTCCATAGGAATTATGGGAAAGGAAGGGCCTAATTAATTTTATGTGGAGCTTGGAGGATTTATGAGTATGAACAGATGATGTGGCAGGGAGTTTATTCAACAACCCATGAAATAAATCCTTGATGCAGGCTCCTCCAATAACAGCTGAATCATCTATATTCACTAGGTTTTGATTTCATTTTTGTTAAGCATTTGTTAGCATTGGGATGAAGGACTAGTCTAGATCAACATTTCTTGTGACTGTACTTTTAATTTTTCAGAGACATGGTAGGGTCTTTGTGTACATTGCAAATGAAGTGTGAATACATGACTTTTGTTAATTGTTTTGCATTATTATTATTTTATTATTGTCGTTCTGTGAAGGCACTGCAGACCAAAACACTGTCTCAGACAGTACCTTTTGTGGACCTATTTGTGCAGAATTTAAGCACTAGCCTAAAGAATACCAGTCATCTAATACAGTAAGAATCATAGGAAATGTACTGATTAAACAGCAGCTTCCTTCTCAACTTTATAGTTTCATTTCTGGTCAATCTGTCTAGCCAGTGGGAAGGTAACAATTTACTTCATCAAATTTTCAGTGGTGCTCTGAGAAGATACTTTCCTTTCTACCCACAGACAGGGGTTATGACTAAATCCCCTGAGTGTTTAGGTGATAGCTCACAGAATATGTTAGCAAGTTGCAGTGGATTGAACTCCAGCAGTCTGACACTTAGCTCTTAATGCTTTTGTTTTACAAGATTGTTACTGCATGAGATGCTTAGTACTGAATAGTTTCAAGTGAGTGAAACCAGAATGTAAGAGGGATCATAATTTAACTGAAGCACTTCTGTGTGCCCTGCCTTCAGAAGACCACATTTTTGGATTCTCATGTCTGTGCTTCTTGGGTTTGACAGCTTAGTAAAAAACCTTTAACCTCTAAGGCCTAACAAATGAACCTCAAATAAGAATTATCATCCTTCTCTGGATTGAAAAGGAAAAAAAAGATTGTTTTAGCAGGAGACTGCTCTGTGGTACCAGATAATCTGCCTATCCTGAATGCCATAAATTATTTTGAAAGAAGATAGACTTCAGAAAGTAATTCTGGCAAAAAAGCATGGCTTGCATGGTCCTAACAAAGTACATTTACAGTTGATGCTGTTCATAAGCATTTTTAATATGAATTATTTTGCACGTCTGCATTTTTTATTTCATGTTCATACTTAATAGATGCTAGGTTGAGACAAAAATGCTCATTATGTTTTTCCTTCAAACAAAGAAAACATGATATGAAGACTAATTATGTTTTCTGTCCTCCAACCTTTTTTGCAAAAAACATTCATCAGTGTATATTTCACAACCTGTATGAAATAAACATTTATGATTTCTATTCCTGTCTAAAGATGAATGGATTTCCTCACAGTATCATGAACTGTCAATGAAAATAATAGTAGGTTTATCTGCAACAGATGATCTTAGTCTCACTGTTTATATTATCCCTCTGTTGTTGGGTACTACCCTAATAATAGGGAGGGCTAATTCAGGTATAAACCCACTTCTTAGCCTTTATGAAAAAAACAACTAATCCTGAGCTTGTTATGAATGCATTATGAACTCAGCCAGAGGGTGTGAAGGCTCAGAAAAGAGCTTGTTTCATTTCACCAGCACAAATACTTTTTTTAGAAAAGTGAAAGAGGTTGCTAAAATACTCTTCCTTTTTAGCCACCTTCAACATAACCTTTCTGTATTGATATGTCAATACCCACACTATCTCCTGCTGAAACACTTCTATGCAGTGTGTACAATTAAATATAGAGTAGAACCAGTATTTTAAATCACTACTAAGCCTCTAACACTAGATTAATTGACCAACTTGGTTTTCCATTCAGATTTTAGTACCTGTGGCCAAATCTTCAGATGGCAGTGGGGAAAACTCTTAATTTTCATCTACCCAAAATATAAACTAATTTATAGGAGAGTACTACTGATGCATGTCTTGCTGATAAGATGCACATCAAGAATTTTGCAGTGCAGCTTTAATTTTTTGTCTCTTAAGCCAATCCTTCTCATGGAGATGGTAAATTATGACTTCAGTAGGTAGAATCACTGTCCAAATTACACATTTCTGAGTTTCTATGATACACTCTGTTTAGTCTGACTTTCAGACTACATAGTGCTGCCTAGTCTCAACAATTATGCTCAGACTGTGATCTGTCAGGTACTTCTGAATACGCAAAGCAAGTGGCAAGGTAATAAAACTGATGCTGCATTTTGTTTTCTTCTATTTTTATGTTGTCTTCAAGCTATTTTGAAGTGATCATTCCCTTTAATTCTCCTGCCAAAATCTATCAGTCCACTGTAGATTTTACATACTGGAAAGAGAAGACATCCTGTTGACCTTCGATGCCTTCATTGATCTACAATAGGATTGATCCTAAAGTTACGCATGCATACATGTTTGTGCTGGTTTTGGCTGGAACAGGGTTACATTTCATCATATTAGCTGGTATGGGGTTATGTTTTGGATTTGTACTGAAAGCAGTGTTGACAACACACGGATGTTTTAGCAGTCAGGGATTTTTCTTTTTCTCATGCTGCCCTGCCAGAAAGTAGGCTGGGGGTACATGAGAAGTTTTGAGGGGACACAGATAGGACTGCTGACCCCAACTGACCAAAGGGATATTCCATACAATATAACATAATGCTCAGCATATATAAAGCTGGGGGAAGAAGAAGGACAGGGAGGAAATTCAGAGTAATATTGTTTGTCTTTTCACGTAACCATTACATGTAATGGAGCCCTGATTTCCTGGGGATGGCTGAACACCTGTCTGCTCATGGGAAGTGGGAAATGAATTGCTTGTGTGCATGGCTTTTGCTTTAACTATTAAACTACCTTCATCCCACCTCATGCATTTTGCAGTTTCACTTTTCTAATTCTCTCCACCATGCCACCGTACAGGGCAGCAAGCAATGGCTGTGTGGTGCTTAGCTGCTGTCTGGGGTCAAACCCTGACAATATTAAATGTCCAAATATATATGTACACATCGATAGATATATAGAGCAGATTTTTTAAATTATCCACCCATTAAAGGTTCTTCTGTCACCTCTGAACTTAAACCATATCCAGTTTTAATCTCCACATATGCTTGTATATTTTCTTTGTGTTTGAATTCTCTTATTTCCTATTTTTCTATACACCTCTTATGATTGTCCTCTGTAGGTGTTTGATATTCTGGTTGATCTCTCTATCCTTTCTTTCCCTCTGGCTGTTTACTGTCTGGTCCTTTTAACAGTCTCTTTTTTGAGTGTAACATGAGCACATTTGTGTTTGACTTAAAGTCAAGCTCTATTTATATATTTGAAATCAAGTAAAATAAGTTCTCCCAACTCATAATAATTACTTGTATCTCTGGTTAGTTATAACTTCTTCAAATTAGTGAAGAAGCATTGAATTTGACCTAAATATTTTATGATGCCACTGCCTTAATATAAGTAGTCTTTGGCAGATACCAAGAAAAATAAGGATTGCGAATATTCCTTGAAATAGACTAGGAATGATGGACCTCTAGAGAAGTGTGTTCAGAACCACTAAAAAAAAACCCAACTTTTTTCTTTTTGTCACTTTGGTATTTTTGTGCATGGCTGATAATCTTTTTGTCACTGATGCCTGAGTTCATGTGTGACTGGCAGGATGAACTGGAGCAGACTTCCCAGTTAAGGTGTGCCAGGCCACTTAAGCCTATAGCTGATAATGGTGATGTTGTATGTGGTCTAAGGAAGTCTTTATATTGTGGCGTTTTGTAAAAGTTTGGCAAAAGCAAGCAATATTACAGTCAGACGTTCCTGCACATACTTTTGATCAAGCAGCCAGTATCATTCATAGGGGTTAAAATGTTAAAAGTCATAATTTGGGAGAAAATCATCCTTCCCACTCTTCTATTCCCATATCCATGAATATCATCACCATTCTTTCTATTCCTTTAAAGGAAACAGTGGTTTTCCACATGTTACTTTACAATTGTTCATTATTGGTTAATCTTTAGAAACAGAAAAGAGAGAAAGAGATTTAAAGAGGTATGAAGACATTAAGCTTTGGTTACTAGACAGGTATAAGCATCTTCTAATTTTGCCTATATACTACTTCAAAGGAAACCTTATACCAATTCAGTCATACAATTTTATTATTAATTATCCCACTCTCAAAGCTTCACATACTCATGCTTAATTTCTCTCAACTGTTGACTACTTTAAGTAGAGATGACACTTACTTAGTCCCTCTTATCTAGATTTTTCTTTGTTTCTTTCATTTCATGGTTTCTCCTGTGTAGTCAACAGATTTATCAAAAAGGGTATGACTGAAATCAGCAATACTATTAAGTTGAACTGTTTCTTATCATAGGGATGTTCCTCAGAGGCTTCCCATAAAAATCCACCATTAGGTTATATTTTTTACTACGTTTTTGAAAGCTTTAGCTGAGTTTGACAGGACTTTTGTTATAACAAAACCCCTCACAGTCTTGGGGACTGCACACTACTACTACAGTTTTGCTACAGACACCCATTCCCATCTTGTGGAAATTGCTGTGACCATACTCCAGATCCTCCAATTTATTCTTGATATATTTGCATTAGACTTTATGCAGTCTTGAAACTGTAGTATGTGCTAAATATTGATAATTTAAAAAAAAGCAAATTGAAAAACAAAATCACTCTTAACAATTACATTGTAAAGTGATTTAGGAATTCACCTTATTTTCTGCCATGGAACTTTGACATCTAACTGTAATTGAAACTTCCAGTAAGACCCAGACTCCCACTAAATAATATTCATGATCTATATTAGGGAAGGAGACATGTATAGGCATTTTGGCCCTTAGCCAATGTACTTTGGATGTCATTGGAATATGACATCATAACAACTTGGTATTGAGCACAGATTAAGTATGTATTTGAGCAGCTAATCAGTGTTGAAATCCAGACTGATACCTCCTCACTGTTCTCAGCATCTAAATAGGTGTCTGAAAGACAAGGCCAGACGTTCTTTTGTGTTGTCATCATACCTTGTAGGTATGCCTGATTGGTCAATCTATCAGTAGTAGCAGAAGAGCTAAAACTAGTTAAAGTCTTTTGCTCAGACCCAAGGGAGTAGAAACCATAAGCTCTCTCAGATTTGCAACATGATAAACAAGTAACATAAAAATTAATTGATAGTAGGAGAAAAAAATGCATTTGTTTCACTGTTGTACCATGGATAAAGCTGCAAAACAGATTGGAGATTCTATGACTTTGCCTTCTCCAAATTCATCACTGGACATATTTAATTAAAACCAAATCAGATTAAGTCATTTTGAACTATAGGAAAATGTTGGAATCCTTCAGGTGCAATCCATGTTGGAAGAAACACAACAAGGATAAGATTCCTCCTTGCAGCAACAGAAGTCAGCTGCAAAAATAGTTTAAAGCCCATCCTACTGGGGAATTGGACATGTTTGAAATAAACAAATGCATTGGCCTGTGCTCTTTTATTTCTCTGGTCAGCAAGAAGAAAGAGTAACTTACAATAGGTGTGAAGCACCCAGTTGAGACAAATTATGTTCATGTCATTCCTTTATTTCCTTTTTTCCCTTACAACCCAAGTTTCTCTTGTATCAACCATTTTTCCAACTCATTTTGCGTTCTCTGGGACTGGCTGAGACTCAGAATAATTAAAAGTCTTAAATTAAGGAAGTTTTTGTAAACTGGGAGATAAAAAGAACAAGATTCTAAGAAAATAAACCCCAACAAAAAACCCCCCCAAAAAACCATAATACCACTTTAAAATAAATGCTCTACAATCAAGAACTCTTGAAGTATTAAAATTAATTTTAATTTAGTACTTAGAAATGAGAAACTTCATTTCATTTGAGTCTGGACAATTTAATAAAAATCTTTAGTAATGGGTGCTAATAGTAGAATTTACTAAGTGTTTGTTTCCCTGCAAAGTATTTTTAAAGGAATGCAGTCCTTATGGTTAAAGTTATA
The DNA here is from genome assembly GCF_964237585.1 of Gallinula chloropus. Taxonomy (NCBI): domain Eukaryota; kingdom Metazoa; phylum Chordata; class Aves; order Gruiformes; family Rallidae; genus Gallinula; species Gallinula chloropus. The sequence continues at coordinate 7,504,019 of NC_140086.1, forward strand.
TAGAACCACAGAATGTATAAGGTTGGGAGGGAACTTTAAAGGTCATCTACTCCAACCCCCTACAGTAATCAGGGATATTCTCACTGGATCAGGTTGCTCAGAGCCCCATCAAGCCTGACCTTGAATATCTTCAGGGATGGGGCCCCCACTACATCTACTGGCAACCTGTTCCAGTGATCCACCACCCTCATATTGAAGAACTTTTTCCAAATATCCAACCTAAATCTACACTTTTCAAATTTAAAACCATTACCCCTCATCCTACTGCTACATGTCCTCATGAATAGTTCTTTCCCAGCTTTCTTATAGGCAAATTTCAGGTATTGGAAGGCTACTATAAGGTCTCCCCGTAGCCTTCTCTTCTCCAGACTGAACAAGCCCAACTCTCATATCCTGTCTTCACAGGAGAGGTGCTCCAGCCCTCTAATCATCTTTGTGTCGCTTCTCTGGACTCACTCCAACAGGTCTATATTGTTTAGAGAATAACTGTTAGAATAATGCTAAAGTTCATAATTTCATATATGTTAGAGATATCTTTTTCCCAATATGAACAAAGAACTCCCACAATAGCATAAATACTAGGAGCTAAAAAGTCCATACAAAAGTGAAACTGCCCATAGTATAGCTGTTACCAATGGAAAGAAGAATCTGCTATTTTCATTTCCTAACTGATCATCCTGAGCATGGGGATATCAGAAGTAATTTCGTTTTTTAACAGATGTAGTTCCTACTGTAATTGAACTTCCCCTATTGAAATGTTAATGTCACTAATGCAGGGATGATGAGCTCACATAAAGTTGTAGTGATACCTGTGGCAATTTGACCATGGCTGGCTGCCAGATGTGCACCAAAGTTGCTCTATTACTACCTTTTTCAGCTGGACAGGGGAGCAAATATATACTGAGAGGCATATGAGTCAATATAAGGACAGGGAGAGATCATTCCACAATTAGTGTCATGGGCAAAACAGACTCAACACAGAATAAAGGAAAGAAAACTCTTAATATATTACACTACACTGCACAGACAGTGAAACCAGAATTGGATAATGAGAGAAGTACAACCAGATCTTAAAGCACCTCCCCCCACCCCTCCCTTCTTTGCAGACTATTCATGATTTCTCTCCCTTCCCCTGCCATTGTGGCACAGGGAGGGGCAGGGAATGAGGGAATGGAGGTTCAGTCAGTTCCTCACAAATTGTTTTTCTTCTTAGCCAAAGGTGGGGGGCATTCCTCATACCCTTCCCCTGCACCACTGTGGGGTCCCACCCGCGGGAGACAATTCTCCACAAACTTTGCCAGTGTGAGTCCTTTCCCATAGGGCTTCAGCTCTTCACCAACTGCCCCAGCATGGGTCGCTTCTATGGGGTGCAGTCATAGAATCATAGTCTATCAGTCTCTCAGGCCCAGACTGCTCCAGCCCAGTCCTCCACCGAGTCACAAGCCCTCCTCAGCAAACCTGCTGTGTTGTGTCATTCTCTCTCTCTCTCTCATCTCTGTGTCTCTGTCTCTCTCTCCACGAACTGCAAGTGCTGCCAAAGGCTTGCTCCAATGTGGGTTACAGTGTCTTCTGTATGTCTCCACCTGCTCCAGCATGGGGCCTCTCTATGGGCTGCAGCTGGGGTCTTGCCCTTTTCCATGGGCTGTGGGGGGACACTGGCTCCACCATGGTCTTCTCCATGGGCTACAGGAGAATCTTTACAGAACCTGGGGTGCCTCCTCCCCGCCCTTCTTCACTGGCCTTGGCGTCTGCACAGTTTCTTACATCTTCTCTGTCACTCCCTTCTCTGGTGGCAAAAGCAGCTGCTAGCAGGTTTTTTTTTTACCTTCTTAAATATGATTCACAGAGGTGCTATGACTGTCGCTGATGGGCTTGGCCTTGGTCAACAACAACTGCAGCCTTAAGTTGGCTGGTGTTTACTCTCTCAGCCTACAGAAAGCTTCTGGCTGATTCTTGCAGAAGCCACCCCTGCAGCTACCCCTGCTCCACCAGAACCCATCCAGGCAAAACTACAAAACCTTCAATAAACCTTACACTTACACTGACAAATATGCCTTTTTTTTGATATCTGAAATGGTCATAAGTTATCAAAGTAGCTCACTGAATACATTAACACGAGACCACAAGGATTATTAATATTAAATATTAAATCACTGTGAAGATGACATTAAGGATGTGATGTGAACTGACAAAAGCAAATTAATTTCAAGTTAAACTTGCTACTTTGTCCTTAATTCACTTTGGGATGTCTAGCAGTGGTGTTGGAATTGATGTAAAGTGGCATGAATATTTAGGATGCCCATTGGTGTATTGGCAGAGGGCAGTGTCTCTGGGCTGTTCCTTTTGTTGTGTGAAGGATCACTCTGTTTCCAACAACTTTAACTCAGACCTTCAAATATTATGTTATAAAATTTCAAATATTTTCTTAAAGGTCAGTCTAAGTAATCAAAAATACAATGCTGTGTAAGATAGTTTCGGGGCTGTGTATGTTTATTTATTTAATTAATTATTACAACCTCTTTTTCCAGGTTTGGTTATATTCTGATTTTCAGATCTGATCTTCAATTGGAAACAATGTTTTTCCCTTCCTCTTCCCCACAGAGATTTCTAAGGCTGAGGTGCTATTTTTAATTACTCATTTAAACATTTAAACATTCATCTTTCAATAAATGTCTTCCCATTTTGCAATTTGATCTAGAGAACCAGAATAAATGTCCTCAAGCAGACATTAACAACAGACGTGATTGTCCTTAAACCTCCCTCATATGTAGAATGCTTACGGGGAAGATCAACATTTATTTTCTTCAGCAGTAAAGTTGGTTTAAGATATCTCTTGTTCCCAGCTTCCTTCTGAATTGGCCAACAATTCACTACAGTGTTGTGATACATCTGTTTGTTTTATCTGGCGAATTATAGCACTTTAATGAACTTAAATACTTCCCAAATAGTTTCTCCTTTTCTGTAATGGAGGTTATTTTGATCATAGAATCATAGATTGGTTTGGGTTGGAAGTGACTCCAAAGATCATCTAGTTCCAAATCCCATGGCAGGGGCACCCTCCACTAGAACAGATTGCCCAATTTCCCATCCAATCTTGTTCTGAACACTTCCAGGGACGAGGCATCCATATCTTCTCCAGGAAACCTGTTCCAGTGCCTCACCACGCTCACAGTAAAGAGGGTTTTTTCCTTATATCTAATCTAAATTATCATCTTGTGGTTTAAAAGATGATACAGTGTATGGTGTCCTCCTGCAGCAGTTACTTCACCACAAGGCGAGTAGAAAGAAGTTGGATTGTGGCAAAACTAAATCTCTTCCATAGAAATTCACCAAGCATCACTTTGGTGCAAAAGCAAGTCTTTCATACCATGGAGCTGTGAATATAAGAAGGTACAGGCATCTGGGAGAGGAGACACATTGTAACACAACCTCACCATGTCAACTGCTAGCATGATAATATAATAGCCTCCCTCTATAAAGCAGTCAAGCAGATTTAAATTAAATTAGAAAAAACACCTCAGGAGAGGAAAAGAGGAGGGGGACTACCAAGTGCCAGATTCTAGTCTGATGTAAATTAAAAGACTTAATGTGATAAATCCCTAAGCAAATGGGCTTTTATAATGGAACTACGGACAGTCCCTCCTTTTTAACAGTGCTGCCAAGCCTTGCCATATGAAAGCATGAAAGCAATCACCTGCTGTGTTTGGTCTAGGTTCAGCTTCCTCCTCCTTGCTTCATGGACCACATACAAACCATTTTGGAGAACAACTGACATCAGTAATTAGACCCTCCCTTGCAAGAACACACTGACAGGTACCTCAGGCAGTTCTAACTCATTCAGTTCAGATTTATGCACCCTCTGTCCTGAAAAAGCCTCAGTTCAACCTTCTCTCAACCTACCCAGAGGGCAGAGCATCCCCGGAGTTTTAGTCAAACAAGTTGGGAGATAAAAGAAATTTCTCAAATAAGGTAAAATGCAGTTACAAAAAGAAATATAAAAACCAAAATCTCAGAGTTCATCAGTGCTTTACAAGAGCCTGAAACATCATGGAAGTGAATTAGGGTCACAGTTAAAAACATTAAAATGTAAATTTCAAAGTTTAAACTAAGCAAAGTCTTACAGAAAACAAGATATTTAGAGCTCCTCTCTGTCTTCACAGTAAGAGTCTCACACTAGTCATTTCTAATAAATCACTGAATGAAGTTATCCCTTCACAGCATGCCATGCTACCTATGTCAAGAACAAGGGCTCAAAAGTCAAAAGTAATGGGAAATATATGTCTGTTTCAGTTTCTGGGGATGCCTGAGCAGTCATGCAAATCATTATTTCTCCTTCTATACAGTGGTAATAGAAGTCATCCTTGCCTGATGGTTACTAATGTCATACAAAGGAATGGATGCTAGGTGCTATGATTTCCTCAGATGAAAACCTTGCTTAATGGGTTATGTAATTGTTTGTGAAAAATAATGAGGAAAGCGTACGGATAATCAAATTCATCTCATATGACAATTTAGGTGCCTAAAAAAACTACTCAATTATGTACCTTCAGAACAACTCCTTCCCACATATTTCACCTCCCAGTGAAAACAGCAAGGCCAAGTCACTGATCTTGCACAAAGTTCTCTTATACAAAACTAGGCATTCCATCTAAGGACCTGTTGTGAGCCCAAGTCTTTCTGGATTCAGACATCAATTACATCAATTAGCCTGTCCACCTTAGCAGGGGAGTTAAGGTCCACATGCATACTTCAACCAGTAGCAGACTGAGAACCCACTACACAAGCCAGAGTCCTGGGTACAGTTTCAGTCCTTTTGTTAGGAGTTTCAAATGGAGGGATGGCAGCTATTAAGCTACTATTAAGCACTCTGGAGATACCTTCATGTCTAAACACAGAGCAAAATTCTTTAGACACATGAGAAAGCCCACAAAATTTCTGCATCCATATATATTCGATCCCTTTTGCTGCAACTCTTAATCCTCTCTTTATTTCAGGGGGCAGCTTCTATCAGCAGATGAAGCAGATCTTGTACTACAGCTTTGTCTTGTGCCTTATGCTTTAGGTTGGCTTCCTTCTGAAAAGAATCACCTCTTCAGATACGTTATTCCCTTGTGTCCTTGCTAGATATCTAACATGATTGAGGATTTCATTGCATTGATTCAGCAGTCCGACATGTGAAAAGTTTAAGGATTTATGACAAGTCATTTTAAGTGAAAATCTCCTGCAGCACAAAAGCAGTACAGTAAATGCAAAGGTTACTCCTGTAACTTCTGAAAGTCCTCACATTGGTTTTAGTAAGCTTTAAAAGACACTCTCAGTAGAAATCATTATTACTGAGTTAGAATTCTGTGAATGAGGTGAGGTTTACGGGTAGTGAAAATGTCTCTTATTAAAACATATTACACAACTGAGAAATATGGAAAATTAAAGTGTTGTTTTTTTTTTTTTTTTCTCCATGTAATCTTGGCCTGACTTTTGTCTTTAGGGCTAATCATGATTGCAATAATTTCAGGAAATTTATCATGAAGTGCAGTGAATGCAACAGGCTATTACTCATCCAATTGCCTACCAATTTGGATACATTTAAAATGTGTCCACTTTAAAGCTATTATACTAAGAAGAAAATTTTCATACTGGCTCACAAACGCTCCGGTTCCACAAAGATCAAGTAATTCTCTAAAACCTCCCGTCCCCTCCCTTCCCCTCCTTTCCCCTCTCCCCCCACTTCTTTCCACTTCCCTTTTTGCCCTCACACTTTCTTCTGAACGATAGTTTAAAAAAATCACATTTCAGCACTATGCCCTTGTTTGTAGCAGCACAACTTTAGGAATGAAATATCAACTGTTACACAGTAGTAGGAAAGACTGGACTGTTTATTTACAGCTGTAGCTTCATTCCTCAAACACTAATGTTTCATGAGTGCATTAATAATATTATCTTTGTTCCTTCCAAGACAAAACTGCATCATGTCTTAATATTTCATTATAGCACTCTTCCAGTGAGTTATATAGGCATACTGGCTTTAAGCAAAACAAATAGTCTCATCAACCTTTCTTCAAAAATAAGAATGGTCTGATGTTTTCAGCAAGCAATCAGGATCTGAGACATCTGTGTTCAGTTCTCTCTTGCAGCCTTTGGCAATCTTGTAAAAGACATTTTAGATGGTAGCTGAAGGTAGAATACATCTGAAACACCTTTGACTGTTAAAAAATGACTATTCTATTTAATATGCTAGCCATGCAAAATACCTATTTAGTCAATGGAAATACACAAGCATGTGTAGAAACCTATTCTGGATAATTCATCATAGTAATCTTAGAATGGGAATAAACATAATTATAAGTTTACTGTTCTCTTTCTATATGCTGTACAGTGAAGTTAAACTACAGATCTCATTATTGAAAGATAAAGTTATTAAAAGCATATTCCCTGTCAGGTCCCAAAAAAATCAGTGTGTATATCAAATACCATTTACATAGACACCCATTGAAATCAGTGGGGACTGAAGAGCATAAATAATTTTAAATATTTGCCTGTCTCTTTTTTGGTATTTCGGCAAAAATAACAGATTTCTGTCATCCCAGGAGTAGCGAGCACAAAGCCATTAAGGGTGATAAAACAGTTTAGCATAAGTAGGTTGAAGGTGCAAGCTGTGTTGAAAGCAGAGTGCTCTTAATCCAAGACCACTCCCAAATCTAGGAAAAATAAGTGTAAGTGCAAGAGCATTTATGCTTTGGGCATATTCTACATGGCTGAAAAAAGTGGAAAAACTCAGGCCAAATCACATTATAGCCCAAAGGCTATGAAGCATTTTGGCAGTGTTAAGCATGACCAAAGTATTTAGGATTATTATTACAGCTGACACACCACATCTTTTGCCAAATATATAAGATCAGCTATGTAAGTAGGACATAAGACTCAAGTACTTGAAGCACTTGACTAGTGGCTAAGAAATCTGAGCTTTGACATCATTTAGCTTTGACACTGATTCCATATGTTTCCTGTGTCATTTTCCATCTCTGCAAGTTCAATCTCATCCCTTGAATCTGAGAGTGTCATGAGAAAAACTCATATGTGAAAAATGGGACTGTGGTAGGGTTCTAGCTTTTGTGTATTTAATGTCAAATGAGAAGCTACATACAGCATATGTTTAAGGTGTTGTTTTCATCATGTGTTTGGAGTTACTATAGATTAGGCCAGCCCATATACTTAAAAATGCCAAAACTAACATCAGCAGACAGAGGGGATCAGTCCATTAATACCATAAAACCAGTTAGCAGTGAAGAAACACAAATGAAGATCTAAGAAACTTCTGGCTCATAGTAGTCACTTGGGTAAGAACTGCATTCAGTACTGAGAGCTCACATATTTCTTTTTTTGACAAAGGAAAGGTGATTTCATCTCTCTTGAAGCAGGAAAGGTTAAAATTACATCCTGGCAATTTTTTTTTCCTTTATGTGCTATGATTCAAATAGCAACAATATTACTCAATAATAACACTTTCTTCTGGTTAATCTTTTGAATCATGTTCCACGTGTAAAAATCAAAATAAAACTTTCTCAGAAACAATAAAAAGAATTGAAGGATATTTATCTTATGGCTATTCACCATCTCTTTATTCTTCTAACATGGGCAACTGCTAAATTAAATGACACTGGGTTTATCAGTTGAAAAGAAATCTGAATGGCTTTGTAATTCAAAACCAGGACAGCATTTCTTCTTTAAGATGCATCATAGTCTAATGCTATCTTTACACATCAAGCCCCTTTATTTATAATACAGCAATGTTGCATAAGTTAAAGGATGAAACACCTCCTTGTTGATGAAAATGTAAATTGCTACATGCTGATGCCTTGCTCATAGAAAGTCTCAATTTGTTTTTACACTGGAACAGATTTTGGCTATTAAGATATGATGTGCTCATGGAAGGAGCCTTGCTCTGCAGCAGCTTTGTTGGAAACAGCACTCACAACCCTTCCTAACTCACCATCAAACAACGGCCAAAAGGTAAATCCATAAGGAATGATGAAGAAAAGGATTTTACTGTGTTTTGAGTTTGAATTCCTTCAGTGTAGCAGCACTTTAGACCATCTCAAAGGCTATTCTAGAACTTCACTGCACAAATATTAAAAAAAACCCTAAACAAACAAAAATCACACTTCCTAATTCTCAACCTCATATTAGCAAAAGCCATTTGGCCATTTGTGCATATTGTCTTCTAGCTTAGATGGCATTGTTCCTTCCAGAATGATTATTGACATTCACAAACCTTGGTTTCATAACACTTAGGATCAGAGTTGATTTGGTTCCCTTCTATCAGTTATGCTCTCAATCCCCCTTCATCTTGCCAGGCATGTTCTGTATCTGCTCTAGCTTGAGTTCACCATCTCAATGATTGGCTACTGACACAGCACGTTTTGGGTGATCTGAAAGGGTCAGCTTTTTTACTTCAGAATCCTGCATGAGTTGGACAGAACTCTGAGTCTCAGTTATGATAGTGAATTCAACATGCCTAGATACAGTCTCAGGCATTGCAGCCCATGGGAAAGACAGACAATGTCTTTATTACTACACTCTCCTACTTTCTAAAACTAGGCAGCCAACGTGGAACAATAATTGTGCCTTCCTCCAACCTACCTGAGCTGTTTGAAACAGTTGAAGGTGCTAAAGTCATGCCGGAGACAGTCTAAAAAATGCAGTGGTATGAACAACCAAGCACCAATATTCAAACACATTTCTTGGCCCTGTTTAGTTTACTACTATGAATTTAGCCCACACCATATAGCACCTATTCACATAATCACTGCCACAATGACGAAGTCAGGCTTTTTTAGGAATCAAAACTACTGAAAACTAAATAAAGATGGCAGGTGTCATCACAATGGACTGAGTAACTGGTGGTGTGGCAATGAACCCCCTTGCCCTGAAGAACTGACTGTCTGTTTCTTAATGACAGCTGGCCATGTGTGTGCTGGGCAGCAGTCAGTGTTCCCTCCTCCCAGGCAGGGCAGCGCTATGGTACAGAATGTTGTGCATCTGTGCCCTAGTTCTCAAAAAGGTAATATTTATTTCCTTGGTTTGAAGTTGCACCAGAACTGGGAACAGTTTGCACTAGATGAAGTGTATCTACTGTAACCTCAGCGCAGCATGCCACAGTGAAAGTGGGGCAGATAGGCAAGCTCTGCCTGCCAGATGTATTACAGGTTCATTAGTCCAGAGCCCAGATGCTGAGAACCACTGCTAGAGCTCTAACTCCTGTGCTCAAACTCTGGCTCTCCTTATGCTAAGTGTACCCATTATGCTACATTTCTAAAAACTCAAGGGTGTTGAAGTTGTGTTGTTTTTTCATTGCATGTTTTTTCATTTATTTGAGGTCACTTTTCATCTGTACAGGAGGGACTGGTTTAGTTCTTCCCTTTGCTGGAATGAAGATGAAGTTTCTATTCTAGCTGCACTAAGCTTTTTAATACGGTTCATAGCAGAATTATTCTTCTAAGAAATGCACAAGGACTTCAACAGGTATGAGCTTATCTATTGCTGAACAGCAGCTTATGGCCAGGCTTCATGAAAAACAAGCTTTAACTGTAAATGTTGAGGTTATAGATAGTTGAAGGTACAGATATGTTCTGAGGAACAGAAGTGAGCATGTGGCAGATATACCTGAGCTAGTCTGGAGCAGTAGGTAGAGGTCACACCAAATACCTTAAATGCTAGACACATATGTTAGGCATCTGTATCTCTTCCACTGTCCTGTAACTCCACAGTGTGAAGCAGATAACATCAAAATCAAGCCACTGTCAATTAAAATCAGTAAGTTCAAGAGGAAAATAAACATTCATATTTTGGTTGCTTAGACACACCTAAAAGATGACATTAATTTAGTAAGGTATTGTTTAAATTCTCCCCTTCTCTATAATTCTATCAAAGCCAGGTACTTTTTCTAAGGCAGGGGAATTTTCTATTTGGTATCATAGAAAAATCAATGTGTGGAATTCCAAAATCACTCCTAATGTTAAAAAAAAAGAAAAAGTCCTTTCTCACAGAAGTCAGAGAAGAAAGAAAATACTATAAATCACAAACCATTTATGCCTTTCATTTATTAACTGATTACTATAGATTTTTTTTAATGGTTTAGATTACTTTGAAGTTTTTGTATTTAATTGACAAAGCTGATATACCTGAATTACCTACTTCTTACTTTGGAATGGTTTACCTCTGGCAGTGGGGAGAATGTAAAAAAAATATATATTTTACTGTATTTCTTATAGAAGGTCGATGTGGGACTCAATTGACTAAGGATAGATACAAACCTTATAGATTACTAGACTTAACTAAGTCTTTGTGCTCTCCTTTATAGTCAATTAAGAGTAACAGGCATGATGAATGCAGTCAGTCTTATGCTGAAGTAGATATCCATAATAAATCAGATTTAATCGTGGCCTTGAGATGCTTCTTTTTCTCCTTTGGCTTTAAAGGAAGCCTGAATTACATAGGTCTTGTGTCTTCATTGCCTTATAGACACCTGAAGACAAGCAAGATAAACCCACTCCAGTGATCTAGCCGTGATATTGTAAAAAAGGTATTTAATCGATAACTAAATCTAACTATGATTACAGGGAGTCAGCAAACTGTTTTCTCTTGGCATAAGCACCATTCATACACATTGACTAATTTGAAAAGCATGTGATCATACAGTTAGACCTCATCTAGGTTAAATTTATGTTTCTCCATGACACCATAGCATTAAGAGTATATGTTCCTGCACACAGAAGAAATATTTGTATCATATTTAACATTGCTATTTTGGAATTGCATCTATAGTTATAAAATGATCTGTGGAGGGCAAACCTGCTCTGCTGCAAGGAATGGCAGTCATCACAACAAACCTTCAAGTGTTTACAATGCACTTTAAATGTCTATAAACATATTTGTGCTGGATTACCTTCACGTTGATAGTCACTTTAAAGTGTTGAGTTACCTCAACTATTCTAAAGATCTCTCACATCGAGCAAGAAGCATTCAACTTTGTGCTGTTATTCCATGCAAGTAGCAACCGTCAGGCATGTGGAAGTGCCACGTGTTTTTGGATCAGAAAGAAGTTGTTCTATCCTGCATGTTCCAGAATATCACATCCCATAACAGTGTTAACAAAAAATGATAAAAGAGAAACAGGAAAGAAAGCTTTCCCTTAATTTATAAAAAAAAAAAAAAGAAAGAAAATTTAATGAATCTCAGTGTTTTCCAAGCTTTATTATTTGTGACTTCGTGTATGTACTGATTATCTTGGTTAATCCCTTAAAGATAGCATAAAGTACACGTGACTGAATTCCACTGAGATATTAAGATGCTGCTATTAAAAATGATTCCTGCCCTAATCACTGCCTTAGCTATTTACCAGATGTTGCTTATATAAAGTTGCTTGCCAGAAAACAAACAGAAAATAAAACAAAATAGGAAAAAGATTATTGATATTCTCATTTTACTTCTTCAAATGAGCAAGAAACCCTCACTAGGAACAGGGCAGAAGAATCACTTTACAGAGCCATTGCTAATACTGTTCTGTGTATTTAGTTCAGTTAAAAAATATCCTGTTCTAAGGTCATAGGTTTAAATTGTCTTGATTAGAGGTGTGACATATTCAAAATGAAATTGTAAAAGCTTAAGGCATGACCACTTAACAGCTGCAAGTGTAGATTATGAAATTAATCTCAAAATAAAAAAAGAAATGTACAAGAACCTGATGATTTGAGGTAGGAAATTTTTGAGAAACACTGAATGCTAAAGCAATAAATGAAATGGCACTATGGAAAGAATTTCCACCTAGGAGAATTTATGTAAAAATCCTTAAGCTCCTTTTCAGTTATTGTACACCACTGGGAAATTGTATAGATTTCATAAATAAGAATGAACAGTAGTCAAGAGTCCATTTCTCGAAACAGTAAAAGGCATCATGTGGTATTTGTCTTTGAGAGATTAATTGCTTTCTCAGAGTCATATTCTAGCAAGATTTCACACTCTGACTACACTAGTGCATTATCATTCTCGAAATGTCTTTTACCTGCAAAGAGAGATCATGGTGGTACAATTAATAGTCCAATCAGACAATACTTTTATCAAAATATATATTTATTGTGTAACTCCACCAGTATTCTTTTTATATACAGGTTTTTGGGTTTACATGCAGTAAAAAGCAGGAGATTTTAAAAATAAATATATTAATTTTTATTTGGGGGTGGCTTGGAGAATTTTTAAATCCTGATGACTGTAATGGATTTTATTTTAAACAAATAAACAAATCTCCTCTGAATTTTTCTTCAGATATCTGAACAGGAACTGAACTATTGATATTTAAATTGTATTAATCACAGAATCACAATGTTACTCATTATATGGAGTTCCAGGTATTCTCTACGGAAAGGAGTTAATAGAAAGATTCCAGAAGCTTTGTTAAATGTTATCATGTAAGCAAACTGTTCTGTAATACTGGGGTTTTTTTTGGTCCTCTACAATTATACTCATTCAGCTTTTATCTGAACATGGAATGTTCTTTCAGAGGTGATTTGAAAACCAAAGGATTACATAAAAATATTTTTTTATATTTTTGCATTATAATTATTTTCATCCAAGAATTCCCCTGGCAGCTTAAAATATTAATTGAATAAGCTTGTCTGGCATATAGGCAAAGGTTCTGTTCTATAAATGAATGAACTGATGAAGACAGACTGAATGGCAGAGACAGCAGGCAGGGTCCTATCTCCAGACTGTCTTCAGCTAGAGGAGCATTGAAGCATGTTTATTATTTTAAGAATGCAATTAAGTGTTATTACTGTTAATTCAGTTGCTTATGTTCTGGCTGCACTAGAAATTAATGCAATTGGTGCTTAACTGCTGTCCCAATTTGAAGAGATCAAGGAGGAATGTGGTAGATTAAGACCTCAGCTAACCAGGTATGTTATACACTGCAGTAGCCAAGATATTTCAAAGTCACCGTTTCTCAAACCCTATAGCCAAGAGGGCACAAAAAAATTGCCTTAATGAAGTGATTTGGGAAGCATCCAGAAGTTTGTCAATAGTCTGAAAGCTACCTAGTAAACCTTCAAACCTTCCTAGCCTGTACAGATGGAGCTAGGTCTTTATCCTAAGGGTCTATATGTATATCTTGATCTATTTTATTTTCATCTACCATTAGATTTGCCCAGCTTTATGACCTCTAAGGACTCTTGATCCCTCTAAAATTTATGATTTTTTTTCCTGCATTTGCACCTTTGACACAAAAGACTGAAGCCTTTCTTTTTCCTTTTTTCCTCACCACAGCTAGTATAGATAGTGTCTCTGAAGTTCACAAGTATGGGAACTAGTATTTCCCTTCAGGATGACAAGTTGCTAACACTTATCTTACTGGGACTTGAACCTAGCTTGATAATAGTGACAACCCAGATTTGTGTGTACAGCTACCATTGCAAGAATTTGGAATATGATTGATTAATGTAACTTATTTAGTTGTCAGAAAAACTGAGATGTCTCTTAGTAGTCACTGGGGGGAAAAAAAGCAAATCAACTCATATTTCACCCCAGACAGTAACTTGCTCAATAGTTTTGCAGTCTTTAGCTCCTATCCTATTTGTGTTCAGCCTGTTCTTGTACTTCAGTTTCCAAATGACAGTATTATTAACATCCAAATTACCAGAATAGAATACAATAGAATAATATAGTATTTATTGGGAAGGAACCTACAATGATCATCTAAAATCATGGAATCATAGAATCATTCAAATTGGAAAAGACCCTTATGACTCCAACAGTAAACCTAGCACTGCCAAGTCCAACCACTAAACCAAGCCCCAAAGCACCACATCTACACATCTCTTAAAAATATCTCCAATGGTGGTGACTCAACCAAATCTCTGGGCAGCCTGTTCCAGTGATTGATAATCTTTTCAGTATTTTTTTTCCTAAAATCCAATATAAATGTCCCCTTGACAGAACTTGATGACATTTCCTCTTGTCCTGTCACTTGTTGTCACTACACCGTCCTTTCAGGTAGTTCTAGAGAGTACTAAGACGTCACCTCAGCCTCCTTTTCTCCAGGATAAACAATACCAATTCTCTATTTACCCTACACCAGCTTTCTTGCTCTTCTTTGGACATACTCTAGCACCTCAATGTCTTCCTGTAGTGAGGGGCCCAAAACTGAACACAGTACTCAAGTTGTTGCCTCACCAGTGCTGAGTACAGGGGTACAATTACTTCCTTAGTCCTGCTTGCTACACTATTTCTGAACAAGCCACGATGCTGTTGGTCTTCTTGGCCACCTGGAAGTACTGTTGGCTCATATTCTTTTGCCTATTGACCAACACATCAAGATCCTTGTCTGACAGGCAGCTTTCCAGCCACTTTCACAAACCTGTGGTGTTGTATGGGGTTGCTGTGACCCAAGTGCAGGACCCAACTGCACCTTGTTGAACCTCATACAGCTAGCCTCAGCCCATCAATCCCTCTGTAGAACCTTCTTACCCTTCACAGATCAACATTCCTGCCCAACTTGGTGTCACCCGCAAACCGACTCAAGGTGGACACAATACCCTCCACCAGATCATTGATACCAGTACTCAGCCCAGAAACAAGAATGCTTGTGACTGTCTGCCCAATGTACTTAACTCCATTCACCACAACTTTTTTTGGGTCTGGCCATCCAGCTAGCTTTTTACTCAGGTGTCCTGGTTCTGGACAAAGTTAACTTCCCCAAGCTGTCTGCACAGCCCGGGCTGTTTTCCACACCACCTGACATCACTTCCCCATAAAAGGGGCTGGTTGGGAAGGGGTACTTCTGAGTGCCTCCAGCGTAGTCTGAGTGCAGCCAGGACATAGGTTCAGTCCTCTGTGTTATTGTCAGGTGAATAAGATCATTTGTGTTATCACCAGGCGTAAGTGAAATTTCCCATGGGCTGTTATTGTTCTCCTTTCACAGTGATTTTGTCAGTAAACTGTCCTTATCCCAGCCCACGAGGCTCTGTCCGTTTCTCCTCAGGGAGCGAGTGAGCAGTGTGTGGTGCTCAGTCACTGCTTGGGGCTGATTTTGGGGTTATTTGCCCCTTTCTCTTCCTTTTTCCCTTCCCTTACTTCTCACCCCCCTTCCCTCTTCCCTTTAACCTGCTCTTTTCCTTTAAGGAGCAGGCAGCTGCGTGGATCTTGGCCCTCAGCCGGGTGAAACCACGACAACCACCACATGAGGAAAGACTAAACTCTAGTCCAACTGTATCTGTACATTTAAATTACCAGAGTGATACTGGTTTCTGTTATCTTCTTAAATTATTTTTTTTTCTCCACAAATTCTCCAACTCACAGGCCTTGCCTATTTGGGCAAAGTATCACTCATGCCTGCATTTTATGCTCTTTTGTGCCCATTGAGTGATAATGCAGCATGTAATAATTAATCAAAATATCATCCACACAGGCATGCAAAATAGTGTTGCTTATGCTTATATTCAGGGGGCCCAAATACTGCTATTTCTTTCCACCTGTGCTAAGAAATAAAGAGTATTTCGCACAGGCTGCAAATGGTGTGCCATGGTTAACTTACTTCTCTCTAAAACATAAGTTCTTGCCCATGCATCTTGGTATCACACATGTAGTTTGTGATGTTTTGTGTTGTGTTGCCTTTTGCTGCCCCAGGAAGCAGATCTGGGTGTTGTGGGAGAAGGCTGATTGTCACAAGCCAAAGCTGTGCCATGGCACTTGCTGGATGATCATATATGCAACCAGCCCACATCAGACTTTCTTCTAGATACATCTTTTCCCTTATGCATTACTGCAGCTGAATATTGTATTGAGAGCAGGGCAAAGCTCATTTAATGAACCAGTAAAAGATAATACATTAACACTTTGATTTTAAGTTGTGCTATGAAAAGTAAAAAAAAGAGGAAAGAGAGAGAAGCTACCTCACCAAAATGCTAGCATGTGTTGTATATGACAGATTATCTGCATCAGGGAAATTGAGAAGAGGAAAACGCAGTTGGTGTCCACTTAATTGTATCTGGGGATATTCCAGATGCAGTAAATTGAGTTATTGCATTCAGAAATACAGAAACTCAAAGCAATGACACAAATAACAGACCGATAGAAGAGCTTAACCAGCTTGTACATCTTTATCAGGTAGCTTCAGATTTTATGTGATTTTTGAGAAATTTGTGCTGGATGTGTTTTCCCTGACTACATTAAAGATGCAAAGATGCCTCAAAGTTACATTTCTGAAAGTAATTAGATTTACTGCTTTGCCAATTATGTATTCTAAGAGACTGTGACAAGCTTAGTTTCCTGTGATTTTTCTTTTAATAATCTGCCTTTAAACATATGAATTACTGGACAAATTAAATGCCTTTTCCTGTAACAATGGCCATAATCTAAATGCCTTGTCTGGAATCCCATCAATACTGTACATTTGGCCAGCAACTGATTCATGTTGCATTAAATTACATTTCTGTTTTCCTGGGCTGCCTCTTCAAATTTTCTTGACACTTCAATTCATTAAGGAGATGGAGATGGAACATGTGACTGAAATATTTTCTTCAATAATACTTAAGTTCATTCCCAGCAAACCAGGGTAATCTGCTGCTCTTAGAAGAGGATTGTTTCACTTCAGCACCTTTCCTAATAACTGGTTGAAGGCTCCCTTACAGAAATCCATTTCTGGTAATTCATGCATAGTTGATTAAATACTTCTATTTAACCCCGCCTTTCCCTTGATGAATGCAAAGAAGCTGAAACTGGAAAGTTGTTGATTAAGATGATATTGGACAATTAATTATGCATTGTAATAACCTTTGACCCAAACAAACGCTTCCTTTTTCTTTTAATCAGCCAAAATGAAAAGTGATCAAATAATTACATGTTCTTGTCTTCCAATCAAGCTGTAGGTAGAGAAGAGATGTTTAGAGGAAATGAAGCAGAACCTTAAAGAAAGTAACAAAATAATGAAGCAAATGCAGCAGAAGAAATAAATCTCTTTAAATAAATCATTACATTTTTCACTTCCTGCAACATCATATAAAGAAGCAAAGCCCTACTGAGATGGCTTCCATACTTAGCTTCGAGTCAGCACTACTAGGATAGGTAGAGGTATTCCTGACCTGAGTTGGGAATGTCAGCCTAGAGAAGAGGTACCTTCTACTAGCTACTGGGTACTGGTAAGAAATCAGGAGAAAAAATGTTTATAAAGGCATGTAGTGACAGGATGAGGGGTAATGGGTTTAAACTAAATGAGGACAGGTTTAGTTGGGATATAAGGAAGAGATTCTTCACTCCAGGGGTGGTGAGGAACTGGAACTTGCTCAGAGAAGCTGTGGATGCCCTGTCCCTGGCAGTGCTCAAGACCAGGTTGGATGGGGCTTTGGGCAACCTGGTCTGTTGGAGTATGTTCTTGCCAGGGGATTGGAACTAGATGATCTTTGAGGTCCCTTCCAACCCAAACCATTCTATGATTCTATAAACTAACATTTCTCAATCTGAGGATCTTGATCAGTGGATATGTGTTTCTAGCAACATGGTGCTTGTGTCAGTTCAGCAGTCTGGGGTACTGCATGGCTCACTGGCAGTGGTGCTTCACTTGCACCTTTGGGGGAGCTCTGCACCTCTCTTTATCTTCACTGTGAAGTGAGAACTTAACTACTCATATCCTTAGTGCTCTGAGGAGGTACCTATCCTTCAGCTGCCAGAGGTATCTTGACTGGTGATGTTCAAATGAAATACTTAAATGCTAGCATGTCAGTGTTACCTGCTGCCTTTGGTTTTTAAAGTTGCACCTCTGTGTATTCTGATTCAACTAGCTATGGCTACAAAATGAAAATATTCAAAGCGAATATAAACTCACTTATTGGTTTAATAAGTCATTAAATGAGAAATATGTGTTAGTCAAATTATTAAAGTATAGAAAGAACCCCTTGTTTTTTACTATTAAGTTTGTTAAAAATTGCTAAGATGTCTTATTTGTAATTAGTCAAATGAGATTGGCTATCTGCAGTTCTGAGTACATAGTGTGAGCCATTATTGAACTCAGTACATATCTTTATTACACAAGAATATAATTTTATTGAAATGCATTTTCAGATCAGTGAATGATCATTAATATCCTCCTTAGTATTAAAAAGCCTTTCTAATGCAAGTTTCCTTTTATTTTAACACAGATTCAGAAAGGTTTTCGAGTATGTTTTGTTTATTTGAACACCAAAACAATAGTAGCTGCATTTAATTCCAATGTAATAAATTATTTATTTGATTTTGTATATATGTGTTTCTTCCTTTTATAAACTCTTCATGTAGATATGAAGATTTTCATTCTTTTTAGGAGTATCTGCAGGATATGCCACATATAGTGCTTAGGTGGGATGGAGTACATTGTTCTCTCATGAATATCACTTTTGATCACATCATTAAGTACACAATCCTGCCATACAGATGAGCAGGGTGTTTGTGACCCAGTGATGTGGATATTAATGAGCATCTTTCCTTGCATCTGACTTTGATTGAACTTTTCATCACCTTTGCTGTTTGGAGAGCTTTGCATCAATCCCAGTTAAGTTCTTGCAGAACTCATTTAATTTCTTTTACATGAGTGACCTTTCTCACACATGACTGGCTGTCAAAAGCTGAAGAGACAGTAGGTCTGGGTTTCTGAATTTTGAGCCATTTAATTGCATCAAGAGGCATTTTGCTGTATGATAGGAAAGAATGCCTGATTACTTAACTCATTACACGCTTTAAAAATGATCCTGAGAGATTGGGTACAGATTTTTTTTGTTTGTGGTTTGGTTTGGGTGGGAATTTTTTGGGAGGGTGATGTTTACATGTCTCCCTCACCCTCCCACAATTTAATAATAAAATTATCTAGAAATAATTACTAACTGAATCAACATTCAGTTTAAATTTTCGGAACACCTCCTTATCTTTAGAAGGTACAAAGGAATACACCTTCAGCAACTGTTAATAATTGTTATTTTACACTAGTTAGTCTTACATTCATTGGCTTTTCTACATAAATATATACTGTTCCCCTTTAAAACCAGATTTTTCTTTCTGGTGATGAACAACTGAAGTTAGTTTGATATTTGTACTATTCTTTTCACTGCAGTAAAGCTAAATTGACCATGTATTCTATTATTTCTGAAAGAGTATATTTTTTTTAGTGATCTAGTCTAAATTCAAAGAACCTGTTTTAGGAATAATGATGTGTTCAATATGTTCAGACTCTGGGGTTTTTTTGTTTGTTTGTTTTCTTTAGATTTAGGTTCTGGTTCATCTGATATAAGGTAACATTTTTCAAACTTACACGTCTAAGTTAGTCTTTATACTCCCTCTAACGCTCATGCAGAGAAACAGACTCCTCTAGAGGGTACTTTGTCCCAATTGTCTTGGATATCATAGGTTTTAATTAGTGACGTCTGGTAACTGTTTCTCACCAGAGGAGCCTGGATGAATATCTTAAACTGGATGCTTAACAATATGATGGTGAAGTCTAGGTGATGCACACCATGTTTTGTGAGATACAGACTCTCTTTCAGTCAAGTAGTGTACTAGTCTTTTCAATATCTGAGACTGATAAACCATGTAGAGCGTCTCCAGAGGTCTCCCTCAGTATCCTTCATGTTATTGATCAGTCTGGTATCTTTCTAAGCTTCAAAGATACCACCAAGCTGTACATAAGATGAGCTCTACACTACTTTTCTGCATGAGTTTTTACACCAACCCAGTGATGAGGACTGTTTGTTGCTGGTGTCAATGAAAAAATTGCCATAAAACCTGCTTAAGGAGTTAAGCAAAAAGCAGAGCTGAATATCAGATTATTTGTTTTGGTTTTGTTTAATTTGCTTGGGTTTTTTTGATTTTTAGTTTGTTCTGTTTGCATTAAGGATAAATAGAAGAAAAATGCAGATGAAGAGCCCTGGAATGACATTTATGTGTAGCCTCAGTGTGAAACTAGAGATAATAATTATTTTTTTTTCACAGTTACAAGGCAACAGAAATTAAAAATTGTGAGACTCAGACAGATGACTTTAGTTAACTAATCATCAAAATAGTTCAACTGAAAGAGCAGTTCTTGGACAACAGCCAATAAGTAAATTCCCCATTTATGCTTTAATTTCTGACCAAATATCTATGGGGACACATGTAGCACATTAAGAAGATCAAAAACATTTAGTGTCTCTCTCCAGCTAATGAATGTTCTGTCATTTTCCATGCCACAGCTAAAATTAAAGCCCTTTTTCTCTATGAAACCATAATTGAAGAAAATACTGTAGACTATATTAATGCTTTAAGAAAATAAAAAACAATTCCATGTGGCCTGAAGAAGGCACTATAGTTTACCTTTTATCCTTGAGATATAGGTCAAAGAGATATAATTTCTTATTTTCTTGGAACTATTTCATCAATGTTTTCACTGAAAATAGGAGATTTACTCAATATTTTCTTAAAATAAATCAGCAAATGAAAATGTATTTCTATTTCTTTATTTTTCCAATCTGAGTCTAAGTTGATGCCAAACTGGCCTGTGCAGAGCTGGGCAGCAATACAAAGAGAAACAGAAAATTACTCGTTCATGTATTGTTCTGTAACTATGGAGCTGCTGGATTCCTTCTAGTATTTTATATATTGGAATTATCCTGTGACATATATCAACAAAAAAAAGTGCAATAAGAAGGAATATAGATGAGCTTTAGAGAGAAAGACATTATTTTTGTAGAAATGGAAGCTATTGAAAAGTTCAGTTTCTACATGACAGTTAACAGCTACTTTCAATGTCACAGTATCAAGGAACTGCTGGGGAACATATTTTCTTCATGAGGGTCTTCCTTTGCAAATCATTCAATTTTGCACTGTTGTGCTACACCTTCTGCCATTCAGGTATTGATGTGTGGTGCTGTGATGGAAACCTTCCCATGTAAACCACAAACAGGCCAAATTCTTAGAGAACTTTCAGTTTGCAGACCAGAAGCTGAGGTCATGTGCTTCTCTGTCATTAATTCACTACAAATTTGAAGCCTCACTTAACAGTTATTTATCTGAACTATCGACCTGTCAGTCTCACTTCTGTGCCTGGGAAGATCATGGAACAGATCCTCCTAGAAGCTATGCTGAGGCACATGGAGGACAAGGAGGTGATTTGAGACAGCCAGCATGGTTTCACTAAGGGCAAGTCCTGCCTGACCAACCTAGTAGCTTTCTACAGTGGGGAGTGACTGCATCAGTGGACAAGGGAAGAGTTACAGATGTCATCTACCTGGATTTTGCAAGGCTTTTGTCACAGCCTTCCCCAACATCCTTGTCTATAAATCGGAGAGATACGAATTTGATGGGTGAACTGTTCAGTAGATGAATTATCTGGATGGTGGTATCCAGAGGGTGGTGGTCAATGGCTCGAAATCCAGATGGAAGATGGTAACAAGCGATATTCCTCAAGGGTCTGCACTGGGACTAGTGCTGTTGAATATCTTTATTAATGATATTGACAGTGGTATTGAGTGCACCCTCAGCACGTTTGCTGATGACACCAATGTGTCAGAAGGACAGGATGCCATCAAGAAGAACCTTCACAGGCTGGAGAAGTGGGCCCAGGTGAACCTCATGAGGTTCAACAAAGCCAAGCACAGGGTTCAGCACATGGGTCATGACAAACCCTATTATCCATACAGGTTAGGAGATTCTATGCTAGAAAGCAGCTTGAGGAAAGGACTTGGGAGTACTCCTGGATGAGAAGCTGCACATGAGCCACCAACAAGCACCTGCGGCCTAAAAGGCCAACTGCATCCTGGGCTGCATCAAAAGAAGTGTGGTCAGCAGATAGAGAGAGGTGATTGGGGTTGGACCCGATGATCTCTCAATGTCCCTTCCAACTCCTATGATTCTATGATTCTATGATTTTATGATTCTGCCCCTCTACTCTGCTCTGGTGAGACCTTACCTGGAATACTGTGTCCACCTTTGGATCCCTTAACACAATAAGGATATGGACCTGTTGGAGAATGTCCAGATGAGAGCCAGAAAAATCATCAAAGGGCTGGAGCACCTCTCCTGTGAAGACAGACTGAGAGAGTTGGGCTTGTTCAGCTTGGAGCAAAGAAGGCTCCAGGGAAATCTCATAGTGGCCTTCCAATACCTGAAATGTGCCTGTAAGAAAGCTGGAGAAGAACTGTTCATAAGGGCATGGATCAGTAGGACGAGGGGGGATGGTTTTAAACTTGAAAAGGGGAGATTTGCATTGGATATTAGGAAAAAGTTCTACAATATAAGGGTGGTAGATCACCGGAACAGGTTGCTCAGAGACGCATTGGAGGTCCCATCCCTGGAGATATTGAAGGTCAGGCTTGATGGGGCTCTGAGCCACCTGATCTAGTGAAGATGTTCCTGTTTACTGCAGGGGGCTGGACTAGATGACCTTTAAAGGTCCTTTCTAATCTTACACATTCTGTGATCTGCCTTCCGGTGGTTTGGCATTTCATTTTTTATCAGACTAACCTTGTGAGTAAATTAAATAGGAATAAGTACCTTGAACATGAGGTCTTACAGAAGTCTTAAATATTTTGGAAGAGTTAAAAAAATCTGCAAAGAACTCACCACCTCTGTTCCAAAAGAAAATCAGTGGGGAGCTGGCCAACTGTTTGAAAAATTACTGCCAAGGACCATCATGAAAAAATCGCTATCACCCATTATCTGGGGGGTTGGTTTTTTTTGATGTTGGATTTGTTGAGGCCTTCTGTTATTGCTTTTCTTAAATATGGCAAATTTTATTGTCTCTTGGCATGATTTGGTCATTTTCAAGATGGCACCTTCCCATAGAAAATCCATAGGAAACTTAATGGCTTGATTAGTCCATGTATTCGTCATGTTATTATTGACATGGGTCAAACATGGAGCAAGTTGTTCAGAGAGGTTCTAGAATATCTGTACTTGGAGATGTCTAAACCATCATTGGAAAAGAATCAGAACAGCCACATCTAATGTGGAATTTATCCACTCTTAGTGGAAGCTTGAGCTAGATGATATCCTGAGGGCCCTTTCTGACCTAAAGTACCATGTGAATGTATTAGATCTCTGGGACAGTGAATTACCCACAAATTTTAAGATGAGCCTGAGAACATTCGATTTATCAGGACCAGTGTCCAAGGATGATGATGGAATGGAACCCTTCCAAACCTTAGATTATAGGCTCTAAATATGTACTTGTGACTAGTTTTGCTTCAGCTTTAATAACAGAATGTGGTTTCCCTTTCCCACTGTCTCCAATTTTAAACTATTGTATGGTCGGTAATTTAGAAGAGCTTTTGCATTGAAAGACTCACAGTGTTCAGTAGTGCTTCATTTTTCAGGTTTGCTGCTGTTCAGGATTTGTTTCCCTTTTCCTGGGCCACTGATTTACTAGTGTAGTGTAGGACTGTCATATTTATCTCTGTTGGAAAGCACCACCTGTCAAGGGAAGACATGGACTTCTCAATTCTCAGTGGATAGACACGTAGCCCTCCTGATTTGTTTGATCAGATGCTTTCCTATCTGCCAGATCTTTCCTGTTGCCTATCACAAAGTAACACTTTCAATAATATTAAACTATTAATTTCTGTAGATTCATTATTCTAAATTAGTTATAATAGGTTGCAGTGATGTATAGGTATTTATCAGTATGAAATGTATAGCTCTTGACTGTATGTGCCTAGCTTAGGTTCTCTGTATTATATTCCTGAGGCCAAGCAACTTTAAAAATGAGGCAGCTCAAGAAATTTGGCTCTAGCTTGCCAGTATCTGATAAGGTGAGTTAGTAGCAGAGTCATATTAGACTGTCAGACCTTTTTTATAGACAAAAATTCCCTCAGACAAGACTAGATTAATTTTTAAATGTTCCTTTGCCCCATAACATAGTTGGTTCAGGTTTAACTGACACTGTGCTGGAAGCTGGCAATGCTAAAATAAGAAGGTTTATCTGCTTTATTCTAGGATAACACACAGCTATATGAGTATGTATTATCAAATGTCTACACTGTATGTATACAAACATCAAACTTTTTTCCCCTTATCTGTGTACCTTGGGTTTATAATGATATGGAAACAAAAACATCCTGTCTTCTACCATTGCTCTATGACTGTTATGCTTCCCAGTATGGACATAGCTTCAAGAGGAAAGTATACTGTGACTTTCCCTCCCAAGGTCTTTCCTTTAGTTTAATTCCTAGTGACACTGGCTCAGTGTTGTAGGGGCAGTGCAGATGGTATATTCACACCTGTCCCATATTTTGCACCTTGTCAGAATCTGCCATGGCATGGATTCTCCTGGAGTGACAGTATTATTAAAGATCATCTGGCAGAAGCTTCAGAAATCAACACTCAGCTCAGATATGCCATGAAGAACTGTAATTTTTTTTTGAGAACAGAAGAAAAACAACAGCTCTCTGCTGTGATACAGAACTAAAGAAGGACAAAGGAGCCCAAGAGAATTTGTGGTTTGGAAATACTGTAGTGTAATATACTATAGTAGAGGGAAAAAAAAAACAAACAAAAAGAAAACCAAGCCAACAGTCCTTTGAGAAAGAGAGAATGAAAAAAAATCTCATTTTTTAGGGTAGTAAGAGCCTTGATATTTGTTAACTTTGATTAATGTTCAGCATATTGAAAACTCTTATGTTTTATTTCAAGAGAATTGTCCCTACCCACTTGACATCAAGAATACAATCTTAACTTAGTGTTGAGGTTTCACCCCGGCTGAGAGCCGAGATCCACACAGCTGCCTGCTCTTTAAAGGAAAAGCGCAGGGGCGGGGGGAGGGTGAGAAGTAAGGGAAGGGAAGAGGAAGGGGCAAATAACCCTGAAACCAAGAAATAAGAGGCCCGTGGGTTGGGATAAGGATAGTTTACTAAGATCACAGAAAGATACAATGTAACAATGCTAACAGGACTTCAGAGCAAAAATATATGAAGCAGTTGATACACAATGCAGTTTCTCACCGAACCCACAGCTCAGGCCATGCCGCCCAGAGCCGTCCCAGAACCCGACCGTCCCCCAAGAACCGCGCGTCCCGGAGCCGCCCTCGGCCTTCCTCCCGTCAGCCCCCGATATCCTGGGCAGGACGTAACTGGCGTGGAATACTCTCTTTGGTCAGCTCGGTCACCTGTCCTGGCTTCGCCCCTCTTTTCTCATGAAGAGCTGAGAAAGTCCTTGACTGTCTGACAGCAATTAACAACATCAGGGTGTTATCAGCACTACTCCCATTTTAACTCTCAAACACAGCATTCCATCCACTGTTACAAATGAATTTAACTCTATCCTGACCAAAACCAGGACACTTAGGTAGTTGGGAGTCTGGAATCACCATGTTGACATCACAAGAATTATTTTAGCTCTACAAAATTATCCAGAAAATCAGAATTAGCATGTCATCAACATCCATAATCAGTGCTGCACTGATTAAGGGAGCAAACACCTTTCCTACCCAACAGATTCGTTCGCCAAGAAAGAGTCTAGGAGAAATTTGCTGTTATATCAGAGGGAACATAATTTCATATGTGAGATTCTAAGTAATAGCACTGAAGAAAATGGCACTGACTGGATGAAATGTAAAAACTTTTCCCTTTATATTATATGGTTTCACACTTTCTCCTCTACTTCTGGCTAATAAGAACGGAAACTGTACAGCAATTCTGAAAAATTCCTAATGTTAGCAACTAGTGTTGCTGGTTTCAGGTGCCAAGGAGATTGCTATAATGTTTTATATAATTTATTAATTTAGAGAGTTTATTTTGGGCTTCTTGTGATAAAGAGTAAAGGAATTTGGCAGAAAGTAGACCCCTTTGCATTCTAGGTTGTCCTCAGATATCTGAAGGAGTGGGGTTGGCTGGGCTTAGATTCTGAGTGATTCCCAATTTGTCACTCTAAGTATTGTTTAGTTCAATATATAGAACTATCACAATTACAGATGCACAAGCAGTGTGAGGCACCTTCAGTCTAGTTGCATTCAATGAACTAGCATGGCTAGACTTAAGAAATTCAGTTGCATTCATTGAGGACTCTCATAGCTAGATTAATGAATTGTGGAGTTTATTGAGGCAAGAGAAGTGCAGATTTTTTTGGATTGCAGGTGATGTACACTGTCTACAAAAGCATGTGCAATTAATATAGTAACAAAACCCAACATAACACTACACATAGGCCAACATAAAACTACTTCAGTTATACAGTTGCATAAATAACTAGAGAGATTTATGGGAGGAAAGAAAGGCTCAGCCTGTTGACTGTTTCCCAAAGTCAGCAATAGCTTGTGATGGTAACTTCCCGAGTTGGCTGTGATGGTATCTTCCACCCACATCCCTCTGTTCTTAAACCATTTTAATATGATTTTTACATATCAGGTCGAGCTTGAGTGACTCTAGTCATACATACCTTTGTTATGATTGGCATAAATTTTCCTGTCTTTGTGTTTAAAGGTGTAGACTAACAGAACTAGAGATATAGACTAGCAGAAATTCAGAGCGCAAGCTCAGTGACAGGTGGTCACACCTTGGAGGCCAGTAGCTTTTGGAATGGAGACGTGTTTTGGTATTATAATGACATTATAATGAGCAAAGTTCACCCAAAGGACACGATTTCAACAGAAAATGAGGAACTGCTGGCTCAGGTCTGTCTCAGGGTAGCAACTATGCAGCTTGATCAGTTCCATAGTACCACATAACCCGGCCGTGGTGCCTTCATTCTGTTTTCCACCTTCTATGCAGTTTCCCTTAGAGTTAGCACATCAAGCTCGCTTGATGTTGCCAACACCTAAGGTTGTCTAGGGAACTTCTGTGGAATGGATTCCTTGCATACAGCTGCACTCCACCCTGGAAGTTTCTTCAGTGCTGAGCCTAGTAAATGTTTAGTGACCAAAAGCCCTGCCTTACCAAATCTGTGCATCAACTTCATGATAATTTTATATATTCTATTAATAGCCACAGAATCTCAAGATTCAAAACTTTAGAGCAATGTTACTTTCTCTTAGGCATGATGGAATAAATTTTCAGCCTGAAAAGATATGAAGCCCCCAAATGAACATCTTCCTCTCCACTCCTTACAGAAAGGAAGAATTGTTTTGGGCATTGCCAGGAATTCATGCTTCAAAAACATCAGCTGGTATTAATTAAACTTTTACTCATTTTTTGGTATAGGATTCCCCAAGCTTCTATGTGCACTGAAGTCTCTAGAAAATTGTATCCTGGACTACATCAAAAGAGTATGACCAGCAGGTCAAGGGAAGTGATTCTGCCCCTCTTCTCTCCTGAGACGCCACCTGGAGCACTGCATCCAGCCCTGGGGTCCACAGTACAAGAAAAACATGTAGCTGTTGGACCGAGTCCAGAGTAGGGCCACAAGGATGATCAGAGAGCTGGAGCACCTCTCCAATGGAGACAGGCTGCTAGAGTTGGGCTTTTACAGTCTGGAGAAGAGAAGGCTCTGGGAAGACCATATAGCAGCATTCCAGTACATGAAAGAAGCCTACAAGAAATCTGGAGAGGGTCTGTTCACAAGGACATAAAGTGATGGGATAAATGATAAAGATAAAATAGGATAGATAAGATGCTAGGAATAATTTATTTACTCTGAGAATGGTGAGACACTGGAACAAGTAGCCTGAAGAAGCTGTAGCTGCCCCCTCCCTGGAAGTGTTCAAGGCCAGGTTGGATGGGGCTTTGGGCAACCTGGTCTAGTGGAGACTGTCCCTGCCCGTGGAGACCCTCCCTGTCTCAAATTCCTCAAGCCCTCTATTGGGGATTAAAAAGGACCGTGGTGTTTTGGCCCTGGCTGGAGGCCAAATGCCCACCAAAGCTGCTCTATCACTCCCCTTTTCAGTTGGACAGGGGAGAAAATATATATTGAAAGGCTTAGGAGTGGAGATAAGGCCAGGGAGAGACGATTCCACAATTAGCATAATGGGCAAAACAGGCTCAACACAGAATGAAGGAAAGAAACTCTCTAATCTATTATTATACTACACTACACACCCAATAAAACCAGAGTTGGATAATGAGAAGTGTGACCAGATATTAAAGCACCTCCCCCACCCCTCCCTTCTTTGCAGACTCAACTTTATTCATGATTTCTATCCCTTCTTCCCCTGCCCATTGTGGCACAGGGAGGGGCAGGGAATGAGGGAATGGAGGTTCAGTCAGTTCCTCACAAATTGTTTTCCTTCTTAGCTGCGGGTGGGGGGCCATTCCTCACACCCTTCCCCTGCTCCAGCATGGGATCTCACCCACAGGAGACAGTCCTCCATGAACTTCTCCAATGTGAGTGCTTTCCCATGTGGCTTCAGCTCCTCACCAGCTGCCCCAGCGTGGGTCACTGCTATGGGGTGCAGTCATAAAATCATAGAAGGTCTCAGTCTCTCAGGCCCAGACTGCTCCATGGAGTCACGAGCTCTCCCCCCACAGGAAACCTGCTCTGGCATGGATCTCTCTCTCTCTCTCTTTCATCTATTCGTGTCTCTCTCTCATCTCTTCGTATCTCTCTCTCTCTCCACAGGCTGGGGCCTGGCAGGGGCTTGCTCCAACACGGGTCACAGTGTCTTCTGTGTGTCTCCAGAATGGGGACTCTCCATGGGCTGCAGGTGGGGTCTTGGCCTTTTCCATGGGCTGTGGGGTTACACCCGCTCCACCATGGGTTTCTTCACAGGTTGCAGGGGAATCTTTCTGTCTGGCACCTGGGGTGCCTCCCCCCTCTCCTTCACTGGACTTCATCTCTGCAGTTTCTTACATCTTCTCACTCCCATCTCTGGTGGCAAAAGCAGCTGCTTGTGGGTTTTTTTTCCTTCTTAAATGTGATTCACAGAAGCGCTATGACCATCACTAACTGACTCAGCCTTTGTCAACAATGACTCCAGCCTAGAGCCAGCTGGTGTTTACTCTGTCAGGCCTACAGAAAGCTTCTAGCTGATTCTTGCAGAATCCACCCTTGCATCCTCCCCTTCTCCACCAGAACCCAGCCATGCAAAACTACAATAGAACAGAAACTTGTTCAATTCTGTGGACTTTTCACAAACTGTACCTTAAAATTGAATGAGTTTAGAAACCCGAGTAATCATAAGACCTGGCCCTAAAGATCCAGGAGAATTGGGCAACTGTAGTACCATGATTGATATACTCATTTTAATAAAATTGTAAGTTTAATACATTAATAACCTACTGAAAAACCAATTATTTTTTCAACAGCATAAACCAGATATTAAAGCTGGTTTTTAATTAAAATCAACTCAAGTTCATTTGTGCACAAATGGACACCACAAGGCTTTTTAAGTAATCACTCTTAACACTCTAAACAGTAAAAAGTTTATCTAAGGTAAATTGAATTTATTTTTTCTCTTCAGATAAAAATTGTGTTTATTGCAAAAAAAAAAACAACCTACCAAAAGTATAAAAAAGTTAGTTTGTTGAATTTTATTTCTATGTCTCTATGTGTTCTAATTTTCTTCTCTTGCCAGCCTCATCAATGTGACTGCAATGCTGCAAGTACTGACAGTCAGGGTGTAACATGTCCAAGGACAATTCCTCTAGTTCTGCAGCATATCAAGAGGAGTGTCAGGCTAGGGTGGACTTTCACATCCACTTTCAGTTGCAGTGTGATCTAAAGGGGTCCAGCCAATGGCAGTGTTTTGTTCATTTGATACAGATATAGGCAGCTGGCAGACTGGACTTTTTTTTGTTATTAGTGTTAAAAAGCAGGTTTTACCAGATGAGATAATCTGCCCCTTTACCAATAGTATGACTGACTACCTTCCATTCACTGAGAGAGCTGTCCAGTTTTCAATGCACTTCTACTCTTAACCACGGCTATTTTAATAGGGGAAAAAAAAGTTTTAAAATCAGATTACCTCTGTCTGACACATTGGAGATGTTCCCATCTTCTTCCTTCAATGTCATTAGAGGTTCTGAACATTATGTTGACATTTGCCATGGAAACCAGATGCAGCATTTGCACAACTTGGGAAATTAGGAGCCTTTCTAGCTGGATCAGTGTTTGACCTCTGAATCCGTTTCTGCATCCGAATCTCAGCCTTGCTGTCTGCCACAGGCTCTCCTGGCCTTGGCTGAATCATTCATTCGTAGAGTTGAGTTTGAGCTAAAGGGTTTGGAGTTGTCCAGTGAAAGGCATTCATTATCACTCATTTAACATTTTTTTTTTCAACCGATCCCCAGCTGTGCTTACTTGTCAAGAGTAACAATACTTCTGCTGGAATAAAATCTTGGCGGTGTCCAAGCACATTCATTTCCCAAAAAACTGTAATAGGTGGCAGTCAGAGGTGCCAGTCCGTCAATATGAGAGCGTGGTTCACTGTCTGGGGTTCACATTTGAATGCAGTGGTGATGAAAAGAGAAATGAAATGTCAGGATATGTAGTACTGGACTAGAACATTTAGACTTTTCCTCAGTTTCCCACATTGATGTTATTATGATTTTTTTATGCTAATGCAACTGACCTTGCCTTAAAAGTGTATTTATGCCCATTTCTGCAGAAGATATCCCTTGTATGGCTATGCTAAGCTACTCACACTACAAGAGTTGTAAAATGACCACTAACTTCAGCTGGACTTAGATTCCATCCCCCAAAAAATGCATATTAGGAGAGCAATGTGAGCTGACACAAACAGCACAGAAAATTAAGAAGCAATATAGTTGGTTGGTTTTTGTTTTGTTTTGTTTTGAGGGTAGGGAGCCTTTAATTTGAAACAAAGAAAACAAAGATAATCTAAAATGAACTTATAATTGAAATTTAATTTTCACCTTCCATAAAAGTAAAAATGCATAAGAAGAAGCTTTAAGAGCAAGCAACCACAGTTAAATGCAGAACATGAGCATCTGGTTCTTTCGTATTATGGATGATATGTTAATATATGATCTAAACATCATCTCTAATGTTTTATAAACAAAGATAAATTAACAGGATCAATTTTCCCTAGCAAATATTCTCCACCTAACAAGATAATCTTTGAACACTAATAAAATAAACCACAAATCATATTTGCTCTTGGGCTCAGTCTCTTGCTGCAATTTAGCCTAGCTTGAGACAATATGGCAAACTCTATTAGCAAAAGCATAATTTACTTTTTTCTACAAAGAATTTGTATTCTTTTAAGGTGGTTTTGCATAGATACAGTTCTATCAGAGTAAATGCATTAAGATAGTTAATATTTACTCATTAAATGAACTAATTTAAGTAAATAATTAACATCATCTGAATTTTCCATAATGCAGTAATCTCTGCATTCCTGCATTAAAGGTTACAACTTTTCTTTGTATCTGACAAGAAGAGTGCATAGGTATATTACCAAGTCTGTACATGATTCAAACAATGAATATTATGTATAGATGACAATTCAAAGTAAATTTCCTGAATTACGATTCCTGTCCAGAATATTCACAAGCACTGCAATGTCCTATAATAGGTGGAGAGGTCATTCTTGTAAATATATTTGGGTTTGAATAAAAATCTATTCACAGAGTACTTTTTTGACATGTTCTAGGAGGAGGGTAAGAAATGGAAAATTCTTTCCACAGAAAATCATTACTTTCTCAGTGAATCAGCAAAGATCATTCAGCAAACCAAGTGAAAAAAAGAGCCACTCACTATGAAGGACGCTGCTAATGTTTACAGGATCACAAGTGACTGAACCCATGTTCAGAGGTATTTCTCCTCTCAGACAGAGATTCCCACTCCTCAACTGATAAGTTGTGATAGCTGATCCTTTTCACTGAGATGTGTACGAGGTAGTAAGTTATCGGTTCTTCCCTGAAAGAAAAATAACATTCTCTTGAAAACAAATAGTTGCTCTGAGTACATCTAACTACACCTTTTTGCTAGATAAATTGCCTGAAAATTTGGAGGGTCAGAAAATTATTGAGTAGACATAGCTAAATTGTACCAGCCAAATTTCCACAGTGGGAAAACCCAACCCAACCAACCAAAAACAGGCAATGAAATAAGCCAATCCTTTGGTTTCAAATGGCAAAAGAGTGTATGTGAATTTTTTTTCCACTCAGGTGCCAAGTCTAAATTCTTGGTGGTACTGTATAACAAAGAAAGCACTGACAGCCATAAATGTTGTTATGTCTTACCTAGAACCAGAGGGAAACATCATTTCCTACTGATGTTGTTTCATGATTGATTGTCTGTCTTACAAAAGAAAACAAACAAACAAACAAAACCCCAAACCAATAACAAAATCCCCCTGAGTTGAGATGATTAAGGTATTGGAACATCTTTCAAATGAGGAAAGGCTGAGAGAGCTGGGACTTTTCAGCTTGGAGAAAAGAAGGCTCAAGGAGGTTTTATTCCCATGTATAAATAAGTGATTGGAAGAGTTTTCCTGGTGGGACCAAGTGATAAAAAAGAAGGAATTAATTTAAAAAAACCAAAACAAAACACATCAACCTCTGTCTGAACACAAGAAAACTTTTTTTCCTTTTTTTTTTTTTACTGTGAGGATGACAGAACTGTCACAGGTTTCCCAGAAACACTGCAAATTCTCCTTATTTGGAGATATTTAAAGCCCAGTTGGAGACTGTCTGCTTTTGCTGACCCTGCTTATCTGGGAGTTGGGATGAAGAGGTCTGAAGAGGTCCACTCCAACTTCAGTGATTCTTTGATACTATGACTGTGAATTAGCTGTAATTTAAAATGTGGCAACTTGACATTTTAAAGTTTATAAATTTTATAGCTGATTCCACATAAATATTTTTCATACCACATCTTATCTTTGTCTTCTTGATACCAACCCAGAAAAGACAGTAAAGTTAGATGGCTAGACCTTCATTAACATTCCTCAAAATTTCATGTCAATGAGATGTTGTCCTGGAAAAGCTCTAGGTTGAACAAAGGGAACATCTCAAGTGACTACAGTCTTTGGGGACTGTATTCCAGGTCTTCAGTTATGGAGGAATAACATTAAAAAGGCAATATTGTCAAACCTTTCCCCTTGCTTTTAAATGCAGATATAGACAAATCAGGATTCTTACAACATTTTAATCTCTGTTGTCAGGAGTAATCTGCATAATTTGCACAGTATTAATATCTGAAATAGAAGGTTACTCCCTCCAAATTTCCTTTCCAATAAATGGCAATAATTGCCCAGAAGATAGCTGAGATCATAGTCCCTTTAGGAGAAGGAATTTAATCCACCTTCCTCTATTGCTGACTAGAAGTTAAGGTTACTGTGCTACAACATAAGTGAGTCACATATAGGATTAATTTTGTTTGTATATGCCAGTGGTGCAAAATGATAGCATCCTGCAATCCACAGTGCTCTGTAAATGAAAAATAATGTTGGAAAGTATCTTCAAAATTTACTGTAATGAGACCCAGTCCTCTGTGTATTACTAGAAACAGGCCAGAAAAACTACTTCTTAGTTTTGTTTTTTCTCACTGTTCATCCAAATTTGCTTCATACTCTTTTTACTTAGGAAATCAAGCAGATAATTCTCCAAAAGTTGGGCCCTCATTAAAAGATCTTGTGCTACCAAGTACCCACAATGGGATTCATCACAATTAACTTTAGATCTGTAGTGCATAAACATTAACATTTGAGCTAGGTGTCTCAGCATGGTCAGGAGACCAGCTCCCACTCTAAGCTACTGGAAACTTAATTTTTCTCTAAGCAATTTAATTATTGTTTGTTTTCCCAAATATTCTTTATTTAGTCAAGTGTGTGAGGTTTGTTTTCTTTTTTCTTTTAATTTTAACCAAGGAAAAGGAAGAGGAAAAAAGACACTTTCATTTTTCAATTAAATTTTTTGTGGTCAGTTTCTACAAAAAAGTCGTACAGGACAGAAAATGGGATGAAAAGTATTGTGTAAAATAAATATTTAAAAATTAAAATAGTAATTAAAAAACCAAACCAGAACCACCCAAACCCTCCACAGCAAACAGCATTTCTCACCAGCTCACTCTATGAATAACTCTCTTCCTATAGCCTCTCAAATCATACCTTTTTTTTCCTTTTTTTTTTTTTCTGTAACACAAGATCCTGGCTGTAGGTAAGAATTACGAGCTTGAATTTTAAAAGAGTAGTGCAATAAGAAGCTCTAATTCCATGTTTGTCATTTGTTGGCAAGTCCACCCCTGTATACACAAATGAAACAGGAAAAGAATGGGTGAGAATGATGCTAGTTGCTAGTGTGAATGTGACATGCCAAACAATGTTACCTTTTCAATGTTTTATTATTCCTCCCCATCTGAACTGCTACACAACATATTGAGTTTAAGAGCTCAAGGTATTTTCTGTAGCTATTGCCTGACTGATGTTCCCTCTGATTAATACTAAATAGAGAGGTAGATCCCTGTCCTCAGAGGAAGGAAGAAAAACTGCTTTGGCACTTCTGTTTGAATCTATCATCATCCAGGAGTAGCATATCATACATCAATGCATGTGTGAGGCACTAGGACCCATATACGGTTGAAGAGGATCTGGCACGCAAGATATCGGATAAATCTGCCCCAAGTAAGATCAGTGCATCCAAACAGGAAAAGAGCAGTGGTTACTCATGCTTCAACTGAGGTTCCAAATATATGATCCTGATTCTGTCTTTGTGACCTGGTAACCCAAGATAATTGACAATCCACTAGCAGGCCCATTTTCTTCTCTTAGGAAAACAGCAACAGCTGTCTCCGCAGCAACCTACAGGAACCAGGTAGTAATATGTTTTCAGTCATCCTTTCACCAAACAAATTGCAGTTTTTTTGGACAGGGGAAGAAAGAGGCCATCTGTTATTCCTCTTGATGAAATGTTTAATGTGGGAACATTTTTTACTTTGCAAGGTGGCCTCAGAGGCACAAAGCAGCTCTCCTACACATCTGTCTATCACTGAGGCATTACTTCAGCGACTAACACCTCCTCTCCTGCTGACATTTGATTGATTTCTATTTCAGTTTTTTCTTCTTTTTATTTTCCTTCTTTCCCTCTTTTTTTCTAATTAAAAGAGATTTCAGTTGTTTGCACTTTTTTATTTGTTTATTTGTTGGGGGTTTTTTTGTTTGCTTCTGTTTCTTTGGAGTTTTATTTTAATCTGTCACTGTGGAGCAGCTAAACTGCCTTGACAACTTTTTCACCTGATGTTTAATACTTAAGATACATTGTTCATTTATTGGAGGTTTCCTGTGTTTAACATATACTTCAGTGGAAAGTGAATTGGATTTCAAATATATTAATGTGAATTTTCTGTTTATAGCAACACTTCACCCCCACCACATCCCTATTCATAATTGAAGGGCAAAAAGGAGGTGGTGGTGTCTCCATCCCTGGAGGTATTTAAAAGACGGTTAGATGTGGTGCTGAGAGACATGGTTTAGTAGTGAATGAAGGTTAGGTTGATGATTGGTCTTGATGGTCCCTTCCAACCAAGACAATTCTACTATTCTTCATTACTATGTTAGACGTATCATTTGCAAACTGAGTGGTACCTTCCTGAGTAACCTCTAAAAGCTCATGAGCCACTGAACAGCATGAACAGATAATTTTCCTTCCTGTTTGCTATAAAAAGGGTAGGTTCAGTCACTTTTCTGGAATTCTGCAAGATAACATTTATAACTAGTTGGGCTGCTTTGGGCCTGGCTATATGCAATATTTACTCATGTATGTCACCTGACCTTCAAATGCAGCATCCACCAGAAATCCCCTCTTATGTGCTAAAATATGTAACTGTTACTTCAAAACTCTTGTTTTTTTCTTTTTGATATTAAAGCATCTGAAGCTTTCCAAAGACACAAACCAGGCAACACTGAGCAATTCCAAGAGTAAACCAAGCTTTAAAAGAACAGATGAATGTTAGCAACTGTTTTGCAAACTCCTGACTTTAGCATAATGTTTCTTAACAGCTATCATTCTTAAAATGTTTTAAATTTGAGGCCACTGAAACTTGGCCACTGAAACATACTGTGATTTACAATTGACAAAGTAGGTAACAGATTTGATCCAACAGGCAACATGAGATATTCATTATGTTAATTCAAATTTTTTCTTCAACAAATGATCTATTTTATTAAACATTACATCATAGTAGGGACATGGTATTTTTATTCTGTTGTGTGACACCAGCATTATCTGTTTGAATAGCTTATTTTTTTTAGACATTCTAGTTTGTAATATAACTGTCTCCATCCTATATTTCTGCATTTATAGGAATGAAACACCCCTAGATAATAAATATGCATATTAGCTCTATCTGCCTTGTTCTAAAACGTGCTGATTCTGCTGGAAAACATCTGTGTGGTCTTCAATGGTCTTTGGCCTAAACCTGAACTATTCACAGAATTAAGAGAGTTAGGTCCTAATTTAGAATTTGTTCCTTACTGAGGGAAAGATTTAAGCCACTGAATTCAAAATGATTGTGGACTGAAAAAAGAGTTCTTGGTTAAATACTTTCCTAAAGGAAGCCTTTATGCAGACCTCTGCTGTTCTGTTTTTGTTTTTCCAACAGATATATTTATCTCATGGTCACTCTCTAACAAAGATTAATACTAATACATTTTTAATGTTCAGATTATCTGGATTCTCTTTGACCCAGTTCAATTGATTCTTTACATGAAACAGGACACCATACCTCCAGTTGCTTTTCTTTCAGTTCAGTTTTTCTATTTTTAATCATTCATTGAAACTGAAATGAGAAATCAACAATATTCTTATGTTGAAGCTTTTTTTTTGTATGCATGAAAATCAATGGTGAAATGTTTATTGGGTTAAATGAAATGTATCTGATCTTTTATATGTATCGATCTAACAAGATAAGGTCTTAACTATTTGCTATTTAGAGAGCTCAGATACCCTACAGTGTCCGTAGAACTGATAAAATCAGACAGTATGATATGAAATGGCAAGATGACCATTGACTTTCAAGAGGAAAAGAATGTGAGATAAGAATCTTTTCTGTATTGTGTGCTTTTGTCCAAGGGCTTATTTTATGTTAACAAGTAATGCAGTGCAGCAGAGGGACATCTGGAAAGTGAAACAGTTTGTGAAGATAGTTAGAAGTCCACACAACCTATTTTTCAACGTTTTTATTTAAATCTGTCTTTATATTAATTCATGGACTGAATATATGTCTGCGGCTTGAGAACTGTCCTGAAGCAGATCTTCCACTATGCTTTCATCTAAAATGAGTGTGCACGCACAAACAGCACCCTCTGATACAAGTGAAACCATTGTTGGAACGAATAAAGCATACTGAAGAGGATCTTGAGAGGTTCTCTTCAAAAGAGCATTCCAGATCTGAAATCAAATCTTGGTGAGGTGAAAATGTCAGTGACTGAGCAAGAATGATGTGCTCTTGAGTTGTTAGAGCCTATGACAGAATAATCTGAGGCAGAAAACCGAAATAACCTTGGGAACACCGAAGATGGCAACATGCTTTTGCATTACATGGGTGCAAGGCTTCTTCTCCAGGCTGAACATGCTCAATTCTCTCAACCTGTCTTCAAAAGAGAGGTGGTCTAGTCCTCTGATCATCTTCATGGCCCTCATCTAGACTCACTCCGACTGGGGTCTTTGGTTATGTCATCCCAGTAACAGGACTTTGCACACGTCTTTGTTAAACTTCATACAGCTGTTACTTTCTCACTCTTCCAGCCTCTCAAGGTCTTTCTATGGGATACTCTTTGCAGGTCCCAATTTGTGACAGGCTGCCACACTGAGTAAAAACCTTTGATTACTACTCTCTGAGTGCAGTTTATTAAGCAATTTACTACCCATCTGTCAGAGTCCCTATCCAATATGTATCTTGCCACTTTGTCCAGGAAACAGTATCAAACACTTCCCTGAAGTCCAGGCAAACATCATTCACTGGTCTCCCAATGTCAACGGAAAATGTAATTTTTTTTTGTAGAAGGTGGTCATATTAGTTTGGAATTTGCCTTTGGGAAATATATCTTGGCTTTTCCCAATCACCTACTTAATTTACTTTGTTATTTTCAAGGATTAATTATTCCATTAGTTTTTCATGGACTGAGTTTAGATTAATGGATTTGTAGATTACTGCATCCTCTTTTGGTCCTTCTTTGAGATGGATATGACATCTGTCCTCTTCAATTGGGATATGCCCTGATCTCCACAAATTTTCAAAGATTCTAAGAGTGTGGGTAACAATGCCAACCACTTCTCTTAACATCCTGGGTTGAATTCCATCCAGACCCAAAGATTTATGTGGGTGGGTGGATTGAGCTCTTGCATGAGGCCATAGACCAGCCCTTCCTCCATTACATGTGTTTTGTTGTACATACTTAATCCTGTAATGTGGGGCCCAGTTACAACAGTAGAGAGACACAAAAATGCATTGAGAATCTCTGCTTTTTCAGCATTATTATCAATTTCCCTGCAATATTTAGCAATGGGACTATGTCTTCCCTATGCTTCTTCATACTTGTCATACATCTGAAGAATCCTTTGTTGTTCTTGACATCTTTGTACAACTTCAGTTCCAGCTGAGCTTTAGCTTTTCTGACTTCATCTCTTCATGCCCTAGAAAGGTTCTTGTAATCCTCAATGGCTATTTAGCCACCTTTCATTAGGCAATGTTGTGGTGGTTTAACCTTTGCTGAATGTCAGGTAACCACCAAGCTGCTCTATCGTTCCCATCCTCAGCAGAATGGGGAGGGGACAAAAGTAAAATGGAAAAACCAACCCAAAACTTGTGGGTCAAGATAAAGGCAGGTTTTAATACAAAAAATCAAATGGCTGTGCACAGAAGCAAAGCAAAAGCTTATTCTCTATTTCCTATCAGCCAGAAATGTCTAGCAACTTCCCAGGAAACAGGACTTAAATGCACATGAAAGACAAACACTCTAAAAAAAATGAATGCCTGCCAACTCCTCCCTTTATCTCTCAGCTTCTTATTGCTGAACATACGTCATATGGTATGGAATATCCTATTGGTCAGTTTTGATCGGCTATCCTGACTGTCTCCTTCCATTATCCTGCACACTCTGAAGTGATCTTGCCTTCTGCTTGAGGGGGGAAGAAAAATTGGAGAGGTTCCCATCCCTTTAGGATGGGAATGGTTGGACTTGATGATCTTCAAAGGTCTTTTCCAGCCTTGTGATTCTGTGATTCTGACACCCTTGATGTATGCTAGTACTGCTCAGTAATAGCCAAAACACTGGTGTATTATCAACACCTTGCTAGTTACCAATGCACAGCACAGCACTATGAGGGCTGCAAAAGGGAAAAATTAACTCCATCTCAGCCAGTCACGATAGAAGCATGTTTCTTTTTTGCTTTAAATAACAGACAGAAGCTCTTTGTTATGACAGGGAGGTATCTAGTTCTGTAGCTTTTCTTTCCTTTTGCAGGGAATGGACTGTTCTTGTGCTTCCAGGAGACTGTTCTTGAGTAACTCATGAGGTCATTTACTCTTCCATGGATAATTCCCAAGAAATCCCTTGCAGCTGGGTTCTGAGCATACTGAAGTTGACACTTCTAAAAAACATAGTCTGTCTTACTACTAGACTTCAGTCTGCTCAGCAGGATCGTAAACTACATAATGTTGTTGTCACTGTATCCAATGCTACTGTTGGAATTTATGTTGGCAAGTAAGTCCACTTGGTTTGTGAGCAGTAAATTCAGCAATGCACTCTGTCAAGTCAGTGTGTTCAGTTACAGTAGCAGGAAGCAATCCTCAATCCAATCCAGGAACCGGATGGATGTTTTGTGCCCCACTGTGTTATTTTCCCAACAAATGTCACCCATTAGAATCAAGTTCTGCTAGCCCAAGACTTCCTTGAGCAACAAAGTAAAGTTTAATCAGGGTCATCTTCTTTATCTAAAATTCTTATATTTAAGAACATAACTTAGAATTTGTAAAGACCTAAGAGGAGAAAGGGGGGCGGGGGTGGACATTGGATGGATACGGACATGGATGACAGAGATAAGATACTTGTCATTATTCTTCTCTTAGTTTTATTAGTCACATATTTGTTGAAAGACATGCTTACACAAGGATGTCACCTTGTGGGACAGGACATCTTGATGGAAGAAGGCATATGCCCAAAAAAGTTTGCAATTTATTTAAAAGATGTAAGAAAATAAGCAGATAATAAGTTTTTAGTCCTAATTAAAACCATGCCTGTAGTCCTACCACAATTAATACCATTACTTATTAATTTGGAGTAAAGTATGGATTACATATTTTATTGTGCATGTAAGATACAGCAACTCTAGGCATGTTGGCATCTTGTGGTGGAGGATGATAAGGGGACAACTGACTTAACTTTGTATCTGACAACCAGGTTAGGATCCATAGAATCATAGAATCACTTAGGTTGGAAGAGACCTTTAAGATCACAGAGTCCAACCACAGCCTAACCCTGTCTAGTCCACCTCTAGACCATATCCCTAAGCACAGTATCTAAACGCCTTTTAAATACCTCCAGGGATGGTGACTCCAGCACCTCCACAGGCAGCCTGTTCCAATACTAGACTACTCTTTCAGTAAAGAAATTCTTCCTGGTATCTAACCTAAATCTCCCCTGCTGAAATTTGAAACCATTTCTTCCCAACCTATCACTTGTTACCTGAGAGAAGAGACCCATCTCCCCCCCTCTACACCCTCTTTGCAGGTAGTAGTAGACAGCGATAAGGTCCCCCCTCAGCCTCCTTTTCTCAGGACTAAAAAGCCCCAGATCCCTCAGTCTCTCCTCATAGGACTTGTGCTCCAAAGACTTCACCAGCTTCATTGCCCTTCTCTCAATGTCCTTCTTTTAGTGGGAGGTCCAAAACTGGACATAGGCCTCACCAGAGCTGAGTATAATGCAACAGTCATTTCCCTACTCCTGCTAGACACACTGTTCCTGATACAGGCCAGGATGCCTTGGCCTTCTTGGCCACCTGGGAACACTGCCAGCTCACGTTCAGCTGGTTGTTGACTAATACCCCAGGTCCTTCTCCTGCAGGGAGCTCTGCCCCAAGCCTGTAACACTGCCTGGGGTTATTGTGACCAAAATGTAGGACCTGGCACTTGTCTTTGTGGAACCCCATAAAGT
This sequence comes from Gallinula chloropus, assembly GCF_964237585.1. Lineage (NCBI taxonomy): Eukaryota > Metazoa > Chordata > Aves > Gruiformes > Rallidae > Gallinula > Gallinula chloropus. The sequence continues at coordinate 7,545,042 of NC_140086.1, forward strand.
TGGCCTCTGCCCATCAATCCAGCCTGTCCAGCTCCCTCTGCAGAGCCATTCTACCTTCCAGCAGATCAACTCTCCCACACAATTTGGTGTCATCTGCAAAATTACTGAGGGTGCACTCAATCCCCTCATCCAGATCATTAATAAAGATGTTAAAGAGGACTGACCCCAGTACCATGCCCTGGAGAACACCACTTGTGACCTGGTGTAAATTTGATTTAGCTACATTCACAACACTTTGGGCCTGGCCATCCAGACAGTTTTTAACCCATTGAAGAGTATACCCATCTAATCCATGGGCAGCTAGTTTCTCCAGGAGGATGCTGTGGGGAACAGTGGTGAAGGCTTTACTGAAGTCCAGGTAGACAACATCTACATCCTTCCCCTCATCCACTGAGCAGATCACCTTGTCCTAGAAGGAGATCAGGTTGGTCAAGCACAATCTGTCTTTCATAAACCCATGCTGACTGGGCCTTATTGCCTGAGTGTCCTGCATGTGTTGTGTGATGGTACTCAGGATGATTTGTTCCATCACCTTCCCCAGCACCAAGGTCAGTTTGACAGGCCTGTAGTTCCCCAGATCCTCCTTCTGGCCCTTCTTGTAGATGGATGTCATATGTGTCAACTTCCAGTCAAACAGTGTCACCCTGGTCAGCCAGAACTGCTGCTAAATAAGGTTTGGGAAGCATTTCCACCAGCTCCCTCTGTACCCTTGGGTGTATCCCATGCAGACCTATCAACCTGTCTGGATCTATATGTCTGAGCAGGTCACTAACCAATTCCCCTAGGATTATGGGCTTTATTCCACTTCCTGTCCCCATCTTTCCATTCAGGGGTCTGGGTATCAGGAGACCAACTTACTACTAAAGACTGAGGCAAAAAAGGCATTAAGTATCTCAGCTTTTTCTTTGTTCTCCATCACAATATCTCCCCCACATCCAGTAAAGGTGGGAGATTCTTCCTGGCCCTCTTTTTGTCATAGATGTATTTATAGAATTTTTTTCTTGTTTTTTACAGCAGTGACTGGATTGAGCTCTAATTGGGCTTTGGGACTCCTTATTTTAACCCTGCATAACCTCACCTCAGCCCTGTACTCCTCCTGCATTGCCTGTCCCTTCTTCCAGCAATCATAAACTCTCCTTTTCTTCCTGAGTTCCAGCCAAAGCTCTCTGTTCAGACAGGCAGGTTATTTTCCCTACTGCCTTGACTTTCAGTAAAGGGGAATAGCTTGCTCCTGTGCCTTCAGGACCTCATTTTTGAGGAGTGCCCAGCCTTTCTGAGCTCCTTTGTCTTCCAGGACTTGCTCCCAGGGGACTCTATCCACTAGGCTACTCAACAGGACAAAGTCCACCCTCTGGAAGTCCAGTGTGGCAGTTATTCCAACCTTTCTTCTTCCTTCCACAAGAACTGAGAACTATTGATTTGTGATCACTGTGCCCAAGGCACCTTCCAACCATCACCTCATCCACAAGTCCTTCTCTACTCATGAACAAACAGGTCCAGCAGGGCACCTTCCCCAGTTGGCTCACTCATCAGCTGTGTCAGGAAGTTATCTTCCACACACTCCAAGAACCTCCTAGATTGACCCCTCTCTGCCATGTTGTCTATCCAGGAGATATCTCGTAGGCTGAAGTCACTCATGACAACAAGGGCCAGTGATTGTGATGCTACAAGCAGCACATCCCAAAGAAACCATTTTTCTTTCTGAATGCAGGAGCACTCAGACTCAGTGATGTCTCAGTATAACTTAACTGATGTCAGGAAGAGCTGTGTATTTCCACAAGATACATTGCATTGTTTCTTTTGGATGGGCTATTTTCAGGTCACTGGTAGCTGTGGGACTGCTTCACCGTGCTCTGCTGAGCACTGTATATGAGTTTTTTGACTGGCCCAGACGAATTCAGAGGTTTTCTATTCTGGTTTTTTTTGTGTGCTACCTTTTTTTTCCAGCCTTACTGAAATATGTTGAGCATTTTCATTCACTTTAAATGAATAAGGCCAACCGTCTCACTTCAAACCTCAGATATTTGTATTTGTGTGATAGAAATTTATGTCAATTTATTTTTTATTTCTTCCATCCCTCTTCTTATCTATTCTTTCACACACATAAGGAATCTCAAATATGCAGTAGTGCCTGTGTATTGACAGCCAAAGAAAATCAAATACTTTTCTTGCCAATGTAAATTGTGTGGTATTATTTTACTCTCCAAATCTTTTGAAGGCACATTTTCTACCAAATATTTGGATATGTTTTTCATTGTATATGAATCAATGTATTTTCCTAGAATCACAAAGCAATCAAGGTTTGTCTGAATAGAACAAATATTTGTGAATAGAGTCCATAAAATTTAGCAAGTAGTTGATTAGTAGTAAGTACTGGCTAATGATACATATGACAAAAGTTGCTTTTTTTAAAAACTGGTTAAAAGTAAGTAGCTGATTATATTTAATAGACCATGCTAATTACTGCATCTCTGAAATTTATTGAACAATTAAAATAAAGCACAAGAGACTTGTTATACCAAAGGGAACCATCCTACAGTGAGTGTTACACGAAGGGAAAATTAAACAACCTAGTGCCACTGAGCTGGTTCCAACTGGCAATTCCACATATCTATTAACACAGTTCAAGTCTAAACTTCATTCTGTGTTTTGTCATTGCATTAGCCACCATGTCCAAGGATCTGACCTAAATTCCTTTTTAGTTATTGGCAGAACGCTCACTGAGTGCAGTGTGCTTTGGATCAGGCATCCCAAATCACCCAAATGACTGACTTTTCAGACTAAAATAATGGAAGTCTACCAAAATGATTTGTCACCTTTGCCTGATGTTCACACATACTAATGAGTTCTGAAAATGTTAATTTGCTTTGTGCCCAGATCAAATACACTGTTCTGTCAGAATAAAATAAGTTCAGAGCCAACAAATTTACATGAGTGTAGTTTATTCTGAAAATATTTACATGTCATTAATATATTAACATAATATGATGTTCAGAGCATATTTTACTGTGACTGGGATGCTCCTATTTAGGAACTGTGGACAGTGGAAAGATCACAGTTTTTGTATGTTGTGGATTTTTTTAGTCATCCCTGGATTATCTTACATCAAGGAAGCTGACACTTTCTGCTGAAGTGAAAATTGGAGATCATAATGCTTTAATCTATTGTTTACCTGTGGGATCATCTATTCTTAGAAGCAATTGATAGTTTGAGTTTTGCTAGACCCATGGGATTGGATTAAGCTGTTTATATGCAGGTGTTTAGTGCCGTTTTAGCTTCACTGCATCCTGCCTGGCCCCAAGCTCTCATATGAGAAGAGAGCTTCCAGGATCCTGCAGCTCACATGAGAGCAACTGAGAAGATCTGGGCAGGGTCATGAGAAATATTTGCCAACCCATCTCCCTGCAGAAAGAGCCCCCCCGACCCCTAATGAATGCCAGCAATAGAGAAGACAAACTGGACATGGCGCTTCAGAAAAGACATGCAGTTTGCATGAAACAATGTTGGAACCATGCTGAAGCTCTGCTAGCTTGTAGCAACTGTATCTAACAGAGAGCTTTTCCATGCTCTGCACCCATCATGACTGATGCAGCTTCTCAATCAGACCTCCACAGGGAACACACGGCCACTCAGATGCCAGGGTGCAGGCTCAGTCCTACCCTTACACCAGTACAGGACTGAAGCAGTGAGCACTCCTGGGAGTGCCCAGGGGGCTGAACTCCTCCGCTCAGTGACAGAGCTCTGGGAGGAAGTGAGAAAGAGACTGTTGGAATCACACCCTACCTTCCTTGAGTCAGGCCTGCAGGGAGACAGGATGCATGGTGCAGAGCACTCCCTATCCTCTGTCTGCCTGTCTGAACACAATGAGTTAAGGGATAGGGCACAATGGCAAAACGTACCTCCCTGGCACAGCAGATGCATCTCCTCTGTGACTTCCTCACTTTCCAAGGTGCTCTTGCATAACAGATAGAGGCTTTCAAGTGGAACTGAACAGTGAGGAGGACAATGGATTGTCTAGCTTGGAACTGTCACAAAGTCAACCTCTGCCTTGCATTAAAACTACTTCCACCACTGTCATGATTTTGGGGGTTTTGATCATGAGTCAGTCTCCACACCACCAGGCCTATGACAGCAGATGGGGTAGACCTGTGTGAAAGACATAAAAGGATTTTTGCACAGGAGTTAGCAGGGGTTATCTAAAGAACTTTAAACTTCATCTGAAGGGGAAAAGGATAAAAACAGGCTTCCTAGAGATTAGCCTTGGGCTGCAAGATAATATTTGTAGAAAAGTGTGCTGCTTCTACCTGCTTGAGAATAGGAAGGCTTTACTGAGAGATCTGGACAGGCTAGATTGATGGACTGAGGCCAACTATATGAGGTTCAGCAAGGGTCAGTGCAAGGTCCTGCACTTGGATAGCAACAACCTGATGCTGCACTACAGGCTTGCAGAAGAGAGGCTGGAAAGCTGCCTGGTGGAGAAGGATCTAAGGACACTGGTTGATAGCCAGCAGAATATGAGCCAGCAGTGTGTCCAGGTGGCCAAGAAATTCAACAGCATCTTGGCTAGTTCAGAAATAGTGTGGCCATCATGACTACAGAAGCGATTGTCCCCCTGTACTTGGCACTGGTGAGGCCCCACCTCGAATACTGTGTTCAGTTTTGGGCCTCTCGCTACAAGACATTTTCATGCTGGAGCATGTCCAAAGAAGGGCATCAATGCTGTAGTAGGGTCAACAGATGAGGGAACTGGGGTTGTTTATCCTGGAGAAAAGGAGGCTGGGGTGACACCTTAGTACTCTCTACAACCACCTGAAAGGAGTATTGAGGTAAGTGTTTCTCCCAAGAAGTGGCCATGAAAGCATGCATGCAGTTAAAAACATTCATAGCAGGGAGGGAATGGAGATGCTCCAGAGTATGTCAGTCTCAGGTGGATCATCTGTTTGCAGAGTTCAGGAATTAAGACTAAGCAACCAAGTCTTGAATCTGGCTGGCAAATCAAACGTGTTTTACACATGACCTGGACCAAAGATATGGCCTTATGGAATACCAGTGACCAAAGAGAGCTGGAGGAGGAATTTTTCAAAGTGGCTTTGCAGGCAGTCAAAGCTATCTGCAAAAAGCTATTTGGCAAATTTTGCAAACAGGGAGTCTAGGTGGGAGCTTATTTTTCATCTTCAGCCTTAAGCCAGACCTGCTGCTCAGTCAGTAGAGCCAGGTTTTTTTTTAAGTGTAGCCTTTCTGGAGGGCAATGAGCAATTGCGTTTCTCTTGACTGAACAAGATATTGAGAAGCAACGGGCTGCCTGGCAACAGGATTGTTCCTAGCTGACTGCATGATGTCGACCAAGGCTACGTGTGACGTCACCCAGCAGCTGCCAGCCTCAAGCTGATTACAACCATATGATGATCAGCCATTTAGTTTCCCACACAAACAGCTCATTCATGCTCAGCTGCTGCATTCTTCCCTGGGTAACAAAAAGGCTCTTTGATACAATGATGGCACAGGGAATATCATCAGACCATGAGAACGAGCATTTAACTCCATCATGTTTTCGAACAATGATTTGGAAAATTACTCCCCTTAAGGTGAATATAATAATACATTGCCAAAGACACAGTGTAGCACATCTTAATGGTACTGTCAAAAGGTACTTTACTGCATGACTGTAGAATCTCTTACCCATTATAGGTAGGGTGGATAAGGACAAGTGGAAAAGGAAAAAGATAAGTATGACTTGTTTTAAGCTGTCTGCCTTCAAAATGTAGCAAAGCAATTAGAGCTGAGGCTCCACATGGCAACAAACCAGGGTGTGTGTTTAGCACTAGTGCTGTGGCTGCATTCAAACACTTCTGAAACTCACAGAGCTGTTAAAGCTCATGATCAGGTTTGTCTTACACACAGATTTTGTGAATGTACAATTTCAGGCTGTCTATTTATTTATTTATTTGTATCCCATATTGCTGATATATGTTGTTCTATAATAAACACAACTACAGAGATAAATTGGTGTCATAGTCCATACTAACCTGGTCTTATTTCACCCAGATTTAAAAAATAAACACTTACAGGTATGTGGAGAGCACCACTGATATTTGGAACTGATTACTTGATTCATACCTTTATTTCTCTTAGATCACAGAAGAATATTTACTCAGCATCATTAAAAACAGTGTATAAATTCTCCATTGATTTTTTTTACCGATTTCTGGCATGCTATTTTTATCTTTGTAGTATATGTTTATACTTGTTTGTGTATAAAAATCATTTGACAGGGGACCTTTACACTTTATTTTTATTGTTCTTGCAGTTTTACTTACATATGTTCGTATTGAAGTAGGCTAGATAGACTGCATATCAGATGAATTTTAATCACCATCTTTCAGGTTTTTTTTTTCCTTTATTAGTTATCTATTTGCATTACTATTTTATTCATAAGCCTGCTAATTAAAAAAAAAAGTAAAAATATTTTTCCTCAATTCTATTATTTTCACCTAGTCTCTTCTTTATGCAACACAACAGTTCAATTTTTATTTTTTTTTCAGCTAAGAACTCAAGGTATTTCAAAGTTTTAACCATGGTAATAATAAAACATTAAATACTCTTCTCACAGCAATGAAAAAAGTTGCCTTTGTTCTAAGGAAGGTTATTCAATTTTATAAAGTACCAGTAGTTTGGGTGCACTTTTTAAAGCTCCAAAGGAAAAAAAAGGAAAACACTCAACAGTGACAACAGACATTTAATGTTTTAAATTATTAGCAAGCTGTGTAGCTATCACACTTGTCAACACCATATAGAAATACAGACTTTAGTGCAAAGTATTCAAAGTATGTCCTGCTCTAGTGGCCACTTCATTTAATGTGTTGATAAACAGACAGGTTGAATATTTTCCTGGAAAACAGGTTTTTATATTAAGAAAACAGACTTTTTGAGGTATTTAATTTTGCTGGCAGAACTGGCTATTAGTTAGTTACCTGGAAGTTGAACTATCTCAAGTTCCATCTGAACTGTAAAGGTCAAGAATTTGGCTAAGACAGAGCCTTCTTATGCTAGAAATAATTTGTGGTACAACAGGGGAGAAGGGAACCAACTGATCTACCTGCCCATACTGAAGAGAGAAGGCTCATATAAATAGTCTGCAGAACACTAATAGTAAAGTGTATCACTGAGTGAGAACAGTTAAAATATCAAATTGATATTTCTATAGGAAAAAAACAAACACAACAGTATTCCAGAATCACAGAATCTCTGAAATTGCATGGAATCTTGTAGAAATAATCTGGTTCCCCCATCTTCTCAAGGAGGGTCACCTATCGCAGTGTGCCTAGGACTGTGTCTAATTGGGTATTGAATAAGAACAGAAATATCACAAACTCTCTGGGCAACCTGTTCCAGTGTTTGACCACCCTCACAGTAAAAAAAAAAAAGAAAAAGTTCTCATGTTCAGGTGTCTTGTGTTTTGAGTTGTGCCCGTCGCCTCTTGACATCACTGGACACCACTTAGAAGAGTCCACCACTCTCTGTTTCATTCCTTCCTGTAAGATATTTATCCACATTTTTAAGATTCCCCTGAGTCAACTCTTCTCCAGGTGAAACAGTCCCAGCTATTTCAGCCTCTCTCCTCCTATGAAAGATGTTCCAATCCCTTCATCATCTTCATGACTCTGGACTCACTTCAGTAAATCGATACATACATGTTCATCACGTTCACCCCTAAATATTTATGTATGCACATGCACAGATGCATATAGATATATTCTGCAGAAATGCCATAAAAATTATTATTTGGTCTTCTCAGACCTCTTGGGGCAGCAGGTGGGAGAAGCTATTTGACAGCTGTTAGCCGTGCTGCTACTGAGATTGTTAGTTGAGGAATCCTATCCACATGTTAGGGGGAAGTTTTTTACAGAAAGAGTGGTGAGGTGCTGGAACAGGCTGCCCAGAGAGGTAGTGGATTCCCCAACCCTGGAGGTGTTCAAGGCCAGGTTGGATGGGGCCCTGGGCAGCCTTGTGTAGATCCAGGCCTGGAGGTTGGTGTCCCTGCCTGTGGCAGGGGGGTTGGAGCGCTATGATCCTTGGGGTCCCTTCCAACCCAGACCATTCTATGATTCTATGATTCTATGATTCTATGATCCACATCAGTCTTGGGTTTGTTGATGCAGGCTCAAGTATTTCAACTTTGCTGGTAATCTAATTGGAACACCTAACAAGTTTGTATCTGGAAAGAACATGCTGTAAGGAACAAACCCCTATAAGCAGTAAGGACTTCTATCTTTCTCTGGGATCACTCTGCTTACCCAGCAGTCACCTATGTACCATGTTCAAAAGCCCCATTCCTCTCTATTTCATTTTGTACTGCAAAATAAATGGAACTGTGCCAGTGGTACTACAGGGGAAAGAAATGTTGTGAGTTAAGCCCAGTGGGCTGCTCAGCTCCACACAGCTGCTTGCTCACTTTCACCCAGTGGGATGAGGGAAAGCGTTGGAAAGGTAAAAGAGACAAAACCTGTGTGCTCAGATAAAAACACTTTAACAAATAAACAAAAAGCTGTGTGTGCAGTCAAAGCAAAATAAGGAATTAATTTGCAACTTCTCATGTCCAAGAAACGAAGGTTTCATTAGGTGCGATGGTTAGTTAGGAAGGCAGGCACTGTAATCCCAAACATTTCCCATTCCCTCTTCCCCCAGCTTTTATTGCTGAGCATGATGTCATATGGTACAGAATGTCTCTTTGGTCATTTGGGGTCAGCTGTCTCAGCTGTGTCTTCTCCCAACTTCTTGTGAGAAGCAGAAAAGGCCCTGACTCTGTAAGCATTGCTCAGCAATAAGTGAAACATTTCTGTGTTATAAAAACTGTTTTGGTCATAAATCCAGCTATATGGGCTGCTATGAAGGAAATGAACTCTATCTCAGCCAAAGCCAGTACAGAGACCAATATTATAATCAAATCTTACTGGTACCATCCATATAATTGCTAGATTTAACAGGGTCTAGAGTTAACATAGTCTGAAATGCAGATGTGAATAACAATATCACTACCTAGAAGGACAGATACTCAGTCAGGTGTCAATTTTGAGGCTGAGGAAGCTAGTAAATGCCACTTTATACTAGGTGAGATTAAGGGTTTCCATGAATGCTTACCTTTAATAAGTGAGATGGAAAGAACAAAAAGTGTATTAGCATGAGAAAGCAGCCAGGAGCACCAAGCCATCTGTCTGCCACATGCTGACAGTGCACTGGGACACTATAATGAGTTTTGAGAAGCTCACTGAAGAGCAAGGCACTTTGTGTTAGACTTTGAGAAAGATGTATGGCAGATGAACAGATAATGAGATGAAGGAGAATAATAGGTAGTCAACACCTACCAATTTTGATGGTAGTGGGAGATAATTAAGGATCAATTAGAAAAATCTACCCATTACTTTAATGCCAGTAATAGTAACAAAAACTGGCAATGGTACACTGATAATGGCATTTTGATTACCTGCATCCTCATGAGGTCCCTCAGCTTCCAGTGAACCATCAATAAAGTCTGTGGTGATAATTCACATAGGGTAAGATTGCTTTCCAAGAACTGGTTGCTGTTATGAAGGACAGTCAGGAAAACTCTTCCTGCTATGGCTAGATCTAGAAATTATGACAATATCTCAACCATTCTATGTAGATAGGAGATATGGCAATATAGAAAGACTTAGAGCCTCTCTCATTGCTGTCTTCCTGGGTGCTACTCCAAAAAGAATAGGACAGGCTTGTGCTTGTCATTAGAGCTGATGGTCAGAGTAATCCCATGACAGTAGCAGCAGCTGTCTTTACAGGATGCTTCAGGCAAAGCTTATTTGACCCCACATATAAATATTGTTCTTATCACCAGTACATGTTCGAAGTTTAGATAATTTACCTAAGTTGGAAACGTTCCCATAACACCTTTTTCCAAGTGATCTTTCTTAAATTCCTACATCATATTTTTGATCCTCAGATCTGAAAGCTCCTTGAAGAGGAATCTAGGTTTATTTGCACTGTACTAATGCAGAAAGAGTTATGAGTTGGTTAAATTCACTGCATTAGCAGTTAAGGCATCGTTCTGGTGATCAGGCATTTTGGCCCTCTTAAAAATCTTTTATGCCTGACCTGTTCCTATTTCATATAATTTCAGGAATAGTCATTTCATTGTGGCCTAAGTACTTCATTAGTCTGTAATGCATGCTAAAAGGAAATAATCACACTGTATATTAAGCATTCATTTTCTCTATGCTGTAGAGGAGGCAGCTGTCAAGGAAAGGTTTTGATAAATCATGAAACCTAACAAATTACAAAGAAAACACACATTAGTTACAAGTTATTGTGATGTAAATAATCTCTTTGTTTCATAAATAGTATCCTAATTGTCAAAAAAGGCAGCATGGGGCACAAACTGATGTGATTAGACAAGGAATATAAACAAGAATATAAAAGATTGATCAAAAACATTTAAAGTTACTCAGAATCTAATAATTTGTGGATGGGGCTTGCTCTGGGAGGAGGTGAAAATAATGAAGAAATGATTCAGATAGAAAAAATATAATGAACTTTGAATAACAGGATGCTGAACAAATAATGTGATTTCATGCTAGGGAAAGTAAACAATAGTGAAATGAAAGATGAATTATTTTAAGAATAATTATAGGGAATTAGAGATGGAGGACAAAGGAAAAAACAAATATATTAAATAATTACCATCAGTCAACATAAATGGAGAGAGGGGTGAAGAATGGAGCTTTGCTGAAATGAAGAAATGATTTCCAGAGAAGAGTCCCTTAGGACCTCCAAAACACATACATAACATAAATTACCGTTAGTCACTTTTACAGCTGTCAGAAAGGTGAATTCTTAAGAATGTTAGAATGACAAAATGGAAAGACTAAAAGGCTTTAAGGGAAATGCAGAGGGGTTTTTGGTTTTTTTTAAAGAAAAAAGGACTACTAGATTAAAAGGAGAATCACATGTTCTGTAGGTTAATATAAAAAACCCTATGGAATGAGTTAGCTAATTAAACTGTACAAAATGGATTGGAAGGAATATGAAATGAGATACCCTTCTTTTTCCTGATGGAGACCATTTCATAAAATACAGAATCAGAGAATAATTTAGGTTGGAAAAGACCTCAAAGACCTTTAAGATCATCAAGTCTAACTGATAACCCAGCACTGCCAACTCCACCACTTAAGTACTTAAGTTTCACATCTTGTTATTTGAGAGAAGAGACAAACACCCACCTCATTACAACCTTCTTTCAGTCAGTTGTGGAGAACAACAAGGTCTCCCCTCAACCTCTTCTTCCCCAGTTGCTAAACAGCCCCAGTTGCCTCAATCACTCCTCATAAGACTTGCTCTCTCGACCCTTCACCAGCTTTGTTGCCCTACTTTGCACAACCTCTTGTCTTTCTTGTAGTGAGGGGCCCAAAACTGAACACAGTACTCAAGCTGTGGAATTATGTAGAGAAATAATTTTTTTAAGTACCATTGATCGACTTGATTAACAAATAGATTGTTCATGATGAATGAATATGAAACATTAAGGCATTATCTAACATTTATTAGATGGAAAAGCATTTTTAGTTTTATGAGAATATAGTACTGGTCTGTATACTCAGCAGCTGCCAGCTAAGGTGCAAACTTTCTGCACAATATGGCATCAGGGATTTAAAGTCTATGTGTGAGACTTTGACTTGACTGTTAGAATCACAGAATGTGTTTGTCTGGAAGGGGCCTTTAATGGTCATCTAGTCCAACCCCCCTGCAGTAAGATCAGGTCTCTCAGTGCCTCATCAAGCCTGACCTTGACTGTTGTTCAATCAGATCTTGATAGTGAGTTCAGAGAGTCTTGAATTTCTTTCCTAATTATCTTCCCTCCTTTTTCAATAAGCTTTTTTAACATGGACTTAGCACTTAGCTACTGAACTACTGAATGCTACTGAATTCAAATAACTAACCATAGTAAAATTATATCAAAAAAGTAAATGAAGAAAAGACTGAATCATACAGATAGATATTCTGAATTAAAATAATTTAAAAGAGGCCAAACACAAACAGAAAGCAAAATGTGGGATAAAGCTTGAAAATGTCCTTTAAATGTGCCGTGAAATATATGGTTCTCAAAGATAAAATGATGAAAATGCCATCCTAATGTGCTAGGGGATGGTAGTATAACTCTTAGGAGGTGGCATTACTGCTGTAAAGACACTTGTTATACCTGATCCAGAGCACTTTCTGCAGCTTTTGTTGCAATACCTCAGCAAGAACATAATTGCCCTTGAGCTAATAAGAAGCAGAGCAGCAAGAATAATATACTTTGAGATGTGTCATAGAGAAAGGTTAAAGGAGTTCAGTCTAGTGCAGTATAGGAAGAGATTTTTAAATAAATTAATTGAAGTTTATGGGGTCATTAACAAGTTACCAGCCATAATTTGAGAACAGAAAATAACAGAGAAATAAAAGTTATTAGAATGGCTTAATTTTAATACTTTTTCTACTAAAACATACAACGCACAATAAAATAGATTCTTGTCTGGGGAAAGTTTGAGGTTAGGTGATGAATTCCATCAAATTACAGTAATTTACACCTGCTGAGCATCTATCTTGCAATTAATTTGCCCTCAGAACATTCTTGTTCATATTAAACTTTTTTCATTTTAATAAGTAGAATAACTTACTAAAATGGATAAATAACTCCTTCAAAGTAACACAAAGAGTGAATATCAAGAGAATTTTTCTTTTGTTTTGTTTTATTTCTCCCTTAGTGTTATGTTTTCTTTCTTCTTCTTTCATTTAAAGTCTGCTAAGGAGTACAATTGAGACACATCAAAATAGGCTTCTTTGATCAATCAGGTTTTAGACAGAAATAATGGGAAGACTTTTTTCCTCTCCATGACACTGTTCAAGCATTTCGGGATCTTCTCAATGTCAAGTTTAATTTCATTTATTTCTTTATTTTAGTAAAGTACTTGCCTGGGGGAAAAATACTTACTTTGGAAAGATACTGCCTTTAAATCACATATTAGATTGCATGTTTACTTGATATGTTTTCAAAACTTAAGGTTAATCTAGGCTGACATCAACTTAGTAAGAAATCAGGCCTTTAGTTTCATAATACTGTGTTTGCTAGTTGTTAGACGTGATGGGAAACTTCTAAATAATGTATAATTTGGAAAAGTTTCTATATGATAATAATTTAGTTGCTTTTCAGGGGACATTCTTGTTTAGACCAGGACCTGGACCAACTCTCCAGTGTTCTTTTCCAATCATCTGAAGTCCTGAACTGGATGGAAGTCAAGCAAGCAAAAAAGTGTGGAAAAAGAACAAAACACCATGGAAGCAACTTATGATTGCACTAGAAGCAAAGAGAGACATTACACACATTAAAATCCAACAAGAACTGGAAACTGAAACTATACGCCTTTTAAATAACTCCAGGGACGGTGACTCCAACACCTCCCTGGGCAGCCTGTTCCAATGCCTGACAACCTTTTTAGTAAAGAAATTCTTCCTGATATCTAACCTAAATCTTCCCTGATGCAATTTGAAACCATTTCCTCTGATCCCATCCCTTGTTACCTGAGAGAAGAGACCAACCCCCACTTCTCTACACCCTCCTTGCAGGTAGCTGCAGAGAGCCATAAGGTCTCCCCTCAGCCTCCTTTTCTCACAATGAAAAAGCCCCAGCTCTCTCAGCCATTCCTCAGATGACTTGTGCTCACAATCCCTCACCAGCTTTGTTGCCTTCCTCTGGATGAGCTCCAGCATCTCAATATCCTTCCTGTAGTGAGGGGCCCAAAACTGAACCCAGTACTCAAGGTGTGGCCTCACCAGAGCTGAGTATAATGGAACTATCACTTCCCTACTCCTGCTAGTCACACCATTCCTGATACAGGCCAGGATGCTGTTGACCCTCTTGGCCACCTGGGAACACTGCCAGCTCACGTTCAGCTGGTTGTTGCCTAATACCCCAGGTCCTTCTCCAGGGAGCTTGCTGGCCACTGCCCCAAGCCTGTAACATTGTCTGGGGTTTTTGTGCCGAAGTGTAGAACCTGTCTTTGTGGAACCCCATAAAGTTGGCCTCTGCCCATAGATCCAGCCTGTCCAGATCCCTCTTCAGAGCCATGCTACCTTCCAGCAGATCAACACGCCCACATAATTTGGTGTTGTCTGCAAATTTACTCAGGGTGCACTCAATTCCCTCATCCAGATCATTAAAGATGCTGTTAAACAGGACCCGCCCCAGCAGTGAGTCCTGGGGAACAGCAGTTGTGCCCTTCTGCTACCTGGATGCCTTCCTCCCTGCTAACCACTCTGTTTTCCCCATTCCCAACTTTCACCCGCTCACTCCCAACTCCTGTCCCCTCGAGGGTGCAGGACTGGGCATAGGGGTTGCAGCGGATCCATTACAGCCCCTCTGAGCTGCTCCTCCCTCCACCCCCATCTCCCTGAAGGCCCTTCCCCTGGCTGCAGCCCTTCAGTAACACCACAGCTCCTGCAGGAAATGCCCCCCTGCTGCGGCATGGGGTCCTCCCTGTGCTGCAGGGTGTGCTCCAGCGGGGCCTCTGAAGGGCTGCAGGATCCCTCCTCCGGGCCTGCAGCACCCCCTGCACCCCTTCTCCTGCTGTTCCCTCCATCATGAGATTCCTCGTGCTCTGGCTGTGCGGCCTTTGGGCCTTGATAGAACCTGTTTTGCCTTTCCCCTCCCGGCGCCCCCAGCTCGGCTGAGGGGCTCAGCTGTGTCCTGCGGTGGGGCTGTTGGAGCTGGCTGGGACAGGCCAAGTCCGACATGGAGCAGCCCCGCCTCTCCTCACAGAGCAGCCCTATGGATCTCGGTTTTCTTAACACCTGGGCATTAACACTGTATATACTGAAACAAAGAATTAGCAATGAAATATCCAGTTAGTCATTTTGAAAGAAGACCAGGCAAATTTGGGAATGAAGGTAGAATGTTGTTAGAAGAAAGAAAAAACTTGTGAAGTGAAAGGTAAATCCAAATGCAAAAATCCCGAGGCTACGGAAGTGTTCAATTGTACAAGACACACATTAGAACTGCTACCTTACCTTGGCTGAAGATAATAGATAAAGATTGAATAAAGATAGTTGTGGACATTTTTTCTTTTGACCCATCTGAGCCTTAACCTACTACACTGAGGATGAGGTGATGCAGAGTCATGTGTTTACCTACAGCTTAATCCATATTGTCTGACCTGGAGTTTAATAATGTACTTAATCAGTCAGTAAGGGATGGAGACTAAAATTACCCCCATATCTTCCCTCATTTAAATACACTCCTGCTGTCTTTTTTAGTACAGTAGGGGGATTTGTCTTTACTTGCTGTATAGCATTAGAAAGGGAGAAAAAGTTTTCCCCACCAAAAACCCCAAAAAAACCTAAAACCAGAAAAACACCTCTTTTTTTCTCATTGACCAGCAATTGCAGCTCACTTTTGACTGAAGTGGGATTATATGATTTACCTTTCTCTTACAGTCTTTTCACCTTATCAGTGAGAGAATCACACAACAGCTGCTTCTTTCAAAACAGACGGGGAGGGGGTGGTTGCAGGAGAAAGGTTCTGTCAAAGATGAACACATCCACAACTGAACCTGCACATCTTGAATCCAATTTGAAATGTTTCCTTTACTCAAAAATGAAATTAGTGATGCAGATGGAAAACAAATAAATCCACTGGCCCGTGAATACTCACAGGCAGCAATGAGGGAGACTACCTTTTTCTTTTTTTCTCACTAAGTGCTGCTGCACAGCCTGACCATGCATTGCTAATCATAATTACAGAGCTGATGTGCTCAAAGGACATAACACTGGGAAGCAGAGTGTCGGGAATATGACCTAATACTCTATGCATTTCAAGGAAATGTTGCAACAGGTTGTGAGAAACCCAAGTGAAATCGGAAAAAATTCTGTTAGTAGTGAGGAGAAAACAAAGACAGCTTTTAAATGTGTACCAGCTAAGGCAAATAACTGGAGTTAATATGCTCCATTTGAAGAACTGGGGTGTATGTTTTAATCGCTTTACAGCTTTTATTTATTTTTTCAAAGTTCCTTCCAGTTTCTTCACCATTTTGCAAACACAAGTAAAGCTGAAAACTCAATTATTTCTATTTTATTTGTATTAGACCTTCATACAAACATGAACAATTCTAGCATTTATAAATAACAATGAATCTATGGTGTCAAATTTGAAATAATGAAAATTTCCTGTTTCAAGAAGGTGAATATTTTTTACTTTTGGGGGTTTTATTTAAGCCTTCTAGAATATCTTGTGTTCATACAAGTTCATACTAATCTTTGTACTTTTTCTAAAATCTTGTCCATCTATTTCTAACAATTCTTATTCACTGAATATAGTCATGATGGGAAGAAAGAACCTTTCAAACCAAACCAAGTCTAAGATGTAATGTTCAAAAGGGTTAAGACAGTGAGTAAAGTATAAGGACACTGACAGAAGTAGTAGTATAATATCCCTACATATAGCTCAGATGCATACAGGCAACTCATGGTCACATATCTATTTAAACCATTTTCATGGCAGATGATTACAGACAGGTCACTTGACTATATATATAAATCAGAATAACTGAATTTATACCCATTACATGTACAGAAATTCTCAGCCCTTCTGACCAGGTTTTGGTGTCAGGCCTGTTTTTGGTGTCTGGGAGTAAAAGCTGTTTAGTAGACACATTTAAATGTGCCTTAATCTGGTTATTCTCATAGTCACATTCTTTTTCTCTTCTCATTTGATCTTGCCTTCTACCATTGTGCTAGATCCAAAATTGATTTTTAATTATGGAGGAGATTACATACCTACGCTGGGATGTCTAAGCTAACTTCAAAGGGGAGTTAAGGTAAGTAGTGCAGTGTTTTATTTAAGGGGTTTGTCAGAGGACAGGATCTACAGCTTAGTGTTATCAACTGTCTAGGCTTTTAAGAGTATAATCTATAAAAAAAAAACATAATACAGACCCTGGAAAACTTTTAATATGCTTAATTGCAGATACTATTATCAGGGCAATGCTTCTCAGGAATTTTGGTGCATCTTTCCTCTTTTCCCCAATTTCCTATCCTGGTTCAGTCAGAACACTTCTTGATCAAGACAGCAGTGTGAATCCTCTTTCAGCCAGTAGCCAGTCATTAAAATACTCATATGGAATATAAAACCCCCCTGAATCAACCCTACCCTCTGATTTAAAGCAGGTATTTTGAATCCCCATCACCGGCATACCAGGTGAACACACAGACCATTTGATCAGAGAACCTACTCAGGTATTACTTTTGCAATATCTAGCTATGTTTAAAGAGTCAAGCATAAATTGTGCTATGTGCAAAACAAAAGGAGACTGAGTCTCTAATTTAATGGCAGTGAAACTCATAAAGGAAAGACAAATACAACCCTGAGCTTTGCCTTAAAGTATTTTCACTCAAATACCCTATGAAAATTCACCAGAGACAAGACACGGTCATTCAGTTATCAGATTTTCCCATATTTTTTGTTCAAACTGTTTCAGTTTTTTAAAGTTAATAAATATTCATCAGCTGATACTGTAGGAGACCATAATAGCAATCGTTTAGGACAGAAAATTGGATCTCTCTTCTTAAACATGTGAGTAGATGAAGATTATTAGTTGTTGATTTATTTATTCATCTATCCATTTTTACAAGGTGCAGTGTTTTCTACAGGATATACAGTTATATTGGGAACAATATAACTTCAAATACCTTATACTGTAATTGTTAGTGCATTTACTTTAAGAAGTGTGTGTTTGATATAGTTTAGATAAAAAGAAAGACAGAAATTAAGTTTGTCCATTTCTAGAAGAGTATTTTAACTACTTCACTAAAAGGTATAGAGTTATTTTCTCATCTGGCTATCTTCTGCAGGATATTAGTGTCTTTCTCCCTTCTTTCCTTTTATAGAAAAGAGTTTAGCCATTTAATTTCAGAAGAAGGATCAGGTTATGAATCTTGACAAGACAAAGCTATTTGGAATTTTAAAGCCTTCTTCCGTCAGAGAGGGAATTTCTGTCTTCTGAAAAGCATGAGTAGGGAATCACACATTTCATCTGGCACTGTATAATAGAGCCTGGGTAGAGACCACCAATTCCCCTTCACAGGACAATGCTTAAATCATTAGTGCAAGTGAAAACTGAAGTGCCTTCCTTCTTTTCTCTTTGAATGGTGCCATGAACTCATCTAACATTCAATAGGAAATGCATGATTTGAAGGATGGGTACTGATGTTTTATACTGTTTACAAATGGCAATTAGTTCATAGGTGGTCTCAGACAAGATTCAGTAAAAAGAAAAGTAATATACAATTTTAACATGCAAACTTGCAACACCAGGTTCAGCTTACAGAATGCAACTCTGTCACAAGGGCACACTGTTGGCTCATGTTTTACTTGATGTCCACCAGGACTCCCAGACCTTTCTTTGCAAAGCTAGAATGTATAGTCACTTAGTCCCAGGAATCAAAGGTAGTTGAATATGACATTTTCACCATTGCTTTCTAGTGGATCTCCACAACAACAGATCAGACACACTTTAAATTTTACATCTCCAGAGTTTTCAACTTTACTCAAGGATTTCTACATCAATTCCATTGATTAGTGCTTGTCATTTATGTAGAATGGCACTCCCAGTGCATCTAGAAACTTCAAACAATGGGGAACATTCCAGATCCTCACAATTTTTGTTACATTTATTAATAGATTTCAATAATGCTTTTTTGTGCTATAAAACTTACTTATACAAATTTCTAGTAATAGTAACAAATATGCAAGTGGCCTGTGCACATTATACAAGAATTTGTTAGTGTTTGTTTAAATTTTTTCAAACCCTATAATAATAGTAGTAATATGATAATAGAAGACAAATGTACATTTCTAAGTAGTCAGAATTTAATGAACAATAATTACTGCATTAGAATGATAGTTAGAAATTATGCAGCATAAAAAGCAAATACAGTGATGACACTTAAAAAAATACAAAGACAGATGAACCTAGCCACTTCTGCTTCCTTTCTTTTCCCAACATACCAAAAAAGACTGAGCTTCATAAAAAAGAAAATTCAAGTTAAATATCCCTAAGTTTCCTTTCTATTTCTTGCTAGGTTTGAAAGTCCAAAATATCATGTGATTTTGAACTTTAAAAGTGTTGCCCAATTATCCTAAAGAGCTAATTGTGTTCAATACTTGCTTTTTCTCCAAACCTAATTTTTTATGTTGACAAGCCTTATCTTCCATCATGGAGTACCTTCATCTCGTGCTGTAGATCACAGTATCAGCTTTTCTGTGAATTTGGTGCCACAGTAGAAATCTTGTGCAGTCCAAGCTGATTTCTTCTCTGATCCCCTTAAAAGTTGCCTAGAGTTTTGTAGACCTCATCTGTGAAGGCTTTTCACCTACATCACCTTCAAGGCACATATTGTAGTAACTGCCTTAATAAGTTGATGTTTCGTAAAAGTCACTTATGTAGAGAAAAAGTCTTTACATTAGTCACAAAGTTCTTTCTTCAACCAACCTTACAGCCCCCACGTCAATAAGGAAAGGAACAATCATACAAAGTAAAGAGCAAAGGATTTCTGATAAGAGTTGCTTAGTACTGGGGCTGATTGACTCTCTCTGATACCTTAAAGCTTCCTGCATCAAGTAATGCCTTTCGTGAAAGTACTGCTGGCTCTGGTTGATAAGGGTACTTGAAATGCTGAAAGCTGTGATCTTGTTAAAAAGGGTCAAAAGAAGCAATCTTAGTAACATTTCAATGGTTGGATTACTGCTACTGAAGAGAGCAGTAAATGCCACTTACAACTAAATTTTCCACTTCATCCGAGGTGCGAGGTACAGGTAACTGTTATTCTGATACCTTTCCCCCAAGGAAAGCTCTGAAGCAGTAGGCAAAGGAAAGTAATTACGTAATTAAAGGTACAGCTCTCCTAGATAAATTCAATACATTGGGAAAAAATACATATAAACACAAACCTAGGGAAAAAAAAAAAGGAATCACAGATTTTTTTTTAGTTTATATATTTGATTAAACTAGGCAAACCATGCAACATAGCTCAAATCTGTTCCTTAAAATAAACTAAAATGTGTAATTGTTTATTTACAGGGTTTTTTTTTTTAACTTTACCACGTTTTTATAGAATCATAGAATCATTAAGGTTAGAAAAGACCTCTAAGATCATCAAGTCCAACTGTCTGTCCAATATCCCCATATCAACCAAACCATATTCTGTAGAGCCATATCTGCATTTTTTTTAAGACCTCCACGGATGGTGACTCCATCACCTCTCTGGGCAGCTTGTTCCAATGTCTGACTGCTCTTTCAGTGAAGAAATGTTTCCTAATATTCAATCTAAACATCCCCTCATGCAAATTGAGACTTCAAATGACTTGATATATTTTCTTGTGATGTCTGCTCAGCTATCCTACACGTTGTTATCCCAGAGATGGCACATGTATAGTTTTCCTTTACTATTTGCCTTTCATTGCCTTTTCTAAACGTAAGATGAGTTGAAGTGGCTGATCTCATCTTTGACCAGCACAAGGACAGGACGAAGAAGAAGGGAAAGGGGAAGGGGAGTGGGAAGGGGGAGAGAGAAAGAAAAAAGTCATCTTGCATATAGATATTCTAATATTTTCAAGACTGAACCTGATAAAGACCTGATGAACTTGGTCTGGGCCCATAGCTGCCCCTCCTTTGAGCAGGATTTTTGACTAGAGATTTCCTGAGTTCCCTTCCAGCTTGAGTTATCCCATGATACCAAACTGCCATCAGAAATGATCTTCGAAACGTAATCTAGACTTTCCATATGACTCCTAAAATAGACATTATATCTCAGAAAGATGGAAATATCTCCTATATATCAGAACACGGAATTTAGAGCACATTCTAAAGAAGATGGAAACACAGAGGTCCTTAATATTGTACTCAGATCCAGAACAAGATATCCTGTTATGAAAATTATTTTGCTAAGCAAAAATATATCTTTCATAATTTTAATTGTAATAATTTAATTTTAATCTATTACTTTTTAAATTTTGACATTTCTGTATTCTGACAGGAAGTGAAAGCAAGTGGAGATATGTCTATCTAACTTAGTGGTAATCCCTAATAGAATTTTATGTAGTCGTAATTTTTCAAATGATTTAGCAAAATAGTCCATTAGCTGGAACCCAGATGAGTTCTCTACATAGACGCTTACAGACTTATTTCATGTGTATACTATTAATGCTGTTAAAATATAAATCGATTATAATACATGACAGAACAGAAAAAATTCTGCATAATAGATATTTCTTTAAAATATAAAAAATGTAAATTTCTGCAATATCTACAGTGAACAAAATGCCACAGACAGGAACAGTTCTCCATGTGCTTGGAAACTGGAAAGAGATTTTTTTGTTTGTTTTATCTTTGTTGATTGATGTGTCTTTTTTTGGAACTATTTTACTCTGCTCTGATATTTTTCTTTCTTTAGGGTATTTTTGGTTTGTCTGTTTGGTTTGTTTGTGGGGGGTTTTCCTAGCATGCTACGTTTTACTCTCTTTATGATTTTACAGACATTTCTACATCTGTACTTGCTGACAGTGCAGTTTGTTGTCACTGTGACACTGGCTTGAGTTCACCTCAGTTTGCGCAAATTCTCTGCAGACTGGTAAACCTCCAGCTATATTCACAATTCTTTTTAGTCCAGGGACCTAATTTAGTCAAACTAGAAAATGCTAAGCAGGCTTTCAGAGACACTTCATTGGTCTCCACTGACTAGTTAAGGAGTTAAAAATTTTCATTTAGGAAGACTGGTTCATTTCCCAACAATTTCTTCTATTCTTAACACTATACTCCCTTCTGCCTCTACTGCACATATTTAAAACACTACATTTGAGGTTTACCCATGCCTAAGTTAGATGCTGGATTAGTCACACTAGACTTGAGAATTGGTAAAGAGCATCATTTTCACTTTCATAAAAGCAAAAATGTTAGGTCCTATCTGGACTCGCAACTCTCTCATTACTTCTTGTAGCACAAACTAAAACTGCTCTAAAACTGACTGACTTAGTCATAAAGCCCCTGTCCCAGTTAAAGCCATTTCCCCCCCACTTTGTAGGAGACTATAATGCCTTGTCTATTGTTTCAAAATCCTACTTTGATGGCCAACATGACAGCCATAACATTTACATAAGGCCCATGTAACTTGTATTAATGACATTTACAGCAATATCTGTTTACTAATAGGCTGTCACAAACTAGATCTGTGCATGTTGTAATGAACACTTCATTTAACTGTAGTTAGACCTTTCATGAATTTATATTAAAGAAGATATTAAGGAATAACTAAATGTTTTCTCTGTAATTCCACTTGATAATGAAGATTTCCCATACTATTTGTGATAATGTATCCAGTGATTAGTAAAAAATATTGCATCTTCTAGTGGGATTTACATTGTGAGTGTTTGGTGTACTCTAACATAATTTTCAAATTATTGTTGAGTTTTTTTAAATATAATTTTTTAAAACCGTAGTACTTGGGGAATGTGATTTCACATGAAAAATTTCTATTTACCATCTGTTCATGCGTGAAAACAGACTGGGACCTCAGATGGATGTGGGGCCAACACTATGTGTTTGACAGGATGATCTTTTGTTGAAGGCACTAATTTAGGATTGAGATGATCTATGCTATACTGTCTCTGACAAAGAGTTTCTGTGTAGTCTTGGGTGATTCATGTAATCTCTTTCTTCCTCTGGGTAACTAAAATTATCTTCTTGATTTTTTTTTCCTTTTTAATATCATCATCATTGAAAAAGATTAATGCACTATACTAGAAGCTGATAGCAAATTAGGAATCAGTGATCAAGATCTTATATTACTACTTCTGCAGCAAGAAGGAAAAGATGAGTCACAGTGGTAGGAGAATCCTTGCTAAGGGGAACGGAGGCATGGATATTCAGGGCAGATCTTACTCACAGGGAGGTCAGCTGCCTCCTGGAAGCCCAGGTTAGGGTTCTAACTAGGAAACTTCCTAGTCTGCTATGGCACTCGGACTATTATCTGCTACTGCTTTTTCATGGTTGGGGGTGATGAAGCTGCAGTACATAGTCCAGGGATGATCAAGAGGGACTTCAGGGCCATGGGACAGCTAGTGAGGGAATCTGGGCCCCCGGTGATTGCTAGAGTTCAAGGTCTTTAGGGGTATGGGAAAGTTGAGGAGTATAGTTAGGACACTCAGTTTTAGGAAAGAAAACTTCCAGTTCTTCAAGGAGTTAATCAGTAGGACCCCTTAAAAACAGTACTTAGGGATGAGAGAGCAGAACAGAGCTGGTGGATCTTTAGGGATCCTTTCCATAGAGCACAAGAGCTCTCCATTCTCAGATGTAGAAAATCAAGCAGGGAAGGGAAGAGATCAGCGTGGCTGAGTGGAGATCTGCTGGTCAAACTAAAGAACAGGAGGCAACTGTACAAGCAGTTCAAGAAGGGACAGATAGCCTGGGGAGAATATAGGGATTCTGCCTGGTTGTGTAGAGATGGGGTCGGGAAGACTGAGGCACAGCTGGAGCTGAACTTGGCAAGGGATGCGAAGAATAGTAAGAAAGCCTTCTATGGGTATGTCAGCTGGAAAAGGAAGGTAAAAGAAAGCATTCCTGCTCTGAAGAATGAAAATGGAGAACTCATATTAGCCCTCGTATCATTCTATGATTCTATGAGTCTATGATTAATGTGTTCTGAACAAAAGATGTTCTAAAATTACAAAAGGGATATTTTACCCCAAGAAAGGAAACTTGAAATTCTAAATAAGGAGGAAAGATAAATTTATAATGAAGAATATCACTGCTAATTGGAAGTTCTGTAGGAAAATTTATGGCAGATGCTGATGAAACTGGAAGTTTACAGTCAAGAAACTACAAGCTAGTTTTTTGAATTATCAGATATTTTAGCCTTACTATAAGCCACAAGTGGAAGTCAACACATTCTTTATCCCTCCTCTCTCCAAATCTCACCCTGCTAGCAAGCCTTACTGGTAAAATTATCTGCTTTAATCTAATATGCATAGACATTTCACTTAACCCAACATGATATTTCATCTGAAAATACCAGCATACAAATCATAATGTGCATATTAAAAAGATTAAGAATAGCCTTCTGACATTTTAATAAGTCAACACCCAGGTCATGCTGAATTTCATGTTAGCAGGACTGTGTAAAGATCAAAATTTGGATAGTAAGTTATTCAACATCAGAATTAAAAATCTGAAGTAAATATAAAAACATTGGATAACTCAAAAAAGGTGTAATAAAGACAAGAAGAAACAGAAAGTTAAGCTACAAGGCTAGTCTATTTTATACAGACCAATGAAAAATTAGATGTTTGGGAAAAATTCTGCAAGGGTCATGCAGCCTTGAAGAATGAAGAAGGGTTTTCCACTTGAAAACAGTGGCTCTTAACATATTTATTCAACATTAAAAACTTAACATCATCCATTCTTACAATGATATAGTATAAAGAGGTAGAAAATGACTCTCAAAATAAGAATGGATATGTAAATGAGTCAAGAAGTGATTTTTATAAATAGAATCATAGAATCATATAACATCCTGAGTTGGAAGGGTCCCTTAAGGATCATCAAGTCCAAATCCCTGATCCTCACACGACCAGCAAAAACTAAACCATATGGCTAAGAGCATCTTGAATTCTGGTGCCATGTCTGATTTCTTGGGGAGCCTGTTCCAATGACTGGCCACCTTGGAAAGAAGTTAGTTGCCCAAAAAGTTAGCCTGATAGCATGTTAAATTGTAGGATCTGCGATTTGTAAGGGATTTTGAAGAATTTGAAACAACACAAAAAAACTCCATTTAAAGTATTAAATGGTTGGAGAAATTGCTTTCTGAAAAAGGACAGCTTAAAAGCACAGCCTGCTAAATTTATTATAAGAGATGTCTGGGAACTTGATTAATGTATGTCACCAACAAAAATACGGTGTAACAAAGGGCTCTTCAGCCTAGATATTGATGACATAATGGGAACAAACCGCTAGATAGTGACACCAGGCAAATTTCAATTCATTAAATTATAAACTTTAAAAAAATATATAATGAAAAATATAATTTTATAAATAAAATTATAAATAAACCCCAAAACATGCTTTTTTATTTTTTTTATTTTCCAAGTTGTGAAATGAAATCCTGCCTTCCAGGAAGTGCATTGATTTTCCGTCACTACTGAGAAAAAATTTTCAACGGATAGGTGAAAAACTGGAGTTTGTATTGATAAATCAGAACCAAATGACAGCTTTTGGCTATTTCCTGCTGCCCATTGAAGCACCATTGTGAAGGAAGAGTCCCACTGTTTATGTTAATTCATTTTAGGGAGTTTCATGTGGTAGGACCTCAGATTAATCTATAATCTTAGCAAATTTCATTTTCGTGGACTTTTGTTTCAGTATGTTCTGATGCAAACCAACAAATCCCAGAAAATAGTAATATCATAATCAAATTATATGCTTTCCATGTGTAATTAAATACAAAATTGTCTTCATATCCAATCTCAAGATTCATCTCTTCTTGACATTAAAGATTTATAAATCGTGTGTGTGTCTATGTATGTATGTTTTGGGTTTGGTGGTGGGGCTTTTTTAGGTTTGGTGGGTTTTTTTAGTTTTGATAGGCATTTTAGTACCTGTGTATATTAGCTACCAGTTATTTATATGAATATTCATGAATATCCAGCCAATGTGCTTCCTGGCACTGTTGCTATGAATAGTTTCTTCACCTGAACCAGAATTTTTGATGTGTAGGTGCCTGCAACAGATTGAGTGGCAATTTAGGAGCCCAGACTACCCTGTGACAAACAGTAGAGTCACCTGAGAGGTCCCTGAAAACACCTTGCTTAGGATAGCAGTGACATACAGTTTTCTTTTTTGGGCACTGAATTGAAGTACATGAATCTCAAAATGTGCCCCTATCAGGATACATTGTAAACATGCTTTGTTGCATATCAGTAAATCATTTAAAGATAAGGGCTTCACTGAAGTTGTATCTATAGATACTAGATCTGTATTTGACTGGTGGGAAGGAACCCAAACAACAGGTCACCAGTGGGCCAAAAAAAACTTCACATCCTGGAGATACTCAAGGTCAGGCTTGATGGGATTCTGAGCAACCTTACCTAGTGAGGATGTCCCTGCTTACTGCAGGGGGGTTGGACTAGATCACCTTTAAGGGTCCCTGCCAACCCAACATATTCTGTGATTCTATGAAGTTCACTAAAGCTACAGTGAGAGGAATGCATGTGGCTTTGCAAAATTCTCAATGCAGTGGACAAAATGAAAAATGACATAAGAAACTAGATACCAATTGTACAAATCAACAAGAATAGGTCAGTAGCCAGATAACACTTGGATTTTTTTCTTTGATTTTGTTTAGTGAATGAAGCTCTAAATACCCTGATCAATCCAGAAGATCAGGAATCTTTTTTTTTTTTTTTTTTTTTTTTTTTTTTATGTCAAGCAGACAAAAGCATATAATGGATTTAGAAAGCTGATCCTTCATTCTGGGCAGGTGCCAGTTGTTCAACATGAAAGCATGAGGCAGCAAAAGCAGGACAGAGAATGGAAAGCAACCTGAGCTATGCAGCCACCAATTGATTCCTGAATAGCTGTAATGGGCCTAACAGAGCTGTATGAGTAAAAGTCTCGTTACTGAGCTGAGTTTTATATTTCAGCACACAGGCCAGACCCTTAGTGGGTGTAAATCAGCATAAATTGGCTGTGGATTTAGCACACTAATTTGTCAGATCTGACAATCTTTGGCGAACAATAGCCCTTTCTACCTTCCCATTCTTGCAAATAAGAAAGCAGTTTTGTGGAAAACTGACATTTCACTTCCACTCTGTGCAGAGAAATAAATCTAGCACTTAATCTTACTTGTGTTCATGTACAGTTTCCACTCCCACCTGCTGTCCTTGTTGAACAAGAACTTACAGGTTCAAGGCCCTGGGGCATGGGTGTCATGATTAGCGATGTGGGCCTTAAAGCTAAGGTAGTTTGACAGTTGTTCCATTTCCTAGCATTTACTTCTGCAGTGAATTGTAATACCTTAAGGAATAAATACTAACCTCAGACAATAGACTGTGATCCCAAATCAAATTCTGGAACTGTATTACCCTTGAAAATTATTTCAAATCTTTTTCCTTCCTTGACTTAACTTTCAAGACCAAATATAAGCCCTCAGATTTGTTCCGTTCATTTTTTTTCTTGCTGCTAAAAACAGACTGATTTTTTTATCAGGCCAAGTTATTTTTGAGGGAGAAAGGAAAATGGCAAAAGTCTGATATTCCAAAATGATTATTGGTCTTCTGATACAAAGAAGCTAACAGCCCAACCCCCTCTACCAGACAGGAAGCCCACAGAGCACAGTGTGTAGAAGCATCAGGGTGTACGTCTCTTTTAGATTACTCCTCAGAGTGTTTGATGATGTGTCATGCGATTCTTCCCACCAGGGTAGGTGGATAAGTGATCTGAGAGTCATTTGATCAGTACTTAGGGTAGGTCTGCAGTAGTAAAATAACACTATCATTCACAAAGGTCCTACTTAACTGTTGCCTGGACTCCAAGGAAGTTCAGGGTTCCAGGATGACTTAAGTTTGTATATGCATACAGAAGTATGGAAAACCTAAGTTGGAAAGATCGTCCAAAGGTGCTGCCTGCTTTCAGCACGTATAAATTTTAAGTTACATCAGGTTGTTCAAACCTGACTTTTTAATATTTTCAAGAATAGTCTCCACAACCTCTTTGGACAGCTTGTTGTGGGGATAACACTGTGCTGGTTTTAGCTGGGATACAGTTAATTTTTATTAGCGTGGGGCTGTGTTTTGGATTTGTGCAGAAAACAGTGTTGATAATGTAGAAATGTGTTTGTTATTGCTGAGCAGTGCTTACATGGAGTAAAGACCATTTCTTCTCACACCACCGCACCAGCTGAGTGTGCACAAAAAGTTGTGAGGGGACACATCTGGAACAGCAGACCCCAACTGACTAAAGGAGTATTCCATACCATATTTGCCCAGAGAGGTAGTGGATGCCCTGTCCCTGGAAGTGTTCAAGGCCAGGTTGGATGGGGCCCTGGGCAACCTTGTGTAGATCCAGGCCTGAGGTTGGTGGCCCTGTCTGTGGCAGGGGGGTTGGAGCTCAATGATCCTTGGGGTCCCTTCCAATCCATGCCATTCTATGATTCTATGATTATATTATATATGAAGCTGGGTGAAAAAGGAGGAAAAGGGCATTCAGAGTGATGCCGTTTGTCTTCTCAAGTATTGTTGAAACATTAGATGCCTTCAGAGCCTTTGCTTCTCCAGCCTAACTCAACTTTTCTTGATACCATTTTGCTCCAAACCCTAACCATATTAAGAGGTCCTTGCTGTACTTGCTCCAGTTGGTTAACACATCCCATCCACTGTGAACTTTTAAATCAGACATTGTGCCCTGCATCTCCCAGGGACGAGGTCCTACATTTGATCTGGCTGAACTCCATGAGTTTTCTGCCAGCTTATCTCTCAAGGTTATCAAGAGTCCTCCAGGGTAACAGTGGCTTCTCACAGTTTGGTGTCAACCCCAGACATGCTGTGGTTATGTTTCCTCTAGCTGTACAGCTTGTTAAAGGAGAGGTCAAAATCTGCCAGCCAAGAAACACTTCAGATTCTATGGCTTAAGCCAAAACAGGATCTGGAAGCAGGATGCTTTCAAAGAAAGTGTAAATAAAGACTTGTTCTGCTGCTGAGAATATAAAGCAACATTTACTATTTATTTTAAAGTGCAAACAGACCAACATTTTTTAGAGGATGCACCTAGAACAAACCTTATTTCTGAATACACAGCTTTTCCTCCTTGCAACATACTCTCTTATGTGAAGCCTATTAAGGACAAAGAGGAGTTTAGGTTCTTGTTGAATTTGCTTCACTTTACAGAAAAAACCTCTGGATTTATCAGGTCAGAGAATGAAGACAAAAAGTGAGAAATAATTTCTGCCCAGATAGTCTGCTGACAGAAAACCAGTGTGGGTTCCTGGGGTTGCTCTCATATTTTGCATTAGAAATTTAAGTCCATGTCTTGCTCTTGATTACAGAAGGGAGGTATTCCATTCCTCTCTCTCTCTGTTCCCAGTTATTCTTTCAGGTCTCAGACTCAGTGAGAAGTTAGTTATAGATGTCACGTGCTGGGCTTTTTCTTAACTGTTTGTGCTTGTTTTTCAAACAGCAGAGATTCAGACAGTGTCTTCCTACAGAAAGCAGAAGCCTAAGGTAACTGTTTACACTGAGCTGTTCATAAAGCAAACTCAGGGAGATAAACAGCTCAATTAGTCTCCTCCTGATATACCCTGAACATCTTTATAGATAGTATTGGGGAAACTCCAAAAGTCTAGAGTGGCTGCAGTGGGCCAGGTTTTCCATGCCAAAACCCAGGATCAACCAGTTAACAAAATAATTAGTTACAGATATATAGAATAGCAGAAAATGAAAAAGAAAAGCATCATGGGACATCAAACTTTACACATCACCCATATGAAATTAAAAATGTAGGAATAGATAAGAAGGCTGTCTTTGGAGTAAATATTTGAAGGAGAATGATTAGGAACAGTAGAAAGTAGATGACTGTTTAAACTCAGTTAGACAGACATATTTTATTTTGCTTTATGGAAAGCACAGCATCTAAGTCACATTTAAAAATGTGGCTGTCATCAAATGCCAATACCAAATAGCTGAGGAGTGACACAGGCTTTTATTCACTCCTTAATTATAAATAGTCTTGTTTTGTAGAAATCAGACCTTAGGAAAAGCTGTCAACTCATGCACAGAATGGCAATTTAGTAGCAACTCACCTCCTCATCAGGCAGTAGTTCCCAGAGCTACCCCACAGCTTGGGCAAGCATTACCCTGAAGCCAGAGAACAGTTGCAAAGCAGGAGGGTTGTTGCTGCTTTGGGTGGCATTTTGCCTCTTGATGGAGCTAAGACTCCTACAGCACTTAAGTTTTATGAAGTATTTCCACCAGGTCCTTTCCTGCAACTGTAAAGCAAGCATCTCCAACTTGATTCCAGTTGTCCAGCTTGCTAGGAAGATGCCAAATCTCTTAGAGAACCAAAGGTGATGTTGTCACAGCTCCATGTGCCAAGTCTAGCCAGAAGTGAGGAAAAGTGTGTATTACCAGTAGCCACATGCACAAACAGGCATATACCATGCACATTAAGCACATGCACACAGGTGGCCACACTGTGCTTAGCAAACACATAATCTGGCCCACAAAACAGCACCAAAGGCCTCATCCTCTTCTCTTCTGATAAGGATAAAAGTTCTTTAATGAAAATATATATATATATCCACATATCCACATATCCATATATACCTTTGTTTACAGTGTGGATCCCTGCAGTAATTGATCTCAGTTGCTCAGCCTGCCAAGTAGCTGGCCCTGCATTGCAACTCCTCAAAACTTCCAACCCTGGGACATAACATCCTTGTACCAGTTAGTGATACACAGACCAGCTTGCTGTGGATCCCAGGAGTAGTAGTCCTTAGACACTCTGTATGTTCAGAGTCTGGACCTTGGACCCTCACAGGCCTCCAAATACTCACACAGAAAGACACATGCATGCAAACAGGTCCCTCAGTTGATCCCTACACCTCATGGACTCCCCAGTAGCTGGCTTGGACATCCTGGCCCCTCCAGAAAACAACTTGAAGACTCTCTGGCCTCACTTGGGGCCTGTCCAGACCATTGTGCTATCATCAGTGCTATTCTCTTGCATCCCATAATGGTTCCCATATTCTAGACATTGACTTCCTTGATTTGTGAGGTCACCTGGTGTCCTGATTTCAGCTAGGATAGAGTTAATTTTCTTTCCAGCAGCCAGTGGAATGTTTGGGAGCTAGGTTGACAGCAGTGCTGATAACACACTGATGTTTTCATTGTTGCCAAGCAGTCAAGGACTTTTTAGTTGTTCACATTGGCCTGCTAACATGAAGGCTGGGAGGGGATACAGCCAGGACAGGCTACCCAAACTGGCCAGAGGTTATTTCATACCAATTACATCATGCTCAGCATAAAGGGGGTTGGTGAGGGAGGAGTGCACATCTCCAGGGCACACAGGTTTTGGGGATGGTCTGGTTTCAGGACAGCACTGAACTGTATGGCCTGAGTTGTGCAGTTTGGTGAGAAACTGCCTTGTGTATCACCAGGTTCATATATTTTGCTATAAAGTCCTAATATTGTTAGATGTGGAGTATTGAAAGGCATGGACTCCGATTCTGGTGGATCGAAGACAACTTTAGTAACAACTGAGCAAACTTTTATATCCTCTCGATGGCTGACACAGCAACCTGGAGTCAGGTTTCAAGAACCACAACTTTCTTATACAAAATGTTGTCCCACCCTGGTGAACTCCCACCCTGGTGAACTCCCACTGTGCAGGCTTCTTTCTGTCTACACCTTCCTTACCATTACAGAGCATACTATGCCACCGCCCTGCTGAACACACCACAAATGTACATGTCTGCAAGACCCTGCACATTCCATCTCACGCTTTAGTGCTTTATCTCTCCCTCCAACAAGCATAACTGTGTCTTTTTCCCAGGGCTGTTCTTCATTTCCCACAGTTAGATAACCTTCTCTCTGCTGTCCTAGTAAACTATCCTTATCCCAATCCATGAGGTTTGTATTTTTTGTTTTCTCTTCCCCCCCCCCCCCCCGTCCTCCCAGTTACCCCCTTACACCCTCTTATAGAAAACATTTGCATGATTCTCAGCTCTCAGCTGGGGCAAAACCACGACACCTAGAGAACTGTCATGTCCTATTCCAAAAGGAGGGACATGTGAGTCAGATTCACCAATTTCCCTTGTTGGAATTGAAGTGAGACAACGTTTAAGTTCTGTACACAAATGTTAACTTTAATAGGGACACAGAGATCAAGTGTACTATTAACACTGACACCTTCACAATTAGATCTATTTCAGCTATGCAGCTTTATGGGAGACAAGTTAGACTTTGCATCACTTAGCAGCCTTTGTTACTTAGCAGCTATGAGGGAAAAGATAAAGAGAGAATAGAGAAGAGAAAGAGAGAGAAAGAGAGAGAGATCACAAGTCCTGGATCCAGGTCCATCTTGCCAACAGGGGTGTTTGGTGTGAAATGCCCCTATCCAGGATCGTTACTTGCTCTTTTTATGCCTTGTTCTTATATGCTCATTTTGCATAAGCTTCAACTCTTCTCCAATTCTTAGGTAAATTAGCACTCGTGCTCAAGAAAGGCAAGTGTTGAGTTGATGGGTTTCTTGAGTCCATGGTCTGTGGGTCAGTGGTCATGGTTCCACCTGCCGCTGCCTTTATCTTTCACCTAGTCATCATGGTTTATGGTAA
The DNA here is from genome assembly GCF_964237585.1 of Gallinula chloropus. NCBI lineage: Eukaryota > Metazoa > Chordata > Aves > Gruiformes > Rallidae > Gallinula > Gallinula chloropus. Next base: position 7,577,475 of record NC_140086.1, read on the forward strand.
GTCCGTGTCTAGGCAATCCAGTTTTTATCTGTTTTGCAGATGTTTAAAACATATTTAGTCTCTGAAGCATGACTAAGTTCCTCTTTTAGAAGTTTTCGTTGTTGTCAAGCAGTCAAGGACTTTTCAGTTGTTCACATTGGCCTGCTAACGAGAAGGGGGAGAGCAACACAGCACCCAGAGAGCTGGGAGGGTACACATATTCCAAACAGCTCTTGTGAGGGTGGTGAAAAGGACAAAGGGAAAACAGGGGGTCCAAATCACCTTAAAGGTCTAGTCAGTCTCCTGCAAGAAATTGTCCCATGGGGTTGGTGCCTCCCCCAGCCCACAGGGCTAATGCTCTCTTGAGACAGACCTGGAAGAAAGTGGGACAGGAGATCAGGTGTCTGATTTTGAGGCTCCCTAGACTTCCTTTTTATCTCTGGGCTCCTCTTTGCCTGCAGAGATGAGCCTTGAATCACATAATGGTTTGATTTAGATTTACAGATTTAGATTCAATATAGGAAATTTTTTTTCACTAAAACTGTTATCAAGGACTGGAACAGGCTGCCCAGGGAAGTGGTTGAGTCACCTGCCCTGGAAATATTCAAAAGATGTGTAGATCATAGAATCATAGAATTGTAGGGGTTGGAAGGGACCTCGAGAGATCATCGGGTCCAACCCCCCTGCCAAAGCAACTCCCTAGGACATATCACTCAGATAGGCGTCCAGGCGGGTCTTGAATATCTCCAGTGAAGGAGACTCCACCACCTCCCTGGGCAGCCTGTCCCAGGGCTCTGTCACCCTCACTGCGAAAAAGTTCTTCCACATGTTGGTGCGGAACTTCCTGTGCTCCAAGATGTGGTGCTTATGGACATGGTTTAGTAGCCAACTTGGCATAGTGGACATAGTGATCTTAAATGTCTTTTCCAACCTAAATGATTCTATGATTCTGTCATAGAAACTATCTGTCATTGATCTTTATAACTGATCTCTCCTCTGGGTAAATGATGAGAGAATATAATGTATAGTCAGCACGTTTGCTGATGACACAGAACTTTGAGGGCTATGCTGCCATTCAGCATGACTTAGACAGGCTAGAGAGCTGCGTGGGGAGATGTTAAATGAGATTTAACAAGAGCAAGTGTAGATTCTTGCATCTAGGGAAGAATAGCCCCAGGTACTGGACTGTTGGAGAGCAGCATAGGTGAGAGTTACCTGGAGGTCCTGGGGGACAGCAGGACGACCATGAGCCAGCAATGTGCCCTCATGGTTAAGAAGAGCAAAGGCATCCAGCAGTCTATTAGAAGAGGTGTGGTTAGCAGGTCAAGAGAGGTCCTTCTCCACCTCTTTTCTGCCCTGGTGAGACCGAACCTGGATTATTGTGCCCAGTTTTGGACTCCTCAGTTCAAGAAGGAAAGAGTCCGGCACAGGGCCACCAAGATGATTAAGGGAGTGGAACACTTTCCTTATGAGGAGAGGCTAAGAGAATCGGGCCTATTTATCTTGGAGAAGGAGAGACTGAGGGGTGACCTTATAAATGTCTATAAATATGTAAAGGGTGAGAATCAGGAGGTTGGAGCCAGGCTCTTTTCAGTGATGGCCACTGACAGGACAAGGGACAATGGGTGCAAGCTGGAGCATAGGAAGTTCCATGTAAGGAGGAGCTTTTTCACTGTGAGGGTGATGAAGCTCTGGAACAGGCTGCCCAGAGATGTTGTGGAGCCTCCTTCTCTGGAGACATTAAAAACCCGCCTGGATGCATTACTGTGTGACTTAGTCTAGGTGATCCTGCTCTGGTAGGGGTGTAGAACTAGATGATCTTTTGAGTTCCCTTTCAGCCCCTAATGTTCCGTGATTCTGTGATTCTCTTTAAAAACATGTTAGAGGAGCATGACCATTTCATTTACAATTCTCCTGTTAGCCTATGATAAGGGAAATATTCAAAGAGAATGGAGGGAAAAAAACCACAAAACAAAAGCAACCACAAAACCCACTAACACAGATAAAAGTGTTTTAAACATCCTGATGGTAACAGAAGTTTTAGTGTATAATAAAAATGTATGTATGTCTATTTATCCTTATCAGTGAGGTTTACTAGTGAGCATCAACAGTAGAAAGAACTGTTGCTACTCCACCGTCCCTCTTGTTCCCCACTTTATTGTATTTTTCCTGTTTTGTCTTTAAGAAAATAGCATTAGACTGTAACAACGATGGTATAAAATCCTTCAGACAACACTTGCTAATTTATAACTTATACTTGGTCAAGGTGCTAGCTTTGCCTGCCTACTCTGTATATCCCAGAAAGACTCTTTCCAGTTATCTGTGGAGACAGGACAAGGGGCAATAGCTCCAAGTTGGAACATAGGAAGTTCTGCACCAACATGGGGAAGAACCTTTTCACAGTGAGGGTGGCAGAGCCCTGGGACAGGCTGCCCAGGGGGGTTGTGGAGTCTCCTCCTTTGAAGATATTTAAGACCCATCTGGACACCTATTGAGCGACCTACTCTAGGGAACCTGCTTTGGCAGGGGGGTTGGACCTGATGATCTCTGGAGGTCCCTTCCAACCCCTATGATTCTGTGAATTCTGTGAAATAATAAAAATTATACTTGAAGGTGGGGGAGGAAGAGGGAAACCAAAATGGTTCAAATAATGTAAAATATAACATGAGTCCTAATGATTTCAAGTTGTACAGAGTACAGTTGTTACAAAGGCAAAAAACACAAGCTATGTATATTTCAAGAGTAACAAAGGGACAGATTTTGAAACACAGTGAAAACCAAATTAGTCACTGTGTCTCAGACTGGTATTGAAAGAGGAAATTCTCATGAGGCTGAGACTCAGTGGAATGCTGACATCTTTGAAATAAGGAGTAAAGATCAAAATGTTGCTGGATGCTTTCAATATGAGTTCTGAATGCAACAGTTTTTAATACCATGTGCCAACCCTGTTACAGGAGAGGTATTACCAGGAACATTACTACAGTGTGAACAGCAATTTGTATAGGGTCTTCATTAACTAATGACTTGAATCACTGTCTAAAGTATATTTGTGTAAACACCCAATCTGATACCCTTCCCTTTGCATTGACCTGTCCATTAGCACATGCCTTAGGATGCAAGCTGCCTCTTTCAAATATCCATTTTTATTGCCAAGTGTGACAAATCTTCTGCTGTCTTTCTCTCACAATTTTCTTTTCCAAATCTCTCTTAATGGAATTCTGCAGCCTGGATTTAGGGTGTGTTTGTGGCTGGATGTTAACTTCTTATATTTCAGCTGTAACTGCAGAAAAATGGAATGGGGACTTGAAGTTTGGTTCATCTTGCACAATGTGCACAGCCAAACCAAATAGCTCCTTTTATAGTCAGAGTAGAGAAGTTCTGTGGTGCAATACAGATAAGCCTAAAGTAGAAGGTTAAAAATAGGTCAGGAAAAATTATACCCTGAAAATTTTCATCTCTTTACTGATTACAATGAGAAATACTTAACTGTAGGCGTCTAATGTAAAAGTTTGTTGAAGGCCACCTAGATCTTCTGGCTAAAACCAGCCTTGTTCCAGCTTTCCCTAATGCTGCCATAACTGTAGTTCCTTTCTCTGGTAGTAGCCTCTAGCTCTGCAGAGCACAGGACTGCAGACAGGGATAGTTGAGCTGGCTCAGACTCTGACACCATTACAACCACAGTTATTTATCTGTTTCTCCTGACATTTAGAGTGGGTTAGTACAGGTTGGGGTCATTTCTCCTTTCTTGTCTTGTTGGTAAGGAAGTGAGTTTTGGAATGATGAGAATCCCTGCTGGAATGTAGCATAAATATCAGAAAGTGGCAGAAAGTTGACCTATACTCTCATCCTTATTTGAAGAGACAAGTACACACAATCTGCCACAATTAATCATCTGCTTCCTAACCAGCTTTGGTCAACCTGAGAAGCCTAGGGCTGTTGTTGCCCTAATTCTGTACAAGGAATAGATCTATATTCCTATTTGCATTCAAACTGGTCTTTCAAGTAACTGTACTTTTTGTGTAGATGAGAAAAGGGAACTGATCTAATGGTTTATTGATCCAGTCCCAAATGGCAGAGCAAATGATCTTTCATGGCAAAACCTGTGAACTATCTTTCATTTCTCCCTGGATTAGCACTTTTCTTCTTCCCTGCATTTAAAAATCAAATTTACAAATACAGTCATTACTAACTTTAGTATTAAAAAATAAAAGGTTTTGGTGGGGTTTTTTTTTTAATTATAACTCCCACAGACTGTCATGGCCAAATGTTTGTAATAGGTATAACGGGTTTCTAGCTCTTCATAGTTTGTAACAGTGTTATAGCAAAACGAATTATGTCAGGTATATCATTCAGTTAAATGACTGTGCAGGCCCTTATTCTTGACCACCATTTTTTAGTTCACAGTTCACTGTGTCACTTGGTTCTTGAGCCAGTTTGCAGCTGCTGCTTCATCTTACTTGCCTCTCCTGCCCAAGGGGACTCTGTGTTTGTTGAAGAACAGCTTCTCTTATCTTGGTGCATCATTGCTGCCTATATGTGGCTGAGTTCAAAAGCCCTGTTGCAGTCAATCAGGTGTAAATGCCTTATATCCTGGACTCATCCATTTAGGCATGCCAGTTTCCTCTTCCATTTGATAGGTAACCCTATCAGAACTATATCAGCACATTCAAAACCTGCCTGGATGCATTCCTGTGTGACCAAATTTAGGTGACCCTTCTCTGGCAGGGGGGTTGGAGTAGATGATGTTTGGAGTTCCCTTCCAACCCTTAACATTCTGTGGTTCTGTGATTCTGTAATTTCTATGGTATCCAATAGCACCATGTTTTCTTCCTTTAAAACTAGTCCTTAACACAGAAGCAGAATATTACAGTATCTAATCCTTGGTCATTTGTGCCAGGGACTGAAGAAACTTCTGATGGAAATTTTTCTTCCAGTCTGAAGGATGTTCTAATGGTATTATTCAATGGCACTGCCCTTTAGCTTTATCCTTCATAAACCTGCACAAAGACCTCACTAGGTTTCAAAGGAGATCACACTATCAGCTTAGCCTGCCTGGCAAGTTACTATGTGGTCAATATTATCTCATTATCCACAATTCATACGCACTAGTTCTCTCCCTGGTTGGAGATGGGGGTTGAACTCGATGTTCTCTCAAGGTCCCTTCCAACCCCTACAATTCCATGATTCTGTGATCCTGAAGCAAAGTGGTTGTCTCAAAGAAAAAGCTGTATCACTCACTAAAGACTGCATTTCAGACAAATGCAGCCTGACTCCTCCTGCATTATGCATCCTACAACAATATAACAGGTTTTGTGCCCCTATACAAAGGGCAATGCCACCACTGAACTACCAGTGTGACTTCCAAGGTTAAGCAATATGGAACCTTAACTACATGCTCTAAAGAAACAGTTTCCTAACCTGCAGCATAGCTATCTCTTTAATTGGAAAGATTACACATGCACACACACATAGACAGAGTGTGTCCCAGGAACACTATAATGTTCCCCAAGGAGACCAAGACTAAATGCCTCACAAGTCATCCCCAGAGAAGACTAACTCTGAACAACATAGAAGTGAACTAGTTTATGCTGTTTAGCCTGAGGAGTTCTCTTCCTATGATGGTCCCCAAAGGTAAATGTTACTGCTCTATAAAAATCAGCATGAGTTTTCACACCACTTTTAGTTGTAAGTTCTTTTTTTTTCCCTGAGAATGGATATGTTTACAATGGCTTAATTTCTGTTTCATATGAAAAATTCAATGAAATCTATGTTACTTTCAAAATTTTCATTCATAGCAATTAACCCAAGCCATTTTACCTGCAATATTACCTTAGTCAAAACAAACTTCTGTAGGTATAACAATATTTTAAATGATTGCTGTAACATATATTGAGTCATCTTACTGTTAACATAAAGAACTTCTAATCACTTTTCTCTGTTTCTCCATCAGAATTACAGTAATTCTCTGGTGTGAAAAAAATAAAACCAACCAATCTAGATTGTATTTCAGGCTGATTTTAAAATACTGTTTTCTGAATTCCAGTATATGCTTTATTCGGAATATGAGCACTTCTCTTCCTTCTTTCATTTCTGAAAACAAATGAATGAGAAAAATACGATTGATTTTTGCTAATGGACTTACTGATTTTAGGCAATTAGTCAGAGATACTAACAGAACTCATTAATTAATCAACTATACAGTATTTCCTATAGACTGTTACTTGGAATCCTAGAAAAGATTTAATTTGCATTTCTGGATGTGTTTATCATAGTTTAGTTAACAATACAGTCTTCCATGGAAAAATGTTGAAAGTAAGAAGGGCAGTTCCTGTAAACCATGTATCTTAATTTCTTCCAAAATATACCTTTCTTGGAGCTTTACCAGTTCATGGGACTCTAACTAAGTTTGATAATTCTGGAATTACTTAGACTAGATCCTCTGTTCATGCTTCTCTCTTTCCACTATAGTCTTTATATTATTACTACCATGGAATACACCAATAATCCATCTAAGACACACTTCTAAAGAATACCTTAAATCCATTCAACAATTTGCCTGCTTAAAGAAAATCAAATATTCATGTGTTCCTCTGGATTGCGAATATGCTGCTTAATGTCAAGGAAGATCAAATCATCTGTGGAGCTACAGTCAAGCTTTTCTTGTGAGGTCCTGTCCAACATAAATGATTCCATAGCTCCCCACAGTTCAAAGGCAGGTAATAATCAAACTCCTTACACTTTTTTTCTTTTATTTTCCTTTCCCTGGCCTTATAAAAAACAAACCAAAACAACAACAAAAAAACTACCACCCAAAACCAAACAAAACCACAAGAAACCAGCCCCAAAACCCCAAACAAAGCACAGACACACACACCCAAATACAAAAGCAAAAAAACCCAAACCCAACAAAACCAGAAGGGACTGGATTATCTCTTTGAATATCTTTGTAACCTTTTTTAGTCTGAGGAACATGTAGCTGATGCAAAATGAATTTAGACTTCCTGGATTACAGACTGAACAATGTAGGCCTAATAATGTCCTCTTGTTCTGGTTTATATCCAAGCCTCTATCACCAAGAAACATGACTGTTGACAAGAGAGAGACAGTAAGCTACTCAGAATTATAGGTCTCACTTTCTAGAATAGATTAAGATTTATCTATAATGCTGAACTGAGGTAGGTTCCTTTTACAATGAAAGGAAGGAAATTGGCATTTCTATAACAAAATTAATTAGATTCATTTCAGTGTAACCTAAACCATTGCCAGGACTTCATTTACTAGTCATCATATCTGGGATGTCTAGCTCTTATGTAGTTGTCTACACTATAGATTTTTTTTTATTTGGTAAAAGAAACCCACTGACAAATGTTCATTTGGATTTGTGTGGAGTGGTATGTCCTCATGCCAGCAAAAGAGACTACTTTGTACTGATAAGGAAATGTAGGGTTCATGTGGAAGGATCTGAAGGACACTTAGGAGTTTTAGAAGCACCCTCAGTCTGAAAACTCCTAACAGTAGGATGTGGCACCTTTAGGATACACCTTATTATGTCTCTCACAGGAAAATATATGGGCATTTATAAAGCCTCTAACACAGCAGTCATAATTTCAATTCCATATCTAAAGAGACTGTTATATATGTATATATATCTATGTGTCTATGTATATATATACATAGACAAAATGAAAGAACATGTTATCAGGTCAACTGTAAAGCAATTGGTTTGACCTCATCAGGGAGTAAAATGAAAGATTATTTTAATAAAAGACAGATCATATTAGATGAGATCCTTTTGTGCTTAGAAAGTTCATGATTTTCTTGACAAAGGATGAAAAGGGAAACATTATTTAGCTATGAAATATGGCATGTAGACAATAACTGATAAATATAGGTAACACAGCTCAGTGAGTTGTGCTAAAAGAGCACAAAGATGTTCTCTGCAAACATTAAAAGAAGGTAAACATGTCAGAGAAAAATATAAAAAGAACATCTCTTGCACCAGAATAAAATTTTAAAATATGCTTACATTGGAAATGAGCAGAATGGTTTTTAACTTTTAGACGATCTTGACTCCAGAGCTTTCCAAAAGATAGATCATAGAGAAGATTTTTTTCTTTTAATTTATTGTATAATTAGATAATTTTTACAAAATAATTTTAGGATGTGATTGCTTGTGGCACTAGTTTATTGGCTTTTTAGATGCAGGAGTTTCCAGAGACTTGTGGAAACTTGTGGATGAACATTTTTGGCTATGTTTATATTTTTAAATATAATTATTTGGATTAGCTTGTCTTGAAACTACAGAGTGTTAATTAGAAGTGTGAAGTGTTCTGTAATTCATTTCATACTGGAATTGAATGGTTAATATCTATAGTGATACTTCTTTTGTACAAAAATCCCTTTTTTTTTCTACTTTTTTAAATGCAGCAATATTTTGTTGCATTCTCTCAGGGCAGAAAATATAATTGTAGCACAGAAAATAATTGGTACATTACTCATGCTAGCCCTTTGGGACTGCTTTTCCTTCCCTTTTAAATGTTACTCTTTAGCTAGGTTGCTTTTGAAACCAAAACAATATAAAAAAAGAACCATCTGCATTTTAAAACTAAACTGCTAAGATGGAAGTTCGTGTAAAAGCTGACAGAGAAGGGACTTGCTATATCTATAACCAAAATAATGTATAAAATAACAACATTTTCTTTAAATTAAAGTGGAATATAAAGAGAGTCATTATGCTTATTCTGTTTAGGAACAATGTGCTACATTTACATTTAAAAGAAAAAAATAATTTTTCCTTCACTTACAATAATGGTACTAATTCATTAAGAGTGCTAGATGGTTAAATTAGGATCTGCTAGAAGACAATCATGTCAGGGCATGATTATTATCCAGGGTATTTCTGGCGAGCACAGAGAATTTTTAGCTGCATGTGCTAGAGGAACAGCATAGGGGGTGCACCCTGCTGGATCTGCCACTCATTAGTAAAGAAGTGGTCTATGATCAAGAGCAGACTTGTCTACAGTGACCATGAGATGGTGTAGTTTAAGATCCTAATGTAAATGAAGCAGCACTGTTGCAGAATGGTAACATAGGACTTGAGTAAAGCAGGCTTGTTCAGGAAACTCGTGGGCCATGTGCATTGAGAGACTGCTCTGAAAGACAAAAAGCTCCCAAGAACTCATTGACCATTAAGGACAGCTTCCTTAAAACACAAAGCCTGTCCTTTCCAATGTGCAGTAAGTTGAACTGGCATGGTCGAAAGCCAGAGTGGCTGATCAGGGAGCTCCTGATTTAGCATAAATACTACCCAGGAGAGGCACAGAAACACTGCTGAAACATCCAGGATGAAAGTTAACCAAACTAAGTCGGCTGCAGTTGAAGTAGTGATGGAAGTGAAGGGCCAGAACAGTTTCTACAGGAACAGCAGCACCAAAAGGAAGGCTACATCTGCTATAGAATAGAGGTGGGAACCTAATGATAATTGATACCTGAGATAATAAATACTTCCTGGTTAATTATAAGGGCACAGGCTAAGCCAGTTCAACACAGACCTCAGAAGGATGGGAGGAACAATAGCAAGCAGAGAAACCCCTGTTACTTAATCAGTCAAAACCTAATCGATTGAAATTAAAGTATCACAGAATCATAAAATCTTTGAGGTTGGAAAAAAACTCTAAGATCATCAAGTCCAACCGTCTGTCCAATACCACCACATCAACTAAACCATGTCCTAGAGTACCATGTCTATATGGTGACTCCACCACATTTCTGGACAGCCTTTTCCAACGCCTGTCCATTCCTTTAGTGTGGCAGAAAAAGATATCCTCTCACTATTTATCTCTTGCTTTGGGACTGAATAAACAACTACAAATCCCTACTAAGACTGCAGAGCCTGAAGTTACTAATGTTGCTATTATACTATGGACATCTCATAGGCAAAGTTATGTCCACCCAGGAGTGATGAGAGAAGAGCTGTTCAAAATCTTTTACTCTTAATCCTCAGCCTACTACAGTACAGACATTTGCAAAGGAAACACTCTCCTGACTTCACATGGTAAAGCTGATGTGCATGGCAAGTATCGTCTTCCCATAAAGATTTTAAACTGCAAGAAATCTCATGAGGAAAAAAGGCTTATTAGACTAAATAGAAAATTATTACTTTTCCACAGCGTTTCTGGGTTTGTTATGCCCCAAAGGCTGCTACTGCATACCAATCAAACCAGCTGATTGAAAGAATACATCAGTTGGCTCAGCAGCTGGCTCTTAAAGAGGTTGGGCACAGAAATGTCCACAGGGAGAGCACCTAAGTATTTAGTCTTACCATCGGGCTTCAAAGCATAAGTGCATTTAAATCCAATATGTGACTTCATTAGTAAAAACTACAGAAAATGGGCTGAACCTCTGTCACAAAATAAGTAAAGTTTCTTTTAAGCAAGATTAATGAAATCTTAATTTTCACTTTAGGGGAGTTTGGATCCTTGTGTGATTTTTCAAGTCCCTGTGCTGCTGAGGTGCTATGTGGGTTTCTGATGCTCTTCATTTAGGATTTTCTTCCTTTTTTTTTTTTTTTTTTCTTTTTCTTCTTTTATTTTTCTTTGCTGTCTAAACCCATAAGGCACTTTTTACATCCTTATAAGTGCTATGCAGAGCTGGTTTCTTCCATCAAGATCCTTTATCACATGCGTCATGGATGGTTGACTCACTTCACATTTCCTTTCACTAGCGATTTCCAAATTGTGTCAATACAATTTATGTTATCACTGAGTTAAGTTAAATACAAATAACACATTATGTGGTATGAGGTCAACAGTTTCTCAGTTCCTTTCCCGGCAACACTCTCTCCAGCTTGCTTTGGGGCTGACAGCATTATTCCAATCCCACCAGCTATATAAGATATTTGCAATTTGTGCTGTAGAAGATGGTAGGACTTTCTGCCTTCAGGCTGGACTATAGATTTAAATGAAGAATGATATAGACAAATTAATTTTCTACAGATTGTCAGCCTACAAATTTCTGATGTTACCACATTCTGAACCAAAGTAGAGGATATATCCTCGTCACATCTAAAATATCCTTGGAAAGACTGGGCTTTCAGAAGGATAGAAGAATGTTTTGCTACTAGAATCCACTTAGAGCTTATGCACACTTAAGAAAGAGCTCCATTAAGGCATCTAGGTCTTGAAACCTTTAAATTTTAAATGAATCAAGAAAAGACATCTGAGCCAAGATACATACTATCTTAACACATAACTGAAATATGTTTATTTTAACTTTTTTGACAAAGACACCTGGTTCAGTGCCAATCGAGCCTTCATTGGCTTCCAGAAGAATTATACATAAAAAGGGTTAGCGGGATTAAGCCATGAAGGCACTGCTTTTTAGAGGTATTGTTTTTGTCAAAGAAACAAGTGGAGAGGGTAAGAAGTGCAAGAAACAAGTGAGAAAACTACACATTTGCTTCATCTGCACACAACTGTGCACTCTTAAATAATCTGTGATGAGGTATGAAATCTTGCAAGGATTTTAGTTAGTCTACAGTTTTAGAAGTTTTTAAGCTTTCTACATTGAAAGACAAATGGAAAGGGAGGAGAAGGTCAAAGGAAATAAAAATTCATCTTAAGTCACATTCTGACCTTGAAGAAGATAGACTATTTGTAAATACTAGAAGCAAGGCACTGTGAGAAAAGCCAAGTTTAAAGCATTTGCAATGAAAAAGGCTACTGGCTACCACCTTGGAAATCAGGATGGTACATGTGAATCTTCTGTCAAAAAGTTTGCTAAGAGTCATCATCCTGACTTTGTACCTTTATAGGTAGAGGAGGAGAACTTCAATTAAAAGAATCCTGGGGAGTTAAAAAGCAATTACTAAATAAAACATAAGTTGGTTATAGTCTTTAGTAAGTGTATCAGCTTATAAGGAATACCAATTAAATGTTTTGCAGAATGGAAAAAGGGAATCCTTCCCTTCCTCCCTGAAAGATAAGACTAAGCTTTGGGTCCTTCCACATTTTCACATAATTTCTTCTGCCCCTGATATTTTAGAATAAAAGGAAATTCAGCTATGGGTCACAGAGAGTTCAAAACTATTTAAATTTCTTCCATAAAGAACAAAAGATAAATTTATCAAACCACCATAGAATAAAACAAACGTTTCACATTTCTTTAGTGATAGTAAGTACTCTGTGATTTGTGACCTGTCAGTTCCAGAGTATTAGCAATGCCAAAGGTTCCTGGTCAAAGTTCCTCGGGCAGATGTAGTTTGCGTTTCTGTCCTGTACATAAGTGGACTCACAGTAGTGTTTAAAACTGAATGCATCAAAAATGTGAACATTGCTGTAATTTCATGTTTTTAAGATGCATGTAGAAATGTCACATGGGTAAAAGGAGATCTATACATTTTTCTTGTGGTACTTTAAAAGGTCTTTATTGAAGTATATGATAAGCCTTCATTAAGTTAGCTCTAAGCACTGGAAACAAAAACCTGATATCTACTTTTAGGAAGAAGTTCATGTGAGAAGATAAATGTAGTTACTGAAGCTCAGCTTTCCTAAAAATCACCAAAGTAGCAACCTGTTTGTCCTTTATTTTTAAATAAATACCATGTATCATACGCATAAATTATTATAAACTAAGGGGTTTTTACTTTCTTAACATATATGAAAGAACATAGTTTGAAAACTATTTGTATTTCTTAAGAATTAAATAAATATATCATGAAATGAAAACCTGTATTGAGCTAATTTCATATAAAAGCTTGCATATAAACAAGATGTTTTTATATAATGAATGGTTCTAATAAGCACACTTTCTCTCACAAGAAAAAAAATACAAGTTATTGAAAAGCGGGGAAATACAGAGTGGGAGATTTAAATTATGTGGATGCTTCTAGCAAAAATTGCAGTCTGGCTTGAATGAAAAGAAGCAGGATCTGTCTCTAGTTCTGACAACCATCTTTCATTGCCAATGTAGACTATAACATCTTAATAACCACATCTCATTCTACAGAACTATTCTCAGCTGGCACCTCTAGATGATACTGTAATACTAAATGATATTAATGACTTCAACACTTTTTCAAGAATTAAAATACAGCTACAAAAATAACTGTGTAGAAACAGCTCCTCTTTTCTCAATTCATTGTACATTTGTTCAGACAAAAATAAATCTGATTTCCTTTCAGTACTGACAGAAATGAAAGCAAGATGGAAGTTCTCTTTGCAGTGAGATTCATGAAATGGGCACAAACTGAAACACAGGAAATTCAATTTAAACAGCAGAAAAAAAAGAGTTTTTAACTGTGAGTTTGGTAGGACACTCACCAGGTTGCCCAGAGAGGCTGTGCAGTCTCCATCCTTAGGGAAAATCGATCTCCAACAAGACAGGGATGTTCTTTAGCTAGCCCTGCCTTAAACAGCAAACCATCTCTTCCATGGTTATTTATCTTGACTTCTTATCCAGGCTATAATAAGTGATGACCTTACTCAATTCTAATTTCTTATCTGAATGTAGCTGAATTCAGCTGCTAGCAAGAGGAACTTGTGATACCTTTGTCTTTAGAAAGAAAAAGTCCACTCACCAACCTCTAGCATCATAATTTGAGTTCTATTTAAAAGTCTTTCAATAAAAAGACGAAAGCACTTTACACATTCTTTACAAGGTCTTGTATGTAACCATTTTGTCTATTATGCCATTATTCTGTCAGTAAATCAATGTATTTTCATAAACCTATTAAGCTGTATTTTAAAAAACCACCGTTCTAGCATTTCCCTCAAAACACCTACTCAGATACTATCACGTTACAACTCATTTAACTGGTTGAATATGTGATCTTTGTGTTTGTCCTTTACATGAGTTCATCTGTGAATTTTCTTAAAATACAAATACTTCGACTGTTAATTTGTTTAATTTTCTAGAACAGAAAACAAAAATGGTCCAAGAACCTTCTGAAAGATGAAGATGATATGCTGGGAAAATGTGTCTGAATTTCCTCATGAGATGAGAGCCTTACTCTCAATTTAAAAGCTGGACATTCAGAGGTTTTGAGTCATTAGAAATAAAATACTGCATCTTGGATATGAACCCAAGAATGAATTATTCACATAACTCTGTCCAAGAGCTTTGTTCATGCTGCAAAATGCAGACTTCATAAATTCTTACATGTAATTTATTTTGTACTAATACAAAAAGCTGTCAAACCTACTCATCCAATATCTGCTGGGGGCAAAGGCCAAGAAGAATACTCAGAAAGTGGTCAAATCATCAGTCTTTTTAGAACTGAGTTCCAGCCTGGCCCAGAGCCCATCACCAATGAATTTTATTCAAACTAGGAATTAGGAATTAATGAACTTCAGCAGTTAGCATAAATTAGGCCCATTTGACAAGAGTGTTAGGATGTGAACTTTAGCTAACCCTTCAGGAAGAGGAATTAAGTTTGTTATAAGAAGAGAGGAAATCCCTGAGTGTAAACAACTTGTCAATCACTGTGAAAGTTGCAAAGGAGAAGAGCAAATTGTGGGCATCGGTAAGGGTGACAGTCCACTTTAAATAACAAGTGAATTTGAACGAATTGAGTAAGTATTAGGCATTTTCTGTCCAATTCTATAACTGACTACATTCAAAGTCATTTGTGGAGGAATCTTAACGGACCTTGTGATCCTACTTTTAATACTACTGCTAACAGGACAACATTCCCTTCTGGGCTGTGTCATCTCTACCAGAGAACAGGGAAGTTGTGAAATATTTAAAATTGTGTATATCTGTGTTCTTTCTGAGTTCATTTAGACTCACATCTTGGTTTTGGTTGGGATATAGTTAATTCATTTGCAGTATAGATATATACTATATAAGTACAGTGCTGTGGTTTTGATTTACTGTGAAAGATAATGCTGACCATACAATCTTTAAAAAAAAACCAAACAAACCCAAAACAAAATAACCTGTTGGTGTTTAACCTGGCAGGCAGCTAAGACAATCACACCCACACCCACCTATTCCCTCTGGCCCCTCACTGGGATGAGGGAGAGAATTGAAAAAAAAATTCATGGCATTGAGACAAACAGTTTAACAGGAGAAAAAAACCCAAACAACCCCACCACAAGAAACCCCACAGTAACAACAACAACTACAATAATATACAAATGAAGTACAGCACAATTGCTCACCCCTTGCTAATTGATGCCCAACCAGTTCCCACGCTATGGTGCTCCCTGGCAAACTTCCCCCAGCTTATATACTGAGCATGGTGTCATATGTTGTGGAATATCTTTTTGGCCAGTTTGAGTCACCATTATCTTACTTTTGTTACCTTTACATTTATGGCAGCAAAGCAAGGTGCCACCCTAGGTTTACTAGCATAATGTACCTGATAAATAGTTCTACAGACACTACAGTCCATGTCTCTAATGCAGACTGTGGTTATAAGTTAGGGTACAAAGATCTGAGCCACCAAATCACCTGGTTGGAGAAACAGAAATAATCAAAGTACTGTAAATTTTCATTCAGAAGGGACTCCAGAACCTATGGGTAATTTAATCAAGGTCTGGGGTTGCTTATTTTCCTAAATCAATCCTAAATGACATCCATATTTGAATTAATAAAGAGGAAGGCTTTGTTGAAACCAGAGGAACAGCAGCAGCTGTCTGCCTTGAGTTGAGCTTGGTGTCAGATATCCACCTATCCACTCTCTTACTCCTCCTCAACAGGACCAAAAGGGTGGTCAATATAAAGACTGGGAGATCACTGTACTCAACCTTTACTACCAGTTCGTTGCCTGAGAATGACTTATCTGGTGTAACTGAGGTATCCATCTTTGCTTGAACTGAAGTGGTTTCAGGGAATGAGCCTGAAACAGAGACTTGAAGCTTAATTTTCCAGCTCTTAAGTAAATTGGATGATCCAAAAGTTATATGACATCAGTTGTTATTACTTATGTTGTTTTATAGGTTATTTAAAGAAGTGTCTTTCTACACTAATATGACGTCAGACATAGAAAAATACACACACAGAGGAAAATGACCAATTTTTGTCAGGTTGGTGAAAATATATCATATGAAAGGTATTTTTCATCTTTGGTCTCCAGAGTAAAATTATATTTTTACAGTTTACTTGCACAATTTGATAGTGATGTCAACTTCCTTTTTACCTTTTCTCTTAGCTTGCCTTAATCAAGAGCAGGAGAGGAAACTAACAGACAGCGCACTTGTTCTTGAGACCCCTTTGATAAAATACTGCCTCCCTAAGCTTCACTGTGAAAGGCAGAGGCTGTAGTCTGTAATGCCTTTTTGCATCTTGTTCTTTTCTTTATCAGAGTGAAATATGTTTGGTAGATTGGTTGTTGCTGTGCTAATCATCACCAGCTGTTGATTACTGTCTAACAGTTACAGGTGCAGCATTTTTCTACCGTGCTTTAGGCCTCCAATCTGCTCCTCCGGAACAGCTCAGCAACAAAAACTTTCTTCTCTCCTTTGTAAATACACAAGGAAATAATTTGAAAGTCCTTTTTTTTTTATGCAAAATACATTATCCTCTTCAAAATCTCAGGTTTTTTTACTCATGGAAGAACTATAGTAACAAGTAATAATGGTGACGTAAGAAATACTAATCACTGTGTGTGCTGCTTGGTAAATATGTTTCTTCACATCTTATTTCTTCTCTGCTACAAGGTGCTCTGACAGAGGAAACAAGCAATATTTAAGTATATATTCAATCCCCCTCCTCATCCTAAAGGATCATAGCAATGGAGAAAATAGGTAAACATGAATAAAGAAAGTAGGTATATAAATCATCGGATAGATTAATAGAAGGTAGAAACAGATAGATTCATATACTAATAGATTAATCCTCCAAGGAATATGGTGGCAAAATTTATCTTCTGTTACTGTTTCCTCTGTCCAGCTAATGAAAGAAAACATTGTCTGTTCTCTGCTCTGTTCAGGGCAAAGAGATGCTAATGGCTGGTTTTATCCAGGTAACTACAGCACAATTTATACACTTTATCATATCTAGCAATTCTGGATGTGTTGCTGGCCAGTAGCAACCCAACCCAGCTGATGAATAGGAAAAGATGTTTGTTAAGATTTACACTAGCCACCATCCTTGTATACTAAACTATCTGCTTCTGAAAAGCTTATTTTTTGGAAAGAGGTATTTTTGAATAGATATATCTAAAAGTTCTGACTTAAAAATACATCTACACAACAAACCTTTTAACAATAAGCATTTACTCTGTTGCCAAAGATTAAAATTTACAGCTGCTTACTCATAATTTTTAATCGTATTCTTATTTATAAAACCAGGTCTTCTTTGCTGGTTGGTTTTGTTTGTTTGTTTGCTTGTTATCCATAAGAAATAAATATAAATAAAACAAAGACCTAAGTGTGCATTTTTATTTATTTATTTGTCTTTATCTGGCAGGAGATAGAACTGATGTGTTGAAAAAGCCTGTAAAATCAAAGTACTCACAGAACCAGATTTACTGGAAGCAAGGTACTATTTAATGAGCAAAAGAAAGAGATACTATTGCAAGAAATTTGCAAAGACCTGAAGTGCCCAAAGGGCTCTATTATTTCTAATAATAGAAGAGAAGGGTTGAGTGAAACCTGAAAAAAAAAATCAAAAAAATACAAACCAAGAAAACACAGGACATATAAATGACAGACATAAAGGGAGTATTGGTGTAGGTCTAAAGTAAAGGGAAATATGAAATTATATTTGTCCTATTATACCAGGGAAACTACCTTAATCTTTGCTTTTGATTTTTGTTGGTGGTGTTCTGCTGTGTTTTGTCTCCTGGACTTTTAAAATTGAGTATCAAACTTACTATAACTGTTTTATAATTTTGAATGCCAGTGTTTTTCAGAAATTCTGACAACAGAATGAGAAGACCAGACCTACCAAATCTTCAGCTGCCACTGAAAGGATAAAAAATCCCACAATTTAAAGTGATGAATAGTAGGAATAGTTTGTTTGGGTTTTTTTTCGCTTGCTGAAAGCAACACAGAATACAGAGAGATTGGTAGAGCAGAGAGAGATGCACCAGAAAGAAGTCAAAGTATTTAAAATGACTAGTATATGGAAAGCCTCATTTAAAAAAAAAATAAAAAAAGAAGAAATCACAACAGCAAGAAATTCATTCTAGGATCTAAAATTCTTTCACCCATCTGTCACTAATTAAAAAGAATGTCAAAGAACATATGGTCATGAAACCACAGGGAGTTAAAAAAGAAAATCAAAGGAGCTCCACTAACTGTGCACCTAAACAGCAGTTTTCAGTAAGTGCCTGACAAATCCCCCAGAAAGGTAGCTAAAGGGTAGAAGGCTGAGTTGGAATGACCACAACAAATTCAGCTCATGTGATGACTTCTTTTCCTTTTCTCATACTACATATTGCAAAAGTGATAAAAAAACTTCCCTTAGAAAACACAAGGGAGACAGGCTGCAAAGGAAGCCAGACTCCTTCTGTTAGTTTGTATGTCAATGTTTTCCATGAATGTCAGCTTTTTATAATTGCTCTTGTAGATCTTGTCTTCCTCTAAATTTTACTGACTTCTGTATTAAATAAATGTAATTGACTTTTTTCTTTGCCATTCCACTAAATTCATTATTAAAGAATGTAGTATTCAAGAACTGAAAGCCTCTTACTTTTTCAATAATGAGTCTCTTATGTCTTACAGATTGCAGGAAAATGAGAGAAGAGTACATGATATTTTGGTGTAATAAATAACATTATAGGGAATGTATTAGACTAGGAATATTAAATTATTTTTTTTTACTACCACCACTTATCGTATACAGAATCTGTTTCAGTAGTCGCATATCATTTTCTCTTTCTTAGTAGTTTGCATAATGGTGTTTATTCTTTAACACCATAATCATAGCTTCCTCATAATTCAGTCTTATTGCATTGTGAGTTTTATATGGGGAGTATTACATTACTCTGCAATTTATCATTTCTGCTTTTCCTCCTCACTCTTATCAGTCCTTCTTCTATGTTCATCCATATTCCTACCAATTCTGTTTCTCTGATAGAAGTTCTTTTATTTTTGGGTGGATGAAGCATGGAATAATTAAGTAGTGTAAGTTTACAGGAAGTGTGTCCATATAAAGACTTTTTCCAAGAAACCCCATTCATTCCTCAGACAAAACCAACTGTTTTTTCTATCCAGAGTTTTCCTCTATAAAAGTCCTTTCAATAAAGTTTCCTTCATTTAAATTTTATAAAGAAATGCTTGAAAAAACATAAAAACTGTCTTCTTTTTCAAAAGCATTGATTTTCTTAGTAATAACATTGAAATAAACTGGTTTATAATCTTCTTGATGGCTAAAATATATAAAAGGTCATTACTAAAGAAAAATATTTTTAAATACTTTAAAAATCCCATGTTTTGTACACAAACTTTTCTACAAAATTTTAATTCAGGAAATGTAATGAGTTTTGGGGTTTTTTTTCTCATTTCAGGAATTGCTTCTGAGATCTCCTGAAATTTAAGTTGTGAAGATTACCTGCAGTCAAGTGCATCCATATATAACAAAGTCCTTCCTATCTGTACTTATTCATCCATCATCCACAGATTGCTGGAGGCTTGGAAAGGATATAAAGATGGAGAGAGAACAGAAGATACCAAATACATTTCAGTGTTTTTATACTCTTATGTTGGTATCTGCTGCTGGTAAACATTTCAGACAAGACAGATCTTTGATCTAATTCAAGAGCACTATGATTATCCACTTCTGCTTATGTTTCTATATAAATAGCAGAGACCTAAAGGAAATACAAAAGTTACTTTTCTTGAACCAGAGCATGGAAAACCATGTGCATAGAGTCTTTTTGCAAAAAAATTGTCCCCTTCACATTCTTAAAAATTCAAAATATTCAAATTGTTGCTGAAAATTTCCAGTCACTGTCATTTACATGCTAGATTTCTTCAGGATCTTCATCATCCATATAACATGCCTTCACATCTATCTAGGTTGCTATTACAAACTAAAGAAGGAGGGAAGTTCTGCATGGGAAGTTAAGAAGAAAGCTTAATTTAATTCCTCTAGTGTAGTATCTCCATTTTCACTGACTGTATGGTTCTGTCTTCCCTCTCTGTATGTTGCAGAGCACACAGGGAGAGATGGCTCAGGTTAGCAGAAAGATGAGACAGCAAAGGTGACCCAGAACACA
Source organism: Gallinula chloropus (assembly GCF_964237585.1). Taxonomy (NCBI): domain Eukaryota; kingdom Metazoa; phylum Chordata; class Aves; order Gruiformes; family Rallidae; genus Gallinula; species Gallinula chloropus. The sequence continues at coordinate 7,597,621 of NC_140086.1, forward strand.
CACAGAAAACATAAGTGTGGGATACAGAAATGTAGTAGGCTGGGGGTGCACAAAAAGTTGGGAGAGGACACATTGTACAGCTGACCCCAACAGACCAAAGTATCACAGAATCACAAAGTGGAGGATCTTGGAAGGGACCTCTGGAGATAACCTAGTCAAACCCCACACCACTAAAGCATAACCACCTAGAGCTGGTTGCACAGGATCGTATCCAGGCCAGTTTTGAATTTCTCCAGAAAAGAAGGCTTCACAATCTCTCTGGGCAGCCTGTTCCAGAGCTCTGTCACCTTCAAAGTGAAGATTTTTCCATATTGAGATGGAACTTCCTGTGTTTCAGTTTGTGCCTGTTGCCCCTTGTCCTGTAACCAAGTATCACTGAAGAGTCTGGACACCCACCCTTCAGATATTTATAAACATTGATAAGATCCACTCTCAGTCTTCTCTTTTCCAGGCTAAACAGACCCAGCTCCCTCAGCCTTTCCCCATATAAGAGTTGCTCCAGTCCCTCTGTCATCCTTGTAGCCTTTCGCTGGATTCTTGACTAGTTGTTTGTCTTTCTTAAACTGGTGAGCCTAGAACTGGACACAGGATTCCATATCATATGACATCTTGTTCAGAAATAAAAGATGGAGGTAGAAGAAGGAAGAGGAGGATGTTCATAGTGATGGCATTTGTCTTCCTAGGTAACTTACATGGAATGAAGCCCTGTTTTCCTGGAGATGGCTGAATATTTGCCTTCCAATGGGAAGCAGTGAATTAATTTCTTCTTTCGCTTTGCTTGTGCACATGGCTTCCTCTTTACCTACTGAAGTGTCTTTATTTCAACCCATGAGTTTTCTCACTTTCACTGTTCTGATTCTCTCCCCCATCCCACTGGAGGGCAATGAGCAAGCGGCTCTGCAGTACTTAGTTGCCAGCTGGAGTCAGACCATGACATATAGACATGGACTAGTCCCTAGTCTGCTCCTAAGCTTCCTTGTCTGGAGAATTACTTCCTTCATCTCACAGTAAATCCTTGATTTCCCCTGCTATGCAAACCCTGATTTTCACTGGTGTGAATCACAGATACTGGTATTGTGACAATGAAGACTATCCTCTCTAATACACCCTGTGGAAACTTACCTTCTACCTTAACTTCCCAAGGTAGCATTTGCTTTTTACATTTCACTCTGATAAATGGAATAGTTTGTGCTTGCATTTCCTTATTCTCTCACTTAAAGGAGTGTTTTACAGATCAAGAAATATTCTTGCTACTTTCCTCTGAACCTTTCTCACGGTCAAACACAATTAACGTCAACCTCATCATTGGAATTTTATTCCTAATAACACATAAATTGCTTTCTGCAGCTGCACAGATTGCTTGAAAGCTTGGTCTTATGCATGTCATGAAAAAACAATTTCATCTTTTATTTGAGAAATTAGTAAGATTCTCAGTCATAGCTGAGATTTCTGAAAGTGGAACCTTTTGGCTTTTGTGAGATGTTTTCAGACTTGACGAACTGAGGTCTGAATTCTTTTCTTCCTTAAGTGTACTTCAAAACAGAGCAGTGCATATGCATCAGAGTTCAAGTACCCTGATTATTGAAAAAGAACAATCAAAAAAGAATCAGATTAAAATTAATTTAAATTATTATTTCTGGCTGTAGTATAGGGAAGAGTTATGAATTTTTTTAATCAGTTTCAGCATGTTTTAAAGCTCTACTGTGCTTCCTTTAATGCCAAGAGAGAAAAGATATAGAAAAAAGGGTCAGAAGGAGGAAAAAATAACGGGAAAAGTACAGATTGTAAATAAAAATGCGTAAAATTTTAAACCGTATCTACTTAGTACTTGATTTTACTCTTTTTTTTTTTTTAATTTGCCTGTCTTCTATTTTTGTAATTGGTTATTGGTGCAGTGAATGACTACAAAGAAATTAAATAAGTAAATTTCTAACCAGACCATTAAAACACACATATAATACATGAGGTAATCACTGCCCTCTTTGCTCACGTATCCATGATTAGAGGCAGAATTCAAGAATTACTAGCAGTGGATGACAGTAGAGTCAGGGATTTCTAGAGAGAACTCATCCTCTGTAAAGCCATGGGACCCAAGAAGCTGCATCCAGGGATGCAGAGAGAGCTAACCAATGTCCTTGAAAGCCACTGTCTCTCATCTTCATCAGGATGTGGATATTGGGAAAGATCCCTGATGACTGGAGAAAAGCCACACCCATCTTAAAAAGGTGACAATCCAGAAAACTAAAGGCCAGTTGCGTCAGTCCCAGGCAAAATCGCGGAGTGAATCCTTTTGAAATACACTTACTGGCACATAACAAACCCATTTGTAATAAGTAGCATGAGTTCATCATGGGTAAATAATGCATGACCAAACAGGTTATTTCCTATCATAAGCTGTCTGGATTTGTGGATGGGGAAGGTGCATGTAATTTATTTTCATTTTTAGAGAGGTTTCAGACAGTGTATCTCAAAATATTCTGCTACTTAAATTAGCATGTTATGATGACCATGGGTGGGCTACCAGATGGATAAAATGCTGGGTGGGTGCTCAGCCTCAGAGAACAGTTATTAGGAGATCCTATTTCACCTACAGTATGTTTGCAAGAAGGGTACTAGAGGTGTCTGTCTTGGAACCTTTCCTCTTTAACACCACATCTCAGAGTAAAAGGTGGGGAGCACTCTTATCATCATCTTGTGACACCAAACTGAGGGAATCAGTTGGTACTCTAGTCAGTAGGGGGCTGACACTCAGTGAGACCTCACAGGCTGGAGGAATGTGTCAACAAGAACCTAATAAAATTCAACAAGGACAAATACAAATACAAAGCCCTGCACCAGGGAACTTGCCCCTTGAGTCTAACTTTATCCTAAACTGCATGATGAGTGTGGCCAGCTGGTTGAGTGAGGTGATCCTTCCCCTCTGCTTGGTGCTAATGAGGCCACATCTGGTGTTTACATCCAGTTCTGGGCACCGTATGCAAGAGAGATATGAACCTACTGGGGAGACTCCAGCAAAGGTCCACTAAGTGGATTAAGAGTCTGGAAAATATCTCATGTGAGGAAAAGGAATGTTAAGGGAATTACATGATAACTCATTGTGGTTGTTTTATGTGGTAAGGTTTTGTTACTACAGGGTTGCAGAGGTGGCTTGTGTGAGAAAAGATCCAGAGTTGACTCAATGTCAGATAGACCCAGCTCCAAGAGACCCACCACTGGCCATCAGTGATGTTGGTAGTGCCTCTTACATTTCAGAAAAAGTTAAAAATGCTGTGCAGCAGCTATGAAATAGAAGTGAGAAAATGTGAAACAGCCCCACAGACACAAAGGTCAGTGAAGAAGAAGAGAAGATGTTCTAGGCACCAGAGAAGACATACCTCTGCAGCTCTTGGAGATGACCATGGCAAATCAGGCTGTCCCCCGGCACTCTATGGAGGTACACAGTGGAGCAGTGGAGCAGATATCAATTCCATGATGGAGCAGGCTCCTGTAAGAACCTGAGGCCTGTGTAGAGAAATTCAGACAAGAGAAGGCTCCTGGCAGGACTTGTGGGGAGCCCACACTGGAACAGTCCATTCGAGAAGGACTATAATTCTGTGCAGAGGGCCTATGCTGGAACAGGGGAACAACATGAAGGAGTGGCAGAGGTGAAGTGTTATGAATGGACCTCAAATCCCATTCTGCTTTCCCTGTACCACTTAGAGAGGAGGAGGTAGAAGAGCTAGGAATGAATGAAGGAAGTTTAAAATGTGAAGAAGGAGGGGTGGGGGAAAGGGTTTTATTTAGGTTGGTTGGAGCTTTTTTCCCTCACTGTCCTATAATATTTTTAACTGGTAATAAATTGAATTATCTTCCCCAAGTAAAGTCTGTGTTAAATAGGATGGTAATTATCCTTGTCTTGACCCACAAGTTTTTTGCCCCATGTCCTGTCAGGTAGGAGGAGTGAGAGAGCAGCTGGGTTGGCATCTGGCAGCCAGCCAAGGTCAAAACCCACTCATAGTGTGGTATTTCCCTCTTCAAATTTTCTACCTTTTCATTAATTACACATTTTTCATGTCAGTAGTCTCCTCCATTTACATAGATACTCTTAAAGATTCTTTCAGCTGTCAGTCGAGTAGAAAATGTATAAAGAAGAGGCAAATGTCTAACTATAATGAGAAGTGTACATCCATCTGGATAACATCTCCTAAATTACTATTTTATTTCCAAAAATTGCCTCCATTTCTTCAAGAGGAATATTTCTTACCTAGATATAATCAGAGAATGTTACTGCTGCCATCGTTACCCATGCTTTAAAAAGTGAAATAATAACTGCAACTGAAATAACAGAGAAAGGGAATATTTTCATTAATAGAACAGGGTGTTGCAGATAGTGGTCATTGGCAGAACATACACAATTTGGCAGCTTGTTTGTTTAAGTGGTTTGGCCGTTTTATTTCTGTAGTGTTTGCATATCCCATTGCTTTTTGGTGGGAAATTAACATCACACTGAGTTGGATTTCTGGCTGATTTAAATAGGTATGACTTGAGTGAAATCACTGATGATTCAATCCATCAATTACAGATCTGGTGTTCTGTAATCTAGGTTGCTCTTTATCTTTTACTGAGGAAAAGCTGCTAATCCCCAATTTGTTACTGTCTCTTCAAGGTCTGGTTTTGAAATACAGCTCATCAGCTCACATATGAATGTTCTACAATAATAATAAAACAAAGTTAATTCCCAGACTTTCCTAATCACCATGGTAACCCGCTCAGGCAAGCACAATGAAGAAATGGAGGTACCCTGAAAGATATTGTCTAAAAAGCAAAATCCCTGTCATGTTTTGAGTAGAGAGGATTTTTGTGGATATTTTTATGGATAGTTTGCAAGTCCTTCTGTCCTTGAGTGAAATGGCTCTGGAACCAGCACACACACTACAAAATAACAAGATAGCTTTTCTGTTCCAAATATTCCAGTAGCATTGCCTTTTAAAATTTAACATGAAAATCGGCATTTATTTTCTTCTGACATTCACCAAGCTTTATTAATTCACTGCTATAACTTGACTGGGGAGGACCACCATTGTAGCACTCAAAGCTAAGCTCTACTGATTCATCTCCTTTGATGACAGTACATTATAATATAAAAGCTTATTTCACCTCTTCCAATGCTTCTCTTCCTGCTATATTCATGGATAACATTGTTAGCCTTTCTTGATAAAACAAAATAATAATTTTTATATACAATAAAGATAAGCAAGTACTTGTCTCTTGTACTTACTGCAGTAGCCTTTATCTCCACAAGATCCTTTTTCAACTCAGTTTTTTGCAAATAATGGTCAGCATGATACACACTATTCTGAATGAGCTTTTATCCTTGCCTAACACAATGGCACAAGACATTTGCTACATAATTTAGATGATGGTACAGTCCTCTTTTATGCATGCATTAAATTTGGCTGCTCCAAATCCTCTCTAATTGCAATGATTTGTAGTAGATACTATTTTTGTTAGTCTTCAATTGGCTGACTTTTCAGATTATATGACCAAAGTTAATTTTGTATTTATTATTTCTGTCCTTAAATTAATCTATTTTGCCTATAAAATATTCTAACCCTTCTGCTTGCTAACAATTTCTCATAGGTTTGTACCACCAGCGTATGTTATACATTGCTAAACAATACTGGTATCAATAGGGAAAGATTTTGTAATATATTCCCTGGTTTTGTCCATACAAAATCCAATTTACTGAGATCTACAGCACACACATGTGGAATAATTAATGAAGGTGACTTAAAATTAAAATTTATGTTCACAGTTTAAGAAATGGTTCAGCATTCAAGAAACTTCCAGGGTGAAGAGCAGCTCATATGCCAAAAACCCATGTTGCAGTAAGTTCCCTATGCAATCCTGGAAGTTGGCACCATCAGAGCAACTTGATATGCTAACACTGAGAGAACAGTACATAAGGGGTAGAGCAGAATGCAGATGCTGTGGCTAGCTTCTATGATCTATGGGGACCTGATGTACTATAGTATCAAGACACTGCATTGTTTCTGCTCTGAGTGAGAACTGAACCAGAACTGAGCTAGCAATTCATAATTTTCCTGACCAGATTTTCTTCTTTTACTCATTATAATACAAAAACACACCTCCATCCCCAAAACTACCAGCCTCCAAGGTGCAACCACCCCTCAGTGAACATGTACTCTGAATTTCTGTTAGCCTATACCTTTAAACATGAAGTGAGAAAATTGTACACAAATCACAACAAAGATATGCACGACTAGAATCACTCAAGCTTCACCTGATAGGTGAAAAGTAGTCCAAAACCAGAGGTATTTTAGGGAAGATACCATTGCAACAAGTCAGGAAGATACCATCATGAACCATTGCTGACTGCTGGAATCAGTTGACAGACAGAGCCTCTCTTCCCCACACAGGGAAACCTTGGGTGAGATTTGAACATTTATCTATCCTATGAAACTTAGAAATCTCTACAGACAATTATTTGTGTTGTTATGTTGCTCAACTAGTTTTATGTTGCTTCATGTGTAACTTCATGCTGTCTTGTGTTGCTGTGTTAGATACACATGCTTTTGTAGGCAGTGGATCATCACTGGCAGTCTGGAGAACCTGCACTCTATAATCCCAAGAAACAGCACCATTCATTAATCTGAAGACGACCAAAACATGTGAGTCTGACCATGATAATTCATGAACACAACCAGATTGAACAGTACTTGCCCTTTTTGTGAATTCACAACCGTGGTAGTTCAGTAAGTGAACATAACTGGATTTATAGTGCAGAATTAGCAGTCACTCCGACTCCTGACCACTCCCAACCCCTCACATAACCCAAGGACAAGCTGGACCATGAAGAGATTTATTTCCTATGAAATTCCTTTACCTGTTTCACATGACACTATTGATACTGGACTTACCGATAGTAAAAACACCAATAAAAGTCTCCCCCAAAATTTTGTCAAGTGTCTGTAATTTACAGAATTATTTCTTTCTTCTCAAAATATCACATCAAGCTGTTATGACTGCCTCCCTGATTTATGTTTTTAAGAAATATAACAAACCCATCACAACTTGCTTTACAGTCCTATCTGCTACTGTACCATGTTCCTGTGATCTCATCATAGCAGTTTTCACATACTGTGCCAGCAGTTCATATTCTGTCACTGCGTTGCCCATGTTTCTTTGGTGAACAAATATTTCACTTGTGTCTCACTGATTTAATTCATTTTCCTAGCTGGATTAGGTACAATAACTTCATTGTATGTACTGCTTGCTCTACAGATGTTCTTCTATACATTATTTCTTTTCTGTCATGTTTCTTCTTTTTCCATGCTGTTCTTTTATATAGCTGTTGCTCTTTCATATGCAGTTTTCCTATATTGAAACCAGTCCTGAAGATCATGCAGAGGCTTCCAGTCTTCTATTCATTTTCTCTTGAACACTCTCATCCATTGTGGTCATTTTCTGGTACATTTTTATCACTTTGTGTGAAAGCCTTCAATAGCCAGGTTTTCTTCCTTGCAGCAAACTCAAACCACACCATGATCTCTGTTCCTTTTTTGGAAACACAAAAGGCAACAGAAAATCAACCTCCAACAGAAAATCATCCTTTAGTCAAGATTATACTTTCATAAATGATAGTCTTCTGCTCACTAAAGGTGAAAGTGAAATTTCCACACATTTTAATGGCTGTTTGCAGGAGTTTCTCACTCTCTGCCAATAGCAATGTGATAATATGCACCAAACTGATTTTATAAAGAAATCTATATTAAAAATAATCCTTCCTGACCTCTGCCCCAAAAGACTTCCAAATAATTTCACTTATTTTGTTGTGGATGCCCCATCATTGGAAGTGTTCAGTGTCAGGTTCAACAGGGCTTTGAGCAACATCATAGAATCATAGAATGGTTTGGATTGGAAGGGACCTTAAAGACCATCAAATTCCAACCCCCCTGCCATGGACAGGGACACTTCTCACTAGACCATGCTGCTCAAGGCCCCATCCAACCTGGCCTTGAACACTTCCAGGGAGAGGGCAACCACACTTCCCTGGGCCACCTGTTTCAGTGCCTCACCACCCTCATAGTGAAGAATTTCTTCCTAACATCTAATCTAAAAGAAACCTCTTCCAATTTAAAACCATTCCCCTTCATCCCTTCTAAACATGTCCTTCTAAAATGTGCCTCCCCGTCTTTCTTGTAAGCCCCTTCAGGTATGGGAAGGCCGCTATAAGGTCTCCCTGAGCCTTCTTTTCTCCAGGCTGAAGATGTTCCAGCCCCTGGAAAGGGAGTTGGAGCTGATGGTGTTAAAGGTCCCTTCCAACACAAACCATTTTGTGACTTTATAGTTTTTTTCACCACCCACTGCACAATTAAAAGAAAAACTATTTCTAGGTGAATTACAATTGAAAAATATCCTACTTTTCTTGGGTTTATCACTCATAGTATTTCATAGTAAAATATTCATAAGTTTCAGGTTATTCCACTTGCAGAAGTGGAATACCCACAGAGCTAAGGCTACTTCCCTTGCAGAGACAATGCTGAAACTGCCCAAGTTAAACAGGACCTAGACATGCAAAACACATAATTTTTGTTTCCTTGGAAAGTGAAACAAATGCAAGTGACATTTGTCATGTGTTTCACAGTTCCTGCTTCATCTCCTGAGGCTACATTTACCATACTTAGCTTTGTGAGAGGAAATTCACATCCCAGTTCATTAGCCTCTGAGTGGGTGTTTCTGTCTTTAGTGGTTGCCAATATATTGGTCTTCAAAATTTTTAGGAAATATTGTATGGCTCAGCTGAACAGAATATTTGCCCATAGTTAACAATATCTCCTTGATAGAGGAATGAAAGAAGTCAGTGTTTGCAAGCAAATTTGATTTCATTATGATGAGTTGAGTTCTCCAGTTGTTGCATAAGCCTTCACATTTTTTTCTCTTTTTTTTTAGTTCTTTTTTTTTATTATTTTTTCCCTTGCAGACTGCTATCCATGACAAATAGCTTAAGAATCTGTTAGGATTTTACTTTTTTCTTTCTTTCTTTCAGTGTGAAATAGTATTAGTAACAGTCCAGTAAATTTTGAGGCCTGGAGAGGCAATACAAAACATATTCTTTCCGAGCCGTCTTTTCCCTTCTGGGTCACTCTAGCAAGTATCTTGTCTACAATATGTCAGTGTCTCAGTAGCTTTGAGGTGGGGTCCATGATAGTCTGGGTATAGAAATTTTTAGGTTAGTTTTCTATTTCTTCAGGGCACAGACTGGAGGGGGTGGTTTTTAATGTGTGATTTATGTATAGCTGAACATTAGACATAACTTATGGCAAGTATCTTTATACATTAGAGAATACTTAAATTGCAGCTCCTGCTAAAAAGGGGATCATGCACAATGGTAAAGGATTTATAACAGGGTTTCTTTTGCCAGCTACATTTTTATCCAATCTACATCCTGCCAAAGCCCAAATGCAACCATCTGAGAGCTAACAAAATTGGAAAAAGATATCAACTGCAGCGGTCATTATACAGACAGGTGTCCCATGACTGCATATCTTTAGGAAACTTGCTTATTAAACTCCTTTGTTCCTTTGTGGTATTATGTGTTCTGAGTAAAGTACACAAAGCAAAACATTCCTCATGCAAACCCAGGAAAATAAAAGTTAAAGAAGGTCTATGAAGTTCATTGCTCCTACATAAAGTACTTCTATCATTTGTCCTACATTGCGTTCTGTCTCTACCACTAAATGACTAACCTTAATACATGCACGTTTTCCATTAAAACAGTATCCATCTACCTTTTCCATGCTTGCTTCACTACAATCCCTTACAAATTCTTTGAGTTTCACCTTTATACTGGTTATAGGAAGGACTAGGTACAGGAGCTGGCAAAGGGTGGATCTTTCATCTTTTCACTACCGTTGTGCTCCAGGAGTGGAGCTTTCCTTAGGATGGAGAAGGGCAGTGTGAGCACAGAAAGCAACACACCCATTGTCAACAGTGTATTTATTCCTTCAGCCTCAATCCATAAAATGCATTTATTGAGTGCAATGTTTGGGATTTTGTAAGGAATTTTCTTTTTTTCTTTTTTAGACAGTGAGAGCAGAGCAGTTTTGTGGTGCTGAGGACAAAATAAAAGTTTGCTCATAAGAATTCTTCTCTTAAATATGTTTTGTTTCCTTGAATCTCACATCTATCTGGCACAGCAACAAAAGGCAAGCAGCAGGCTAAGTGCCTTTAAAGATTCCCCCTCTCCTTTTTCTCTAAGGTAGATTTACTTAGTTAACCATTTCAGAGCTGTCAGTGAGAGCAGGAAACTGAAACTTCTGTGTTCATGCTGAAAGAAATTGTGATAGAATTAAGAATAAATAAAATAAAATCTCACTGCCCTAAATAATTTTGTTTAAAGTGAAGAAAACAAGCTAGAAATTCACTCTAGCAAAGAAACAGAAGAAGGGTGGCTCATTAGTCAGAGAGGAAACATGAAAAAATGCTCTGAAACAGATACTGAATAAGTATGCAGAAACAAGGCAATGACTCTTGCACTTGTTAGCACACAGAGACAGTACTGTAGCTACATAAGGAGGGAGTCTACATTTATTTCAAATAGCAGGAGATAAATGTTTTGGATCTGAACAGGTCACACCCAAGTCCTACTGAACTCTATACCAACCTACTTCAACTCTATGCCTTTTATTTATTAACCAAAGAACACAAAATATAGGTTGACAGCTTTTAGCAGGCACAGTTCTTGTGCTATGGTAGGACTGAGAAATTTCACTGCAGAAACAAAAAATTATTAAACTGGGCATTGTACAAGCACCGCAAGAAGTGCAATTATACTGTGAGAATAAGGCACATGATTACAGGTGGCTGCATGCAGACAGAATGAAGAACACAAGAAAATGCTGAAAAATATTAATGAAATCACCCATCATGGAGTGCTGACAATGCATGTTTTGTCTTTAGGGATAAGGTTATTATATACTACAGGTAGAATGTTTATCTTCCTACACATGAGATAGTACCATTTCCATATATTAAATTAAACTTTTCAAATCCTATCCTATCCTATCATATCCTATCTTATTCTGCTGTTATTCTTTATTAGACCATCTTTATAGTATGCTAAAGTTTTCCACAGTGTTTAGAATAGTAATACCAGCAACTGTAACGGATTATTTTTCTCTCAACCACCACCTGGAAAAGAAGCACCTGAAATGATGTGACTTATTTTGCTTTGCGTTTTCCTTTTCTTCAGCGATGTGTTGCCAGGTATTGTTAGAGAAAGCACTTAAAGTGAGAAGTGGTGACACTTATGACAGTTCCAAGTTTCTAAAGTGAATTACTTTGCAGCCTTGGACTGCCCCCTGAAAATATTCCATTTTTCTCTCATTTGCTTTTCTGTACCTGCAGAGAGCTCCCTTCTGCCAAGGGACTGGAACTGTCAACCAGGTTCTTCACCTCAAAGAATTAGGTGATTTTTTCTTTTCCCTTAAGTATGCTAAGCCAAGTGCTGGAATACTTTGAAGAGAACATACAAGACCTAGAATTTCTTTCATTTTCTAACAGGTGACAGTGTACAGAAAAGTGCTGGCTTTTCATAAGGTTGTGGAAATATACTGGGGCAGCATGTCCCATTCAGAATTTTTAAAGTATTGTAATCATTGTACCCTGGCAGGCAAAATTGTCATGGAATATCTGAGAGGTGAGGAAAACATGGAAACCAGTCATCCATTAGGATGTGACACAGTCTTTTACTTGGGGTTGACATTATTTGTACTTGAGTGTATGTACATGTGAGGAATCCATATCCACTGAGAATAAAACTTTAAAAATTCAAAATATAATTTTAAATAAAGAAAATATTAAAAATAAACGTACTTTTCCACCTTCCTTTTGCTTTTTAAACTATTAGGGTATATTTGTTACTAAAAGTAGCAGAAATAATTCTGTTATTCATTATAACAGCTTTCACAAAGATTTCAGGGGGAAAATATATCCATATAAATATAAATTCTACGATTCTATGTGCATATAAATATTTATATATACATGCTAATGCAAAGATGTGTGTATACCTGTGTGTTCACTGTATGGGAGAAAGATGTATAATGTAAATAAGGACCGAAAAAGGTAGGGGTGATCAGGGTGAAAGCTTTGGCTCCAAGACTCTGCTGCCTGTGTGATTCAGATTGAGGTAAAATGAACTAGAATCCAAGCACATGTTTGACAAAATCCTATTTGGCTCAGATACTTTCTTCTTTTTCAGAGGCAAAGTGAAAGCAAAAATGAGACCTGAAAAAAAACAGTGAAATGACTTCTCCTCTGCTCAACTTCACTCATCTCACTTTAAATATTCCCATCAGATCTGCTACAAAATCAACACATAATAAAGAGCAAAAATGAAGTATGACAAAGTTTAAAACAAGAAACAGTTTTGAATATTACAAAGTCTGAATTTTTCCTCCTTTTTTCCATCACCCTATAAACAACAGGATTTTAAAGTATTTAAAACAACTGTTAATTCTGCAGAATAAAAAATCAAGCTGATTCATTATTAGCCATTAATTTACAGAAAATTGATATAAATTACTAGACTGCAGATGGTCACCAGAGTTGTTGCTAAACTTTTATAAGTGCAATAGGCCAAACATTAACATGGGAGTAGTCACTTCTCAGTAGCTTCCTTTTGGGCTGATTGCTTTGGGCTCTTCTTTTCCAAAAGGATGTTCACCATCACATTTGGAAAACTCAATCTATCAACATGATTACTTAAATACATTAATCACAAAAATTTTTAAACTCTTAAATCTTTCCACATGAAGAAGTAAAAACTAGAGGAGATATATCATTTATTCTCAATGTCTACCTCAGAGAAATGTGACATCGGAAACTGAGAAAAGAATTTAAATTTCAGCATTTTCTAAAGATTTTAGTTTTTCTTCTCTATATCCTTTCCAGGGGGACAAAAATATGTCAGCTGAAGTTGCCATTCCATATGATATGCCATAGTTATAATTATCCTGTTGAAAAAAGACAAAAAAGGCTTTTGAGCCCTAACAATGTTGCTGGTGTGCCCAGTTTCCTTCTCAGAGACACCATCTCTAGAGATAAGGTGACCATCACTTTACTCTGAATCTGAAATTAAGAAAAAAACAAGCCATATAAAGTGGTATTTCTCATATTTACATTTCTACTGGGAACAAAACAAAAAAATCAGCTATGTAATTCATCAAGCCATGAACAAATTTTGTAGGACAGGAAAGAGAGTTGGTAAAGGACTTTTCAGACTGTTCTGCCTTGAGAAAAGAAGGCTAAGAGGGGATCTGGTTAATGTTTATAAATATCTCAAGTGAGGGACACAAGGGCAAATAGCCAGCCTCTTTTCAGTTGTCTGTGGAGACAGGACAAAGGGCAACGGCTTCAAGTTGGAGCACAGGAAGTTCCACACCAATATGTGGAAGAACTTTTTCCCAGTGAGGGTGACAGAGCCCTGGGACAGGCTGCCCAGGGAGGGGGTGGAGTCTCCTTCTCTGGAGATATTCAAGACCCGTCTTGACACCTACCTGTGTGATCGGTCCTAGGGAACCTGCTTTGGCAGGGGGGTTGGACTTGATGATCTCTGGAGATCCCTTCCAACCCCTACAATTCTGTGATTCTGTGACTTTAATCTACTCACACACTTAGGTCTTTTTTAAGTAGTACCCCTCTACTCCACTCTCGTGAGACCCCCACCTTGAGTACTGTTCTGGAGTCCCAAACATAAGAGGGACGTGGAATCATTGGAACCGGTCCAGAGGAGGGCCATGAAGATGACTGGGGGGCTGGAACACCTCTCCTATGAAGACAGGCTAAGAGGTTGTTTAGGCTGATGAAGGCTCAAGGGGAGACCTTACAGTGGCCTTCCAGTACCTGAAGGAGGCCTACAAGGAAGCTGGGAAGGTACTCTTTAGAAAGGCATGTAGTGATAGCATGAGGGGGAATGGTTTTAAATTGGAAGGGATTAGATTTAGATTGGATACTAGGAAGAAATTCTTCACTATGAGTGTGGTGAGACACTGGAACAGGTTGTCCAGGGAGGTCGTGGCTGCCCCATCCCTGGAAGTGTTAAAGGCCAGATTGGATGGGGCCTTGAGCAGCCTGGTCTAATGAAAGGTGTCCCTGTTCATGGCAGGGGGGTTGGAACTTGATGATCTTTAAGGTAGCTTCCAACCATAATCGTTCTATGATTCTGTGACACAATATGATTCAGAATATCTCTTTGGTTAATTGGTGTCTGCTGTCGTGGCTGTCCCCCCTCTCAGCTTCTTGTGCACCCTCAGCACACTCACTGGTGGAGGGGAGTGCCCCAGCAGAAAAAACTTGACTTCATATATGATTAAAATACCTCTGTTATCAACACAGTTTTGCTGGCAAATGCAAAACATAGACACATACTACCTGCTATGAAGAAAATTCATTCTATCCCAACCAAAATTAGTTCAGATTTCTATGCCAGCAGACAAGTTTCATGTCCTGTTTCTTAACTTGATTCAACCTATCATTTTGCACTGAAGGCAGTAGCAGAACCAAGAATGGAGGCAGTTTCCAATAGTTTCCAACCTTTACTGTAAGTGCTTCTAGGTTCTCTTTTCAAATGCTGTATTTACTACAGTGAACCAGCCACTGACAAAACAAAAATACGTATTACAAAGCACATGATTGAGTAAAACTTTGAAAATACGGAAGGCCTTTACTCAAGCTGCCTGTTTCTGGGTATAGTCAGAAGTTGAGCAGAGAACAAAAGAGCAACTATTGTTTTACAATTTCCTATTATTTTCTTTTTCAATTGTGAAAATGTATATACTTTTTGTCTACTAGTTATTTATATTAAGATGCATTTAGCTACCAGTGTCTAATAGTTAAAGCATTGGATGAACTCAAGGCACATTTCCAGGATCAGCAGGGAAGGAGTGTGAGGCAACACAGCTTTCTTGAGCACACAAAGCAACTCAGAGTTAAGATGATATAGTATGTCCTGAGCCCTATACCTGTGATTTACACAATGGACTTCTTTCACATTTTTTCCCTTTTATCCACATCAAAGTCACCAATAAAATCAGTACCCTGCAAAAATATGCAATGACACATTTCTTTATCTTCTCACACAGCCATTAAAACAAAACAAGCAACAACACACATCTCCTAAAAAAGAAACAGAACAATGAATGCTGCTTATTAGCTTCCATAATGCTCTGATTTCTGATAATCATAATTAATAAAATAAAATTAATTTCCATGATTTCTTGGGAATGTCAGGTTTTTACCTGTGTGTTCCTGGATGTATATGAACATTTGTGTGTGTGTGTATGCCTGGTTTTTGTGTGCAAAACCCTGCAAAAGCAAGTTATTTCACATCCATATCATCTATACCAGTCCACACCATTTCCAAATATTTCTGATACATTGCTGTTGCAGGAGATTGTATATACAATAAAGCAAACAAAAGCATCATCCTACCCGTTATTAACAACCTATTTCTCAAGAATTACTGCCTGTCTATAAAATGTTTCACCCGTGAAACCAGTAAATTTAATAGGATCAATTTTCTTCAGTGATATTCTGTTCAATGTTAAACTTCATCCATAGCAACAGAGATTCTGAATTCATGCTTAGGGCTAGAAAAACTAAGATGCTTTATCATTAGTGTTCAGCATGGCTAGACAGTTCTTTTAAAGCCAATTATTAGAGAGTTTTTCCATGTCAAAGTAAGCTGGGAAAAGTTAATGTACTTGGAAAAGGGAAAAAGAAATCTGATTCAATTCTCTGCAGCAATTCCCAATGAGTAGGTAACATACAAGTCTCATACCACTACTGTAATAATTATCTTATAAAAGGGTAAGAAACATCCATTTATTAAACTGAACAAAATCTTTTCCCATTACCACCATGGGCTCCTAAACATCCTATTTCCTAATACGTAATTGTACTGGGTTAGCCTAGGCCAGCTGGAAGTGCCCACCCAGGAACTCCTTGCTTCTCCTCTAGCTCCCAGTAGGGCAGAGGAAGAGAACAGCATGGAAAAGCTCATGAATAGAGAAAAAGACTGCTAGCTAGTGTGTGGGTTTGTGTGGCAAGGTTCATCTGCAGGAAGGGGACTGCAGGGATAGCTAGAAGCTTCACATATCTGATAGAGTAAATACCAGCTGGCTCAAGGATGGACCCATCACCTCTGACCAAGGCCAAGCCAAACAGTAACAGTGGTAGCATCCCTCTGATAACATATTTAAGAGGAAAAATCCACCACCAATTCTTTTGTAAACAGAGAAGGGAGTGAGGAGATGTAAGCAACTTTGCAGACACCAATATCAGTGAAGAAGGGGAGAGGAGGCACTCCAGGAACCAGAGAAGATATTCCACTGCAGCCTGTGGAGAAGACCATGGTGGAGCAGGTTGGCCCCCTGCAACCCATGAAAGATGATGGGGAGCAGAAATTCCACCTGCAGCCCATGGAAGACCCCACACTGGAGTGGATGAAGATGTATTGATCCACATTTGAGCAAGCTCCTATTAGGACCTGCAGCCCATGGAGGTCCGTGGGGGACCAAGCTGGAGCAGTCTGGGCCTGAGGGTCTGAACCACTTAGAAATGATCTATGCTGAGGCAGTTGATGAAGAGCTGAAGCCCTATGGGCAAGGATTCACACTGGAGAAGTTTGTGGAGGACTGTCTCCCATGGGTGGGACCGCACACTGGAGCAGGGGTTGAGTGTGAGGAATGCTCCCCCCTACTTTCCCCCATCTAAGAAGGAAAACAACTTGTAAGGAACTAACTGAAACCCCCATCGCCGTTTCCCCCTCATGCCACAATAGGGTAAGAAGGGAGAGAAATCATGAATAAAGTTTAGTCTGTGAAGCAGGGAGGAGTGAGGGGAGGTTTTTTAAGATTTGATTGTATTTCTCGCTATCCGACCCTGGCTTCACTCTGTGTGTAATGTAATGTAATAAATTAGAGAGTTTGCATTCTGTTTTGAGTCTGTTTTGCCCATGAAGCTAAATGCAGAATGATCTCTCCCTGTCCTCATCTCGGCTCCTCAGCCTCTCAATATATATTTTCTCCCCTGTCCAGCTGAAGGGGAGACAAATACACGGATGTACAAAATACTAAACCAGTTCTGAACTCTCTATCTGCAGATAATGACGACAGGCCAAAGTGAGCTGCTATACTGCGTGCCAAAAGAAGACATGTATTTCATGCTCTCCTGCATTTCAGAAATGAACTGGCTACTTGATTAACTTGAGCTAATCAGGAAGCAAGAGTCCGTCCCTGTAACATACACTTATGTGAACAGCTGTAATGGGAGTATCTTCCCTCTATGTACTGTCTGACCTCTAATTTTATGAAGCTTATCTGCCACTGTGTTGCCTGCTTGGTTGTGTGAAGTCTGGGGACATAGGATTTGATAAATAGAAAGTTCTTGTCTGCTACTTCACAATTTCACTGTTCATAGGATTTCTGAAAATCTCAATATAGAGAAACTAGTGGGTCCCCATGATGGACACTTCCCTAGAGCTCCAGTAGGATAGTGAGGCATAATTTCTCTTTAAAAAGAACACACTGATTTTTTTTTTCCTTGTGCCTAAATCTGTGGTTTCTAGCCACATAGAAAAGTCCATATATTCAAGTCTTAGGGATATTCTTTATAAAATGCACATGGTGAATATTTGTCTCATTCAGGGAAAAAAGGACTTCCATTTTCCATTCACAGCCAAGATTATTTTTTTAATAAAGTATCTCCTTCCTTCCAACAAAAATAAACATAAGCAGGAAGAAGCAGAAGATAAGATACTGTATTTAATTGTCCATGGGTTGAAACATTTATCTTATATAAGGGAAGACCTTTATATGCTTTTCTTTCTTTCTTTCTTTCTTTCTTTCTTTCTTTCTTTCTTTCTTTCTTTCTTTCTTTCTTTCTTTCTTTCTTTCTTTCTTTCTTTCTTTCTTTCTTTCTTTCTTTCTTTCTTTCTTTCTTTCTTTCTTTCTGTTTTGGTTTGTTTGTTTGTTTGTTTTGCACTATAGTCTTTGCAAAGTATTCTATGCAGGTAGAACATATTTGTGAATGATCATTTTCTCTTCCTCTTAGCTGAACCACGGTATTTTGCTTCAATACTCTTAGAGAAGTGTACTCTATTTTAGAGCTTAGTGGTTGCACTATTCAAGTGGAAACACTCTGTCCTTGTCTCTGTTGAGAATGTCAGAAAAAAACAACAGTTTCAACAAGGAGACAAAGAAAAACAAGAGTTCATAATGTCTTAACGTTTTGATGGTGACTCCAGTTTTGAGGAAAGTCAAACCAGAAGGTTCATAGTCCCTTAAAGAAGAAACTGAGTTGGGTTTCTCATGTCAATCCCACTCTAGTTATAAGTGCGATGCATTTGTTTGTTCATTTCCACATACTGCATGAGCTGCATATGGAAGTTATGACAACACTGAGTAACCTAGGGCAGGAAACTCTGTTTTGACAATATACATCTTCCATACCTTCAAGTTAACAAAACTGGAATTACCCAAGGCATTTTACTGCCCAAATGCTGGAAACTAATAGGGTAACAGGTAAAATTGGTTCTTCTTGAATTTTGGTTCTTAAATAAAACAGTTCAGTAGCTTAATTTTATTATAGTATTAATATCAAATTATTTACTGAAATAAGTAAACTCAGACAGAGAAGAAAGAATATTATTCTAACATTGCCAAAGTTCAAGATGTGGAGTTTGTTTCCTTGTCTACACATCTCTCTCTAGGTTATACTTTAGGTATTCCTGAATACATAGCAGTTATTCCTATAAGAAATTAATATTAGCTTATTTAACTAATCTTGATATTCAACCTGATCACCTTACTATCCTTGCTTAGCCATCTCCTCCTTTTGAAAGTTCTACATGCTATTTTGTACCATTTCTACCTGTTCCTTCAGGATTTTAATTTTACCCAGTCTTTTCTTTTTAAATTTTATTTTTTTCCCAAAGTAATCTTTAAATAGCCCAAGAAATGCGAAGTAGCTCCAAGAAGAGGACAGTCTCTTGGTCGAGGTATGTACCTAAGCAGTGGTAAGGGAAACCAGATCAACCACAGCTGAAGTCTAATCTTCAAGGGACTTTATAAGAGATTTGACTGAGTACTTGGACTGTAATGTCTAACCTTAGAAAAATGAGGACTTTCTTGAAGTTCAACTATTTTTTTCACTTACTCTGAGAGTTCTTGCTTAATCTAACGTTCCTTGTGGACCCCATTTCAAAGTGTTTAACTATTTCCCAGTGATCATATTCACCTTGTGAGAGGTGTTTTGGTACCTTATTCTTTTGACCAAAATCACAGAGCAAATGTTTGACTGCACTGTAATTTCTGTCTTGTATGCCCTAAAGCCTGTGCTTGATGGAGATTTAAGTTTTTCCTGGGACATTGCTCAGGATTTGGGCTAAGGAACTTTGAGGCAAACCTCTGTTTCATGATGGATGTATACTCTAGTGCAGAGTTACACAGTCCTGTGCCAAGAACATATGTGTTTAAGTCATGGTTATGGACCCAAACACCTGAATTGTGTGTCAACTAATCTTCAGTACAGATCACCTCTCACATTGTCTCAACTCCTAAAATGTAAAAAAAAACCCCAACTTTCAGATAGCTCTCTGTAGCTTTCTAGAAGCTAAGCAAAGAATTAATTCTTTAATAGTTTTGGATATTTGCTTCAGCTTTGACCTTTAGTACTCCTTGATTTATACCTTTGGAGTCACCCTTGAGCCTTGTCTGATACAGCTTTCTGATATGAACAACTGATGGTTAAAATGTGAGCACAGTATCAACATCACTCACCATGTTTGCAAGCAGTCATAATTTGCAACCACAAAAGGGTTACCCACTAAAATTTCAGTAATAGATTTCAAAGAAAATTATCATATGCTTAAATAAAGAATATGCTTAAATGTGTCTTAAAACCTTGGCTGAATAAAAATACGTGCAAAAGATCAGACTATCCTGAACCCTATCACAGACTTCCCATTTTATTTTGGTCTCCTCAATCCTACATTATTCATCTAGTAATTCCCTACTTCATCCCTTTAAGGGCAGTAATATTTTCACTACCTTTTATTTTCATTCCTTACTGTAACTGTCTTTTTCTTAGTGTTTACATGGTTGCTAGCACAATGGGGCCTCATTCTTGACAGACAGATTTTCTATTAATAAAAGGAAAGAAAGAACAAAAAAGATATAACAGAAAGTCATAGATGGAAATCCTCCTTAATTCATACAAAGCGTACCAGGCTGCCACATAGATATTGTACATACACGTACATAGATATAAAAATGATTGAAAACTGTTTTGGAAAAAGCGACTGGCTATGCTGATTTTTATAAACAGCTGTCAACTTCCTTGACTGCTCATAGCATACCAGGATAGATTATGATGCCTTTGCAGGCTCTGAGCTGTCATTCAGGCAGAGACTGGGTGAAGATGCTGATGCCTTAGAAATAGATTCAGATTATTACCACGATGTGGATGTGACCATTTCCTTGCTTTCTCTGATAATGTTGCAGATATTGCAATGACACACATTATCTTCACAGCTGCCAACATATTTCAAGAGACAGAGGGGGAGGGGAAAAAGTTCAGTCCTGTACACAACAGTTATTTCATCTAGAATTGAAAGGTTTCATCTCTTTATTCTCAGCCAAATAAGCAGGCAGACCGACTTTCACAGGAAATTTCTTTTGTTCCTGTAGACCCTTGTCTGTAGCACCAATGTGCTAATGATTCTGCTCTTGTTCTTACAATGAGAAATGCTTTATTCAATGCTCAGTCCCACTGGGCTAAAGAGCACTGCAAGGAAATGTCCTTTTGTGGAGGGAAAAAGGCAAGTCACGTCACCCAAGGCATACCCTTAGGAAATCAATTTGCTGCACAAGGCCTCAAAAAACATGTCACTGAGTGCCAGAGGGCAGGTCTATTAAGTACTTTGCCTAGTATAATACAGCTTTCACCCAATATGGCTTGAGATCTCCCTCCTCCTGCTAAACAAAAAATTCCAGGAGTAGAAACAGCATAGTTGTGTTAATGCAGTGCTAAGCATGTACGAACACGCATTTCCTGGGAACATAAAGCGCCTTTGAGGAGATTCATGAACCTTTCTTCTGGAACCCTTGTGCTGATAGTCAGTTTGTTGGATTTTGGGGATGGAGCAGTTCTGTTAAGGCCTGTTTGGGGGTCTCCAACATGATGTTCTCCTCTACCATAGAGATAATGCTTGAAGAATGTATTAGGCTGCAAAATTCACAAGACTGACTACAAAATAGATTAGGAAACACACAGATAAGATACACATACATAAGTATGAAATTACCCTTGCCTTTGTATAGCAGTCTGTAGGGTGATTTAGCTTTCTGAAAATCATAACTAAAAACACATCGTCAAGAAATTACTAGAAACGAGAACTTTCATCAACTAACACAAATCCAGAAGTCAGCTTTTGAAAATGAATGAATAAGTGAATAAAAACCTTTACAGTGGTCTTTATAAATTTTTGGCATTTTTCACTTCTCGCCAACAGGCAAAAAAGCCATCAGCTGCAAATAGAATCTGAGTTGCTGTCTCTCCAGTTCTTCTGGAACACTGGGAAGATGGAGTAAAATCTCCCCTCATTTTTGCTGTTCCAGTCTCCCTCTAAGGTTTCCTTATTCACTTCTTCCTCTACATCCACTCTGAAAGATGTAACAGTCATGGAGTGATGTTAAAAAAAAGCAAACAAAAATAAAAAAAAAAACCCAAACAAGCAACAAATGGACCAGAAAAGCCCCTAAAACAACCAAAACACCCCGGATATGGAAACCCTAGGATTTCATGTTGGAGAATATGTTAATAAATACATGTAAATCTAAAAATAAATAAAAGTAGTGTGTTTTTCTATTATTTTGACAATCTAACAGAAAGATTATAATGTTATCCTACCGTGAAACAAAATAACCTCCCTGTGTGCACAGGAGAAAGTTGAGAAATGAGTGTTGAAAAGTACATAGCACTGGTGCTTTTAATTTATGGATACATACGCTATTATATCAAAGTAAGCTACATCCTTTATGACTTTTAAACATTCACACTATTTCAGGTTGGATTCCCATGAGTGTGAAGAGTGTGACATTATTTTCATTGCTGTTCCACATCATTAAAGGCAACAAAACTCAGAAACATCCTTTAGCAGCTCTGCTTTCTGACTTTCACTGTTGTATGGTCCTTGTGTGCATTAATAATGAAAGCAGCAGGGAATTTTTCACTTGCAACAGAAAAAGAACAGACAAAAACCAAAACCAAACAGAAATGAAAAAGAGATAGTAAGAGAAAGATTAAAAAAAAAAGGCTGTGTGATTGCTTAAAGAATTCTAAACACAGCTTTCTCCTGACACACTAATGATAATTCACAGCTCAATCTCCAGAATGAAAAAGATTCAATGAACTAGGACAAGCAAACTCTCTGTGGATGCTTTTGATGACTCTAATTATCTTTTGATGATCACATTGATAAAGGTAATATTGGTGAAATATTCTTAGATTTCTGAGAGGCATTTGATTTTGTAATGCTTATTTTTTAAAATTAGAATCATAATAAATGAACAGATTCTATATTAAATGGATGAGAACATGATTACATCACACATCAAAGCTTTTTGCTTTGTTACTGATTTTCTGAGGAGATGGAAACTGAGTCTACCTATGTTCCGACGTATATGTACCTTTAACCTTCAGCCTGCTGAATCTCCTGCCTATGGTTAGTGATACTGAAAAGTTATAAGGAAAGTACTATGTCTGCTTTTCTATATACTATCCTAGAACACCACCATGATGTCCTCATAGAGATCTGCTAGAAGCCCTGGAAAGGTGCCATTGTAGAACCAGGTTTTGTACTTTTTGAAGACCTAAAGACCCCATGTTGTCTCAAGGAAGTTATTTAGAACTTTAGAAGGCCAATCGATATTTGAGACTTGCTTTAGGATGGGATAAATTGCTCACTGCAGTTTGCTATGAAAAGAGCTTCATTAGCAATTCAGTTTTCAGATAACCAGAGTCATCTGAGATGAAACCTACTCATCTTCTCTCATTAAGAACTATTAGAGTAGCTGTTCCTTTAAAAGAATATAACTTTTTCCCTTAAAAATGCAGTTACTAAAGTCAGCCATGATAGTAAGATCTTGACATTTTCTTAGGTACTTAAATGATAACAGAACTGCTCATATTGAAGTTACATCCTAGTTATAAGCATCAATTCAGATTTTTTTGCAACGAGACACTAGACAAGACACAAAAATTCAGGAAATGTGTCAAACTTTTTGTGATTTGATCTAAGTATTAATAACTCACGTTGCTGAAAATAGATCTCAGACTAATAATTTGAGTCTGTTTCAGCTTCTGGTCCAGTCTTTTTTCTTTGTCACGTCTTCCTCTGTTGGTTAGTGAATTGTTCGAATTTTAATCAGAGCAGTGTGCCTCAGCCCTTAGCAGAAATTCTCTTACCATGAAAAATAAAAAAAACAGTGCCATCTCACTCCCAGTCATTTCTTTCTTCTCTGACATGTTAAAAGTTAAAAATGAAAGAAGTTTATGTTACCTTGATATCATCATCACTGGGGTTCAAGTGCAGGTTTTTGATTTTGTTTTTCTTCAGTATCTTCTTTTCCTTTGCATAATGCAAGCAAATTTTTGGCTCATGAGATACTTGAAACAGACTTTTTTTCCTGACAGTTGTATCTACACAATAAAGGAAAGTTTAGAATTGCTTATATCATTGTATTTCCCCAAGGTGTTTAAAACTCGTCCAGTCCAGTCCCCATTTGATCAGCAGCATTGAGTCAGAAGGACTAGTTAGCAACTGAAGTGTTGATGAGTTTATGACTCTCTGTACATTTATGCATGCATGTCTTTGCATTTACATATATGCATATATTTACATATATGTGAGTGTTTCTGATTGTGTGTGTTCTGTTTGAGGGAATATTTGGAAAAAATAAAGAAAATCACAGCTGTGCTGACATATTCCATGGTAATTGCAAAAGAATACATCTCACTGAAGGATAAGTAGCAACATCTGTAGTAATGTTTAGAGATTAAATGAATACTGAGAAATATCCAGTGCTGGAGCAGCTGCAGTCCATGCTGAGGTACTTTGCCTATTATGTAAAAACATCAAGATACCCTTCCCACAGGTGTTAGGCAGCAGCAACTGTAAGGTGATAGTGAAAGACAAAAATAGATTTTAGTTCTTTCTCACTCAATACTAACAGTAAAACCAGACAAGATCTGTGTCATACATTATTAATTCCACCCCACTGCAAGATCTTCCATTTGGCAGTGTAACATCCTGGCAAACCATATAAAGTTCTTCCACTAAACGTTAAAATCTCCCAACATGAGTCTCTTGGTAAATTGTGATACTGGTCTACAGATGTGTTCTGTGTTACAGGGACAGAAAGTTTATGAGTCCCATGTGGAAAAACAGTGAAAGAAGAGAAAACTCCAAATTTAACAACAATCTTCCCATACTTGTTAGCTCTTCTGTTAATGCCACATGCACTAAAACTGTAAGGAGTCACCAAATGATTTTTTTTTTTCCTATTTATGAATAGCTCCTGAAGAAAAAGTTTGCAATTTATCCTTGAGGCAGTATTTTTATTTTTCTAATCATGCAATGAAAATAAAATTTAGTTTTAGCTTGAATATCTCTGCCCAAAATGCTTCCAGCATTGAGAATTATCGATTACTGGATACCAATATCAATAAATGTTTACAGGTAGTTTAAAGCATTATGCATATGTCTGTCTCAGAAATGTGATTATGTGGAAAATTTCTACCTTGCTTTATAGGTTTGGCCTACAGCCATTTTATTATCATTTCTCATCAAGTTACACCCTGCCAGCTAAATCATCATCTTAGAAAATCTCAGTCTACATCTGTAAATGAAGAAATTACTTCCAAGAAAATGTGATTATTCATTTCCTACTCTTTTAGTTTTGTAATGTCTCAAGGTTAAAAATGCACATTGTGGCAGTGTAGAGTTATCCTTGAGTTTTTTCCTATTACAACCCACTTACCAATGTTCACCAATAAAAAAAGTAAGAATAAAAGAGGGTTTATAGGTGGAGTTACTTTAAAGAACTCAAATGGATAAGGCATGCACATAGCAAAGGGAATTATTTAAAATAAAAATTTTATTTGTGTTTTGTGAAAACACATCAAACAGAAGAATTCTAGTGAACTTTAAAAACCAAACCAAACCAAACCAAAACATAAAGAAGGGCAAGAGAGCTTTGCCCAGTTTTGCAAAGATTATGAAAAGTATGACACTTACTGGGTGACAGCTCCAGGGCCTGTTACTTCTTGGCAGCCCACAGCTGGGGAAATGTGTTGCTTCTCTCATCAGATGACTGCTTCAGACTACATATGTCATACAGCTGCAGCCTAGGAAGCCAACTGTGCAATGGCTGAGTTGTCATTGTTAGCAGCTCATGTAAGGATTAGAAGCTGCCAACAAGAAAGCTCCAAAGTAATACTATTTTAGAACTATATTTGGTTTGGGCTTAGAGTGGACAGCTATAACTCTCAACTTGTGAGATTGTTTTCTCTAGGATGAGATCATAATCTTGCTAGGAAAATTAAAATTACCCTGACAAAATATTTTCTGATTCCCTTGCTTTGGTAGTTCTAATACACATAGCCTTTTGTGAGAAAATGTAGATCTGTTGGACAAGTGCGCTTCTGAACAAGGAGAGGATCCAAAAACAGGTCTTTGCACTTCTAGACAGTTTTAGCAATCTGATGTAGCGTGATTCAAAGGAGGAAAGTTAGGAGTTGAAATTAGCCAGAGGAAAGATGAGGCACTGAGTGGAATAGAAGAGCAGAGCGGAAAATGAGATTGAGAGAAATCATGTGCTCATTTTTTACCGCTGGGGTAAGAATGTTATTTGTACAGGAAGCCCTGTTTCTGTGGCTATACTGCTTCATTACTGAACTTGTATCTGTATAATGAGAAAATAATAAATGTAAAGACATACACAGAGGAAAGCCCATTGGCATATATTATACATATATATATACGCACATACAATATGCAATAAATACATATACAGCTATATGCACCTATTTTACATACATATCCATATTTACACATATGTATGTTTATATATGCACACACAAGATTCGATATGTAGTAATGAAAATATTACTTATTCTATACATGCCAGAAAAAACCAGCAATAATACGTGATAGCATCTCTGTTCTGATACATATGAGGAGCTGCTAACATCCCATCAGACCATAGTTCAGGGATCAACCTTTGATGATTCATATGGGAAATAACTTCAGTATATGGTGAAAATTTACTGTGCTGCACTGAGCGGATGCACAGTGCATTGCTCATGGTCTCCCATGGATTCCTCAGGTACAGTAATCAGGAGGAACGTGTTTCTGTGCAATCATCTTCACTTACACAGTAGCTCAGTGCCATATCTTTAAGAGTCAGTACAGAAGTATAGGAACTTGTCATTTTGAACATGGCTTAGTTTCCCTGTTGGAGTTCTCTCTTGAACAGGTATGAATTATAAGTACAATTACAGCTCCTGAATTAGGATGGTCTGTCAAAAACATGTCACTGTATTTATCTCAGATGTGAGATTTTAGTGTTCTGTATAAAATTTCAGAAATACAATCAGAAAAAGCCCAATTTTCCATTCAGTGAAAAAAAAATTCTTTTCTGTAAACATTTGTATGGAAATAATTTTTTTTATACTGCAGACATTTTTAGATTTCTGCAATGACCTCAGTTTCAAATGCAAGAAATGTTAAAAAGATGAGAGCTTCAGTACTTTCCAGTTACTAAACTTTTGAAATAACTTAAGGAAGAATACTTTTCTTTTGAATTATTGTAGTAAAATCCAGTAATTAAGTCTTTTGAATACAAGTAGGGAAATAATTTTTGATTCACCAACAAAAAAATAATAAATGTTTGTTATAGCTAAAATTAATGTTATTTAGAAGAATGAAAGATGAAGAACTTTTGATCAAATTAAATACTGCAATTTAGAAAAAAAAAAAGAAATTGTCATTTTGCCTACAAAACCAGCCAAAGGAAATTTTGAAGCAATATATTGTTCCAAAGTATTAAACACTAAACATTTGCTAAAGAAAAGAAAGTAAATATTTCCCATATTAGTTTATATTATTTCATTTCAGAAAATAATATATATTAATTGGGTTTTATTAGTAGTAATTATTACTTATTTTATATTGCTACAGAAAAATGTTGCAAATCTTAAGACATTTAATATAACTTGATGTCCCAATACTGAATTTTAAGCCAAGGTTTTGTGCAAAAGAAAGTGCCTGCTGATTTTCAGTAGTTTGAGGTTCACATCTTACTTATACATTTTTTGAATGAAAGATGGAAACAAACATGGGGCCTCCTGCTGTTTATATTAGTATATTAAATTGCAGGGAAAAAAGTCTTCCTACTACAACTACAGGGATTATACAGAAGTTGGCTTCTTGCTAACACTTTTGAAGACATGTCAGAAAGTGTGAGCATGGACAAGAAGAAGAAATAAAAAGGACTGTCTCTTCACCTCTTCTACTTGGCAGGGTTACTTGAAATTCCAGGCCCTGATAGCATATTTAGATGTTCAGCCTTGAATAGCAAAATCTTGAGCATGACTGAGAAAGTTTGCAGTTGTCCTGGTTTCCTACAGGTGGAGTCTTTGCTCCCCATCATCTTCCATAGGCTGCAGGGGATTGTCTTCTGGCGTCTGGAGAACCTCCTTGCCCTCCTTCTTCACTGACCTTGGTGTCTGCAAAGTTTCTTATATCTCACTCCTTTCAGGAAAAAAAAAAAAAAAAGGCTCTTGTGTTTTATGTTTGTTTTGGTTTGTTTTTTTCCTGCTTAAATATGTTATCCCAGAGGCTCTGCCATCACTGCTGATCGGCTTGGCCTGTTCCACAGTGGGTCCATCCTTTGAGCTGGCTGGTATTGGCTCTGTGACACCTAGGGTCAGCTTCTAGCAGATCCTTGCAAAACAGCAGTTGAGGGAGGGCATTAACTTTTCCTGAAACTTGTCAGGAGGGATGAAGGCTGGATTTTCAGGAATAAGGACTAGAAAATCCCAGTAGCTCATTTGAGCGAAGTGCCTCCAGCAGAACTGTGGCCTCATGTATCACTTAGCCAGTGCAGAAGCCAAACTTGAATGTTGCTGACTTCAACTGTTCTTTAGCAGAGCAATGAGTCTCTACTATTCACAATTATCATGACTCCTACATGTTTGATCACATCAGCTACTCTTCAGAGGATTTACCTACCTAGAATTTAAGTAGCATTCCTTAGCTGGAAAGATTTTATTAATAATTGAGTGAAACCAGACACAATTTTGCAGGGCCCAAATTCAGGTTGTCATAACAACTTGACACAGTCCTAATAATCCCATTTTTATTACACTGTTTAAGTAGAAAGAACAAGATCTATTTGTTCCCCATAAAAGCAATTGCAATCCAACCAAAGTGTGTTGTATTTGTAGATGTAAAGCACCAGTATACTTCACAGTGACATCATGTTGCTCTCAGAGTAACCCTGCTGATGTTCATGGTTTAGTTTTAATTGATACAGGTGTATCTGAGATCTGAATGTGTCAGCAAGTAACAAACATTCTGCTCTATAGGAAAGCTCTACTGTTGAAATCAGAAAGGATACAGAAATGTGAACATACTGAAAAAAGTTAAGTGAAAATAAGATACAACAAAAAATTATGTGTGTTTAAAGGCAAGAAAGGAAGGTAACAGTTCTGTAAAGCACACTGGAGTCCTTGATCTGATAGTGAGACATTTACAAAATTAATAAAAGGTCTTCATGCACCATTGATGACTTAGCCACATTTTCCGGGTCTGTATTCTTAACCTCTAAGCTGCATCTAAATATTTCAGTGCCCCACAGGACAAAGCAAAACAGATGACTTACATGAATCTGGTATGGGTTTCTCTGAAAGGACTAGACATTCAGTTACAGGTAAGGCCTGGTTTAAGGAACCTGTCTCTTTTCACTTTTGGGATGGGATTCATGTCATCTCACCACAGTCATAACTTGGATATCTAACCTAAAATGTTTCAGAGAGTTGTCACATCCGAAGGGAGACTGTCTTCTAATGAGACTGTATTTCACACCTGTAGGGAAAGAACATACCTGAACCAGGCATCTCATTTTCACATGGCAGAAGTTAGGTGAAATAGTTTCTACTCTCCGTTCCCAGTTCTTAGTTGTGACCTGGTATCTCTGTGATGTTTTTAAGCGTGAAATTTAAAGAGGTGAACCCTTGGCTATATCCAATAGATTCTCAGTTCATGTGTGCTAGGCCTTGTGGATGCAATCCCTGGTCTTGCTATAATATGTAAACTAGACTTCTGCTTTATTCCATATTGGTGTACAAATCTATAAGTGGTTAAAACTATGTGAAGTTTCAAGATAAGTTGGATTTGTGCAAATGTAGGAATGAGGGGATTTGCGCTGCATTTTTCCCTATGTTTTTAATAGGTCTTTGAAATGCTGTTTTGTTTTTCTGTCCCTTAATGTTTGGGGGCAGAAAAACAAAACAAAACAAAAAAAAACAAAATCAAAAAAATCCGAACAAGCCAACCCCCCAAATAATAGCTTTTCACTTATTTTCTTATCTTACTAATTTACATACAAACTTTTGAGACCAAAACCTTCTCATTTGTATAGTAAATAATATGTCTGGATGGTCTACACACCACTGAAACAATTCCACCCTTGCCTTCAGTGGTCTGAATCCTCACAAGAAAGTGATCTATCACAGGGACATGAATCCTAAATAATGTAATCTGACAATGCATGTAATGTGGACCAAAAATTAAGCAGGTCTTTAGATACTATTAGCATTGATCCATTCAAGTATTCAATATAAAGGCACCTAAGCTATTTTCAAACGTTGAAAAGCTCCCAAAAGCTTTTGTGGTACTACCCAAAGAAGCTAAAGGACCACCCAAAAAGCAATGCAATGAAGCGAATCTCCTGAACAGTTTCAAATTATTATAATATGATGGTAGCCAAAACTACCCTCTAAAACATTTTGCCTCCAGAGTACCAATAAAGGAAGAAGCAAGTTGCTTGTGTTCCCTTAGATTTAAAGACACTCAGTGTGATATTTGAGAATATTGAACAATAAATATCAGGTGGAATGTGACATTCTGCACAAACACAATTTGCAACAATAAAAAGAAAGCAAAATAAAAGAATATGTGTTGTTAGATGTGTTGTGCATAACAGTTTCTATATTAAAGAATTTATTGTTTGAATTCTTGATCAGTATGCAAGGTGTCAAGCAACCTCTCCTTGTTTCTGGGTATTTCAACAGTTGACAGTGCTTTTAAAAAAAAAAAAAACAAACCCCAAACCAACAAAACAAAACAAAACCCACCCCCAAAAAAATCCCAAACATGAAAACCAACCAAAAAAAGCAAACCAAAAACACTCAAAAAAAAACCCCCCAAAATATTTTTATAGCATTTGCTTTTCCTAATATCACCTAAAGTCATCGCTTTAATGACACGGTTTTCACATACAAGACTGACACGCTGATAGTAACTGATCCATGCAAATGGTTGTATTTCAGTACTGAAATACAGGTTTTGTGAAACGTTCAGTTTATATTTAGAAAATCTGTTTTTAAGCAATGTATCAGATACCAAGTCTGGCTGCCCATTGCTTGTACTTTACTGGATGATTAAAAACTGCGCAAAGGAAATACACAAAACTACTAAAGTCATAGTGTCATAGAACCATTTAAGTTGGAAAAGACCCTTAAAACATTTTAAATTGTTAAAATTTCTTTTAAAGGAAAGCACTTTATGATCATAAAAAGAAATACAGTTAATATAATTATTATTACGATTTATATTTTGTGGTTCAAAATCAGATTTAAGTAATGAAAAGTGGATAAGTAAGTTTTAATAAAATTTTATTTTTAGTTAAAAATGCGTATGCATGTATATTATATAACTAGAGTTCTACTTTGAAAGGAAAACATGGTTAAAGTAATCATTTTTTGTGTGTGTTGTTTTAAAAATAGAATTTTGGAATTTTTTCAAAATTTGATTTTTTTTGCCATGTTATTTAGCAATTTCAAAAGCAAGATAAACCTCAGAAGAGCTGTCATCTTAATGTTACTTTCACTTTGTTTTTTGTGAAGATATTTGTAATTTAGTTCTAACGAAATCCTTAGAGATTTCAAGCAAAGTTAAAAATTCTTTTCAGTCTTCATGACACTTTCAAGATGCCTTTCCTTACAGTAATGGATTGTGGAGGAAGATTGATCTCAAGATAAACTATTATTTTTTGTGAAAAACATAACCCAAGGTATAGGACAGGAATTTTCCTCCATGCGATGTCATATTTATCTCAAGTGTATATAGAAAAGTTATAAAGAGACGAAAGTTAATGTAATTTTTTCTTCCAAGGGATTGGGATTTTCATTCTATAAACATATTAGAGATGGACTATCTTCCTTTAAAATAGATTTATTCCAGATCTGTCATGTAAGTATTGTTCTATCCTCCATATTTCACAGAATCACAAAGTTGGAAAATACCTTTGAGATCATTGAGTCCAGCAATGTAGTACAGCCTGTCCTCTATTAAACCATATGGTAAGTACCTCATCTACCCATCTTTTAAATACATCCAGGGATGGTGATTGAACTGCCTCCTTGGGCAGCCTGTTCCAATGCCCGATAACTCTTTTAGAAAAGAATTTTTTTCCTAATGTCAAATCAGATCCTGCTGGTGCAGCTTGAGTCCTATGACCTCTCACTTGGCCAAACAGACCAACATCACCTATCTAAAACTGCCTTTCAGTTAATTGTAGGCAGTGATAAGGTCTCCCCTCAGCCTCTTGTTCTCCAGGCTACACAACCAGCGTTCCTTCAGCCGCTCCTCATGAGGTTTGCTCTTCAGCCCCTTCACTAGCCTTTTTGCCCTTCTCTGTACACATTCCAGGACCCTGACGTCTTTCTTGTAGTAGGGGATCAAAACTAATACAGTACTCTAAGTGCAACCTCACCAATTCTGAGTACAGAACACAAACTCTTCCCTGGACCTGCTGGCCACACTGATTTTGATACATGTCAAGATGCCATTGGCCTTCTTGGCCACCTGGGCACACTGCTGGCTCATATTCAGTCATCAGTCAACCAACACCCCCCGGTCCTTCTCTGCCAGGCAGCTTTCTAGCAAGTCTCCCCCAAGCCAGTATTGCTGCATGAGGTTATGTCCCAAGTGCAGGACTCTGCACTTGGCCTTGTTGAAACTCATCCTGTTGATCTCAGCCCATCGATCCAGCCTGTCCAGATCCCTCTGAAGAGCCTTCCTACCCTCAGGCAGATTTACAATTCCTTCCAGCTTAGTGTCATCCACAAATTTACTGAGGGAACACTCAATCCCTTCATCCAGGTCATTGATGAAGATTGAACAGAACTGGACTCAGGACTGAGCACTGGGGAACACCACTTGTGACCAACTTCCAGCTAGATTTATTTCCATTTACCACAACTCAATGGGCCTGGCCATCCAGCCAGGTTTTACCCAGCAGAGGGTGTGCTTGTCCAGGCAGGTGGTAGCCAATTTCTCAAACAGAATGCTATTAAAAATGGTGTCAAAGGCACTACATTCACAGCCTTTCCATCATCTACTAAATGGGTCACCTTGTCATTAAATGTGATCAGGTCAGTTTGGCAGGACCTGCCTTTCGTAAACACATGTTGACTGGGCCTGATGATGTGGATGTCATATGCGTGCTGTGTCATAGCACTCAAGATGACCCTTGCCATGATCTTCCCCAGTGCTGAGGTTAGACTGACAGGCCTGTAGTTTCCTAGATCCTCCTTCTGAATCTTCTTGTAAATGGGTGCAACATCTGCCAGCCTCCAGTCAAGTGGAACTTCCCCAGTCAGCCAGGACTGCTGGTGGGTGATGGAAAAGGGTTTGGCAATCACATCCACCAGTTACCTCAATACCTTTGGGTAGAACCTGTCTGGCCCCATACACTTGTGCACGTCTAATTGGCCCAGCAGGTCTCTAAACATTTCCTTCTGGATCATGGGAGTTTTGCTCTGCTCTCCCTTGTGAGACTGGATACTCAGGAAACATCTCACCTTACTATTAAAGACTGAGGTAAAGAAGGAATTCAGTACCTCAGCCTTGTCCTCATCCTTTGTCACTAATGTTCCCGCTGCATCCTCTCTCTGTTAAGATCTTATCCAATATTTCTTTATTCTTTACTGTTGGCTGAGTTACTCTGGAAAGTCACAGAGACATTGTAATGATGCCTAAAAGGCAGAGGAGAATGCTCTAAGCCATAAAATCCTGCAATTCCTCAAAGTTCACAAACACAGACTTCTCAAGATAGGAACTGTGCTATTTCTCATGAGTAATATTCAAAAAGCTTAGCCAACAGGGATGGGATTCTTGTAATCTCCAACCACAAAGCTTCCTCTGTTTTCAAAAACTGCTCCATGGTTTTTTCCTTCTTTTTTCATCTGTTTGTTATTTTTCTTCTTGTTTTTGTTTTGAAAGGATTGCTTTTCTTTATCGGACTTATTTGGCATGCAATATAATCTGCCAGCTGCATCATGTCTTCTCTGGGTACACATCAAAAACTAGTTTGGATGCCACCTGTTTGATTACTCATCTAGTGATGCCAGTTCTGATTTTGCTCAAATGTGCCATGAATGGAACAAAGAGCGACAAACATATATTTTGTTTTTTTTCTGAAAATGAAATGAAATTTAAGAAGTGATGTTAAAGAAGCCCTGATCATAACCAGATCAAATGAATACTTATACTACATTTGAAATTTTGGACCATATATCCTGGTTGATTATGCCAGAACTTCTCAAATTTCAAAAACAATTTTCTGTATCAACCTCATTTTTTCTTCAACAGTAGAATTTTTAGTACCTTATGAAAAATGCCTGTGTGTATATTTGCAAATTACTGTATATGCTTTCATTTTTATTTACATACCTTTGAATATCATTTTGGATCTTAAAATAATGGAACATTCACAAATATGACAGTAAGCCAGGCCAGTGCTAACCTCCCCAAGCAGCCAGCACTGTTGAGCTGAGTTAGCCCCAGCTGTTTTCCACACCACCTGACACCACTCCCCCATAAAAAGTGATTAAAGCCTCTGTGGTATGAAGGATGATGACTGAAATACAAATATGGAGAGGCTGAGCAGATTGATTACATAACTCTCCCACAGATGTGCCAGGGCAAGTGGTATGTGCTCACAATGGTAGAATCAACTAATGGCTTGCTAGAAACATATCCTCCGCCCCATGCCACTGCCTGGAAAACCATCCTGGGTCTTAAGAAGCAAGTCTTCTGGCAGCATGGCACTCCAGAAAGAATAGAGTCAGACAATGGAACTCATTTCCAGAATAATCTCATAGACACCTGGGCCAAAGAACACAGCACCAAGTGGAAACCAGGACACAGTATTTTTAAATAATTCTTGCATATCTTCTCAAGTGAGGTGTTTACACTATTATCAGAACAAGTAAGAGCATAGTGAAACCTAAATTAAAACTCTATTTATTCTTAAGTAAATGCTTAAAATAAGCAGTTGACTATCTTTCAAAATGCCCTTTAACTGTGAAGGGAACCTATATTCATTAGTTCATATGTAGATGCCTAGATTGCAGCTATTTGCAATTTGGTGAAATAAACTCATTCTTTCTGATCGACATCTTGATAGGGAGTTGACCAATTGCATATGTGGCTGAATTACATCATTCAGAGATTTTTAAACAGGGTGTGGGAGGAGATCAGAATAAAGGATGAATGGTTATTCCGTTATGGTCATTTTATACATTTTCAAAGCAGAGCTTAAATAGAGGTAGGATCAGTTTGTACATTCATGTAGCAACTTGCCTAGGCATATTTAGTTATATACAAAAACACCTTTGACATCCATTAAATGTTTGCCATTAAATTCAGGGAAGACTGGATAAAAGAGGAAAGATAGAGAGG
Source organism: Gallinula chloropus (assembly GCF_964237585.1). Taxonomy (NCBI): domain Eukaryota; kingdom Metazoa; phylum Chordata; class Aves; order Gruiformes; family Rallidae; genus Gallinula; species Gallinula chloropus. The sequence continues at coordinate 7,632,719 of NC_140086.1, forward strand.
TAAAAGACAAAATGAGAGTAAATGTAAGTAGTATGGGAGAGAGAGATGTTAAGGCATGTTTTGAATTTCACAAATGGTTGTGCTTAGATTTGGATGTTGGTTGATGTTTGGGTAGAGAGGTTTGTTCATTTAGATTAAAGGAGCTTCCCTTTTGCTAGTAAAGGAATGAACTTTTAAGCTTTTTAATGAGATGCATATATCATTTGATATGCATCTGGGTACTGACAATTTGCCCACTAATTATGTGGAGAATAGAAACCAATTAATTATTCAAGCAGCTTTTTTAAGAGTTAATCAACCACTGCCAATGGCTCTCTACTGCAATGATTTTAATGTCTGTCACTGTCACAGCTTATACTTGTTCCTGATAATTGAATATTATGACTGTTGGCCTCTTGCATTATGCAATTTAAGTTAGGTCTACATGAAATTTAGAGGAGAATCTTACAAGGGTTTTCTTGAAATAATGCAGGATGAAAGTATGATGTAATTAAGTGACTTGTCTTTAATTTCTCTTTTGGGAAGCTGATCAAAATTCTCTTCTGTGTTTATGGGAGCAGTAGATGAGAATGAAATTCTGTACTTCAGGTCAAGGTGGCTTTTATTATCAGCTCCTTAGGAGGAGGAAAATCTTGTAATGAGTATTTACAAAGAAACTCAGACATCTAACTCATACCACAGATTATTATCAGTGAATTGTCAATTATACAATGTAAGGTTCATAGTTGGTATGTGACGTAACTAGCAATATAATCAAGCAATTAAGTTATCATAGGGCTTCGGTATAGTTTATTAGAGATTTTGAGGAAAGACAGTATTCTTTGGTTTTCAATGAAATTGGAAACTAATTTGAGATGTTACCAATGTAACAGAGCTACAGATGTGTAAACCCATTCAGTTCAAAGTATGATTGATTTCTTTATTTCAAAAAGAATGCTCGTTGTTCTTTTGCTTTAGTTCCAGTCTTAAATCAGTCTTAAATCTGCCTTACACAGGAAGGGCACAGATACAAATTATTCTTTAATATTCCCTGGTACTGCTACACTTGGCTTATTTTATACAGCTGATGCACTACAATCTCTGTTTATTGTATCATTTTTTTTTTTTCTTTTGTTACCTTGGATTGCTCTGTTCCCTGGATTTCTCTATTTTTTACTCTACTAACAATGCTAAACTGTAAAATCATGAAGGCTGGGATTATAATTTCATTATGAGTGTGAATTGTCCCTAGTATTTGTAAGAGTATGAAAAGGGGAGTATTTGGAGCAGGCACCCATGTGCCTGGTGATGGCTACCAGGGTGGGGTGGGATGGGGCATCATCCCCCATATTGGGATGTGTGTGGGATGCCTATGTATTCACCAGCAAACCTGAAGCTGGATCAGTTCTCTACTAGCAGGATCTGAGGTCTAGCAGGCAGAGGGTTCTATGCTGGTATACACAGGAGAGGAGTGGCTTATGCGTGCACCACCACGAGTGATCTTCTGTCTCTGCCAGACAAAGATGAGGAGGGGACTTGGCTGTCTGTGTTTCTGTTGTAAGTCAGCCCTTTGTATAGATGCTGTTGAAGGTATTGCCTTCTCTGTGAGAATCTGTGTGATCAGTCATATCAGTGTCCTGTGTGTTTGTCTCTCGGCCATGTACTCTGCTTTGTTACTGGGTAAAACTGCAACTTGGAAAGTGACAGCCACATCCTTCAGCCTGGGCAGAGAACCCAGGTCCTGGATGCCAGGCTGAGATCTAGTGGCTGGGCAGCAGGGACCAGGGCTAGAGCATCTGGAGGAGGTGATCAAATTTCTTACATCACTTAACAATATTATGGCAACAGCTGTTAACATGTTTTTCTACATTAAATGAATAACTGCTGTGGGAAGACAGACCCAGAAGTCCAGTGACAGAACAATGTATTTATGCTAAAATCAGAGAGCCACATTGTGTGTGTATATATACACACAGACTGGGACTATATGGGAGATTGATATCACAGGCCAGCCTCAGAACAGCCACTTTCTTACAGCTGTTGATGATACATTTATTTCTGAGAGTACTGTTAAAACATCAAGAATTCCCTGAACTGGCATAACAGTAACATAGCTCCAGTGTACGATGTGAACTGACAAGGCCTGTGGGTTGTAGAAGGAATTAGAAGTAGAGAAGTTGAACAGAAAAGAATAGACAGTTTCAACTAAAAACCTTTTCGGAAACTCTAAGAGCAAATCAGATTAACTGAGGCTATTTATGGTGAAAGACAAAGACACTGACTTCCTTAGACAGCTGATTAAAATCTCAGTCATGCCTACATTTTTCAGTTTAAATTTCATTGTTTACATGTGAATAAATCACTCATTTTTGAGGTAAGTAACTGTTTGATTTACCATAAATGCAATTAATTTTCACTTGCAGTTAATGGGCTGTTTTGCCCATGATAGTAACTAGTAAGTTGCTTCCCTGTTGAGAGAAAGGAAATTAAGCTGGGCCTGGGAAAGGTAGAGGGAGAAGTTTATTTAATGTGTGTTTCTCACTAGCTGAATCTGTTTTCATTGTCAATAAATTGAATTAATTTTCCCAAAGTCAAGTTTTTCTTGCTTGTGATAACAACTGGTAAATGATGTCCTTGTCTTCATCTTGACTCACAAGCTATTTCATCCTATTTCTCTCTTTTCTCTTGAGGAAGGGAGTGAGAGAGGAGCTGAGTTTGGCCCTTATCCACCACACAGCCCTTTCTGGATCTAACATTATAAATAACAATAACACGGAAATCTGCATACATTTGGAATGCTCAGCACTCAAAATAATCATGTCACATTAATATACATTAAGTATAATATCTGGAATCCTTTTTCAAGAAACTGCTTTAAATGGTGAACTCTCCCTCATGCATAAACACTAGGTGGATGAGGGGTCTTACTTGTCTTATAGCTTGTATGATACATTAACATTTTTTAATGGGCCTAATTTAGACAATCCAGTTCACCCAACTCCATTTGCAAATTCAGTATTTATTTTCCTTTCACTTACGTGAATTTCTTGTCACCAGCAAGCATGATGCTATAAAAATTATTCAGATGTTCAATAGCCCACTTTTTTTACAGTGCTGTGATTAAGAAAACATTTATGGTATATTTCATAATTAGAGTGATCTCAAAAGAAAACAGTAGCTAAAATTAACACAAAAGTTTTCTAGAAAGAAGAAACTGAAAAGTCTAGTTGTTTACAAAATGAAACAAAGGGTCCATGAGGCAGATAATAATAATAAATCATCAAAAGTTTTAAATAAAGTATGATCCAGAAAGATCTATTCTGCAGGTATTTGAATATAGGAGGACAATATTTGATGGTGTTTACAGGGTCATATAAATTCATATTCCTCTTGTGAAAAATGCCAAAAATTTCCTATTGAAGAAGGTGGAACTCATCATACTCAAAAACAAGATAACAGAAACTGACAGTTTCTTGTAACTGATCTATTGTAGTGGTACTCTTATTGGTGGTTAGAGACATCAAATTAGAGATCAATTACTTGTATTAGTTTTTAGACGTCTATTAGAAATTTTGCAGCTCAAATATACTTTGTGCTGTCACAAAAGTAATGTTTTGAACTTCGTTTTACAGCATAAAAAGTGTTAAGACACCTCCTAAAGGAAGTCAGTATATTTCACGCTTTCAGCGACTTGATAAGGCATCTTCTTTCCGCTGTGGAATGCATTTCTTTTGCAGTTCCTTTTTTCTCTTCTACCTAGACCATTTAATTTCAGTGATAAATTGACCAAATGAGTGTTATCGAACAGAGCAAGGATACAATATAAAGTTGAGAATCTATCAATACAAAGCTTTTTACGAGCAAAGAAACAAAACTGCCTATTAGTTTTTCTTACGTATTTTCTCAGTCCCTGGAAAGCTAGGGAAGAACTGTCCTTCAGAATTTTTGAAATAAGGTTAAAAAACATTACTTACTACTCTGTATTTTCCATACTTGCTGGATGTTAATTTATACGATGTTGTAAATACATATTGCACTATTTCAATCTGGTTTATATCATTTGCTTTTGTACTTTACTGCAGTAAGAAAGTGACTACTAATGTATTCATATTGCACTACTACCTGGAAACAATCAAGCATATAATTCAGTCATTACACACTGTAATAAATATCAATGCAATTTTAAAAGTGAAGAAATAAATCTGTCTGACTAATATTTCTCTAAGATGTGTAGAGATTTCTGGTGACAGTATATGTATCTCCAACCTGACTGAAATCTATCTTTATTGGATGAATGGGCAATCTGAACTGTTATGCTAATATGTCCTTCAAGAAAGTTGAGACAGGGGAAGAAAAAAAAAAAAGGAAATGTAACATTGTCTATCCAGAACTATATTGCAAATGGTTTTGCTTTCTAAATGAAGGACCTAAGCTTTAAGATCTTAAATCTACTTAAAACAATGTATTTGTATCTTTTTTATATAAAAGGTGAATTCTAAATTGTCTTTCCAAGCCTTGGATTCTAAGGACAAGACACATCAATTGGGATTTTCTTAAGAAAAAACAATATACTTTAATATCCAAAGACCAAATGGCTTGCAAACTATATGAATGAAAGACAGATACATGAGTAGAATAATTCTATGTTAAAGAATTTTTTTTCTAGTATCTGCGCAAATTGTACATTGCTTCCTAAGATTCTGCAAGAAAAATCTGTGCTATAATAGCTGAAGACAGAATGTTCCAAATCAAGCAAATGTATAAAATGTATGAGATGAGCATTGAATTAAGTATATTCTTACAATCTAGTGATTTTCAAGATTGTGACTCATCTACAAGTTATAAGGCACCTGTAGTAACTGCTGCTGTTGGCAAAATGCATTAAAGCTCTGTAGAGGGTTTTATGTTCACGCACATCATAGTATGGATATGAGAGTTACTGAGCTCCATTCATCTACCTCTTTAGGAAAAGCTAAATGGTTTTACCTCATTTATGTCTCATATGCATCAAACCAGAATTTGAATGCAATAAAGATCATTCATTCTGAAGATGGTCAGTGCCTGTAGCCTCAGAATTGATTACGTCTTTGTTCAGGCTGTAGGCAAATGTTTAGCCTGCTGACTAAGTCCTGATGTGAGGTTAAGCGAACCAAACGGATGTGGGAAAGTGCTGGGTAAAACATGAGAAATTAACAGATGTGACAATAACAGCGTGGGAAATTGATAAAAGTTACAGATAATGCCATGAATTTTACGAGTGGTTAAGGGATATTTTAATGTGAAATGTCAAGGCAAACTGTTTTTTTTTTTAACCCATACCACATGAGATTAAAAACATTTTTGCAGTCAAGGGACTGAGAGAGAAAATAATTTTCCTTGGCTTAAGAGAGAACAGCTGGCCAGACAGCTCAAGAACCATGATGTCACTGTGCTGGTGTCCACTGCAGAGCTCCAGGATTTCAGAGCCCATTGCAGCTGTCTATGCCTTCAGAATGTTCTTATTGTCTTCAGGATGTGTGAAGTCCAATGAGGTTAATTAATTTCAAGCAGTGAATCATACTAAAGTTAACCATCTAAGCTGACCTACTTGTATCTTTGCTCTGTAGATAATGGAGTAATACAGGGACCAAAGACCAATTTTTCTAAGATAGATGTACAATATAGAGGTGATAAATCACCAGCCAGAAGTTTTTGTTTCAATGTACATTCCTGAATTACGGACACAATGTGATACAGGATAAAACTAGGGTCTTTGTATACAGATGCATGCAGCTAATATTCTCTTCCTTATCTTTTTATTCATATTACACAGAATCACAGAATCACAAGGTTGGAAGAGACCTTTGAAGATCATCGAGTCCAACCATTCCCATCCTAAGATAAACCATATCCCTAAGTACCTCATCAACCCTTTTTTTGAACACATCCAGGGAAGGTGACTCAACCACCTCCCTGGGCAGCCTGTTCCAGGCCCTCACAACTCTTTCAGTAAAAAATTTTTTTCTAACATCTAATCTGACCCTGCCCTGGCACAGCTTCATGCCATTTCCCCTTGTTCTATCTCCTGTCACCTGGCTGAAGGGACCATCGCACACCTCTCTACAACCTCCCTTTAGGTAATTGTAGGTGGTGATAAGGTCTCCCCTCAGCCTCCTCTTCTCCAGGCTAAACATCCCCAGCTCCCTCAGCTGTTCCTCATATGATTTGCCCTCCAGCCCCTTCACCAGCCTGGTTCCCCTTCTCTGCACTTGCTCAAGGACCTCAATGTTCTTCTTATGGTGAGGAGCCCAGAACTGGACACAGTACTCGAGGTGCAGCCTCACCAATGCTGAGTACAGGGGCACAATTACCTCCCTAGACCTACTGGCCACACTGTTTTTGATATAAGCCAAGATGCCCTTGGCCTTCTTGGCTGCCTGGGCACACTGCTGGCTCATATTCAGCCTGCAGTCAACCAACACCCCCAGGTCCTTCTCTTCCTGACAACTCTATTGTAAGCATTATGTCTTCATTATTACTTAAGATCACAGTCAATGTTAAAGTTCCTGTCTCCAAGCTTTTGTGTAAAAATGGATGTAATTGAATATATTATACTACTAGGCCTGGGTTTTACATCACATTTCAGGTCACAGTCATTGACCAGCTCTGTTTTAAGGCATTAGGCTCAACCTGCAGTAGCTGCTCAGAGCTGAGAAGTTCTGTTGAAAATTAATAAGGATTGCTTTGCCTTCCAACTGCCCCCATCAAGTCCTTCTGAAATATATTTCATAGAATCATAGAACGTGTAAGGTTGTAAGGGACTTTTAGAGGTCATCTAGTCCAATCCCTCTGCAATAAGCAGGGACATCTTCACTAGATCAGATCTCTCAGAGCCCCATCAAGCCTGGTCTTGAATAGCTCCAGGGATGGGGCCTCCACTATGTTTCTGGGCAACCTGTTCCAGTGATCCACCACCTTCATAGTGAAGAACCTTTTCCTAATATCCAACCTAAATCTCCCCTTTTATAGTTTAAAACCATTACCCCTTGTCCTGATATTTGCAAATCACTGTCCTGCTCCTTGTCTTGGGACTGGAAATTTTGCCAGATACTGTGTAACGTGTAGTAATGTCAGAAAATTTTCTTCAGCCCTGGGTTTGCTGTCATACAGAGGACTACATGGAGAAAGAAATAGTCCAGAGACCCATTTTTTTAGGGTGGTTCTGCTTCCTTACTGTATAAGAACTTTGGAACAATCTTGGGTGTTCTGTACATAAATAAATTAGCGAGATAAGGAACCATTTCCAGCTTAAAGATAACTTGTGACAAGCAACTTGAGTATCTTGGTGTAATTGAAACAAGCTTCTAGACTGGTTATAAATATCACTGCAGACATCAATTTTACTTTAAGTGCATTGAAAAGGAAGTAGAAATTTAATCTCCATTTAGTCTTGGAATAATGTATTCCTGCTTTTCTTCACTGTAGGGAAGAACAAAAAATTACAGCATGGTAAGAAATGTGAAACTGGAAGTGTTTTGAGTGATTGAGTTGTATGAAGAGATCTCTATTCTAGCTGGCTTTCATCCCTTACCCAAACAGAAAATTCTCATCCTTCATTAATGAACTTTTTCACACGCTGTCTATGATTTCTGGCCAACTAACAATGTAACTATGAATACAAGTAATTTTAAAGTTCTGTAATTTTCTTATTGCAATTGTACTAGTAGTCAAACTTTCCTCTCAACCTGGATCCACAAAAGTTAGTAGAAATGCCCCACTGACATTTAAAATAAACCCTACAGCAAATATAAGAGGATCACTTTACAATAAAACAAATTTCAGATTTTTGCCATCCAAGCCTTACTGTAGACAAGCTATCCTTGTCTACCTCCATTAGTTTGAAAATCTCCTTGCTCCATTAAGGAAAGCTTAGGAGAGCAAGGATGCTGAATCTTTTATGATTTTATGAAAAAGTAATACTACAGCATTGTGTCTTTGAACATATAAAAGAGCCTGGGAAGGATTTTAAATATGGATGCCTGTATATGTAAACACAGAGGTCTACCTTTAGCTTTGTGATCAAAATATTTTCCTGAAAACTGTACTTCTAAAGTATAGAATGATAAAAGCAGAAAAGACTTGGTTAAGTATAACTGTAAAGGAATATATTTGAGACATACGTGCTCTGTATCCTGAAAAGACTTCCATTCTGTCCTGATTATCGGACACGGTCTGAAAAACCAGACCAAAACAAACAAAAACCCAAAAACAAACCCAAAAAGCTAAACCAAACCACAAAATTCCACACCCAAAGCCTTTTAACCTTAAAATGCCTTGTCATTTCTTGTTTGTGGAAAAATGAGCTGTCTTCAGTACCTGTAGTTAGTCACTGATAAAGAGTTCATCCAGACCAGTTACAGAGTCTCCTCTTACAAGTCTGATGACATGGGACAATGACTATGAAATGGAAACAATAAAATGACAGGATTGTGATTTTTTGAGCTTTCCAAGGTACTGAATTTCAAGTTAATGCTGCTGAAGGGTATTGTGTTACCTGTCACAGCACAGTCCAGCTTTGCATACTACTCATGAAATATTGAAAAACAAGACAAACCACCAGTTTTTATTGACATGACTGTTCCATTTGCTGAAAGCATAAATATTTATGATCAGTCCATGGGTAGCATTGTGAGGAGGTATGTCTCCAAAACAATAGAGATAGGGATGTCTTCCCAACAGAGCCTTTACCTCAGCCTGGACACTGAAATGTGTGCAGACACGTGTCTTGTCTCATTTCTGACCCAAAAAGATACTTCTTCAAAGAAAATTACGTCAGGTTTGGGAATCTGTTGGCACAACCAGGACAATATTTTTTAACTCTGATATATGAGCATTTGGTATTGAATTTTAAGGATTATATATATCTACAGGTTAATTACTAGGCAGTGGGCTATGTTCTCTAGCAGTTTGTACATGTGTTATTGTTATTTGTTGTTTCTATTATGATAAAACACAGAGCCTGCACCTGAGAGTAACACCATGGAAAGTAATATTCAGGCATAATAACAGCTTGCTTCAGAGAATTTGCAATTAAAGAATTAGATAGCCAAGTACAAAATTACGATCCTTAAAACTGTACTTTAAAAATTGTTCAATCCTTAAAATTCTTATAATCCTCATCTAATGCTGGAGTTATTTCATCATTTGTTTTTTTTCTCCCTTTGTACTTTCATTTCAAGGATCTTGTGGAACATTCTGTTTCTAAGAGAAATTTAGGATTTTTTTGTTCTTAGCCCACTCAAGCTGCTGTAACAAGAGGTGACTCTGTTTGAGTATGTGTTCTCAGTTCAATTGCCTAAATGTAGGATTCATGTGTTGCTAAAGGTACCTTTGGGTATTTAAAGCATTTACATTGAGCTGGAAAATAATGTTCTATACCTAGAGAAGAACCTAGAGAAGAATTAAGTTATTCTGCAACAGCAGCTGGAGACCAGCCAGGACATACATATACATACACATACACACACACACACATCAAGGGAGGGAGACATTGAGAGAGACAGCAAGCATGAGAGTGCATTTTGTAAGGTAGTAGATGCATATCTTTCAGCAACTGACTGGCTGATCTACCTGTGTTTGCATTGTACTACTTACTACTATCATAGCTTGGTGAGCTATGCAGATCACCTAAAAGTAGACATACAGGTAGACATGATTCATATAGTAAACATGTGTCTAATGTCATTTTAGGTGACCTGTGTATCTTATCTGTTCCCAAAAGTCTCATCCAGAAGGATGTAGGTCTCTTGAACTTCCTGTGTCAGATACATGAGCCTTGTGCAGATGTTGCAGATTTCTGACAGGGTACACGTCACCAGATTCCCAACTTCAGATAACAGACAGGAGCTCATGTTAGCTCAATATCTGACTGGATTTTCAACATAAACTGTATTGACATGATATCCACTAATTGAAATGGAGTTTTTATACACCTACTGCCTTTACAGATATCCAAATTTAGGGGTTCAGACCGAGTCTCTCCCTTTAAGTCACATCCAGAAGGCTTCACATCAAGACTACTGGATTGTAATCTATCAAAAAAAAAGGCAAAGACCTCCACTTCACTCTAATCCATTAAAAAAAAACCAACCAAAAAACGGAAAACTTTCTTTCCATACAATAAATCAGGTACTTAGTACACTCTCTTCAGATGAAGCAGATCAACATGTTACTACTTTCACTTCAGAGATTCAAAGCAGTATCTCTTCCTTCCTGAAGCATATTCTTACTATCCATCTGGAAGGTAGTCTACTGTGAGAGCTAAGAAAGAAGAACAGGAGTTTATTACCCTCCTGTTTAATTTATGCTCTTGTAAAGAAAACGAAATGAATGAGACATTGAGAAAAGGAGTATGCTTTGACTCTGTATCCAAATACTTCAGTTATGAAGTAGAGGAAACCTGCTCTGACTTCTCTCCTGCAAAGAGCTTCTCTAACTTATATTACTCATCCACTTGATAAAATATAAATCATTATTTGCCAGATAACCTAAACACATCAGGTCTGTTTGTCTAAGAGCTCCTGCCCTCTATTTTAAAGATTAGCATTTGAACACAATCACTTCCCAGGATGCTCTCTAAATGACATAGTACTCTTTCTTACCTCCCACATCCTCTTTTCTCTTGTAAGGCAAGAAGCAGCACTCATTGCAGAGCTGTTTCAGAGCTGTATGTGTATGTACATTAGTTCTTTAGCTAATATGTGCTTACTGTCTAAAAAAAAGGCCAAAAAAAAGAAATCTGAGACAATTGGGTTTTTTGAAGAGTATACACGTTTTACTCAGATGATAATTTTTTTCATTAAAAGGATGATTTGACTGACATTTCTACTCTTTGCAACTTTAAGAATGAATGAAGATTTAAAAGAAAAAAAAAAAAAAGAAAATAGGAAAGTACAAGCTAAAACAAGTTTTGTCCAGGCAGCCAGCCCAGGTGAGCTGAGTTAGCCCTGGCTGTTTTCCACCACCTGGTATCACTTCCTCATAAAAGGGGCTGGTTGGGGAGGAGCACTCCTATGTGTCTTCAGGGCAGTCCAAGTGCAGCCAGGGCACTGCATTGGTCCTCACATCCTGCAGCACCCTAATCATTGGGTTTGTAAGGTACTCTGTGTTATCAGCCTGTGTGAGTGTAATTTGCTGTTATTGTTCTACTTTCACAGTGCTTTTATCAGTAAACTGTCTTTATCCCAACCCATGGAGGCTCTGTGTCTTTCTCCTCTGGGAGTGAGTGAGTGATGAGTGGTAATCAGACACTATTAGGGCTGAACCACAGATTAAACCTGTACCTGACTTTTCATATTCAAGTGACTATTTAAATTATTTTCTGTAGAATAGCATAGCAGTAACTGAAGGGCTGAAGTATCTTCAGTGTCTTTGGAAAACTTGCAAGCCGATGGTTAGGATAAATTCCTGACAGTTGAGAATTTAAAATCTGAAGCCTTTTGAGATGTGGTTGGAATTAAATCAGAGTACTCTAACCACTCAGGTGTTAGGAAAATACGTGGGTGGTTTTTCTGCCCTTATAGAGAACAAAAATTGAAAGACAGAACAGATGACACTCTTTTTGTGCAATCTGTCCTTTCAGAGAAAGTTTTAGACATTATCAACATATTTCTAAATCATTTAATTCCTAAAGGATTTTAAAAGGGAAAAGCTATTTTCTGGAACCTTATCAGTTCAGAGGCATACATCCCTGCCAAAAATGAAGTGATTCGTAGTGCCTGTGCGTGTGTAACTCATAACATCTGGAAAACTTTCAATATAAGGGAGAAACAAAAGTTCTATCATAGTAGAATTTCATTTTGAGGCTAGAATATAGGACCTAAATACAACTTTATTTCCTTGTCTTTTGTTATTTTTTTGTTTTCTCATTTTGTCATCGTGTTTTGTGCCCAAGCTGAAAATAATCAGGATTAGATAGAGTGATACTGTCTGCAGTATTAGTCATATTAGTGGTGCTTGGAATGACCAAATTTTGAAAATGTCTGTTAACAGAGGGGTCTATCCAGGGAAGTCTGGATATAACTTGCTTATGTCAATACAGTTAATTGAGGAAATGGAACTTGATAATCCATCAGTTAGTTCATCCAAACTACGGTATCTTGCCTGTGTCACACATTAACCTCTGTGATGGTGATTTAAACAGCTTGATTACTTGCACCCTTCATGCTAAAGATCTGATCTCATGGCTTAAGTGTAATGATTTTACTTGTTTGGAAATGTGTGCCTTTTAGATGCAGTTCAGTCACAGGAAGTTCCTGCTCGGGATCCACACTATTGTGTGAGCTCACCACTTCCACTTGCCAAATACAACCAATACAACCTGGAGGATGTTCATTGCCTCAGGAACTGACTAATGTATCAGAAGAAGACTGCCTGTGACAGCATGTCAGCTACAAAACCAAACAAAACTTGCTTGGAAAACACCAATATATCTAGAAATAAACATTTCCATTCAAGTGGATAGGAGAATTTGGCAGAGAAGGAATAAACCAACATATTGAAAGGCAAGAATTAGCTTTGATATCCCTGTGTGAGTAATATTTTTCTGGAATGTTTTATTGTTATTTTGAAGTCAGATATGAATGTATTATAGAAAAGGTGCATAAGAGAGAAAATTATACAAAATCTGCAAATCTGAATATATTATAAATATTGAAGAAAGCCCCTAAAAAAATTCAAGATATTTTGTTGTTGGCTGATGCCAAGAAACTCAGTGCTGCTGTAGCTAAGTGTATTCTGATGTCTCATAAATTATACATGTCAAGGTATGGTGATCATATAATTAGAAAAGCTGTACTTCTATTTTAGAAGCAGGAGGAGGTTCTCCAAGGGAGTCAAGTGTTTAAAACTTGATTCTTCATGCAGAAGAGGAAAGGAAGTCAATGTCTTCCAGTGTTTGCAGGATGTTATCAACTATCTTTACTTTGCAATGTAGTCAACTGTATAGACCAACAGATTATCCAAAGAGTGAATGAGCAGTGAATTGATTTCTCCCTAAGAAAGAGTGCCTGGGGACACGTACATACGGAATTAACAGATTCACTGATCTCGCAATTCAGTGTCTTTTACATTTATATTAGGTGAGCTTTCTTTCTTTCTACATTTATTTTTTAAAGTGGATGATTATGGCTCTGCAAGTAATAAAATTTCTTCATAACCTGAGATAGAAAGAATATTCATCTAAGAAGTAGAGAAAAGGACTGGGAGCCAAAAATCTTGAATTTTAAATCTAAAATATACACCCCCCCATTAGAGTTTCTAGTTGAGATTTTATGTACTTCTTGCAAAGTGAAAAAAACCACCCAACAACCAAGCCAACAACTTTCTCAAACTGTCTTTCCAAAATAACTTTATGTGAAGGACTGTGTCCCTCAATGAATGCCTGTACCAGCGGCCATATGTCTCAATGTTGCTGAAATATTTCACCTCCTGCTATTACTGCTATTTGTGATAAAGGGGACTTGCTAATAAGATGCTTGTAAAGGATTAAGGAAGACTTGCTAACAGCATGGTTTGAAGTGCCAAAGTGATTATGTCAGAGGTGACCTCACATAAACAATGTCTCACTTGAACAACTCTAGTGTTTCTAGTGTAGTTAGTCTTGAGTGATTAGTGTTCTTGGAATAATTTAAAGCAGACCCAGGACTGATAAGGTGGAAGCATCCTAAGCAAGGTGGTGCCTGGGATAGATAAGAAGGTAACATTGCAAGGAAAATTGTGCCTATCTGGAACAATCACAACTATGCATGTGCCAGGGGAAGGAGGTGAAAAGTTCAACCTGATGAAGACTTCAAGCCCCTCTGACAACCTTCAAGAGCCCCTGACAACCACCACCATGAGACAGTGAACAGATGCAATTGGGAAGAGTTTATGGAAATCACCTCTTGGAACTCCTTTTAATACGAAGCAGCGGCAGGTTATGAATTGAACTGTATATAACCAAGGAGAACTGCCACGTTAGTGTGCATGTCTGCAGTGGAACAATCCCCCGTGCACCCAGCACTGAACTATGACAACCAGCAACTAATGGAATTCCCCACCTGATGTGAAGTCGATTTGGACTGATGGGACACCTCATCTCTGTGGTGGTAGATATTGCAGTTTCTCTCTCTTTCTCTCTCTTTTTCCACTCTTTTCTCTTTCTTCCCCCCCCCTTCTCCTGCAAGCTGGTTGTGGGCCAAATAAAGTGACTTGAACCTTGACTCCGTTTTGAGTCTTAATTCTGTTTCTGAGAATTGCGAAGACCTGGTCATGATAAAACAACTAATTGGACATCACTCAGGAGCTAAGCTCAGCCACCTCCAGTCACCCAGAGCAATCTGAGGTTGGTTGGAATGTAAGGGGGTTTAACCTCTGCCAAAAGTAGTCTATCTGGTTGTGGATTGTGACACTTTAAAAGGCAGTAGAGTAAAAGAAAAAAAAAGAATCTCTGCTAAACACAGGGTAACTTGATTTCTTTGTAGCTATATATCTTAGTGCAATCATAAAGGGAGATATTTACTAATTTACTTAATTCCCTTTCACAGGAGTCTTCAGCAAAGAAGTTGGACCTGAACTTTTAAATGGGACCATAAATAACTCTGTGTGTTGGGTTGACTTGGACTGGATCTCAGATGCCCACCAAACCACTCTATCACTCCATCTAGTAGGAAAGAAGGAAAAAAAACAATGAAAAAGCTCACAGGTCACGATGAGGACAGGGGGATCACTCACCATTTACTGTCATGGGCAAAGCAGAGTAGACTTTGGAATATTAATTTATTGCCATTTAACAACATAATAGGTTAATTAGAAATGAGAACAAAACTAAAAACATCTTTTCCTCACTTTCTGCATACACTCAAATTCACTCCCAATTCTTTACCTCCTGCACTCCAAGCATCACAGGGTGATTTCATAACAGAAGGAAACTAGGAGGCATGGAAATAAGAGTTGGAAGTTTGGAAGGTTATCATTCTTTGTCATTGCAATATATCAAGAAAAGACTGTCTGGATTTTGGGCTGGGTGTTGAGATTCTTAAATAATGAGCCAGTGCGTGGAAAGATGTTTGGCACTCAGCACAGAGCACCATATGTAATACAGACTTGTCTCCAATCCCAAATAAGCAGCTGCCTTTATATTTATTTCTTTTTAACTGTTTACTAAAAGGAAAGACAATAATTTACCCAACGTATTCATATATCATATTCTAAGGAGAAAACTTAAAAATGCAAAGATAGCCAAGAGCAACCTTTTTTATATTCTGGACCTCCAAATAAAGATCAGTATGCAATGCCAATAAAACAGTCAGCTTATGCATTTGCCTGCTACAGGACAGAGTATCCAGCTCCCAAAAAAGCTACTGGTCCTGTGGAATCTTCTGACTGCTAAACATGATGGCACAAGGGGTCCTCAAAGATATGCTGTGAGATGACAATTTAATGTCCACTTCTGCCCTCTTCTAATTCAGGTTAATTATCCAGGACTGATACTGTTCAAATGCATGGAATCAATCTTATCTCTTTTTAGCCATCTCCAAATTAGGTGGAAAAGCTATTAATCTAGTTTCTATACATAATCAGTAGAGAGTGTGAGAGCTTCCTTCAGAAAGTGATTTGTGGCATCTATCTGAAATGTCTTTTTCAGGAAATACTCCTTGTTCTCCACAGGCTGCAAAAGGAAGCTTAGGCTGCAAGTTTAGGACTAGTTGCCAATTACTGGATGCTTAAAGTAGGTGAAGTGAACCTGCTAAGTTTGTATACCACTTTGAAGGTAAGACTGTACCATACACCTAGCTAACTGGGATGAGTAACAGTGAACATATTGCAATACTGTAGAAAACTGTAGTTCAAAAACTTTTTGAGTTCACACTGTGATGCCTGTCTGTGTTTACTAGCAGCTTGAATTCCTAGTTGGTTGTTTACACAACTGTCTCTACTGTATCAGTAGAAATAGCTATTTCTATCCCAGGTATACTACTCACACCTTAAATGTCCCAAGGAATTGATTCCCCTCTGGTATCCCTCTTTCACCCCTGTGCTTTTCTGCATTAATTGAACCTCACCATAGAATCACAATATCATTGTGTAGATCAATAGACTCAATAGAATGACACATTAAAGTCTTGTGAACTGAATATTAAATAAAACAGTCACCAAAGCTAATTTGTATTAGTATCATAAATACTTGTATAATCAAAAGTTTAAACAATGTCAAAATACACTGTTCTGTACTTGTCAGTCCTGCTCTCATGTAATTGAAGAAGGGTTGGACCCAACTCTCCAGAAATAATTTGAGCAAAACCACTCATGCATGTGTTGTGGAACTTTAAGACCAACAAAATAAGGTTTAATGGAGTTTGGAAAAAGGTAGAACAGTCAAACTGAACAGGGAACTTATTTTACAAACTCTTTGGCAGACACTATTTATTTACAGGTCCAGGATTTCAGTTGGGATCTAAAGCCACACAGTGTGTGACTGAATAGAAGTTTAGAATGGTGAGACAAAACGCACATAACACTCATCTATAAGATGACAACACCCAGTTGCAGTAAGTTACTTTGTATGGAGTCCTGATCAAAGGGAGGATTTCCAGTCACAGCCCTGCTGCTCTGAGAACTGTTCAAAAGGGGTCTCTGGTGAGGATCCTATTTATACCCTTGGTTGGATGTGAACTGTGGTCATAGTCACATGCGGCTTCTGTTGGTGGATGGGTCTCCTGGGTGGACTTACTGGCTGAGATGGTCTTTGGTGGGGTCAGTTATCTAACCTCCACTGCTGTGGGTACATGCCCACAGCATATGTGATTCTTGCTGAACTAGTCACGACTTCCTCCTGTGCTGTTAGACACACAAGGTGGGTGGGGAGTGCTGCCACAGTATGTGCTGCTTCTGAACAGAGCACTGTGTATGGGGTATCTATCTCTGCACATGAGCATAGAGTCCAGTTCTTTTCATGAAGAACAAATACCAAAAAATAAATGCAAACTCATGCTGTGTGTGTCCAATTAAATCAGGAAGTGTCAAGCAGGGGTAGCACATGTCACGTCCCTGCAGTCTGCCTTCAGGACATTTGAGAAGATTCTCAGGAGTACTAAAGCACTGTATCATTCTGCTCTGTATTTCGGTTTTGTAGCATGTGTAAAAAAGGAAAGCAGAACTTGTTGTTTTGCTACTTTTCCTATTGTGTTCAAAGAAAAGTGAGTATACGTAATAAGCATCAGATTATTAAAACATTTATCTATGGGTTTCTGGGGAATTTTTATTGTACTCCTTGATGTGTACAAGTTTGTGCTGAAATGCTAAAAAAACCATAAATGGACATTGGGCAAAGTGCTCCCACCATAGTAGTTCTAAAATGAGTCTGGGAAAAAAAAAGTGTGGAAATGAAATTGCAGTGTGGAAATTAAAAGGGAAGAAAAGAAATTTGGAAAAACTTCAAAAGACATTTTTGTTAGCCGGAGAAAACATAATTAAATCACATTGCAGACAGGGTTTTTACGGTCTACCTAGAAGTTAGTGTTTGAGATTATTTAGTCAACCTTTGTAGTACTTTTTGGAAAGCTGAATTTTGCTCATCTCAAAAATCCTATCACTTTTGTCCTATTGCTTGTCATTAGGGAGAAAAAGTCAGCCCCCACCTCTCCACAACCTACTTTCAGGTAGTTAGAGCGAGCACTTTGATCTCCTCTCAACCCCTTCTTCTCCAGATTAAACAACCCCAGCTGCTTCAGCTACTCCTCACAACACATATTCTCCAGTCCCCTCACCAGCCTTTTTGCCCTTCTCTGTACATGCTCCAGCACCTCAATATCTTTTCTGTAGTGAGGGGCCTAAACTGAAATGCAAGTCCATATTTACCATCAGGATAACTTTTAATGGGAAAAACCTGTCCAGCTATTCTGGATGCTAAGAAAAAATAGTAATTGGGATGGATAAAAATTATTTCTTAGTAAATTGTAGACTCCATTTCTACAGAAATTAGGAAGGAGACCACACACTTACATTTGCATGTACAAAAATAACAGAAGTTTTGTTTGCAGCGCAAAAGATTTATGCACCTTAATGGCAGCCTAGAGTTCAAGATTTCAAATAAGAGTTTTATTATTGCTCTTTTAATTTTGAAGTCCAGGTTGTGGGTTTGCTCATCTGCAGATTTTGCTCTAGTTCTCTCCTTTTTGCAGCAATCCTATTGATTTAACCTTCTATTGTTATTGCTCAGTAAACAACAGACCAGGATAAAACATTAATCAAATACACTGATTTTTTCGTTTCATGAATCCACATTAATTGAAAAAATATGTGTATGTCTCTCTTTGTTTATAGGTATATATTATACATTTATATTTACATTGATACTTATATTATTTATATCTATATTTCTGGTGAGCATGGTTTGAAATGCAACATATTTTAAACCAAACCATTCATTTATGTTCATTGAGAAAAATACCCTGATTTATTTTCTTTAGTATTATTATGTGCACTACACTTTTAAATCTAAACTGAACATGATGGAACAGTTTCACACAACCAACCTCTTTAAATTAGCCAATAATACATAGGAAGTCAGTTTAGTACATTGCTATAATGTGATAGCTGGTTAAATATTCAACACATTTTTAATGAAAAGGTGATCAGAATAACAAAGTATCAGAACAATAAAGTTTACTTGAACAGCAATCTGTACAATAAGAATTAGAAATTAGATCTTCCTTAGATTTTAGACTTAGGAATAGTTTAGGAAAATAGTATTTTTGGAACACAGTGAAGGAAAAAAAAAGAAAATTACAAGAGAATACTTGATAAACAAAATATCCAAATATCTGAAATCATATATCAATATCCAAAATATTTTACAAAAAACCCTCTAAATGCTTACCCTGGATTTTTCTGATGCCATTGAACCCCATAATTTTGAAGGAAGGCATCTGATTCCATGTAAGACCAGCTTTAGTTAGATGTCACTGCAGATATCTTAATTGGGACAGTGATACAGTTTGTCAAACTTTCTAGGTATGGTTACAATGGAGCATGGATAGGTCTTTATTCTGTATCTATTGCACAGGCCTATATGTATGTCTATATATATAGATTTTTGAAGGGTGTAAGACAGCATGATGCACTCTTTCTGGTCTGTGGTGTATAACCTAAAACTGATCAACAATGTGTACTCACCTGCTATACTTGTATGCAT
The DNA here is from genome assembly GCF_964237585.1 of Gallinula chloropus. Taxonomy (NCBI): domain Eukaryota; kingdom Metazoa; phylum Chordata; class Aves; order Gruiformes; family Rallidae; genus Gallinula; species Gallinula chloropus. The sequence continues at coordinate 7,651,911 of NC_140086.1, forward strand.
CTGGATAACCTGTAGTTCTGTTTCTTAATTGAATTTAGTAAGTAGGTCCTGTTATGATTTTTAATATGCTCTTAGCTCAGTATTTAAATGAACTCAGAACTTGAACTAAAAGTCCTCTGTGTATATTATACCATTCAGCAACTCTCCATATAGCACACTAGAGATTTGTGATATTAAGAAAGCACTATAATTACTTCTGTGAGTTGAAATAATATGGTAAAAAGCCAGTTAAATTATTGAGAGACATTGCTTAGTACTGTGGGGAAAATGTAAACTGAAATTCTAGAAAATGTCCTTCCCACTTCCACTTTACAGGCAGATTTGTCCCTTTTTAAGGAGATTCACTATGATCTTCATTCAAACTGACTGGCATTTCCTTCATCAAAGGAGGTTTGGAGGTTTTAGAACAAAAGCAAACAGGTAGAAATATGTGAATACATCTAGATGAAAGAGAAACCCTCCTGAATCAAGCTTAACAGAAAACTCAAAGTGACCCTAGAGGATTTAATGTTTTTGAATACAGCCAAAACAGTTTTAAGAAGGTATGCTATTTTTAGGATTATGACTGAGTTGGTCAAAAACAATAGCTGAAATGCCTTCAGGATGCAGTTATATTAATAGTAAATGAGCTAGAGAAGTAGCATGCATACAATTTAACTATGCATCGTGTGTAACTGAACAAGGTTGTAATGTCACACCACAGCTTGCAGTTGCCTAATCCTTTCCCTGCCCTTGATCCCTAAATTTCCTGTAAATCCTCTACAATCCTCAAATGTTTTCCCTCTGCATCCCATAGTGCACACCATACCGCTATGCAGCAAACTCCCTCAGTCCAAAGGGTGCTGTAGTGTTGACTTATCATGTAAATGCCCAGTCAATTGCTCACTATAGGGAAGATTAAGTTTGGAAAGGTACAAGGAGAAGGACTTTGGGGTGTTTGTTGACAAAAAGCTGGACATGACCTAGCAACCTGTGCTTTCAGCTCAGAAAGCTAACTGTGTCCTGCTCTGCATCAAAAGCAGCATGAACAGCAGGTAAAGGGAAATGATTCTGCTCTCCTGAGACCCCACCTGAAGTATTGTGTCCAGCTCTGGGGCCTCCAATAAAAAAAGGACATGAAGCTGTTGGAGCAAGTCCAGACGAGACCACAAAGATGATCAGAGGGCTGGAGCACATCTCCTGTGAAGTCAAGCTGAGAGAAGAGAAGGCTCTGGAGAGAACTTAGATCAGGTTTCTCATTCCTAAAGGAGCCTACAGAAAAGCTGGAGAGGGACTGTTTATCAGGTAGTATAGTGATAGGACAAGAGGTAATGGTTTTTAAACTAAAAGAGTGTAGATTTGTATTAGATACTAGGAAAAAAAATCTTTACTATATGGGTGGTGGAGCACTGGAACAGGTTGTGCAGGTAAGTTATGGATGCCCTGAACCTGGAAGTGTTCAAGGCCAGTTTGGATGGGCTTTGGGCAACCTGGTCTAGTGGAAGGTATTCCTGCTCATGGCAGGGGGGTGTAACTAGATGCCCTGTAGTGTCCCTTCCAACTCAAAACATTCTATGATGGGTTTCACACCTGGATAGTGAGGTTGAGGGTGCCATTGGACAGCCCTTGGATGGGCTCCAACCGAGTGTCTTTTCTGCTAAGTAATTAATTTGGGTTTTCCCCTGCCACTGTGTTCCAGTGCTGCTTTGGGTTTTTGCAGATGGGCCTTTGATGAACTGAACTCTTGAGCTAGGCTGGGGAGCAGTGGAGGGCAGGGTATTACATGGTTGCCCTCTCCTGCTCTGACTGAGCTCTTTTGTGGGTTTTCATATAAGCTTTTATCCCATAACATAAAATTGGACATTCTTTGCTTTGATAAGTTTTAAAATATACTTTATCCAGTCTGGCTGATATGAACTTGGTACAATAAATAGATGGGGGGGGGTTAAGTTAAGGAGAACTGTTACAGCTTGATATGTTTATTTACTAAATACTTTTTATTGAAAGATGATGGAGACAGAGAAAACCTGCCAGTGAAATAAAAATAACATGTTAAATCCAATCCAACTCTATCATAAAATAGAATAGCATTTTATAGCCATTCACTGCTTTGTTCCAGCTGGTATGAATTGAGATAACTCCTCTGAAGCCAATTTATTGCAGATAATGAGCAATTTCAGTCTTTCAAGAAAAGAAGAAAGAGAAACATGATGCTGGAAATGAGGGAAAGGCAACATTCGGAATGTAATATATCAGAGACAAGCAAGGCAAAGTCTGGGAACTTGATTCAGATGACAGTGGCATCTGTCAGCAATGGTTTCTTCTTACTCTTTCAAGGTGCCTTTTGTCCAACTAAGGTGCTGTGGTAAGCAGCAATGGGAGAAAATCCAGTGTTGATCATCTTTCATGGCAAACCACACTCACCCCCAAATAAAAACCAAGCACCACATGTTTTGTCTCAATTAAGGACTTTGTGTGTGAAACTGTGCAAACATGCATGCTTGTTCTATTCCGGTTTAATAGCAGAGATTTTGCTAGCCACTGTCACAGAGAGCACAGTTTGGTAACTAGCCTACACCAGAGATCATCATCAGAGAATCAGGTAGCCTTTGCCAAACTGAGAACTCAACCTGAATGAAAACTTTCCTTGCCACCAAATTTCCAGCTGATATCAAGTGGCACAGGTTTTAGGCAAATGTAAATAACTTAAACCTCTTGAGGATATGACATACTATCTCTAGAATGGTCAGTTTCTTTCCAAAAGGGTAACATTTTATTGAATTTGCATGAAAGGGATAAATCACAAAGATCTGTTAATTTGAATATTCAGCATTTCCTTTCAATGTACTGTTTGGAACAAAAGGCCACTAAAATATTTTGATTAAAATGCATCAAAATAATTTATTTTTGTCTTTGTTTTTTTCTAAGTCCTTTGCTCTTTGACAGATGTTTACAAATAATTCTCTTAACTGCAAATAATTTCTGATTGAATACTGAAATTCATAGCCTGTGTTCATCAATGTGCTTCCCCACCACTGTATTCTTATTGCATGTGATGCAAACTCTAAGCAAAAGTAAACTACGAAGTACTTCAAGATGCTGTTAGAAATCCAAGGAAAATTTGCCTGTCCTTATTAGAATTTTAAGTCAACTTTGGCCATTGATTAGAAGGGCTGAAATCTTCCTTAGCAGCCCTTATTATCCTTCAAATTAGATTTTAAAAATAATCTGTGAACGCTAAATTATGGGATTTATTTACTTATTGGTCATTTGAGTCTTTCAGAGTGTTTTTGGCTCAGTCTGGCACTTAGCAGTTTTAGAACATATTACTAGGGTAATGGATACTATTTCTGTTTCAGCCCTGTCCTTTCTCACATTTATTATGATTGCATCAGTCATAATCTCTCTGATGATCATTTTCCACAGTCTCACCCACCATGGTACTGAGTAGTTTCATGACTGTGGAGGTAAAACCTTTGTAGTGTAATAGAACAAAATTAGAACCTCCTAGTTCACTGCAGTTAGTGTAATGTAATTACTAGTATGTCATGGAAAATAAATTACTTTCTGTGTTAACTTCACTAGTGCAATTAAGGGTTTTATGAGGTGATTTGCACAGAAATGGAAGATCTGCTTTATGCTGGAACTGTCTTCAAAAGACCCCAAACCAACAAACAAACCTTGTTTCCCAAGCACCTGCTGAGTGCTCGTGTTAAGCTTCAGGAAGCTCAGAAATATTGCAGAGATTTAGAACAAGTGATTATTAATCTAAAACATCATAACAGAAAGTGAGTTGTTCATAATTAGATACTTATTTTCTCACTACTACTTTCTCATTCATCCCATGAATGACAGAAAAAACCCTAGCAAAACATATTTCCTTAATCACTCTCTTAAAAAGTGCATCTTGGATTGGTAAAATGATACACTAAAAATTGTGAAATAAATGTGAGTTGAAAGAACAAAACCCCTATAAACAAAACTATGCAAGGAATAAAAATCAAAGTAAATTCTCAAACAGGGCAGAATAGTTTAAAAAGGATTCAGGAAAAGACACATCAAATATAATCAAAATGAAGTTTACATTTTGATGGATATTAGTTGAACACAAACCAATTAAAAAATAAAACCCCTAAAACTAGAAAAAGAGGATCGGATCACAAATAATTAATTTAAAACATGAAAGTGAACCCAGATCAAATCCCAAAGCAAGCTATTTCTAATTAATTCAATCAGACATGTTCATGATGAAGGAAACATTTACTTCATTACTCTAGGGCAATGAAGGCTTAATTTCATATCCAGCAAAGCTAGTGAAACCTTTGTTATTAGCGTAAGTAAAGAACCAAGAATTTGAAGTTTATATTGATAAACTGTATAAACCTTTTTCCTTACATAAGGACTCAAAACCCAGTGTCTTTAACAATGTATAGGAAAACTGAATCCTGGCAAACAAGGTTGAAAATTATATATAATGTGCAGTGGAAAATTTCAGAACATGCCCACAGGTTAACAGCAGGATATGTTACCTGACAGTGTCTAAAACTCTGCAATGCTATATTGGTCATGTCATGAAGAGCTTTAAAATATTACTCAATCTGTTTACAACTTAGGACATCTGAAAAAATAAGTATGTATGCATTTTAATTCAGGATTTTTACAGCCAAGGTTTCTCTGTTTATGAATACATAGAGTAGTAGCTAATGGTAATGCAAACTCCCTTTTTGTGTGTGAAAAAAACCCACAAACAACAAAATCCACAAAGATTAGAACTCACCCAAGTCAGAGAACCAAGATTCCTATATTTCTGTAACTGGGCAAAATGTATCAGAAGTTCAGGGAAATATGTGTCCACCTGAAAAGTGCAGGAGCAATGTTCCCAAAGAATCTGGACCTCCTTTTTGCACAGTGAGCAAACATGTCAGGACACAAGAAGTCTGATGGCTAACATATGCTCTTGTGGGTAATTTGCTCACACTGAATTTGAACCTGGATCATCTTCTCCCTGCATGAGTCTGCATCAAAGAAACACAAATAGACAAGTAAGCGAATTACTTATTGATGATTGGTCTTTTTTTATTTGTTCATTTAATAAAAAAATGAAAGTGAGGCCAGTAGGACTCTGGAAGTGAATGTTCCCTGTTACTGGGGGTGACATTTTGGGACCCTCACTACAAGAAAGACACTGAAGTGCTGGAATATGTCCAAAGGAGGGCAACAATGCCTGGTGAAGGGTTGAGAGAACAAGTCTTACTGGGAGTGGTCAATGAAACTGGGGTTGTTTAGCCTGGAGAAAAGGACTCTGAGGGGAGACCTTATCACTCCTGAAAGGAGGTTGTAGTGATGTAGTTGTTGGTCTCTTCTCCCATGTGACAAGTGATAGAATAAGAGGAAATGGACTTAAATTGTCCCAGGGGAGGTTTAGATTGAACACTGGGAAAAATGTCTTCACTAAAAGGGTTGTCTTGCACTGAAACAGGCTGCCCAGGAAATGGTGGAGTCACCATCACTGGAGGTATTTAAAAGATGTGGTGCTTAGGGACATGGTTTGATGTTGGATTTGGCAGTTCTAAATTACCAGTTGGACTAGATGTTCTTAAAGGTCTTTTCCAGCCTAAATGATTCTACAATTCTATGGGGTAATAGTGCTTTGAGAAGAAATATGGTTCAACAAGATTACAGCTGTGGCTCAGCATCTTTACCCCTGATGAAGAAGCGCTGCCTTCTCAAGCAACAGACTCTGATCAAGAAGCCAAATGTCTCTTAGACTGATGGAGACCCACAGTATTGTTTGTGGTGTCATTGGAGAGAACTAGGTAGAACCTCTGAGGGAGACAAGGTCACTCACAGAGGTATGCCAAACCCATCAGATTGCTCCTGTCCATGGGGATGTCAGCGTGCCTGGACAAACAATAGGATTTAGGCAGAGCAATGTCCACAGACAGGGAATCAGCTGTAAAATGGGTATCTAAGTTTGCCATCAGTAATTATTAGTGTTTAAAAAGTCTGGAATTTTGGTCTAACACACTAAACTATAAATTTTGCTTACATTTAAATAGCAGTATAAGATATGAAATTTGCATAAGCTTTTGTCTTCCAAAATGCTTAGAATCTAGTATTTTAGGACACGCTAAAAGACTTTAGTATTCACTCAATTGCACGTGAGGAACTGGAATTTTCAGAAACCTTTTATGTTGTAAATCAGAACCTGACAAAAGGAAGAACTGCAGAGCACAGTGCTAAATCTCTGCACATAAATGAAGTAGGTAAATTGGAACGGAAGTATTTTCAAACATAGCTAAAAAATTCCTGTATCTAGTAATTGATGGAGGTCAAGTTAACTCAAAAATATATTTTAAACTTAAAAAGTAAACAAATAACAAACTAATCACTCCTCCTACATCTCTACGAGTGTTTTGTTTTGTTATAGTTTTGGGGCTTTGAATATCCACAAATCTCCATGTCAGTTTAAATAGCACATAAAAAAATAGAAGTAGTTTAACATTCTAAAGAGGCATGTAGAGCAGTTCTGTATAGGGATATATTTTATTAGACCCACACACTGCATTCTTTTACTACTTTCACTGAAAAATAAAATTTAAGAAGTTCATTGAAGAAAAATCCCATTTGTGTGCTCAAAATTGAGATGCATTTCTATCAGTGTTTAAATAGTTACATTCACCCTAAAAAAACAGTGAGATAGTGTACTAAACTTTATTTATTTTTTATTTTTCTTGGAGATATCTACTATGAATGCTGACTACAGAACAGAAGTGTCTTTCAGTGTCAAACCCAACCAATATGTGGTTGAGCAGATTCTCTCCTAAGCAGTTATCATACCACCAGGCTTTTCCCCCTAGAAGATCTGCGAGGCAACTCAGGGTTGGGTTCATGGTATCTATCTAAAGGTGATGTAGCCAACATCAACAGCTAGGATTCCTCTATAGTGACTGGAGGTGGATAGATCTATAGGATGACTCCATTCTAAAATGTGTAAGATAAAGTGTACTACTTGTTCTCTGCATTACCTGTAGAAGGATCTAATATGGGTGATTCAGTTAGAAAACTATTTTCCAGTTGCCTAAGACTGTTCTAAATAATTTCTATTTTTATGATTTATGAACCCGTAAATTCCACTTTTGACAAGCTGAATTAACTGCCCACCCAAATTGCTTGGATTTGTAATGATAAGTCAAACCCAAATCTTTATACTCTGAAGAATTAGATAATGAGTCTTCTCAACTCTTCCTGGTTTCAGACAGATCTGAATACTACCAGTAAAACCTATAAAAGTGCTCAGGCTATCCAGAAGACAACACAGAGAGAACTCACAATGTGTGTCTAAAGCAAAAATATGGAATCTGTAATGATGGCAGCACACATTGAAGACAATAATTCGATACCAATGGAACCAGATAAAAATCAGAACACTTCAGAGATTTCCCTGATTGTTTTTGACCTTCTACTATTGCTCTATCCTAATGAATTTGCAAGGTAAGTTTAAATTCTAGCTGAAGGTATCTAAGAAACAGGTAGGAGAAATTAATGTTGAAAGGGATCTGCTGTCTTGCACAGAAGCAAAGGAGCTTGCAGCTCTGCTTACTTGGCACAGTTCTCTTCTTTTTTGTTACATGGTGCTCTGTAATTTCCAGTGTAGTCTGTGTGGGGATTATATGTAAAGTTTGCAGTTTATTTCTTGGTAACTGAAGCTCTTGACAGACATTCACTTCCAGATGTGATAGACTAAAAGAAATTACTGTCTTGACTCCTTCACTACCTTTCCCTGCTTATTACCAACCACTTCACTTTGCCTTCAAAAACTTTCATGAGCAATATTCGATTAAATTCAGGCAAAATAACCTAGGATAAGGGCAAGTTTGTTAGTCTCAACAAAACTGGTAATTTTACCAGAAATTAATTAGAAGCACTTAAAAAAATATTCTGTAGATTTTGGAGAGATATAGTCTTGATTAATTGAGCAGTAATGAGCAGTCAAGTATTACAGCCTTTTTTATGTCACAGCTGTTTCCAGAAAAGGACAGCTGTCTTCCACCTAAATAAATACTCTCAGCAAGTTAACAAAGTTACAGGTAATGAGTATCTTCTCAGTATATTCATATATTCATTTCAGTTGTACTATTAAGAAGTAACATCCCATTAACAAAAAGCATACACACACACTATACTATACTATGCTATACACACGCACAAGCACACACTCACACAATCACTACATATGCTATATTAAGTAACTTTATAATCCCTGGGGATGGGGGGAAAAAACAACAAAAAATCCCCAATCACTCTTGATTAGAAGTAGTAATGTGTAAGCAGTGATCTCAGTGTAAGTAATTTCCTTCTCTACTCTGCCCTGGTCAGGCCCCACCTGTGTCCAGTTCTGGGCTGCCCAGCATAAAAAAAGACAGGGATCTCCTGGAAAGAGTCCAGTGGAGGGCTACAAAGATGATTAAGGGTCTAGAGCATCTCCCCTATGAGGAAAGGCTGAGTGAGCTTCGACTGTCCAACCATGAGAAAAGAAGACAAAGGGGATCTTATTAATGTTTATAAATATCTTTAATGTGGGACACAGGGGGAAATGGCCAGCCTCTTTTCTATGATCTGTGGAGACAAGACAAGGGGCAATGGCTTCAAGCTGGAGCAACTTTAAGCCATTGAACTTTCACAGAATCACAGAATCACAAGGTTGGAAAAGACCTTTAAGATCATCAAGTCCAACCCTTCCCATCCTATGCTAAACCATAAACTTTTTCACAGTGAGGGTGACAGAGATTGGAACAGGCTGCCCAGGGGGGTTGTGGAGTCTCCTTCTCTGGAGATATTCAAGACCTGTCTGGATGCCTACCTGTATGATATGTTCTAGGGAACCTGCTTTGGCAGGGGGGTTGGACCTGATGATCTCTTGAGGTCCCTTCCAAACGTTATGATTCTACGAATCTGTGAAGTTGTATACTGACTATCCTTGGCGTCCAGTGTATCCAACTCACCATGGGTGTCTGCTGCCATATGCCATAGGGCAATTACAACATCCTAATGAAACAAACAGATAGCTAGCCATGTGTGCTTACGACTAAAAATCCCTTTTTTGTATTATTGTGGAAGTCTAATTTTGTTGAATGTGGGTCTCTTAAGCACTGTTGGTTTCTAGTTTATGCTAGTGGTTCAACAGGACCAATGAACCTGTCAAGAAGGCAAGAACCTTTTAGCTAGTAGCTAATGCATTATGTGTATGGGATAGCTTAAATCTTTCAGGGATGAAAATATGGAGACTTTGTCTCGGAGCATAACTAGAATAGTCAAGAGTGAACAGATTGAATTTATATTAAAATTGCATAGAAAATGACTAAATATCTCTAACCAAGACAGTGGAACAAAGTTTCCCACTTTCCTCTAGTTGCTTATGTATCTGAGGTACAAAACTGGGGGCCAAACCCGACTGTCTCACTTCTGAGAAAAGAGATGTATAAGCAAGTCACTCTAAGACTGATTTTGGGCTAATTTACGTGACCGAAATTGCCAGTTCTGCTCATAATATGTTTATTAAGGGCAGAGAAAGTTGAACAAGTGAAAACTAAGGGTGAAGAGGAGAAGAAACATTGGCACTCATTAGTAGCAATGTCAGTACCAGTTTTAGAGTTTATAGGTCCAAGGACCTGTGTTGAAGGTCCAAAGAGTTAAAGAACCAAAAAAAGGAAACAGAGTCTATACATGGTTCCTAAATTAAAGCAGAGAACAGAGGATTCTCTTTTTAATATATGTATATAAGAGAAAGAACTGTGTTACTGATGAGGATTTCAATTTTGGAGGCATATTAAAGGTTTAGCAAAGGCAGCATTATTAGAGTTCTTGAATACATGCATATATGGGTGGGTTATTTTTTTCTTTTCTTCCATCACACTAGAGGCAGCATGCTTAACACAAGCTAGCTCTATTTTGGACCTCATTATATGGATAAAGATGAATTAATTGCTGGATTAGTATCTGGCTGTTGCTTAGAAACCGGTGATTATAACCTGCTTATATTTAATATAAGCAGATAAAAGATAGTCCAAACCACTTTTATTTTGTTTCATTGATTGCAAGATGGTCCTGAACACCACTTCCTAGGAAACCACCAGCTTCCAAGCTGGTGATTAGCTTGTCTGTATGAATTATATATGGCATTTCAGACAAGCTCAGTTTCCAAGCTAAGGAGAATTAAATGAGAAAGGGAAGACAAAAAATAAAAAGGGGAGCAACAGTCTTTTTGAAAAATGGAGGTTTATGAAAAGAATTTCTGCTATTATTTTGCTATTTACTTGAGAAGTAATGATTCCATATTTATAAAGAAGATATATTTTCCTAGCAGTTAATCTGTCCTAGTGGAAAAATGAAAGCAATAATTGGGAAATAAAAATCAATATCTATCAAAAGGAAGAAAAGGGAAACATGATAATCAATAAAAATTAGAAGAGTAAAATATTGTAAGAAAAGACAAACACAAAAAGTAAAAGAAATGGCTCAAATAAATAATGAAGTATATGCATATAAGAAACAAGTTCATGGATAAGTCTACTAGTTCAGATGATATTATTAACAGCTGTTAAGAAAACCCAGAAGTTTTCTTCTATATTTGGGAAAAACACCCCAAACCACTTAGATAGTTTTGAATTACTTGTGATTGAAAAAGTCACTATCTGTCTTCATTAGTATAGGAGGCATCCAAAAGCACGCACAAGCAACTTAGGGAGTTTGTTGAGCAGATTTCTGGATATAGAATTAGATATTTAATAAGGAATATAATAAGAGAACATTACAAAAGCTTGAAGACACAAACTTTTGCCTACCATTCAAAACAAGCAAACAACAACAACAACAACAAAGAGTATGTGGGTGATTGGTGACTGTAAGACTGTTAAAGTAAGGAAAGCTATGACCCAACTTTCATGTTGTAGACTATTAAAAGACAGAAATGTAATTAATATCAGTAAAAACAGCCTTCAAGAATATAGGTTGTATGAAAAAAACTACACAGATAATGGTGGTTGATACAGATAATACCTCCTGGCCATCACAGCCAGCTGTGGCCAGCTGTGTTTGGCATGGGTCTGCCCCAGCCTCTCCCCATAAAGGCTGCCCTGCAGCCCCTGACAGCACCTGGGCATGGACACACTGTACAGTTGTGTCTCTCAGTACCTGATTTCATGGCACCCGTGTGTCCATGCTGCAGCACCTGGAGTGAGTGCTCTGGTAATACATAAACTGCTAGTGTAAAGTGATATGACAAGAGGAAATGGCATCTAGTTATGCCAGGGATGGTTTACATTCAATATTAGGAAACATTCTTCACAGAAGGGGTTGGCAAGCATTGGAACAGGCTGCCCAGGGAAGTGTTTGAATCACCATCCCTCGAGGTAGTTAAAGGATGTGCAGATGTGGTGCTTAGGGACATGGTTTAGTGGTGGAATTGGTAGTGTTGGATTTGATGATCTTAAAATTCTACTTTTCTATTCTTCCCACAGAGGTCTCCCTGCAGCCCCTGCTGCCAAGACCTGGGCACAGACCCCCTTTACGCTATTATTTCTCAGTAAGCGTGTTCATTTTGCTCTCATGGTGCCCACAGTTGTGTGAGTGTTTGAGCTTTGCTGTGTATCAAGGCAGACCTGGGACCCAGGGTTATGTGTGCATGTCTCAGGGTGAGGCACCTGGAGGACCTGGCTACCTGACAGACAAGTGGTCCAGGAGAGCTCCTGGAGAGATTGTACCTTTTAGAAGTGTGGAGTCAGAGACCCATTTGTGTGTGTGTGTCTTTGCTGGAGGTACCAAGGGGGAATGAGGATCCAGGACCAGCTACTGGACGGATTATTTGTGTAAATTCAGTTACTGGAGGGACCCACTGTGTGTCTGTTGTTTTGCTGTGCACAAGGGGAATCTATGGGAAAAACTGGAGTGAGCCTCCTGTGCTTGAATGCCCAGGTGCCAGCAACAGGGAATGGTGTATACCTTAATCCTGATCAGACAGTGAGAAGAAAAAGATGAGGCCATGGCTCTCTCCTCCAGACGGGGCTCTGCAGGGCTGCAGTGAATCCCTGCTCCGGGCCTGCAGCACCTCCTGCCCCCTTCCTGCTGCTGCAGCCTTGGGGTCCTTGCACTGCTGCTCCCTCCTTGGCAGGATTCCTCCTGCTCTGCCTGTGCCGCCTTTGGGCCTTGCTGAAACCTGTTTTCACCCTCCCTCCCCTCCCCGTGCCCCCAGCTCTGCTGAGGGGCTCAGCTGTGTCCTGCGGTGGGGCTGTTGGAGCTGGCTGGGACTTGCTGAGACCAACTGTGTCTGGCATTCAGCCTCTGCTCACACAGGCTGCCCTGCACACGTTTCCTGGACAGGGACATTCACTCTACAGTCCACTATTTCTTTTTTCCCCTTCTAGCATAGAAAAGCTTGAAATAAATTCATGGCTGGAAGTTGGAGGCAGACAAGTCAAAAATAGAAATCCAGATCTAAGATGTTAACACAGAAAGGTGATTAAGTGCCAGAAAGAACAGCCTAGTGTTTATTCTCTACCTGCTGATGCCTTCAAGCAAGACTGGAGTACTGGCTGGAAGTTACTCTTTACCTACACATCTTTTTTCCATTAGTCTAATACTAACTGTTAGACTCTGTCCATGGGTGAGTGAAACTTAGTGTCCTGTGTGGAGAGAGATTAAATTAAAAAAATACCACATTTTTTTCTGTTTTTCTAGTGCTTGAGTCTGCAACTAATGAAACAAAACTTTTTTTTTTTTTTTTTTGTTATTTTCTTAACTTTAAAAGAACAGGGAGGAGAAACAATATTTTCACCAGGGAATGACTTACAAAAAATGTGAGTGCTGTTATGCAAGGGCAGGCCAGACTGCCTGTCTGTATCTGTGGCTTTCTCTCATGCTTCCTTCTTCTTGTCTGTGTCCCCATGCTTCCGTGTCTTGTTTTGATAGATGAAAGTTCAAGCAGTGAAACACGCTGTCAGACTAAAACCATTTGTCACTGAAAGCTTGCACTGGTCCGTGTGTAGATACCGGGTCTGAGTCATGTCTTTTCTTTTGACAAGGATGTCAGTGCTATTTGTCACAGACTTGTTTATCTGCCAGATCAGACTGCCATTTTGCTACCCTGGGTCAGCACAAAGGAGAAGCAGCTCACCTCCAGTAACACTTTCAAATTACCCTCAGCATGAAGACACCAAAGCTGGTGCCTTCAGTTTTTTAACTTTAACGAGACAAGGTCAGGAAGAATAGTTTTGACAAGTCCTATGGGGCCATACACAATGCCAAGGCAACACACCTGTTCTAAAAAACAAACAAACAAAAATATAAACATATGGGTGCATTTAAAACGGTTTTAATCTTTGTTTCAAAGAAGAGATATCAAAAATGACCACTTTAATCTTGCCTGTGATTTTACATTTTGGCACATTCAGTGATCAAAGCATACTTTGGCTACTGACAGCTCATGTAGCTAAACAGTGGCTCTTTGGGCTAGAAGTTAATCCTTTCTTTAATCTTCATGTTAGTAGAGAACTGAATTGCAAATGTAGCTGTAAATGGTTGGACGGGGTCCCATTATTGGGTTTACAAACTTTAATGCGGGGATTTTTTTTAATCTAAAGATTGAAGGATTAAGGAAGGATTTGTGTAGCTCTCTTGTTCTCCAGAATCTTTTGTTGCATTTCAAACATGAATTACACAGACAAGGGCAGAAGACATCAGAAACATACCGCACAGTAATACTACAAAGGCTGCATTTGAACTGGAAAGGCAGATTACTATGCTAATACAAGAGAGGGGTGAAGAGTAGATAAATATTTCAAATCCATCAGATTGTTCTTGATAAGCACTATTATAACCACAGATCAGTTTAATTTGTAAATATACTGTAGCAGCTACTCATACATACCAAAGTTTCCCAAATAGCTGTCCGTTTTCACGGCAATATTGTATGAAGATGAGAATTGATGAGTTTTGAATGAGTTGGATTAAAAAAAAAGACATTTCCTCCCTTGTTACACAAATGTATGGCAATTTTTGTTCCAGATTTGAACTAGAAATACTTTACAGTTTTAAAGGCTCAGAATTTTCCTTCTAATATCCTTTGTCTTCAAACTCCCATAGACTTTTTTATGCCCCCTCCATCCTCTTTCTCCTGAATTACTAACACATATAAGAGGGAGAGGCAGGAGGTTTATTATGTGAACTATATGAGGTACATAGATCTGTTAATCCTTGCCTCCTAGTCCAGAATCCCATTTCCACACATTGAGAGAAAAGATAGAACAGAACATTGTTAGTATTAGTAACAATGTATAGTAACTACAAGTGTTATTATTTCAGTCCTCTGTGTTGTGCCCTCAGAGTTGCCAGCAAGACTTAAGGAAGAGTGCAACTTGTGGGAAAAAAAAAAAAGCCCATGTGAGCATCCTGTAACTCCTAAGAATACATTCATTGAAACTCAGTGAAGTCAGTCACATTGCTTGAGTGCAATCCAAGGCAAAATTTCTCCTAGCCCTGAAGAGGTTCATGTCAGCTTAACAACTGAACCTTTTGAGTTTTCACTACTTACTCTTGCCATCCACACCATAAAGAGATGTGGGCGTTGCCTGAATTTTCTCACAGTCAGAAGAATTTATTTCAGGTGCATCTGAAGTATACCTATCACCCACTCTCCCAACTGTTAGCAATTTGGAAAAAAAAAAAGTAAGATTTATGAACTTGCAAATTAGTATGAACAAGTAAAAATATATCCCTTATACAGCATATTTACTGACTTAAGTTTCAGCACTTGTTTTAATGCAATTCAGAATGCAGCCTAGTGCCTTAATGTAAACATAAACCAAACAAGCCTGCCAGTGAGCTTCATTATAGAGGGGAAAACAGGTTAAGAAGAAAGAATAATTTTCCACTTATTTATATGATAACTTCTGATGGAGACATTTAGGTTCCATTTTCATTGAACAAGTCTTGAATGAGGTGAAGGAGTTACAAAGCACTTAGACTGTGTATATACCATAGTGATATGGGCCATTCAACAATGGAGGAGTTCCTCTGTCCAAGATTTCCGCCTTTAGCTTCAGGAAATTCCCAAATGGTATCAAGACAATACATTCCTAGTAAAGATTTCCTGGGGAGAAATCAGCATTTTCTGGTGAAAAAAAAAATCAGCCAGAAAACAATTTGCTGAAAAGCTTTTCTTAATAAACATTTGTGCACAGGAGGCTAAAAATCCTGATGACTTTTCTTGCAGACGGAGGAGGGGAACATGGAAGTGCCAAATGGACATACCAAGAAGTTTAGTGTTTGTTATCTCTTTAGTGCAGGGCAGAGCTTGCATGAGAATTGAAACTCAGGGAGGGATTGCCAAAAGGAATGGTAATGGACCTTCAGGAGATCCAGGTCTGATTCTGGAGGGCTTTAGACATAGTTACCTTAAAATTCTGTGTTGAACCCAGTGCAGTTTGTAAGTCAAAAACTCTGCTATGTGATGCGTTTTTCGTTCACACTGTGAAACCATGTGGTAGTTCTGATTAAAAATGAGAAGTTTCCATACCACAAAAGCCAGTACTCTGAGTATCCCTGCAGTTAGTCAAAGGAGAAGGAAAAAGAATTAAAAAAAACCCCAAACATTACTCTGTTTTAACACAGAGAACACACAACACAATTTAAAGGGGTTTTGCTGGGGAGGCCATAGAATCCACTTTAAGAATTAACTTTTTTCATTAACAGGATAGATACTCCATTAGAGGACAAAAAGGCTAAATCCTTGTCTTTGTAACATATGTACTAAATGGATTTTTTTTTGCATATATCGGTGTAGACAATTAACATAGATAATATAGATACTTTTTTCCCCCTTTTTCTTTTATTTTCCTTTTTTTACCCAACCTACATTGTTCAGGTAATTTTCTCTTACAAACAGGTTTGTGACAAAGAAAATCTTAAAGGATTCTGGGGCTGAGGTTGTCAAACTGTCTTCAGGCTTGTGCTCTTGAATTATCTATGGTTCAGGAGGGCATTTAATTCACCATCATTATGTTGTGGGAAGCATAGCAGAGGTGACAATGACTAATTAATTAATCAGTCTGAAGTTAGAATTCAGGAAACTTAAATTCTGAAAATATTAATTTTATTGTTTTTTGAATTTAATTCTGGAACCAGACAGACTGGAATAACCTGTGAATTAAGCAGAAATTAAGAGGCAGGTATGTGGTTTGCAAATTTAAGAAAAGACCTCAATCACTGAAAAGATGGAAGTCACTTGTTTCATATAGTTCTTCCATAGATGGAAGAGCTTGTTTCATATAGTCCCTTCCTCTCATTTGGGCCAACCACACCTACACCACCTCTAACCTGCTACCTACACTGATCTCAAAAACTGCAGAAGACGCTGGTTCCCCTACCAAAGTAATATTCACAAACTGCCGTCCCAAATGTCTTTCTTCAAATTTACCTTTTATCTTTTCTTTTTTTTTTTTTTTTAAATGGAGACAACTGAGCAACATTTATATTTTACTCATCCTTTTCCTATGAGAGGTTCATCTCCATCTCCATTTTTCTTTTCAAACCAAAAACAAATTAAGGAAATACCATTTTAAGCCATTTCTACCCCATTCTCTATACTTACCTGAACCAGAAAGGTAGGGAAATGAAAAGCAGCACAAAGATATTCTTTAATGTGTTTGCATGGTGTTGCATCTCTGCTAATAGAGAGGATCTATCAGACAGGGCACCATTCACAGCAAACACAACTAGGGTTCTTTAAGTCCATCTGAGTGAAATAATAAACACCGTACAGAATTGTATGGACTTTAGCAGGTTTCTACTGGGTCAAAGTGTACATACTCATAAGTAAATTATTTTTCATAACATCATCCTGTGGCTGAGTGGCTGACTGAGATTACTCAGGTTCTCTCTTGAGTATCTGCAATCTTCAGGAGATTCTCTGAATGTGCAACATCTGCTGTGTCATCTGATCTTCCACTTCTTGTGTTTTATTTCTAGACTGTCCAGACCTCTTTGCTGTCATTTTTGGCCAACTAGTACATGACATGCAATCTTCTGTCTGAGTTGTTGATAAAATTAATAAATTCTGGGAGGAGGAGTGGAAAAAATTTAAAGAGGTCACAAAAGACAGACAATACATTAAATAGCGTTGTGCAACACTGACACTGTAATGTAGCAAAGTTAATAAGGTAAAAAACCTGACTACTTGTTTTATAAGCAAACTCTTCCTGGTAATTAAACCAACAGAGCAGAGAGAGTCAATTATGATGATCTGTGGCCTTGTATACAAAGGTACTAAGGAAGCCACGCAGCTGTTCGCAGCTTTAGAAGGTATTTCTGAATGCAGGATCTGATGCTCTTTAACAATAAGCTTCTGCTTGCCACAGCCAAACGAGCTAGCATGTCCCTGATAGCAGGAAAATCATTTATATACACTCCACTCCACTGCAGTAGAAGGCAGTCAGTCACATAATGATTTGAAAGATAAGAAATACTAGAAAGGCAGAAATCCGAACTATTCTAAAAGTACTGACACTACTGTACTTGTTACACCCCTTTGTCATAGACATAAGCAAGGACTCAGGAATGAATTTGGACCTGAGAACAGAGAAGGGTTGCCAAATGAGTTAATCCAGAATTTTCTTTGGTGTGAATGGCAGTGTAAACCATACTAGTACTTGTTTCAGCACTAGTAGGAGTGGGGAAATTATCTTGCAAGACGACCTGAGCTAATGATTGTATCTATCTACTAGGTCAATGAAACGAATTTGGAAATGCCAAGACCTGTTTATTACACCTCTTATAAATCCCTTGTTATCAATTGCATTCACCAAGGATGAATGTCAGTAATAAAACCAAAGCTATTAGGAATGCCTTTGGGATAGAGCTAAAGTAAGGTTGTTCAGAGTCAAAAACATGATCATAATCAAAAAAACCTCATTTGATAATATTAAGTGTTTTGATAGAGGGACCTATTTGGAAAACTCTTCTAACAGCGAATGTAAGGAATGAATCTGTAGCTTCAGTTTTATTTCTTAATAATCTGTAGCTTCATTTTTATTTCTTAATAATGAAAATACATGAATTTCTGTAGAATTTTGAGTGCAAATAGGGTAAGGAGTTTAAGTTTAAATCTAGAAATTATCCCGTATGTAATTGGGTTTAACAGGTCATGAAGTAGTAGCATGTAATGTTTAAACCAGGTTGTCCTTTTCTTGTGTTTAAATTGGAAGAAAACCTACGATCCTGGAAGCCCCAAGGAAGAAGACAATGTGTTCAGCTGGCAGTGACAAGGCAGAACAATGGCTTTGCATTGTAAGTATTTCTGTTTGTTTGTTTTTTTTAAAATTTATTCCTAAGCAATCTCAATTAATACCATTCCTGTACCATTCATTAACTCTTATTTACATGCAAAATAATGTCATTATATTGATAACCATAAAGCATAGCTCAGATGATGCTTATTTAAAAAAATATACAGGATAAGATACACTGTCAGTTATGCTGATATAAAGAAGAATTCCAGGCATTCAAAAGAAGCAAGTAGTGCATTGTTTTGTTTTGCTTATCTTTTTACCCAATGCGTAATTTAATTGTGGTATCTATGTGCAAAGGACACTATGTTGCTTCAGATACAACTTAGACAAATTAATGGAATCATAGAATATCCTGAGTCATAAATGACCCATAAGGATCGTCAAGTCCAACTCCTGGCTCCACACAGGGCCAGCCAAGTCAGAGCATGGGACTGAGGGCATTGTCCAGGTGCTTCTTGAACTCAGTCAAGCTCAGTGCTGTGAGCATTTCCTTGGGTAGCCTGTGCTAGTGCCTGACCACCCTCTCAGGAAAGAACCTCTTCCTAATATCCAACCTAAACCTCCCCTGTTACAGCTTCATGCCATTCCCTCGGGTTCTGTCACAGGTCACCAGGAGATTGGCACCTGCCCCTTCACTCCCCCTTGTCAGGAAGCCATAGACCACACTGAGGTCTCCCCTCATTCTCTTCCTCTCCAGGCTGAACAAACCAAGGGACTTCAGCTTCTCCTCATAAGACTTCCCCTCCAGACACTTCACCATCCTCATTGCCTTCCTCTGGACACACCAATAATCCCTCTTGTACTGAGGGCTAGTTGATTAGAAGCTATTAAACATATTTGGCACAGGAATTTCCTAAATTTCAGACTGATAAGGATTGGGATGCCATTTGGGGACAGGAGTTGTTCCCTATTTCCCCATGTCCTGTATTCTTCTCTTAACCAGCTTCTACCAACCTCTTCTAAAGAGAGCCTAGGTCATGTTCCTGGCATGGTTCAGCATAAAAGATCTTACATTTGGAACAACTAGGCTTCAGCTGCAAGTATCTGTCTCATTTACATGTACAAAATATTGCACTTAAATTATTCATCTGGATCAAAGGAAACACACTTTACATAAAGATCTCAGAATCTCTAGTTACTTCAGTTAAAATCAAGGTAATCTAATCAAAGAGTTATTCCAACAGTTATTACAACCCTGTTATGATCATACTAAGACTAAGGTAGTAATTGTCAGTAAGGTAGTAATTATCAGTAAGACTGATAATCAAAAACAGTCTTTTCTGGTCTTATGCTCTCCAGTCCAATGTTTACTTGTCTTTGAAGGTCATCAGCTTCAGTCCTTTTATAGAAGGATATTCTCGCTCATTCTTGCAGTGACTCAACCAGTACTTCATTGGTTTCCAATGCCACAGTATACTTGTTTTCTTAGTACTATCCCCGAAACCTCTTTCATCTGACTTACATTTGTTTGTTTGTTCTGCCTTTAGTCACCAATATCTGTCCACCGTGATTTGTGTGTGGAGTCCTAGTACATCTTGTGTCATCTTGTATGTGCCCTCACCTAAACCCTACATTTTATTCTAGGGTCATAAGATAGTTCACCTTGTGCAGAGTACTTGCTTTGCTACTTATCCGTGAACAACAGGCAGTACAGCATACAGTTCCACAAAGCTAAACAAATTTAGATGACACTTACTTGACGGCTAGATGATTGTTGTCACAACTGAAAGAAGCTAAAATTAGCACAGGCTAGGACAAGTCTTGAAAAGCCATGGAATCTAGCAAGATCAGGTCAACACAAAGCCTGTGCAAGCAATGTTAAAATCATATAGTAGCTTAAAAAAATCCCAACAACCAACCAACCACCCTTCTCCTCCACCCTCCCCCCCAAAAAAAAAAACCCAGAAAAAAATCTAAAGGCTTCTTAGACCTAATTCCCTCACTTTGCCTAGATGTTGAAGAGAATAAAAAGGTGGCAGTAGTAAAAATTCACTGAATTAGACAAGAATGAGAACCAGTTGGTTTTCTCTTCTTTTCAAAAATGCATGCCTTTAGAATTGTTTTCATTGTTTTCCAAGGAAGCATATTTAAATGACAGCATAGATTCTCCTATTATTTACATGACATAAATCAGATGCATTTCTACTTCATCAAGGAAACACTGCTGTGAGCAAATATGAAGAATGTGGCCGCATCTTTTAAAATTAATATATTTGGTGTATGCTCTATTTGCATTCCCTGCTTTCTTTCCACTAAGCATTTCTTTGTTATTTAGGATATGGGCCGTATCTCTCAAGGGTAATGCTTTATTCTCTAAAACAATAAACATATTGACCACTACTATGAATCTTGTAAGTCAATTTGCACTACATTAGCAGGCCATGAATCTACCTTTCTAAGAATCCATATTACAAAACAAAAGTTTAAGCAAAAACATGGCATTACATTGATTTCTTGGGAAGTAATATACACAAATGTGTTTACACAGAGAGATACATGGGCACATGCAAAACATACACAGAGTTGCATAAACACCATGTATTTGACAAGGAGATCAATGGCTATTTGACTGAGTTATCTTTCTCTTAGATTTGGTACCAATTCTGTCTGTATGAACTATTGATTCATAATCATTTTAAAGATGGGCCTCAGATTACTGTCACAGTCCACAAATACATATTTTTTTTCCTTCTCAGACTGTATAATAAGGCAGGCTTTCTATCTACATTTGCCATATATATTATATGCACATACGTATACACCATTATACAGTGGTGGAGTATTTTCTTGAGAAGGATAAAAAGGTGTCCCTAATCAATTTTAACCAGTGGCACACACTTGAACATATTTATGTTGTGACACATAAATAAGGTCTATGTTTCCTTTGGCTTCTGAGACACAGTGGAAGATTCTGTGTTTATTATTAGACTTAATTGCCGTTGTTCTCCATGAGAAGTGGTTTTCTTTGTTACAAAAGCAAAGAGTGCTTTCAGCAACAATGTATTTCTTTTCTTTTTCTTCTTTTCCCAACCATCTGGTTTAGTATTACAGAAATTATCAAGACTGCATAAAGGGAGCACCAGTGTTGAAATCTGTGGCATTCTACCTTGTATGACTTTGGTGGGTTAAGATTTATGCTTTGATAAGGACAAGTGACAAATGCAATGCTGTAAACCAAAACTTTTTTGCTCCTCAGTTGATTTTAATCTTTGATTCTTCCACATTTTCCTTTTTCCTCTTTCATGGGATTCATTTGTTCTTGCAGTGTTTAGTACATAGCCATTCAGAAAAAGCTGATACTGGCATTCATCAATAATACACTGGGGTAAAAGGAATCAAGAAAGGTGATTTAAAAGGATTTGTTCATATTATTTTTCTTCTTATACAATATTAAAAGCATTTTGGAACTGCATTAGGACAGAAAGGTCTTCTTAGCACCTTAGTGTCCATTAGCAGCCTTGAGTTCAACACCAAGAGAAGAAATCATATTTTCTGGATGTAAATAGAAAAGAAAAAAACCACAAAAAGTCTTTATTAATTGTGAAGAGACTGTCCAAACTACCTGGAAGCAAATACAAAGGCTGTGTCCTCAAGGTCATCCACACAGAGTCAAGGACATATTCCAATACAATATAAAAATGTAGTTTTTGTCCAATCTGGTTTCACCCTAAACTACATGACTGGAGCAGCTGACATGTCAGCCTTGTGAATGATCAAGAAAATGAGTCTTAAAACCATATATAGTTTTCTTGACTATCAGTAGCTGGGCTTAAGGAAGGGAAAAAATATTCCTGCAGGCCTATACAAAATCAGTGTCAGCTGCTCCTATGCCCATTTGCAGTACAGCAAAAGTAGGCAACTACAGTTCCAATTTTAAATCAAATTAAGTAGCTCCTTTTTACAATCACCATAAAATTCTCTCCAAGTATTTCAGGTATCTGAGTAACAGTCACAATTATACCAACAGAAAGCTATAATGAGAATGAGTTAGGCTTGTGTCTTTTGCAATCATCTTCAGAATGGATTCCATTTAATGCCATTTTCTATTCTCATTACAATATTTGTCAGACAAAAGCATCAGAATTTTAATGGCCAGTACAGTCTGTTTAAAAACTATAAACTCTTAATGGACTTGCAAACAGGGATTTTAACCTTTTAAATATTCTGGAATCATCTCTCTTCCCTCGTCTTAGAGAGTTCAGGAGATACAAACAGGAGAGAAGAGAGATGGCAAAAGCAGAATGCCAGCCTTTTATAAAGGAAAACCAGGGTAACTGAAATTAAGCACAGTACTTGAGATTCATGTGACCTTGGATAAACTTAAATTGATATTTAAAAAATAAATAATAAAAAATCAGTGAAATCCCCAAATCCACAGTAGGTAGTTGGGAAAGTGACCTGGAGTCCTGAGGTCCTATTTTTTTATTTATCTCTTGGATATATATATGGATTGCTTATCCAAGAAAGACAATGGCCCTCTCCTGGCTTGTGCAGAGTTTATGTCCATCAGAAGCCAAGCCATCAACAAAGGAAAGCCAAGGACCTGGGAACTTGTATCTTGTACAAACACAGCAACTGATACAAGGTGATCCAGAAAGCACTGTGCCTTTAGACTGCTTTTTTTTTCTTCTAAATGTCTTCACAATTAATTCTGGCATGTTTGTTTAAAATGAAAATAAAGAAATCCCAAAATATCAATTTGCAACTAATTTGGGGATTTATCACTGGGAATATACATGTTTGTGTAATGATGCATAGATTTCAGAGACCATGAGTTAGAGCAGCTCACACCAGTGTGCCTATAAAGTTCAGTGCAGCATCATGTGGAGATTAAATTGTGGCAGCATATTATTTCCAGTTGTTCAGTGCTTTATCCAAGCTAACCCACTTTCTTGTTGAATAATTTCTCTAGAGATAGTACTCATTTGAACAAGCGTGTGTGTGTTCATCTGATATAGTCGTAGAGATAAATAGGTACTTCTCAGTGAAATTACTTTAAGGTATGAATCTAAAACTGGTTAGATAAATTGTTTAGCACTAGTATTTATTTCTTTCTGTTGATGGTTCCTTTGTATTGACTGTAGGGCGCAGAGATAAATATCTACATGGTATACATTTAATGGTTTACACTAAAGTCCATTCATGCTGCTACAGAGCCAACTTAGGTGGTTTGATCTTCTGTTGATGCTCTGGCTAATGCACATCAAAAGGCTGTTGACATTCTTTGCCACGAGGGCAGATTGCTGGCCGTGCAACTTGATGTGCACCAGGACCCCCATCTCCTTCTCTGCAAACATGGTCTCCAGCCTGGGTTATTCCTCCTTTCGTTCAGGGCTTGGGTTTTCCCTTTGTAGAACTGCATGAGAGTTCAGTCAGCCCATTTCTCCAGCCTGACAAGGTCACTCTGAATGGCAGCAAAACTATCTGCTGAACAAAACACCCCTCCCAGTTTTGTGTTGTCTACAACCCAGTCTTGCTTTGTATTAAGGATGCTTGTAGCTTTGGCAGTATCAATTAAAATCTGTGATTCTAGAAAATGCCAGATCTCCAGTCAAAATCCAGTAAGTGTTAGATTCTTGAAATAGTATCTTCTATTAGAAGAGGGGTGGCCAGCAGGGACAGGGAGGTGATTGTCCCTCTCTACTCTGCCCTCGTGAGGCCCCATCTGGAGTACTGTGTCCAGGTCTGGGGCCCCCAATACAAGAAGGATGTGGAACTGTTGGAGAGGATTCAGAGGAGGCCACAAAGATGATTAGAGGGATGGAGCACCTGTCCTACGAAGAGAGGCTGAAGGAGCTGGGCTTGTCCAGCCTGGAGAAGAGAATGCTGCGGGGGGACCTCATTGCAGCCTTCCAGTACCTGAAGGGAACATACAGACAGGAGGGAAAATCAACTTTTTAAAAGGGTAGACAATGGCAGGACAAGGGGGAATGGAATAAAACTAAAGGAAGGAAGGTTTAGATTAGATATTAGGGGGAAGTTATTTACAGAAAGAGTGGTGAGGTGCTGGAACAGGCTGCCCAGAGAGGTAGTGGATTCCCCATCCCTGGAGGTGTTCAAGGCCAGGTTGGATGGGGCCCTGGGCAGCCTTGTGTAGATCCAGGCCTGAGGTTGGTGGCCTTGCCTGTGGCACAGGGGGTTGGAGCTCTATGATCCTTGGGTCCCTTCTAACCCATGCCATTCTATGATTCTGCAATACTTTGGCTAGACCTGAAGAGCCTGGGGTTATCAGTATTTTTTTCATAATTTCAGGCCAGCTACCAGAGGACAAATGCTTTATTGTTCTGACATTTCACAAAATAAGTCAGAGATATTTTGAGCAAAACATGTTGATCATAGCAGTCAGTTGTTTTTGGAAAAGGCCTATAACCTGGAAAAAAAACAGCAACTGCATTAATCTTTTTTTACTCTTTCATCTATAAATGTCAGAGGGATAAAAAAACCCCAACAACAAACAATGAAACAAAACACAGCACTAAAAGGCTCTTCTTATTCTGGGAAAGTTGTTTCTTTAATCCTCTTGTATCTGGGATTATAGCACTTCCAAAACAAATGCTAACATTAAGTGTATGTGAGCCTTTGTCCTGTGAGTATTTAAACAAGTTACTAGTAATGAAATACATTTATTTACTCATTCAGGTATGACTTGCATGATCTAACATAGCTTTAGATAAAAAGTTAGTGGATCAACCTAGTTCAACAATGTGTTTAAGAACAAAATTATTTAAAGAAAAAAATCCAAAACACCCTAAAAAAATGCATTTCAAATTAAACCTGATGTGTTGGGTTTTGATCACAGGGGAGCTATGTGGGTGGCTTCTGTTCGAAGATTCCAGAATCTTCCCCCATGATCAACAGAGCCAATACCAAGCTGCTCCAAGACAGACCTGCTGCTGGCCAAGGCCAACCCCATCAGCGACGGTGATAGTGCCTCTGGGATAACTTATTTAAGAAAGGAAAAAAACCCAAAAATGCTGTGCAACAGCAGCCAGAAGAAAGGACTGAGAATATGTGAGAGGAACAACTCTGAAGGCACCAGGGTCAGTGGAGATGGAGGGGGAGGAGGTGCTCCGGGTGCCTGAGCAGATATCCAGCTGCAGCCTGTGGAGGACCCCATGATGGAGTAGATGATACCTGAAGGAGGCTGTGACCCCATGGGAAGCTCACACTGGAGCAGGCTCATAGCAGGGCCTGTAGTCCAGCTGAAAGAGGAGCCCACACTGCAGCAGGTTTGCTGGCAGGAATTGTGACCCTGTGAAGGACTCAAGCTGGAGCACTCTGGACCTGAAGGGCTGCACCCCGTGGAAAAGAGCCATGCTGGAGCAGTTTGTGAAGAACTGTAGCCTGTGGGAAGGACTCATATTGGATAACTTAGTGGAGTACTGTCTGCCATGGGAGAAAACCCACCTTGGGGCAGAGGAAGAGTGAGGAGGGAAAAATGGTAGAGAAGGTGTGGTGAAATGTGTGAAGTTGAGCCTGGGAAGAGGGGAGGGATGGGTGGAATATGTTTTTAAGATTTGGACTTATTTGTCACTATACTACTGTGATTTGATTGGCAAATGAAATTAACTTACACAAGTTTAGTCTGTTTTGTCCATGACAGTAATTCATCATTAATCTCTCCCTATTCTTATTTCAAATTCACAAGCCTTTCATTGTAATCTTCTCCTGTCCAGTTAAGAAGTGGGAGTGATAGAGTGGCACCTATGATCCATCCAGATTCAACCCACCACACATGCATATACATGTTTTATGAGTAAACCTCAACCTAGTTGTTCCATTTAGTTCTCTTGAGCTGCAGTCAGAACTTTTGTCTATATAAATTACTGAGAACTCAAACTGTCTTCTAACTGGCAAATGTGGAGCTTGCTTCCACTGATTTCAAGAAGAGCAAGTCTGAATCAGACATGGAGTGGAAATGGAGAACACCTGGTCTTGGGTATTTCCATATTTCTCATTAAGTTTGAACACTTGCTCTTAATTTTCAGACAAAAATATAGATGCTACTACTTTCACTATTTTGGCTAATGTTTTCATTTGCTACTCATTTACCTCTACCAATATGAACAAAATAAGTCCTGTTTTACATTGCCTATAACTGTCAAGTTGCATTTATTAATTATTATATTGCTTTAATACATTTTGTGCTTAGCTAATACAAATAGCTTGTTTAGTTTGGTCCTAAACAGAGTACACTGTACTTGAAAGCTGATATTGCACCTTAGAATTTTTAAATGACTGATAATATACTGAGTTCCAGTTGTAGACAATGAGTATGAACTCTCTTTATTAGTATTCAATTAGGCACTAAAAGCATATTGTATAGAACCTAGCACAGCTGGTAAGAGGCCAAGAAAAAAAAAAATAATCTTTTGTTAAAAGGTTTCCAGAAATTTAATTAAAAGGGAGAGAAACGACAGTCCATATTTTACTTTTTTTTATTTCTTAATTAATGAATTAGAAGTGAGGGTCACCTTCCAAATTAATCAGTTTGAAAAAAAAGTTTCTAACTCATTTATGCTTGAAGTGATACTAA
Organism: Gallinula chloropus; assembly: GCF_964237585.1. NCBI lineage: Eukaryota > Metazoa > Chordata > Aves > Gruiformes > Rallidae > Gallinula > Gallinula chloropus. The sequence goes on from NC_140086.1 coordinate 7,678,767, forward strand.
ATAATAATCTTTCTTCTAACTTTGGACAAGAAATTATATCTGAATACTATGGACCAGTAAAGCAAAAAGCTATTTGAAGTCCCATTTGTCTGCCCTTCGAATACAAACCAAAAAAAAAACTACCACTGTGGTAAGAGCTATTGAATTCTAGCTATAAGTATGAATCTTAAGTTTCCCTTATAATTATGGGATATCTGGTATATGCTCCCAGTACAGTTATATCATTAATCCCTAGAGTGACCCAGATGCTCCTCGGCTTGAATTCCTTATTCCTTCCTGTCAGCTCCTTATTGTCTTCTCAGCATAGCTGGGGTAATGGGATGGTTTAAGACAGTAAACTGACCTGAAATAAGGTGGTTTACTGACCTCCTAACCCTCTTCACATGAAGTATTTGTTTCAGAAGCTCTCAAGGTGGGAATTTCAGAAACTCACAGCCTCCCTGTCGCATATGGGATAGATCAGAGGGATGCACTTCACTCTTAAGAGAGAGGCAATAATATGTTTATTGATATAAACAAAAGGGTGTAACGGTGTTTGGTAATAAACATGACAATAATTAAGATTCAATGGTAAGGTACTCTTGATTACTTAGTGCATAGAGAACAGGGTCAGATGAATCTATCAGGGAGACCCTCCCGTTGAGTCACAAGGTTCAGAAAGAATCCCCTTGCTTTCTAAACTCCTTCTCAGAGAGGAGCCTAGGTGCGGCTGGATTCAGTCTTAGTCCCAGACTTGGTCAACGGTTTATGTCTAAAGGATTATACATACAATCAATCCTTTCTATTTCTTAGCTAAGATCAGAAATGTTAGTGGTCTTATTCCCAACTCTCTTACCAAGGATCTGATGCAGATCTGTTGTGGCAAGGATTCTCTCAACCTGGAGGAGTAACCTTGAGAGGTGTCCCTTTCAAGGGGAGATCCTGATGTGCAGCCTGCTGTAGTCTCAGGAGAGCTCAAAGGGCACTTGGACTGCTCACTATTTATGGAGTAAGATGATTGGCTCATAGTCATATTTACATACCACCCGTATATGCCAGTGGACACTGACCAGTGTCCGAGTGGGCACATTAGCATAGATAACCCTTGGCTTTTGTGTTGTTATCTGTCTTCCTGAACTGTGAGACAGATGCAGAAATCACAATCAGCACCAATGGTTATCAATCAATCCATGTAAACAGGATAAACAGGAAAACATGGGGGCAATGGGGGAAGCATACTGTCACACTCCCCCAGGGAATGCTGTGCCTAGACCAATTTTTTTATGCTTAAACGTGTTGGGTCATGGATTTGCCTCAGCTGGCAGATAAGCTACACTGTCTTCCCAACCAGCAGGATGGGCAGAGAATCAGAAGAGTGAATGTTAGAAAGCTCACTGGGTGAGATAAAGAGAGTTTGATAGGTAAAGCAAAATCCATAAACATAAGCAAAGCAAAACAAGGAATTAATTCAACACTTTCCATGGGCAGGCAGGTGTTCAGCCATCTCCGGGAAAGTAGGGCTCCATCATGTGTCACCATGACTTGGAAGCACAAAATGCCACCACTTTGAATGTCGTCCCCTCCTTCTTCTTTCCCCAGCTTTATTTGCTGTGCATGGCATCATATGATATGGAATATCTCTTTGGTCAGTTGGGGTCATCTGTCTCAGCTGTGTCCCTCAAAATTCTAGTGCATTCCCAGCGTACTCACGGTGAGTGAGAAGCAGAAAAGGTTTTGACTCTGTGTAAGCACCGCTCAGCAGTAACAAAAACATCTCTATATTATTAATACTGTTTTCAGTACAAATCAAAAACACAGCCCCATGCTAGGTACTACGAAGAAAATTAACTCTACCTCAACCAAAACCAGCACAGATGATTAACGTTCCAAGTAGAGGAGATGGCCATTCCACAGATTTAATTATTCTGCTTAATTATTGTTGCTTATTCTTCAATAATATAAACTTCTAACAGTTTCATTTTCCAACTAAAATAGATTTTGATTATCTACTTACAAAGAGAAAATTGGTCAGTGAACACAGTTTATCTTAATGGGCTGCAAAGCATGAACAAAATGGCCAAATATAAGGTTATGGTAGATAGCAATTTGCAGAAAGCTGTCAACGTCCCAAATCGATATATATGAAAGATTGCTTTTGCTGCATAACTTTTTATTATCATTGGTGGTTTGGGTTTTTCAGGTATGTATACCCCCTTCTCTTATTATAGTATTTAACAGTCGTGTCTTACCACATGTCTCAATGTCTCTTCATTGTTTAACTGCTGAATTAGGATAACAGATAAATTCCCAATCCTTAAAAGTATTCAAGTATCTCAATAACACAGATTAATATATGAGGCCCATTCCTCATCTGTGCAATCAATACTTCTGCATTAGGAGTTGGAACTGAAGGTAAAGTCTTACTGTAGGTAGGTAGTGCAAATTTCCATCGATTTCACTGGAGCTAGCACTACAGCTGTAATATTTCCTTTTGTTGTCTCAGCTTATTTTCATTAAATAGATTTCATTTATTTAAAAATGTAAAGCTGCATACAAATAAGATCTGTTGATGAAATAGCAATAGACTCCAGGCATGCAGGCTGGGATTTATATTACCTAACCTACCCTAACCTGAAAGTCAAAACTAAGCTAATCATCTAGGTTCCCTCTATAGGCCACAGAGTCTGAACAGTGGTTATCTTTCAAAATTAGCATGCACCTTACATTGAATATCTCGCTTGGAGTAACTATTTCAATCAGTTATAAAACAAGTCAAGCTTACACTGTATGCCCAACTTAAAAATACATTTCTTTGTCACTGACTTCCAGGGCAACTGTTGATTTTACAAGAACTGCAGATGCTAATGTCAACATTAGCAAAACTCAGCAGTTTAACTGATGAGCAGCTGGTACTAGACTGATGAGCAGGATGATTGCAATTCATCAAAGAACTAATGAAGATCTACATAAGATACCTCTCTTAGTTTCTGGAAGAGAATATGAAAACCAGAAAATACCTAAATATAGCATTTCAAAACGCATGACATGAAAGGAACATAGAGTGCTGGAAATCACAATGTTGTGTACAAGCTCATTGTGTAGGTAAAAATTGACAATTAAAAGAGACATGACTGATGTGTGACATGATAATCAATAGAAGGAAGGACGAAACAAGGTATTAAAAAGGCAATAAATGTTTTTAAAGGTTAATCATAAACCAGACTATTGAATTTAAGTTACAAGAGAACTGGAACTTTGAAAACTCTCTGGTCACATTTACAGGTGTCCTGGTTCTGGCCAAGTATCATACTTGCTTGATATTACAATGAATAGGGAAAACATGTCAACATCTATGAGTCTAAGTCTGGAAACAGATGAGAAGGGATCAGAAACTGACCCAGGTAGAGCTAGCTATGGCTAGTGAGATAGTAGATACTCTCTGAAGCTCCAGAAGTTTATCCTGGTCTGCTGCACATCTGGAGAGCCAATGCTCCTTGATTCCCTACATGGTGAAACACAGAGAGACTGTAAAGAATTGCCAAACTAGGTTGTGGGGATTTTTTTTCTGCTGAATATAAAAGCATGCTCAGATATAAATATTATCAGTAAAGTATCTTGTGACAAAGTCTTTTAAACAAATCAATAACCACTCAGTCTCCTTTTAAAAGAAAGAATATAAAGTATTAACTACTATAGGAAAATACTAGGACTAAATGTATATATCAGGAAAAGTTTCCACTGATTGTGTCATCCTAGGCAAAAAGCAGTACTTTTCATTTATTTCCAATCAAATATTCACTAAAGACCTGTCTGCTCATTCTCATTACAGAATCACAAAATTACAAGGTGGGAAAAGACCTTTAAGACCATCAAGTCCAACTGTTCCTGTCCTATGCCAAACCCTATCCCTAAGTACCTTATCTACCCTTTTTTTGAACACATCCAGGGAAGGTGACTCAACCACCTTTCTGGGCAGCCTGTTCCCAGTCCTGACAACTCTTTCAGTCAATTTTTTTTTCCTAACATCTAATCTGAACCTGCCCTGGCACAGCATCATACCATTTCCACTTGTCACCTGGCTGAAGAGACCATCACCCACTGCTCTACAACCTCCCTTCAGGTAGTTGTAGGTGGTGATAAGATCTCCCCTCAGCCTCCTCTTCTCCAAGCCAAACACTCCCAGCTCCCTCAGTCGCTCCTCATATGATTTGCCCTCCAGCCCCTTCACCATCCTGGACTTGCTGAAGGACCTCAATGTCCTTCTCATGGTGAGGAGCCCAGAACCGGACACAGCACTCGAGGTGCAGTCTCACCAATGCCAAGTACAGGGCAAAATCACCTCCCTAGGGCTGCTGGCCACACTATTTTTGATACAAGCCAGGATGCCATTGGCCTTCCTGGCCAATCGTTTGACACAATCAGGTTAGTTTACAATCTTCAAACCATCGTCACTTCTGACTTCTCTCCACCTGAGGGGCGTAGGGCTGTGTATGGGGGGTTGCACTGGGTCCATGACAGTCCTTCCGAGCCATTCCTAACCCCTCCTCCTCCGGTCTCCCTTCTCCAGCGCCAGCCCTTCCTTTCCCCGGGCTGCAGCCCTTCAGGGACACCCTGCTCCCCTCTGGGTTCTCCACAGCTTGCAGGAAATACCCTTCTGCCGTGGCACCGGGCCCTCCCCGGGCTGCAGAGCGGGTCTCTGCTCCAGCGGGGCTCTGCAGGGCTGCAGGGGATCCCTGCTCCGGGCCTGCAGCACCTCCGGCCCCCCTCCTCCTGCTGTGACCTCGAAGTCCCTCTGCTACTGCTCCCTTGTTGGCGTGATTCCTCCTGCCTGTACCACCTTTGGGCCTTGCTGAAGCCTGTTTTCCCCCTCCCCTCTCTCGGCTGAGGGGCTCAGCTGTGTCCTGCAGTGGGGCTGTTGGAGACTGCTGGGACTGGCTGTGTCCTGCCCAAGGCAGCCCCAGCCTCTCCTCACAGAGCTGCCCTGCAGCCCCAATGCAGGGTTTGGACACAGGCACCTGATACACTTATTCAGGTTTCTAATTTAACTTTTTGTTTGTTTGGTTGGGGTTTTTATTAATATTTTATGACAAAGATCCATTACTATCATAGTCAAAAATGGGAGGAATTTAGAAGGGAACCAGTTTCATGTTAGAAAGCACATCACTTGTTAATTCTTCCCTGGATCAGACCTTTATAAATACGTTAACATTTAATTCAACACAGCCCTGCACAGTGAGGGCATTGGCTATGCTGGGGTCATTCCATCTTCCCAACTACCCTACTTCAGGGAGCAGCTATCTCTTGTTGCTCTCAGATTCTGGATTGGATCTCAAAACATCATCCACCCAGGCAGGGTCAGCTCTATGCAAATTAGTCCTGACAGCTCCCTCATAAATATATACAGTGTAGGAAACCAAGAAGAAAAGCATCAGAGCTGGTATATCAGTGTGTTTTGTGTTGCCTACTATGTATCGTACATTCTGATGTTCATCAGATAAAATGTGTTGCCAGTTTGTCAAATTGCAAAATGTTCTATGTCAGCTGCAGAGGCATGAAGTATTCCTTGAGAAAAAAAGTCTTCCATTTTACCTCTTATTCCCCCAACACCTTAGTAAAGCATAGGAGGGTTGGGGTTCTGTTTTTCTTGGGTATTTTTGTTTTTTGTTTTTTTGTTTAATTTGCTGCTTTCCACAGAAGCTATAGAATTTCCCTGAAACTATTGATCTTTCCACTTCCAAAGCTAACAAAGGAAAGATATTTTGTGCTGGCAGAAAGGACAGAAGATCAGATTTGAGGTCCTTTTTCACTTCTTTCTCACAGACTAACAGTGGAAAAATGGAAATCAATCACCTAGAAGCAGAGATGCAAAACATTACTATAAACATCTTGCTTCATGAAATGGTATTGGGTATCCTTGCTGGAGCTGGTCAGGCAAGTAAGTTTCAGGCTTTTCTTTTTTCCCTGGTAAATTACATCAGTAGCCTTTTTGTCCTTATAGTGCATTCTGGTTTTAGAATCAATGAAATGGTAAGTGTGGTAATCATTTGTGAGCAAACATTTTGCAATTTGCATTTACTTGTAGAAATAATATTTCAAAAATCGAATGTAGCAAATTCCACTCTAACTCATATGCAGTGTTAAAGGCTCAGAGCTGTTCTTGTTTGTTAATAGTAATTTATTTCACAAGTATAAATATAAATTAAAGAACCCAGCCCTGGATGAACCAGGCCTCATAGGATTAAGTACAACAAAACACCTCAAGAGGTTGGTCACAGTCCTCAACTTGTTCTCAGGAAAGTAGGTTGATCCTGCTTCCTGACAGTTTTGCCAAAGATTAATTTATAGTTGCAGTGTATCCTTGACTCAGGTGTATACAAGTGGCACTCTTTCCTTGATGAAAATGTGCTGTATTGTAATGTCTTTATTTCTCAGCTCAATTTTGAAGTAGAATATTATTTCTGTGACTAAGCAAACATTCTCCAGCACAAGGAGCACTGGCTAAGTAAAACAGTCCTTTGGGTTTTATTTTCAAAAAAGAACTTTAAGCATTACATGTGATGTTATTCTTCGCTACAGGACGTTTCTTCAATGTTCATTCAAGAGGAAAAGGTACATGAGTTTAACCAGGGACATTAGCAGCTGTGTGCTGGTCCTCCCTCCTCTTCTAGCACACACTCCTGAATTGAATCCAGCTTTAGCTGGCTATTGAAGTCTAACAGACTTGCACCACAGGTATCAGAGCTGCAAAAAGAAAGGAAAGGAAATTTGTCTTTAAACCTTTGCCTGGGTGTAAATACAATGTATGCTTAAGTTGTCCATCTTATTTCTTTTCAAAATATGATACAGCTGTGCAGTAGCTAGAGATTCCTGTCTCTTCAGAGTTTCACGACCTCTTTCTGTTGTTCATGATGCCATGACATCAGTGTGTTATCAGCACTGCTCTCATCCTAACTCCCAAACACCATTACACTAACTGCTAGAAAGAAAATGAACTCTATCCTAGCTGAAACCAGGCCAGTGCCATTTAGCTCTTGGTCTTACATATTACCATAATGGGGGTACTAAGGTCTCTGTCCTCTGGTCACTTGAGAAGAATTCAAAAGTAAGGCAATCTAACCTGACAGCATTTTTGAGGAACTACAATTGTTTTTTTTCTTCAAAAGGTTTGGAAAGACAAAAAAAAGCTTAAGGTATTTCATGTATGTTCTCAGTGTGCCATCCCCAGCATCATCACATGACTCTCAGCAAAATGGAAGAACTGGGATGCCAACTTCTATGAACATACGTCTTATTTCTGATCTAAAACAATAAGAGTGTCATGCTGGCTTCTGAGGGGGAAAAAGCATAGCCTGGAAAAGAATTTATAAGGAGTTTGTGACCCACTTATTTCTTTTTTTTTTTGTCTAATATACTTATGTATTTTATCTTGATAAACCTTTAAAAGCCTTCCTATTTTCTTTCCTTATATTTTTTGCTTTTTTGCCAGGACTCTTAGATTGCAGAGAAGAAAAAAAAAAAAGAGAGAAAGAGAAAAAAATCATTAAAAAAGGAAAGAAAAGTACTTTGCACTGCTGCTAGTCCAGCCTAAATGGAAATGTATTTACTGTAAGCTGTAATTTCCATTTCAGGAATAAATAGACTTTTCATGCTTGTTATTGAAATCTGAATGTGCATTACCTTCTGCATTAAGATGCTAAAGAAATCACAATGATACTAAAGGTGGGAGGGGAGATCCATAAAGTACCTTGACTTTAAGCAGCTGGATCCTCACAACTCACAATCTCACCATGATAGCACTTTTTTTAATTTCCCTCACTTTTTCCTTAGAAATTATGATTGTTTGTTGTTGTGTTTTCTCTTTTCCTTGTGTGTTTTGTTAAATAGTACATATTCTTTATAAAATGTCATTCAGTCTCCTTTAAAACAAGAGACTAGGACACAAATATTTGTATTAAAAAAACTCAAGTCTATTCAGGAAGTACTTATTTTGTCTGCTAATATCAAATATCTTTTCTTTTTCCACTGGAATTTCACATAAAAGCAAGTTCAAGGTCAATCTTAAACCTGCAAAATTACATGTAATATACGAGACTTGATATATCCCAGCTTTGTCCCAGCATATGGAAAGTCTCTGTGGCATGATAGATGGTTTGCTACCATCAGGGATGATTAACAAAAACATTGTTATCTTAGACCTCCCTGAGTCATTTGACACATCTGTTGTATTTTCAAGGGAACATTTTAATGTTGAGGTACATCCAAAGAATGTGATGGAAAATGGTACCAAAGATCAACACTCTCTGGTCCTGTATGGTATTTAAATGGAGTTTCAAAATTATATATACACATACCAGCAACCTTTCACTACTATATATTCACCATATATACTACACCACTTCAGTGTACATTGTGGAACACTTAGAAAACAGGTCCAGGTGTGAAAAGTAGTTTGTTGAAATTAAAGCCAAAAAGGTCAGTGATCATGCTGACAAGCAAAGAAAAGCTCTTTAAAACATTGCTACTAAGAAACAGATGTTGGCTGAGGAATGCATATCTATCTTTGGCCAGCACGGTCTATAGTTTATTACTGTTTCTGCATCCCTTGCTGATTTCAGACTGACCCACACTGCTGAGTGATGCCTTCTATTTGTCATCAGCTGCCCAAATACACTTAACACTACACTCACAATGATGGTGATATTCCTGTTTTTTCTCATTTCTTGTCTGGGTTAAAGCCATTAAATATATCTTGGAGTTAAATCATTAATTGCAGATACTGTCTGTATTGGGTCTGGCGTGTCCAGGAGACATAACAAATGTAATTGTCTGGGTTTATTACTGCTTGTCATTAAACACCAAGTCAAATTCAGAATCTTGAGCCTTATTTATGGCCCCTAAGGCAGCAAAGATATATTTACCTTGTCTAGCCTTAACGTTTGCATGTATATGTGTGTATGTGCTTCATGTGTCTATATAGGCATTGGAGAGGAACAAGCACTTTATGAATGAATCATAGAATAGCATGGGTTGGAAGGGACCCCAAAGATCATAGAGTTCCAACTCCCAGCCACAGCCAGGGCCACCAACCTCCAGGCATGATCTAGATAAGGTTGCCTAGGGCCCCATCCAACCTGGCCTTGAACACTTCCAGGGATGGGGCATCCACTGCTACTCTGGGCAGCCTGTTCCAGCACTTCACCACTCTCTCTGTAAAAAACTTCCCCCTAATATCTAATCTAAACCTTCCCTCCTTTAGCTTTAATCCATTCCCCCTTGTCCTGCCATTGTCTGCCCTTTTAAAAAGTTGATTCCCCTCCCATTTGTATGTTCCCTTCAGGTACTGGAAGGCTGCAATGAGGTTCCCCCACAGCCTTCTCTTCTCTAGGCTGAACAAGCCCAGCTGCCTTAGCCTCTCTTCACAGGGGAGGTGCTCCAGCCCTCTCATCATCTTTGTGGCCCTCCTCTGAACCCTCTCCAACAGTTCCACATCCTTCTTGTATTGGGGGCCCCAGACGTGGACACAGTACTCCAGATGGGGCTTCACAAGGGCAGAGTAGAGAGGAACAATCACCTCCCTGTCCCTGCTGGCCACCCCTCTTCCAATGGAGCCCAGGATACCATTGGCCTTGCGAGCTGCAAGAGCACACTGCTGGCTCATGTTGAGTTTCTCATCCACCAGAACCCCCAGGTCCTTCTCAGCAGGGCTACTCTCAAGGACCTCTTCTCACAGTCTTTATATATATCTGGGATTCCTCCAGCCCAAGTATAAGACCCTGTACTTTGCTGTCTTAAACCTCATTAGGTTCACCTGGGCCCACCTTTCCAGCCCGTCAAGATCCCTCTGGATGGCTTCCTTTCCTTCTAGGGTGTCGACCACACCACTCAGCTTGGTGTCATCCGCAAACTTCCATCATCAATGTCATTGATAAAGATGTTAAAGAGAACCGGTCCCAAGACAGACCCCTGTTTGTTACCAGCCTCTGCCTGGATATAGACCCATTGACCACCACCTTTTGTCTGCATCCTTTTAACCAGTTTCTTAACCACTGGATTATCTCCAATTTAGAGATAAGGATGTAGTAGGGCACTGTGTCAAAGGCCTTGCACAAGTCCAGGTAGATGACATTGGTTGCCTTCCCTTTATCTACCGATGCTGTCACTCCATCATATAAAGTCACCAGATTGGTAAGGCACGACCTTCCCTTGGTGAAGCCGTGCTGGCTGTCCCGGATCACATGCTCTTCCCTCATGTGCCCCAACATGTCATCTGGGAGGATCTGTTCCATGATCTTCCCAGGCAAAGAGGTGAGGCTCACCGGCCTGTAGTTCTCTGGGTCCTCCTTGCTCCCTTTCTTATTAATGGGAGTGACATGACCCTTTTTCCAGTTGCCGGGGACCTCACCCGACAGCCACGACTTTTCAAATATGATGGAGAGCGGCTCGGCAACCACATCAGCCAGCTCCTTCAGGACCCTGGGGTGCTTGTCATCCGGTCCCATAGACTTGTAGACATTGAAAATTGAGGCTATGAGACTGTGAGCAACAGCTCTGGCCTGTGGGCACCACTGAACTTTCTATATCACTGTGAAGTTCATTGAATTTCATGGGATTATTCTTCAGTAGTACAGTGAGTTCCCCTAAAAGCAGAAACATCATAATGAAAGTCTCCAACTCCTATTGCATTTCTTTGTCTTTGACCTACTATTTCTTTTATGAATACATAGGAAAGAAAAAAAGAAATAACCTTCCAATCAAAACACTTCTCTGCATACCCAGTTCTTTCCCTTGGGAGAGGATAAGCAAGCAAATGAGCCACAGTTGACACATGTTAGTCACTTCACTTAATGTGCTAATGGAAGATACTCCAATATTATGGGTTATGAGGGCTGCATAAGAATTAATACAGTAGAATAGAAACTGCTTACTTACAATGGGCAGAGAGGAGAGATTCTGAATAGGACAAGATTTATTTTATCAACTACACAGCAGTCAAAGCTGTTTCAATGAAGATAAATGAAGAACTCTATCATCTTACTTTGTAGACTTATTTAACCAACAGACTGTCTTCTCTATGATTTGTGATGGTTTTACACATTAGAAACTAACTGAGATATATCATGACTGTCAAATCCTGGTATTCCTGTGGGTTTCACATACAGTACAATAGAACCACTTTCATTATCTTTGTGTTACAGATAATGGATAATAAACCATCTTACAGTACCCAAAGGAAAGCCTTTTGGAGCACAGAAACACTCTTAATACATGGAATATATTTTAAACCTTTTGTCTGAAAAAAAGTCTTTGAATCAAAATGAAGATGACTTTATTTTTAAAAGCTATACTTTTTTTTTCTGTTTAAAATGGAAAGATTACTTAAACTACCCTATAACTGTAACTGTACAGTTATTCTTCCTTACCAAAGCACTTACTTTTCAGTAAGTAAGTAGTTGGAAAGGTTAAAGGTATGGGATTAAAAAAAAAAATCACTGATCAATTCCAATTGTCAACATCAACTGATTTTCTACTCTCCCCACTTGAGCTCTACCTCACTGTTTTCCCTTTGCATCTAAAGCCCTTGTGTCTTTGTTCTTCTTAGTGATGGACTGCTACTGCTCTTTCTTCCCTTTACCCAGAGTCATACCCATCTCTTTCCCTGTATCATATACTCTCCTTACTTAACAAATGATCCTTCACAGGAGTCTCAATTCCAGATTCTAAGGATTCACATTAAATCTTTCTCCTTCCAAAACAGGAAACCTCCAGAGTATGCAAGCAACATCTGTGGAATGGTGCAACACCATTCAGTCATGAGACAACATTTCATTTTGCTAAAAAATTAAACCCAGGGCTGTCTCAGATCTCAGCATAGCCTGCAGGTGATGGCTCAGACAGATATTAACCTCCCATAAACTGTGCCATTTTACCAGTCCTGTGTAGAAACCTAGATGATTTCAGGACACTGAAGTGTCACTAGATGCCTGTGTTTCCTCCTAGCCCTCCTTTTCTCTGATGTCCCTTCTGTCATGAAATGACTCCTTCACAGCCATAGAATCACAGAATCACAAAATTATCTTGGTTAGAAGGGACCCTTTAGATCATCAAGTCCAACCATCACCCTAATCTGTTATCCACTATTAAACCATGCTCCCCACACCACATCTAATGGTCTTTTAAATACCTCCAGGTATGGAGACTCCACTACTTCCCTGGGCAGCCCATCAAGCTAGGAAAGATAGTTTTGCTGAGATTTTTGTGTACCTGAGATGCATCATTCCTTCAGGTTTTCCTAGTTGCCATTGCACATTCACTGACAGCTCTTTAGAAGAAAAAAATAGTTTATTTTATTACTAGTACATCATATCTTTTCTCCCTATTGTATTCACTAGTTTTATCATTGACAGTAATTGTACTGATGTGTGTCCTGGTTTCGACTGGGACAGAGTTAATTTACTTCCTAGTAGCAGGTATAGTGCTGTGTATTGGATTTAGGGTGAAAATAATGTTGATAGCATACCGATATTTTGGGTTTTGCTAGACATTTTTAATCACCAAGTTAGGGACTTTTCAGCTTCTCACACTACCCTGCCAGTAAAGAGTCTGGGAGTGCACAAGACAGTGGGAGGGGACACGGCTGGGATAGCTGATCTAAAGTGGCCAAAGGGATGTTCCATACCATATGACTTCATGCTCAATATATAACTTGGGTGAAACTGGATGAGAGTTTAGACTGTGTCCTGGGAACTAGGTGGGCATCAGTGGTTTGCAGGACGTGAGCAATTGTGCTATCAATTACTTGTTCTGTAGGCTGCTGTTTTTTGGGGTTTGGGTTTTTTTTTGTAATTACTATTATCATTGTCATTATCATTATTATATCATCATCATCATCTTCCTTTTCTGTCCTACTAAACTGATCTAAGATCGACCCATGATTCTCTCCCCCATCCCACTGTGGTGTGAGAGTGAGCAAATGGCTGTGTGGTTCTTTCAGCTGACTGACAGGTTAAACCATGACAGTGATCACAAGATATAACAGAAGAAGAAATGCTATTTATAAATACATCAATCCACACAGTGATGGCAAGCAGGCTCTGGAAGGCATAAAGGTTTCATAAAATCTTCTTCAGGTCATGAAAAGGAACTGCAGTTCTCAAGTCCAAGAATAAATTCAGGGTAAACAATCAGGCTGAGATAATTATGTCAACAGATAGACAACTTGAAGGAGGAGCATATCCATTACTTGTACAACATAGGGAGTTGTAGCTAGAATGCAGCCATTCCAGAGAATTTTGTTTTTTAGTCTTACACATATATGCGCTGACTCTATGTTCTGATATCATCTTGAAGACCTCAAATGTACTTGGTGAACGAAGAGTGGTCCTTTCAGCAAAGACTACTTAGTCTACATTTAAATGAATTGACCTGTGCTTTAATATCCTATATAAAGCTTCAAACACTCTTGGGAACAGGCATCTTAAAAACTCACAAGTTGCCTACCTCAATTTGAGCATGTGGTTATTGCCATGATAATAAACACAATTCATGTGCACATTAGTTGGTTCACTACAGTATGTATCCTCTGTATTTAATAAATATTTAACTGTCTACTGTGTAATAATTAATCACTTCAGCTTTCCTTCTAAATGTCCTTCTGTTAAAGTTACAATACAGTGTTGTATCTATAATAAATCTGCCTTTCGAAAAAGCACGCTATGGTAGACAGTTCCCCTGTCTCCACTGTAATCAAGACCTACAATATTTATTTGTTCTGAGTTCAAAATTAATTGCTTGACTGTGGTAAGAGAAAACAAAGAATTAGAGGCATTCTGGAAAAAACCCCAAGCCAACATGAAATACACACACAGAAAAACAACCACTCAACAATAAAAGAACAACCAAATCACAGGAGGGGCTGGAAGGAACTTCTGGAGATCGTCTAGTCCAACCCCACTGAAGGTTCATCTAAAGCAGGTTATACAGGATTGTGTCCAGGCAGCTTTTGAATATCTCCAGAGAAGAAGACCCCTGAGACAAAACACTAGTTACAGGCCTCCAACTAGTCTCTGCATCACTTACCACAACCCTCTGAGCTCTGCCATTCACACATTTCTCAAGCCTGTTCACTGTCCACTCTTTCTACCAACACTTCATAAGCTTACCCAACCAGTCATGCCATCATAGAAAGCTATCTGATTAGTCAGGCATGAATTTCCCTTGCTGACCACTCCAGATAAACGTCTTTTCGTCCACATGCTTAGAGATAACCCCCAGGATAAACTGTTCCATCACCTTTCCAGGGATGGAGGTGAGGCTGACTGGCCTGTAGTTTCCTGGGTCCTCCTCTTTACATTATGTATTACTCATTTTGTGTATTCTAAGCACTATTATTATTTCCCTCTTCCTCTTCTGTCCCCATAAACAGTCCTTATCCAAACCCATAAGTTTTGCCTTTCTTCTGATTCTCCTTCCCGTCCCACTGCAGGGTGAGGAGTTAGCAAGTGGACATGCAGGGCTTAACCGCCCACTGGGGTTAAACCACAATACGCCCAAGTAGCCAGTCCCCTTTTCCATGTTCTGTAAACTTCCTTCTTCCTTTTGAGTTTTTCCAAAAGCTTCTTGCTTATTCATGCAGGTCTTCTGACTCCTTTGCCTGATTTCCTACTCTTAGAGATATACTGATCTTAAGGTGAGAGGAAGTGGTGCTTGAAAACTGACCAGTTCTCTTGGACCCTCCATACTTCCTACAGCCCTAAGCCATGGGATTCTCCCAAGCAGGTCTGTGAAAAGGTCAAAGCTCTCCTGAAGTCCAAGGCTGTAATCCTATTTATTGCCCTATTTTTTCCACACAGGATCCTGTACTCCACCATCTCATGGACAGTGCAGCCAAAGTCATTCCCAGCTTTTACATACTATCCAGTCCTTTTGTTTTTAGTACAAGGTCCAGCAGCACACCTCTCCTCATAGGTCCTCCACCAACTGTGTCAAAAAGCTATAACCAGTGCTCTGCAGGAACCTTCTGGACTGTATGCTTGTGTGGCTGTGTTACCTTTGCAGCAAATATCAGGGTGGTTGAAGTCTGCCATGAGGACCAGGGCCTGTGACTGTGAGGCCTCTTCCTCCTTTCTGTAGAAGACCTCATTGATGACTTCTTCTTGACCAGAGGGCCTTGTACTAAAAACCCACAACGGTGTTACCCATTTCAGCCTGTCCTTTAATTCTTACCCATAAGCAGTCAACTTGTTCTTCATCCACACCTGGGCAGAGCTTGCTATATGCCAGTTGCTTTCCCACATGAAGAGCAACTCCAGCACCTCAATTTGCTGGCCTGTCTTTCCTAAAAATACATAGCAATCCACAACATCATTCAAGTCATGTGACCTCTTCCACCATGTCTCTGTAACTGCAATGAGATCATGGCCCTGGGACCACACACAGATCTCCCTGTTCATTCTCCAAGTTGTGTGCACCAGTCTAAAGGCATTTCAAAGAGGTAATGGAGTATGCAGGTTTCCCTGGAGGGTCTAACATAGCCATACTCACCCTTGAGGTGGTTGACCTTCTGTTTCTCATCTTCAGAGGCAGCTAAGAAACAGTTGTTGTTTTGCTTGGCCTGGCTCATTGCTCAGTGTGATGTGATGGCATGAGCATTACCACTTGGGACACCACCCCTGAGTCCTTCAGTTTAAAGCCCACTTCACCAAGTTGGCCAGCCTGTTGAAAAGATTCCCTAGTCTCTTCTAGACAGGTGGATCCCATCCCTCCCTAACAGGTTATACTCATCAAAGAATATCTCACAGTCCTAGAAGCCAAAACCCTTATGATGGCACCAGCCACAGAGACAGTTGATATGCATTGTATATCTATTTCTGGCTTCCCCCTTTCTTCCAACTGGTAAAAATGGACAAAAAGTTTTTACATTTGCACCCCCAGGGCTTTATAGTCTTCCTTGATTCTGCCCAGGTACTGGCTTGTGGTGTTACACATGCCCTCATGAAAGTATAGCTTTGGAACAGTCTGTGCTCTTGACAAGTTGTCGCATCCTCTTGGATATCACAGAATTGTAGGGGTTGGAAGTGACCTCAAGAGATCATCAAGTCCAACCACCCTGTCAAAGCAGGCTCCTTAGGACAGATCATGAACCTATGCACAGTGTAGGTACCTTTTCACCATGAGAAGGGTCTGGGCACTTGTTGCAACCTGTTACCTGCACTTAAGTTTCCTTCCTTCCCAGTTCCATCTGGGTGGATGCATCAGACATCTCAGGGAAGATGTTCTTTGTAGGAACACTGGTTTTAGCTCTGAGGTGAGTACCCACCGTTTTGTCAGAGACCTAAATCACTTCCCTGGGCTGTGAACATACAGGCAGGATGTAGGGCCCTCTCTGCACACACTCCTGCGTGAACTGCCTATCCTGTTCTCAGTGGTTGGGGTCACTGTCACTCCTTCAGGCTGGATTGCTCCTGGCAGCACCCAAGCCACATCAGCCTTGCTTGGGAGAGCTGTCAGCTCCTGGTGGTCTCTTCACTCTTTCACTGGTTACCCAGGTTCTAGGAAACCCCCTGTCCACCAAAAAAAAAAAAAAATAGGGAAAAGACAGACAGTATGTGAAACAGGATCAGAGGTTCAGTTTAAAGTGTATCTTGAGGCATAATGAACTTGTAACTAGACCTTTACCCATGAAACCAAATGCATCAGCTCTAGTCTCAGCGATTGTCCTTGTCCTGCTATGTGGCATTTCATTTCAGTCCTTTGTGACTGTGTCACCAGATCTACCAGGAAGATAAGGTTGCTTTTATATTCAAAGAATATACAATAGCTATGCCAAAACAGAGAGACTCTCGAGTGACACTGGAATTCAATAGAGTTTTGTAGTTTGGAAACTACAGAAGAGCTACGCATAGGATTGCAGATCCTTGAAAGCTTAGAAGAAGTATTGACTGCATAGTCCTTCATAAAATAGAGACAAAACCTTTCTTTTGGAGCCCTGTTTTTAGGTCCTAGTGGGGAATAAAAAGTGTTTAAGACAGCCATCTATCATGAGAGGAATTGAATGAACAAATATACATTTTCTTATATATTCTTCTTCTGGAGTTCAGATGCATCTTTCATCTTTTGGTCCTCTATTCTAAACGGAATGCCAGGGTCAACTGTCTGATACACCTTTTCAAATATAATAATATTCAGTTATTTTTTTCAGAACATGGCAGATGACAGTGACTAAAGCAGTCAGATTCTCTTTAATTCTCTCATGGGACATGTACATTCCAGAGATTTCTTCTCACAGTTTTTATATTATTTTCCATCAGAGACATATTTAAAATAGATGAGCTGTAAGAGGAGGGAACGGGATTTCCCCAGCTTCCAGTCTTTTAATGATATTGCATACTGAAGCTGTTTGAATACTCTTCTGGGATGTTTGGGTGCAGATTTTTTCATGCTTCCAAGTTCTCTCTTCTGCCCCTTTCCTCTCCCCTCTCCCAAAACAAGGAGACAGTACTCTCAGAGCTACTTATGAAAGTGCTTGCTAAGTCTTGAACTCCTAAGAATACAATGAAAAAGACTGTGAGATTGAGGTCTCTGGGCTAGACAGAGAAATGTCTGAGCTGTAAATGCCTTGGAGATTTGGAGTGAGAAGTCAAGCTGCTTAACACTGTCAGGTTCTGTGATATAAAGCTTGTCTCCATACACACAGAATAGGTCAGAAGCACAAGGAAGGCACAAGAGCCCATTACTTCAGTCAGAGACACAAGTCCCTGACCTGGCCCCTGCCACTGGTGTCCCAGGAAAGCTTCAGTCCTAATGGCTAGGAGTGGCATGCACACTGTGGGGCAACAGGAACAGTGCTTTTGGGAACCTTACTAAGTGGGTGCACTGCCTAGGGTCATGGGAGTAATTGTGGGATGCAAGGCAGGCGCATACGGGGATTATGCGTGATTTACTATGAGGGTTGGGGGAAAGAACCAAAGGTATGGAAATAGGCATGGGTGGTCTGAACAGAGTAAAATTGACGGGGATAAACGAGTCACATGTAAACAAGATGCTTGTCAGTATGATGGTCTGACCATGCCTGGAAGTTTTATGATCTTATTAAATTGATCTCTGAAGATTTGTCTGTGGCTCTCCAGTGCCGCAGCTCCTGCAGGACATACCCCCCTGCTGCGGCACCGGGTCCTCCCCCGGCTGCAGGGCGGGTCTCTGCTCCAGCTGCAGGGGCTCTGCAGGGGATCCCTGCTCCTGGCTTGCAGCACCTCCTGCCCATCTCCTCCTGCTGTGGCCTCGGGGTCCCTCTGCTGCTGCTCCCTCCTTGGTGAGGTTCCTCCAGCTCTGCATGTGCCGCCTTTGGGTCTTGCTGAAACCTGTTTTCCCCTTCCCCTCCCAGCGCCCCCAGCTCGGCTGAGGGGCTCAGCTGTGTCCTGGGGTGGGGCTGTTGGAGCCGGCTGAGATCTGCTGGGACTGGCTTTGTCCGGCACAGGGCAGCCTCTCCCCACAGAACTGCCCTGCAGCCCCTCAGCTGCACGAACACCACGTACAATCAGAAATGCAAATTCTTTGATGTTCAATCCAGAAAATACTCCACACTCATGGGCAAATAACTGTTTGGTGACAGCAAAGGTAAAACCTAATACCCTCTTTTTCATAGTTAGCTGGTATGATTAAGGATTTACAATGAGTCTATTGCAACAGAAGTTGATGTTTTTACATTCCATTTACCAGACTCGAGCTGATGATGTAGATTTAAGGGATGAGAATATTTCATGAAATAATTTATTCTGGGATTGGAAAAACTAAGTCAGTGCAAAAAATGAGAAAAGAAAAATCCCAATACCAAATACCACAACAGATCATAATAGATCCCACAAATTCAACTTTGTTTTATGTCTTCTGATATAGGAATTTTCTTTTTAGCTCTCAGTATATTAAGCATTAGTATGAAATGTTTTTTTTTTCCCTATATCCATTTCAAATGGCAACCAAAGCAAGCTGTTGTGTTTAAAAGCTTTCCATTCTCAGGCAGCCTCTTGCAATTGCAAAAAACTTTGAAGCAATTGCAGCTCGCTGCTAAGTGAATATATGTGCACACCTGAAGTTTGAGTTTACATGTAAGAAGACCTCAAATGTACTCAGTGAAGAAGATTAGGGAAGCGATCCTCCCCCTGTACTTGGTACTGCTGAAGCTGCACCTTGTGTATTGTGTTCAGTTTTGGGCCCCTCAGAAAAAGAAAACACTGAGGTGCTGGAGCATGTCTAAAGTACTGCAGCAATACTGGTGAAGGCGCTAGAAGGTAAGTCTGATGGTCATATCCTATACACCCACATATCTTGTGCTTTGTTTCCCATATTTATAAACCTTCATTGTCTGAAAGAACTCTTTTGTCCTTGTTGAGGAATCAGAATACCATACACATTCAGTACCAGAAAAAAAAAATATTAAAAATCCAGGCAACATTCAAGTGTCTGAAAAGTGCAAGGGGTATGTGACAATGGCAAGTTTAAATGTCATGTGTTATTGTTTGCCTTTGGATATTCCAGCTTGCCTTGCTGGTACCCTCTGTTTACTCCAGCAAACCACAGAGCTGCAAGTGTCTTAGACAGCTGCTCTAGGCACTGAAAACAGCAGTTGCAAGTTTTACTGTAGAAAACCTGAGTTTCTAAATGTGGATTTCACCTAGGCAGTATTGCATCCTGGCCAGTATGTGAATAGGAATCTATTCAGTCTTCAGGCTTACTGTACAATCAGTAACTGATTCAGTCAACAATGCTTTCTGAAGGAATCTCTCCCTAGTAACTGGGTAAAAGCTTAGGATTTAGACTTTCATGTTTTTCTCGTAAGTATAGGTTCAAGGTGAATGGGATGAAAGGGTGGTTTTAAGGATGGATCTTGAAGTTAACTTTGGCTGATAAGGAGAAACTAGCTGCCCACAGAATAGAAGGGTATACTCTTTGCTGGGTTAAAAACTGTCTGGACGTCCGGGCCCAGCTAAATCCAGCTGGTGGCAGGTCACAAGTGGTGTTCCCCAGGGCGTGGTTCTGGGGCTGGTCCTGTTCAACATCATCATTAATGATCTGGAGGAGTGCACCCTCAGTAAGTTTGCAGATGACACCAAATTGGGTGGAAGCGTCGATCTGCTGTAAGGTAGCATGGCTCTGAAGAGGAACCTGGACAGGCTGGATCGATAGGCAGAGGCCAACTTTATGGGGCTCAACAAGTGCCAGGTCCTACACTTCGATCACAATAACCTCAGGCAATGTTACAGGCTTGGGGCAAAGTGGCTGGATAGCTCTCTGGAGGAAAAGGACCTGGGGCTGTTAGTTGACAGACAGCTGAACATGAGCTAGCAGTGTGCCCAGATGGCCAAGAAGCCCATCAGCATCCTGGCCTGTATCAGCATAACCAGCAGGAGTAGGGAAGTGATAGTTCCATTATAGTCAGCTCTGGTGAGGCTGCACCTTGAATACTGTGTCCAGTTTTGGGCCCCACGCTACAGGAAGAATGTTGAGATGCTGGAGCTCATCCAGAGGAAGGCAACAAAGCTGGTGAGGGGTTGTGAGCACAAGTCCTTTGAGGAATGGCTGAGAGAGCTGGGTCTTTTTAGTTGTGAGAAAAGGAGGCTGAGGGGAGACCTTATTGTTCTCTACAACTACCTGCAAGGCGTTTGCAGAGATGTCAGGGTTGGTCTCTTCTCTCTAGTGACAAGCGATAGGAAGAGAGGGAACGGCTTGAAATTGCACCAGGGAAGATTTAGGTTAGATATCAGGGAGAATTTCTTTCCTGAAAGGGTTGTCAAACATTGGAACAGGCTGCCCAGGGAGGTGGTGGAGTCACCATCCTTGGAGGTATTTAAAAGGCATGTAGATGAAGTCCTTAAGTATATGATGAAGAGGTGGAGTAGTCAGGGTTAGGCTGTGGTTGGACTTGATGATCTAAAGTGTCTCTTCTAACCCAGGCAATTCTATGATTTTAAGTCGGTTTTAGATTTGGGTGCCTGAGTTGAATGTTTAGATTCCTTCATCCATTAAAATCCTCTTACTAATGAGTAAGAGGATTTTATTCGGTGTTTATTCATTTATTTTCTTAGGGTCCCATCAGGGTACTTTAGACTTCTATCTCTTTTTACAAACTATGTGCATGTGGAAAAGGTAACTGGGTACCTTTCAGGTTCTGGGTCTTTTTAAGAAATATATACCAAGATGTGTAAAGAATACCAATTTTACTGCCAGACTTCCAATAGTGCATTCCTGCATATGCGTAGGAAAATAAGAACAGCTCATCTAATATTTAACTTTTGCATTAATTTTATATTTAAATTACATATTTTTCCAACAGCTCTGGGGTTTACCAAATAATTGAGAAGCAATTACTTTAAAAGTTAGATTTTGAACTGCAGGCATTTTATTTAGTAAAATTGTCCACTTTCCTAAATCAGTGTAATGCTTTCAGTACTTTAGGAAAATAAAAACAACATAATAATAACACCCAGCTTCTTAATGCATGGAAAGAAATGCAAGGAAAAAACTGCTGGGAGCTGAACATATTTAGATTCTTTCCTTGATCATAGCTGATGAAATTTAAAAGTAAGGCTCCAGATGTCTAACAAATAGGGAGTTTGGGTTTTTTTTACTTGTTTGTTTTGGATAGTTTTTTAATGCTCTTGTCAGTTAACTACCTAGAAGGCTGTACAATATAGGTAGATTTTAAGTACAAACCTTCTGTCAGTGTAACTCATGATCTCATTACAAAGGCCCAGAGGAGGGAATCAGAAATTAATCCAAAATTAGTTGTTAATTGGAATTGTGTGCAGTCTGATATGCTGTATGGGAGACACGTAGCCTCTGCACGCCATGGGTTAGAGTAACACTTTATACCCTGCCCTAAGGAAAGAATTGTGCAGAACATGAATGTTCAGTAGAGATGCGGATTTCTCTTCCCTGTAAATACAGAAGCATTCTTTGCCCTGAAAGTTCTTACAGCCAGATTCAGATCCAGGGGGAACAGAGAGAGAAAGAACTCCAAATTCCTCAGCTAGCATAAACTGGAGTGAAATGACTACATTCATTAGAATATAGATTGGATTGGATTGGATAGATTGGATATTAGAAAAAAAAAAATTACTGAAAGAGTTGTGAGGGCCTGGAACAGGCTGCCCAGGGAGGGGGTTGAGTCACCTTCCCTGGATGCGTTCAAAAAAAGGGTAGATGAGGTACTTAGGGATATGGTTTAGCATAGGATGGGAATGATTGGACTCGATGATCTTCAAAGGTCTCTTCCAACCTTGTTATTCTGTGATTCAGAAATTAAAGAAATTAATGTTTTTTTTCCTGCAGGGTTATATAGTAAGTGGTGTGGGTGCAGAGCTGAACATGATTGGAAAAACAGAGATACATCACTGGAAGGTTAGAAAGGGTGTCTAACTAGATCTCTCATGACAGTGGTATTAGACAAAGGATACTGGTAACGCCCCCTTTTTTATTTTTAATGTTATGGTTTTATAAAATAATCTTCTTAGTTTCAAGCATATAACAGTCAATTATTGAAAATCTACTTCAGGTACCTGCTCTTCTGAAAGGCACATTGCTTTATTCCAAAACCACAGCAAAGAGAAACACAGAAATTCAAGAAAAAAATTACTATGAAATCGCTGTATTTTTTATAAATAGTATTCTGTCTGCAATCTAGATTGCGGCTGTCAAGCTAACAGTAGTGTATAGCAGATTGACCAGAAATGTTTCTTAGAATTAAAACTCTTTGTTTTCACTCGTACTGGGATATCTCCTGATAAAGGCAAGTGAAAAAACTAGTCCTTCTGAGGTAAAAAAATGCCTTCCTTAAGAACACCTTTGTAAGAATTCATTAATTTAGTATGAAGTTCTGAGAGGAAAACTTACAAAGGAGCAAAGTTTACTTCCCTAATAATTTTATGGCTTTTATATTAATGACTAGTGGTTATTTTGCCTTGTAATAGAGGATTCTCTGCCCTGAAGCAAAATATATTCCAGAAAGGAAAACCTGTTCCTGTATTTTCCTTGCCCACTTTCTATCTTTGTTCACATCACATGACTTGTTAGATTGAAGTTTCCATTTTAGCTTCATATACATATTGCATGAGTGTCGAGTCCTGACTTTCTGCATCAAAAGTTAATGGGAAGAATCATTCTTCAAGTGTCTAGGGCACATAAAATTATGGTCCTAAGAGGAAATATCCAGACATAGATGCTTGTTGGACTTTCAGAAAATGAGCTTTTCAGCTTTCCAAAGGGATTTAGATACCAAACCACCTATAAAATTAATGAGAATTGGGCATACTCAGCCCCTAAGTGGCTTTAAAAAGCTTGTCCTCAAAATCCATACTGGTAAATAATAATGGCTTATTGCTAGGGAGTTTCTAGCTAATCTGCACACATACATCACAACAGTGTCTTTTGCTGGGGACTTACCTTATTAGAGGAATTAATTTCTGTTGTAGAACACTACGAATACCTGAGTATTTATGAAATTGATAATTGCAACATTAAGTCTGTTTGATTTAGAGGTATCTGTTTATATTAGACTCAAATACCAAATTAACATTTAGCTCCCTAAATCCAGCATTTTGAACAATGCTTTCTAAACAGAATTTTCAAAAAACATAATTGAACTTGACAAAGGGCCAATAAAATACTAATCAGCTACTGCTTGTCTGAGGGGGCACTCTCATCTTGATAATCTATGACTTTTGCAGCAGACCTGTCATTGTCACTAATGCCCTGTGCCTTCTCTCTAATAAAGGCTGAATGGCAAAAATCTTTTGAACGAAGTTGCTTGTCTCTCTCAAGATACTACTTCTTGTGATCAAGTTAAGCATTAAATACGGCCTAAAGTATTTTTGATATAGCAGTATTCTTCATGTAGAAGAAATTTTAAATAAAAAAATGAATGAATACAGCTAGCCTTTTTTAAATCTGTGTAAGTAGTATGAAAACTTAAAGATGCCCACAAACCAAGTCAGTGAAATGAAGATACAATTTTGTCTCTCTGTAAATCCAAAGTAAGTCTAGGATTATTCTGTTCTTTGTGTACTTCTGCCAAGAAACTGATAATGAGTGATAATTTTATGTAGTTATATAATGGCTGTCATTGGCAGTACAAATAGTAGACTATTATTTTCTTTAAGTTTCTTTCCCCAAAAGCTTTTAAACCAGGACTCTAATCCAAACTGCTGTTGGCAGTGATTTGGGATTATAAAAAGATGAGAGCAGTTGTATTATGTCACACCATTTAGTACTATATCCCACTGCTGACAATGGCCCAATACAAAAGTTTAGAGAACAAAGGTGGTATCACGAACAGAATTAAATGACTCAGTTCTTCTTGGCTTCCAGTAATTTCTAGCTCAGTTGTTCCTGTAACTGTGAAGAAAACAGAGTAGGTGTGTGGCAGAAAGGGGTTACAAGGTGCTCCCATCTCCAGTGTACTGACTGGGAACTGAGATCATAAGGAAATGAAATATTTTTCCTAGTCCCAATGACAAAGTTGCAGCCACAGAGAATATTGAAGCGGGGTGCAGGACTTAGCTTGTAGCATCTATGAATTTTAATGCTAAAAAGTTTAAATTGGCAAGTGGGTTGCTTGAAACTCATATCTAGTAATACCAGTATAGCACAGTTTAAATAGGGTTTGCAGACATCACAAAGCAGCAAATTTAATTATCTAGAATCATGGAATCATAGAATGTCATGGGTTGGAAGGCAACCCAAGGATCATAGAACTCCAACCCCCCCTGCCACATGCAGGGACACCAACCTCAGGCCTGGATCTACACAAGGTTTCCCAGGGCGCCATCCAACCTGGCCTTGAACACGTCCAGGGATGGGGCATCCACCACCTCTCTGGGCAGCCTGTTCCAGCACCTCACCACTCTCTCTGCAAAAAACTTCCCCCTAATATCCAATCTAAACCTTCCTTCATTTAGTTTTAATCCATTCCCCCTTGTCCTGCCATTATCTGCCCTTTTAAAAAGTTGATTCCCCTCCTGTTTCTATGCTCCCTTCAGGGACTGGAAGGCTGCAATGAGGTCCCCCACAGCCTTCTCTTCTCTAGGCTGAACAAGCCCAGCTCCTTCAGCCTCTCTTCGTAGGACAGGTGCTCCAGCCCTCTCATCATATTCGTGGCTCCTCTGAATCCTCTCCAACAGTTCTACATCTTTCTTGCATTTATAATTAATATTTAAAAAATTAGGAATGGAAATAACTTTTCAAGTGCTTATTCATTGTCACATGTGACTTTGGGAACTGTTTGGTGATTTAATTATTAGAAACCAAGTATTTCTAATAATTAGAAGCCAAGGATACCCCCCCTCCCCAACATTTCTCACAGAAATACACTCATACAGTAGACTACTGAATATTTTCTTTGGCAGCTTTGTCTAAATAATACTTCCTTGTAACTGGTCTGGTGATAAATGTAACAGGTAATAGTCCAAAGAAACAAATAATCTCGATCCTAATTAGATGAGTGTAGTGATTGTGCCATAGGGTTTTGAATTTGTTTTCAGAAATGTTGCTAGTATTTATGTCTCAAATACCACATTTTTTCAACTATTAACCCTTTGTCTTTTGCCAAGAGAGCTATCAGTTATAATACAATGCCATGTAATAGTTTATGCAAGCTTTTTTCTTTTTAAATTAATATAATCAGGTCAAAATAACATTTTTCTAGGAAGTGTTGAAGTGGTCAACTCCCCCTTTTCTTTAGAGAAAAAAAAATAGTTGGTGCTTACATTACAAGATGTCCATGCTAAGAGGATGAGTGAAATCTGTAACTTCTGCATGGAGCTATAATTGAAAAACCAAACCTTAGTTTACTCCGTATCAAATTTTGGATGTAAAGTAATATACATGCTCTGTGGATGAACATCAGCCTAATAAAGAAATACAAGTGACATGAGGGGAGGCTGAACAGAGTGTGAATTGTTGCTTTCTCTTTGGAAAGAGAAATGTAAGTGAAGATGCTATATATAATCTACCTAATGGTAAAGTCTAAAGAAAACAAAGGATATTAGAAGTTCAGTGGTAGACAAGGAGACCTTTTGTGAGAAGGAAGTTGTACTGTATGACCTCTTGTAGCCCACATTATTGTGAAAGTCTTTTAAAGGGGAAATAAACTTGTTTAGATACACCCTGCAGTTCTCTAATATCCGAAGAAGTTCCATTCAGTATGCTGAGAAAACAAAACAGAAAAAAACCCACAGATTAGAATAATAAATGTGTGTAAAGAAATTACGTTTCTGACAATGCCAAAACAAAACCCAGGGGACTTACCTCCTGGCACAGAACCCCCTGAATCATGTCTCCTGCGATAAAAAGCAGAGAGAAAATACCTCACTAATACTTACTCACACTTCTCTAAACAGGGATTTTTTTTTTTCAAATTTCTGTATGAAGAAAATGTGAAGAAAAAGTCTTTCTGAAGGACAACATGCTAGAATATAGAAATACCAGTTCTTATGGAAAAATGACTGTAAACTGATACTGATTTCTTTTGCTCTTGCTCTTTTTTTTTAAATGGAGAATTCAGCATTGCATTATTTTAATGAAACAGATGAGATTTTTCTTCTGTTAGACTTTCCAACCTCCCTCTTTGTGGATCAATATCAGTCTAGCTATTAAACTGTCATTTTAAGTTTTCTATGGATATGCTGCAATGGTGGTGTTGAGTTCAATCAGCAAAGAAAAAACTAGGTCCCAGTTTTTCCTTCTGCCCATAATAATTTCATAATTTGTACTAGTGTGGTGATTCTCTAAAGAAAAAAATGCTGAAAAGCACTCCTATTGCCATAGAGCTGTTTTTTCCAGAGCTAGAAAGTGTATGGAATATATGTAAACATTCATTACAGTATTTGACATTAATTGTATTTGACACAAAATGCTGATGTCACCACTATTTATTTTACTCAGCCATTGCATTCTGATGTTCCTCTGAGAGATAACTACAACACATCTCCCTGTGTGAAAAGTACCCAACTGTCTCTCATTACTTGTGACCAGGTGTGAACAGGAGAAAAGGCACACATGCAGGGATCTTTTCTTCTGCTTTTTTATTTGTTTGTAGTGTAAGACATGGATCATGTGAAATGCCTCATACCATCAACTTCTGTTGACCTTGGAAGGAGGTGATTTAACACATCACTTTATCACCTCTAAAAGACCAGGAATTTGGGGACAGCATTGTGAGAGATTCAGACCCCTGGTAAGAAATCAGCATCACCTGGTAGTCTTACAATTAAAATGCCAAAAACTGTTCCATACAGAAATCATTTCTGTATTAATGACCAATTAGGAATAAAGAGAACAGGAACAAGAAGACAACTGCACTTTGGCATATGATAATTTATTCATCATAGAAGGTGATGGAACCACATTAGAGGAAAATTAGAGGAAAATATGTATTTTTAAATGAATAGTAGAGGGATTCTTTTGCCACCAGCTGATTCACATATATCCTTGCAGTCTGCCTTGTTAGCTGTGAGGAATTGTATGACTTTAATATTTGGTATTAAAACACTTTATTGAGATATCTTAACAAATGTCAACAAATGCAGAAAGGAAAGTGAATTTGCCTAACAGAAAAACTGGAACATCTCGAGGAATGTCAACATTATATCTATTTGCAATAGATTTAGACATCATATGAAAGATTCAGCCAGGTGGAATCATGTTTACTAATACAGACAGACCTATCTTTTTCTATATATATATTTTATACCCCAGATGTCTTCAAGCATATCCTATTCAATCATCGCATTATATTCTTTGCACATACCTCATCAATAAAGACAAAAGGCAATTGAGGATACCAGTGTTGAAAGGAAGAAAAGTTGCTTTTCCCTAGTCCATGCTGAGGCCTTGGTTCTTACATTTCCATCCTGTAGTGAAGAAAAGAATCCCTACCCAGGCATAACAATTTATGTGATTTTATATTCTGGCAGACAATCTCGTATTCTGTGATCATTTGAATAGGCCCAGGAAGACAACTTTACTTAAAAGAAATTATCATGGTAAAAGGTTTTGTTTTCCCTTTGGATTAAATTCTGGCTTTGAAGAAAAACATATAAATGTATTTATGGAATAAAAAATATACAGCTCAGCATAAAACTTTGGAAAATTCTCATGTAAATCAATGGCATGATTCCCCATGGATGAAGTGCTGTCCTCACTAACAGTGATTGGAACTTGGGCATTGAAATAAAAAATGCCCATGTCACATTCAAACATCAATGATGCAAACGAAGGACTTGGAGCATAATTTTTTCGTTTCTTCTTTTTCCAGAGAACACTCACACGATGAACTACCCACTGCTTTGGTGTACAAAACTACACTACAGTTCAAAGGCAAAGATAAATATCTCATTCTCCTATGGTTTTAAAAGATGTTCATCAGAGAACTCTACAGTAATGAGTCTTCTAGTAGCCTTACAGAAAATTACCTATTTATTCCCAATAGCACAGAGATCAGGTCACTGAATAGTTTTGTTTCTGCCTACATAGACTGGTCCTGTCTTCCTAAGGACGCTTTTCACTGGGATGTAGTGGTGATACAGCTCAGGATGATCTTCAAAAGGCAGGAAATATATGACTTAACCAGACAGCTCCACAGGGCAGTAAATGCTGATGCGAACAGGTTGGAATTTGCACGATTTTTTTTTCTTTACTTATTCATTAACAACACAAGACCCTAATACAAGGGTTGACTATCTTATCTTATTTTTTTCTTTAAAAAGTGTGTTGCTCTCTAGTGCTCTCAGTTCACCATCAGTGACAGGAATGGAGTACAAATTGGTTAAGGCATTTTCTGGTAATACGTGAGTGTAAGGTTTGAGATCCTTTCAGGCTATAGATGGCACTGAATTTCATCCACATACACATCCCAAATGACTTTTCAAACCATGAAGCTCTTCTGCAGGAGGATGAAGTCTCCTCTTATTCTGGAAAAGCTGGAGACATTGGTCATCAGGAGGACTACACTGTGCTAGTTTGATACAAAAGTTTTGAGACATCAGTTTTGAGACATCAGTTTTGAGACATCAGTTTTGGACTGATTAGTTCTATGAATATGGGAGAGGAAAATGTTAATTTAAAATAATCTGTGGCACCAGTGCTTCCTAATGTTTTGCTCCAAGCTACTCTCTTGTGAGGGTCTGACTGTTTGGGTTGTCATTTTGAGGCCCCTAGAATCTTCCCAGATAAAGACACAGACTGACTGTCACAGGGGACCCAGACAGGTCCAGAGGCTCAGAACCATCTAAGCTATGCTGGTCCTATCTTTTGTGAGCTTTATTTCTAGCTGTAAGATTTAGTCCATTAGGATGTGGTGATCTAGTCAATCTGAGATATGTCTTGTGTAGAGCAAACTTCTGTACAGTTAAGGAGTGAAGATAGAATGTCATACCACAGATTGTCCTCATTTAAATATCCAGGCAGATGCAAACCTTTCTTTTCCCCTTCCCTTTAAGACATTTTTGTCATTTAGGTTGCCTCTATTCTTAAAACTAAATAATGGTCTCTCACAGGCTCAACAACAAGAGAGTAACTGACTGCTGCTTATTTGTCTTGCCCCCCTATGAAATATGCACAGTTTGTATTCCCTGGTAGCGTTTGATGATTTTTATAACTAGTTTTAACATAAAGACTATTGTGCTAAAGAGTAGGGATGATATGACATTTGAAAAGCCTCTTGAGAAAAAACCAGCAAAGTGGATAGCACTGAAAAATCATTCTGAACCTGAGATAATTTGAGCAGTTCTGCACCAGTGTTGTTCCACTGCTACTAGTGACAGGTGCTTCAGACAGCACGTTTGCTAAGTATCCAAATATATCAGTGGTTGTCTCTCTCTAGAGACAGTCTTATCTCTGCTAAAGCTGACCCGTGGAAAGGTTATTCAGAGAAAATCATCGAGAATTATATCCTGCTGGCCACCATCACACCTCTGGTGAGTGAGAATGCCAGAGAGGATTAAAAGATCTGGATGAGCTAAAAAGCAGCAGCCAGATCCCTTCTCAGCAGTCTATGCCCCAGCACTAGCACATGCATTATCCCATCATTGTCCTCATCTTAATGAAAAAGGTGACAGACTTGTAGGTCGCAGGCAGTTTGAAGCATCATTGGCTGGTGTCCTCAGTGGAAAGGAGGCTAAAGATGCTTGGGCTGCAACACAAGCTTCCTGTGAGAGTCTGC
Organism: Gallinula chloropus; assembly: GCF_964237585.1. NCBI lineage: Eukaryota > Metazoa > Chordata > Aves > Gruiformes > Rallidae > Gallinula > Gallinula chloropus. The sequence continues at coordinate 7,708,954 of NC_140086.1, forward strand.
AAGGGCCAGTTTCCTGCCTCCTTGACTCCTTTCTGTCTTTTCTAAGAAGGTAATTTGGGACATAGTGTCTCTTGTACTGCCTTCCCCTGGAGGGGTAATAAACAGCACAAACACCTCCAAGAGTGCAGGGACCAGAGGGGTTCCTCTCTCCCAGACAAGTGTCACTTAACACTGCAGGAACTTTAACATAAGAGAAGGAGGGAGACAGATTTTTTTTTGTAGCAAAAATGGCTATTTTGAACTTTGCCAGACAGAACACTAAATAACATTGTATAGTTTTAAATTTTTGTATGTCCAGTAGATACACAATGATCTTCTTCTCTCCAGCTGTCAAGGCAGGAATCAGGTGGTCAAATGGAGGGATGTAATTTAGTAGGCAAGTTCTCAGAGATGCTCATGATGATTTTACTGAGAATATAGAAAGCAGTCCATGAAATGAAGTACCTAAGGTGTAAGTCCCTGTCGTAATATACCAACTCGGCTGTTCCTGTAATAATGCAAAGCAGGGAGGCCATAAAAAGCAGCTAAAGGATAGTAACTTCTTATGTCACGTCTACTGACTGATCAGACAATGTGAAATCATAGTACATAGTGTTTAACTCCCAGCTTTCTTGAGGATCAGCTGGAAAACACTGAAGTAGGGTTTTGTTTGTTTCTGTGTTCATTAACTCCAGAAAAGAGAGAGGTGCACTGTACTTAAAACCAGTGTTGTCTGTATGAAAGCCAGTGTCCTTAAATAAATGGAGAATACTTTAAGTAGTTGGAGTGAAGCTTCTCACTACTTTTCTATTAAGGAGTCATTCAAAAAGCATTACATTTTAGCAATCATGATGCAAAATCACTATAGCTACTCTTTAACACTCTTCTCTCAGCTCCAACCTCTCTTTGTTCTGATCTACATTGTGATCAAGACCTAAAACACATAGATAAAATTATTTTTGACATGAATGACTTTTCCAGCTAGGTTCACACTTCTGGAATTGGGATGTAGACATCCACATGCATGTGCTAAAAGGAGACAGAGATGCCAGTAAGTAGATCAAATAGTGAGGGGAGAGGCAAAGAAAAGTGATTTAAGCTCCTGAAACAAATGATCCTCCATGTCTTTAGGTTCGTAACTACACACCATTAAAAAAATATAAATATATGTAACTTTATCCACAATATTGAACTTGACAACCTCCAACATTAGCAAATGTCAGAGGATAATTGATGGCTGTGTAGATCTTTTGCTGGTTTGTATTATTTATTTGACATATTTAAGTATTCCAAATTTGTGCCATTGTAAAGCATATTGATTTCTGAGACATTAATTCAGTTTTTGTCTTTTTTATATGCTCTCATTTCCCTAAAAATCCATCTTGTTTTATGGACTGTGATAATGATTGTATGTGTGAGAGAGAAAGCAGGGAGGGTGACAGGAACAGGAGAAAGAAGCAACAATCTTTTAAATATATTTCAATTTATTTATCTTATGGCTGTAGTCAGCTTCCGAAACTGGTCTACAAAGATAAAATATGTTGTCCCTTACTGATTCAACTGTCACCCTAATTTCTGTCTATTAACGTGTAAGCAAAAAATTTGTAGCAATTCACATTAGTGTTTACAAGATCTGACAAACACACAAATCCCTACCAGTAGAGGCATAGACTATAAGCTTGGTATAAGTATATAATGAGAAGAGTTGTTCCCTGATGTACTGATGCTGGTTTCAGAGACTTAATGAGACATACACCTGCTAAACACTGATGTGCAAGTTAAAGGAAATAGGGACTGTGTTTGAATTTCCTCCATGAAAATGTTCAGACTTTCTTGCTCATTGCTCATGTGTAAATGTGTGCAGAAAAAAGGTGGAGGAGGATGTTTACAGAGCTATTTGATCCAGATCTGTTGCAGTGTTGAGGAATAGGACATGTTTTTTTTTTTCTCTACAAATTGGCATCTCAGATTCTCCTTCAAACAAAACAACTTTACATTCATCATTCTAGCATTCATTGGAAGCTAGTTTCATGCTCAGCCAGATGAATTTCCTTTAAAGCTCTTCATTACTTTGTTTCTTCTGATCATCTGTCAGTCTCAGTTATTAAATAAGGTAATGGATTTTGTCACTGTGGTTCTAGGTATCAGAATCAGCAGGGCTCTAGTAATAATTAGGGGAACAATACCATTGATGCATAGATAGTGCTTTACCTCAAAACTCAAACCCCTATGCGCATCCCCAATTAAAGCATACCAATTTATTATTCTTCTTCACTATGGGGCACTGAATCCAGGGGCCATGGGAAAAAAATGCATTCTTAATAGCACGTACATAATTTGACATTAGGGTTTCATTCTGCTCAGACAAGCTAATGGGTCATATAAGTATCAGAGACATTACCATTTACAATTATCCCTAACAGCTTGCTTAACACAGCACATTTTCAAAAGACAAGCCTTTCCACTTCACAGGGAGGCTTATGCATGCCAATCTGCAGACACTTCCTGTGTAAGCAAGTTATCATCCAATTTTGCAAAGGTAAAATGGTCCTGATTATCCCAATAAACTGCTTGATTCAGCTGCCTAAACTTAAGTATCTAGCATTGTTGTAAATATATTAATACACTGTACTTGACCTTCTGCTGCAGGTTTTCTGCAAGCCCCCTGTTACATCTGCCAGTTCCTGCAGATGTCTCAGGTATTCAGTTCAGCAGCTGTCTCAATCCCTAATGGCTATATTAAGATGGAGCTTAATGATACTTGCCTTATAGCCTGTTTTTTTTTAATGTTGTAGGAAAGATTCATGGTCTAATAAATTGAGGATAGTGTTAACATTGGTTTTCAGAGGTGGATCACTGAATGAACCAGCAGGCTCTGATTGATCTGGGCAGCATGAAAACATCTTCTATAGTCCTCCTCCAGAAAACTTCTCCTCCCTTTGAGCCTAGGGATTTAGCTGCATGTGTGCTACATATGATGCAGTTGTGAAGCCCTAGAGCAGACTTTGGTGAAAACAGCTAAGCTGTGAGAAAGCCCTATGGACAGCCTTATCCTGGGCTTTCATCCATACTTGCACCATATGCCCTGTTCAGAAGTTGCATTTTAACTCCAGTCCTTGCCCTTGGTCTTTGCCTGAGCTACACTGCAGGTGTGTCCATGCCTGGCATTGCACCTAGCAGATCCTGACTTGTTGGTTTGAACCCAGAACTGATTCATCATTAGGACTAATACGTTGATCATTGCTGTTTGCTGCCCCTGGTTACTGCCACCAGACCTGTCCTGCTCTTCTGTTTTGGTGCTGTGGGACTGTACACTTTGTCTGCAAGTTTCCTTGCCCTCTCTGCCTGGCTGTCTTCTCCAGCTCATGGCTCGCCTCTGACTAAGGATAAAGGAATTGTCCATTAAAAGCTCTGAAAACCATCTAACGTGTGTCACTACCTCCTACTGAAGATTAAAGCAATGCATTTTCAGAGTGGACTCATGAAAGTGATTCTACATAGTAAAAATCACAGTTAGTTGGGATCCTGCCATGTATGTGCAGTCTTCTCCATTTCCTATTGCTGTGTGGCAAGCATGAACATGCAAGTAGGATTCAGATTAAAGTGTTAAAATATCGAGCAGTGACCTTATGGTAGTTTTTCTGAAACTGAACTTGTGACTTATGGTGGTACCTTGTGCTTTACCATGCCTGCTCTCATGCTCCTCCCGGGAGGGAAGGAAATATCACAAAGTCAAAACCTAATCCTGAAGAAAAAAGTAGACCACTACAACAGTGATCATGGAAAGAGACAAAGTAAAAGTTAAAAAAGAGAATGGCAGATCTTGGCCACTGAAAATATAGGTCTCTTCCAACTGATCTAACATATCCTATACTATCCTTTTTATTCTAAAATGCACTCTGACTACCTTTGTGTAATAAAAATCTGTGTTATTGAAATAAATGGCCATTTGACCAAATAACAACACTTGACAACATTTTTAACATGCAATTTACATGTATAACAGCATTTGGAAGTATGCAGCAGAAAGCATTACTTTCCCTGTGTGAAGATGCTGGAAAATTCTACCTGCCTCCTGACAACTCTTGAGGCAAAGGAAAGCAGTAATTTCACTTTCAGCAATGACAAGAGAAATAGCCAGGCTTGGGGTCAGTATTTTCTCTGACAATTCTGCAGTAAAATGGCAGCTATTTGTGCATTTACAAATCAAATTGAACGCCCATTACACAAGTTGCAAGTGCCCAAACCACATCTTAGCCAGGTGAAAATCCACCCCCCAAAATGGAGATGTAATTCCTTTGTCTTTCATTCCTTCTATTGCTGTGCTCTGGGAGTGACTGAGCTGCTCACTTGAGAGGAAAAATGGAAGGAAAGAGGGGGAAGAAAAGGATTTGATGTTTATTTTATTGTGTATGATTATCACCCTTCACTGGCATATGATTTCTACTTAGGTCACTGAGGTGTGTACTCTCACACAATCCCTATTCTCTGAGCAAGCACAAACAAAAAGTAATGTAGGGAATAAGGAAACTGGGAATAATGTGGGAACTCCAAACTATCAAAACAATTTACTACACATCTCAGATGAGACACAGTAGATCTCCAAAGGTTCCCAAGCATCAAACTCTCAAGTGAGAGAGCCAAAAAGAACGATGTTTCTCTGCTCACCCTAAAAATAGAAGGTTTCTTATTTCAAACAGGAATTACTGGAGTGACACTCACCTAAATTTTTACTTTGCGAGTATGTCCTGTAGCTTTTTACGTGCTGGATTTACTAGGTTAAATATTCTATAGGATGCTATGGAATAGCCATGCTTGAGTGCTAAAAATGGGGTGGGTTTTTTGTTTGTTGTTTTGGTTTTGTTTGGTTTGGTTTGTGTTTTGGTTTTGGTTTGGTTTTGTAGGGATTTGTTTGGGGGTTTTTGTGGTGGTTTTTTTTCCCCTCTTGATAAACTTCTCTGGTACCATAACAAGACTTTTATAAACTGTACAAAGTAACACTATAAACACCTGGTTATTTCTTTAATCCAGGGTGAGGCCGTACTGTACGCATCTGACATAGCCATATTAGACAAGACTGGGACATATAGATCAGCTCAGCAGAATCTTAGCCAGTTGTGTGGAGGGTATTATAACAGAAGATTATTTCCAACATGGCATATGCTAAATAGCTAAAAGTGGTAAAATGTCAGCAGGTCTGTCCTAAACAGTCAAACTATTTGGAGAGACAGTGAGAAATGTTAAGTGAATTCTTGATTTTTAAGGCCGAAGCCACATGCAGCAGAAGATACTCCCTTTGTTATACCCAAGAGTTGACTAGCTCCAGAAGAGAGCAGCATTAACCACTGCCTGTTCTGAAACTTCAGTGGCCACTGCAAGACAAATGGAGAGACATATAAGTAACAGGGTAATTTCTCAGCAAATAAGTTCAGTGCAGCTCAAAATCAAAAGCAGGAAAACTTATGATGCACTGGTGTTCATCTGAAGTCGTTACTGCTTATCATCAGAATTAGAGCTGCTACTGAGAAATTCTTAGGAAGGAAATACTGTGAGGAAGAAATGAAAATTCCTCTGAGTTTGAAGAGTTTAACCCAGTGATCTTATTGTTATCCTTCCAGCATGCACCTTGATGTTACTTACAAGGCTAATGCTTCACATTCTGATGCTGGCTTTCATCAGGGAATCTTGAAGCATTTTACAAGCCTTGGTGGATTAAGTTTCACTTCACCCAAAGCAAGGATAGTAACTGGTATTAATTGCAGTGATATTTGGTTGCTATGTCTCCATGATAGGAATGATGTCACTTCAGATGGCTTAAAGTCCTAAGCACATTTATTATGCTGTGATTCTATAAATGGGGGAAACAGAAAGATACATTTGACCTGAACTACTTAAGTCACTGGCAAGGCTGGGAACAGGGTGCAACCTGACACGTTCTGCCAAGCTCTGAACTCCAGCTCAGGCCCTCCCTCTTTCAGTAAGTGACCATTTGCCACAGAACAAGTACAATTTCTGTGTGATCTGAGAACACTTTTACCATTTAGTAAAAGAAAGGAGAAAAAAACCCAAAACAACTGAACAAAAAAACAACAAAAAAACCCACAATGACTGATGAATGCTTGGGCACCTGGATCAGGTCTGCTGTTCGGCATATTTCAGGAGATGGGACTCAAAGCTGAGACTGATTTCTGCTTTTGGACTGTACAGTTTTCCAGGTCCATAGTGTTCTCTCTGAAAAGTGTCAAAACCATTTTTTGACTGGAGGCTTAGTGGTTAGAGTATAGATGGCAGTTTCATCCTTACAAAGAAACTCATAAACATGCTCCAAAAATAAACACATCATATATTTTTATGAGCAAATAGATTTCATGAGAGCTTAGCTCTCACTGGAATATCTTTCTTACTCCTGTTTCAAGGTCTTTGACACATTTTTCCTTTTAAAAATCTACTTTCTCTGCAGCTACTTATTTCTGTTATGTTACCACATTGTAAAACACAACAGCTTTCATTACCTATCCTTTAAATTCTTTTAAACTTCTGTTCTCTAGCCTTAGAAGTCAGTAAAATTGTTGATTTAATCTCCTGGGGAATTTGGTTATTGCCGAGTTGTGTTTTAGATTTCTTTCCTTCTTTCTGTCTTTGAGTAAATAGAACGTGATTTAACAAGATTAAAATCAATGAATCCCCGTTTAGAGACCAGTGTTTATTAGACGAGGTGTCGTCTATCTTTCAGCTGGAAGTTTTGGCGAGTATGTGAATCTCTGTGAATACCCCTAAGACTAACATCTGCACAGAATGATTCTGTGAAAGCTTTATATTTCTTTCCTTATTTTTTTCCTCTAAGTTTTCTGCTTGCTACTGAAATCTGGTTCTCAGTTGAGAGAAGAGGGAAGCAAGTGAGAATGAATGTCAGTCTGACAAGAATTGTATCACTCTGTGGTAACAGAACCCTCCATAGTCTGCACTGGTGTCTCTCCAGTCTTGAACTATGTATCAAATGCTATACATCTGGAAAGAACTGAATCCTCCAGGAGTCGTGGAGATCTCTCTAATCTTTCTGACAGCATCAAAGATTATCTCCTTATTTTCAGTGCCCCCTAGCCTTCTTCTCTGTCTCTTCCCCACTGAATTCCCAAATCCCACTTTCAAGAAGCCAGCCCAAGGCAGTTGTGTCTGTGCTGTCAGTTAAGAAAGTGGTCTACTTTGACTTTCTTCCAGTCATATTGTTGATACACAGACATGCTCACAGATCCTGTTTTAGATCAGTGCCAGGGAAGAAGCTCAAAGCCCAGCCCAGTGGCTCAGTGCAAGCCAAGACTCCTCTTACTGACATCTGAGAGGTATAAGCATAAGCAGGGCAGAGACTTGGGTCCTGTTCCAAAGGCAGCTTTTGAAATCATTATGTTCTTTCCAAACACAAGTCACTTGTGACCTGCAACTCAGTTGGCACTTCAGCCAATAATTTAAATAGAGAATAAGACTTAAAGAGGCTGAATTCTGTACTTAGGACTGCGTTCAAATTCATATTCTGGTTGCCATATCCTGTAACACCAAGCTTCTACCCACTGCTGGATGGCCTATGTTATCTCTGCTTTCACCTGAGTGGCTTTTCATTGCTGCAGGGAGCTGTGTCCAAAGCCAACCCTTTTCCTCCTTTTTCTCTAAAAGTTACAAAATACACAAGAAGACATGTATGACTGGTGAGCTGACATTAGTTATCATATTTCATTGTTTCTTGAAACAACTTAATCTGGTAGGTTTGATGGGGCTTTGGACAACCTTGTCTAGTGGAGGGTGTCCCTGCCCGTGGCAGGGGGGATCAAACCAGGTGATCTTTGAGGTCCTGTCCAACCCAAACCATCTTGTGATTCTATGAAAATATGCCTTGTCTCACCAGCTTTCTGAGTAAAATTATTTGCCCAGCACCTCTCCTGTGGGTTTCCTGATTCCAACTTTAATTCTTAAGATTTAATTCAGTAGTAATTATACACATTTGTTTTCTAAACACTTGCTGGTATTCTGTATTGTCTCTTGGCTGATTATTCCAAGAATTTAGCAAAACTGGGTAACTGAAGCTCCTTCACACAATCACAAACTGTCTTGGGTTTAACAACCCAGAACAGGCTTTGGGGAGACTGGCTAGACAGCTGTCAGGAAGAGAAGGACCTGGGGGTGTTGGTTGACTGCAGGCTGAATATGAGCCAGCCAATGGCATCCTGGCTTGTATCAAAAATAGTGTGGCCAGTAGGTCTGGAGAAGTGATTGTGCCCCTATACTCGGCATTGATGAGACTGCACCTCAAGTACTGTGTCCAGTTCTGGGCTCCTCACCATAAGAAGGACATTGAGGTCCTTGAATGAGTCCAGAGAAGGGCAACCAGGCTGGTGAAGGGGCTGGAGGGCAAATCCTATGAGGAGCGACTGAGGGAGCTGGAGATGTTCAGCCTGGAGAAAAGGAGGCTGAGAGGAGACCTTATCGCTGCCTACAACTACCTGAAGGGAGGTTGTAGAGCAGTGGGAGATGGTCTCTTCAGCCAGGTGACAGGAGATAGAACAAGGGAAAATGGCATGAAGCTGTGCCAGGGCAGGGTCAGATTAGATATTAAAAAAAAAAATTTACTGGAAGAGTTATCAGGGCCTGGAACAGGCTGCCCAGGGAGGGGGTTGAGTCACCTTCCATGGATGTGTTCAAAAGACAGGTAGATGAAATACTTAGGGATATGGTTTAGCTTAGGACTGGAACGATTGGACCTGACGATCTTAAAATGTCTTTTCCAACCTTGTAATGCCGTTATTATGGAAGTCACATCTGTAGATCACCTAGTCCAACATCTTGCTCAGAGCAGAGTTAACTGGAACAGTTTGTTTAGGACTCAATCTATTTGGGTTTTTAATATCTGGGTATCTTTTTCTGGTGATTATTCACCCTCATAGTAGGGTTGTAGGGGGGAAAAAAGTTTTTTTTCGTAGGGTTAAATGGAAAGTTTTTGTGTTTCAGTTTATACCCATTGCCTATTGTCCTGTAATGAGGGGAGGGTAGGGAAGGGAAGGGGTGGAGGGAAGAGGAAGGGAGAGGAGAAGGGAGAGAAGAAGAGAGGAGAGGAAAACTTTCAGCAATGTTTTAATCATTTCTTGAGTATAAACTGATGAGTTAAGATATGCTACATTAATGATTAGAGTAGCTATTTAGATCATCCAGAAGGCAGATCTTCTGATTTCTCATGTTCAGGCTGTCTGTTAAGGATATTTTCCATTGTTGTCTCATCTTCTCTAACAAATGTTATACCTTATTGAAGAAATACTCATATTTTCCTGGCCATGTAGTTTGTGATGTTGACCAACCTGTGGTTATTAAATAGTGGATTCATTCATTATAATGATTCTTTTCCACTTTCATTTGTTACTTGGCAGGTAGGATATACAGTATTTTAGAACTGCTCTGCTGTTTTGCTCTCAGGTAATTCTGGTTTGCATTGGTTTATTTCCATTTAAAATAGCCTCTTCCTAAGCTGTTTCAGTAAAAATCCTGAGGGGTTTATTCATCCCCATCAAATTACATTTATTTAAACTTTGAGCATAAAGAAAATACAAGCATAAATAGGGACCAAGCTGTCAACTTGACTCATCATTTACAGTTAACAGGATTAACTAAGTACAGCAACCAATGTAAAAAATTATCTTAAGAGTAGTGCCACGGGATGAATGGACATAATTTAGTATTGACAACCTTCTCTATTCTTGCCTCACTCTCTCATTAAATATGCATATTATTTTTGCTGGTTAATGAATTAATATTCTTAAGAACTGTCTCAGGCAGGGCATGAAGTATTATGTTGCTTACATGTTTCCATGACACTATGGTGAATGATTCTGGTATAGATAAAGGAAGATTTAGTCCAAATTACACTATGATCAGACTTTATGCTTGGAAAAAAATCATGACTATGAATAAAATGTAAGTAGTGCAAATAATCCACAGTGACTTCATGTAGACCATTAGACACTCTGGAGATGATAAGCACTTCTGAGTCATGCTCACCTTTTGTGGATTTGGCATATAATCATTGGGGCAAAAGGAGTTTCATAGGCTCATGTAATGGTTTGGATTGGAAAGGATCTTAGAGATCTTGTTCCAACCCCCCTGCCATGGGCAAGGACACCTTCCACTAGACCAGGCTGCTCAAAGCCCAATCCAACCTGGCCTTGAACACTTTCAGGGAGCGGGCATCAACAACCTCCCTGGGCAACCCGTTCCAGGATCTCACCAAATCAATTTAAATCAGTTATTTGTATTCTTGTTGCTCGTTAGTAACAAAGTATTATGTAAGGTAATAAATAAGTATTATATTTCATAGGATGCATTTTTAATTAAAGAAAAAATCTGGTTGAAACCAACAGAAGATGTTCTATGATTTTAATGGGATTTGGCACCAGACCATTTTTAGAAGGCATGATGCTCTGACTTAGCTGACAACAAATACTGCTATTCAGTTCTGTGCATGATTGTCTGACTTTGTACACTGCTGTTATTTCTTTTCTTCAGACATTTCTGTAAAGAAGTGTGTGAGGTTCCTCCCAAAATTCCATTCTAGCATCTTATCCTTCTTTCTGAAAATGGTCTGTAAAAGCATTTTAAGGAAGAAAAATAGAAAATATTAAAAAATGGATAAAACCAAAAGAATAAGGAGTTTGTTCTTGTAGTGAATGAGAGATTTTGCAAACATGGAGACTAACAGAGCCCTCAAACACTCCTCAACATCTGATACTTTTCTTTCTCCCCAGGATCTACAGACTCGGTAGGCTCTGTACTATAGAACCTGTACGGTATTTAAAGGACCTACCAATATGACAGTGTTTGGGTACTTTCAAAGCCAGCAAAAATAAGCCCAAAGTTTTGCTGCATAAAATGCCATCCATTAGCTAATACAGCTGAGAGCAGGTGTTTGCAAATTTCTGAAGAAAAGCCTTAACAAGGACATGCTGGGGTTTATTCTCTGCTTAAGAGTCTTAGTGAGAATTTGCATTGAATTGTGTCTGTGTACAAGGGTTGACAATACATCTTTTTCCTATGATAAAATATCAAAACAATTTGCTTTTCCTTTAATTAAAAACTCACAACTAGCCTGAGTGCTTAGCCGTATTTAATCACTGTGTTCCTTATTAGGACAGCAAATGACAGAGTGTTTGTTGCCAGATGGAGGAATTACGATGATATTCCTTCAAGTTATCCCCACACTGCCTTGCTTCAATGTCTCCTATGAGGAACTAATGCTTTTCTTGACTTATGACTTTGAATCTAGAAATTTCTCTATAAGAGTAAAGTATAATGCCTATTCTTTTACTTAGTTGCCTTACTGTAACTAGGATCACAGATCTTTTACTCTGCACTGATGCAGTAAGTAGGGCTGTACCTATTGCCTGAAAAGAAAAGAATGCAAAATATTTGTTTCATGAGAAAATTTTAGTTTCAATGTCTGAATCTGAAATCATTGTCTGAAGGAAAATGCCAGAGATGATTAAATATCTATGCAACTCATAAAGTTTTATGGGTTATGGACTGAAATCCCTCCCCTCCTGATTCAGACCAGTGAATTGCCACATTCATACATTGTGCTGCCAGTTGGAGGTACCTTTACAGCCAGGAGAACTGAGCTGATGGGTACATCATAAATTTCAACAGTTGAAAAACAAGTCCTGTTCCTTTTTGGGAGGAATAACCCCATGCAGTAATACCTGCTGAGGGCTGACCAGCTGGAAAGGAGCTTTGCAGAATAGGTCCTGGAGGTCCTGCTGGACAAGAAGTTTCACAGGATCAAAAATGTCCCCTTGCAATAAAAGCACCCAACAGTCTACTGGGATGCAATAGGAAGAGCATTGCTAACAAGTCAAGGAACTGGTAAGTCAAGTCCACATCAGGACTTCTGAGTCCAGTTGTGGACTCCACAGTACAAGAGAGACATGGACATACTGGAAACAATCCAGTGAACGTGCTGAAAAAATGAGGGGTTGGAGATCTCTCCTATGAGGAAAGGCTGCAAAAGAGAAGGCTTGTGGGGATCTTATTAATGTGTATAAATATTTGAAGGGTCAAAGCCCAACCAGAACTAAATCTTGCTATTGCTGTTAAAGATGATTAGAAAAATAAAACCTAAAAATAATTTAGAAATAAAAGAAGGACTAAGGAGAATCTCCAACCTGTATTGGATGGGGGGAAACATAGTGAGAAAAGATGAGGAAAAGACTGCTGTACTTGATGTCTTCTTTGCCTCAGACTTTAGCAGGTAAGACCTTTTTTTCTCCGGTTACTAAGACTCTGGAAATGGAATACAGGGACAGGGAGCAGAATGAAGCCCCCATTATCCAAGGGGAAATGGCTAATGACCTGGTACACCACGTAGACACACTCAAGGCTAAGGGACCAGATAGGATCCACCCAAGAGTCCTGAGGGAGTTGGCAGAAATGTTGACCAAGCCACTTCCCATCACTTAACAGCAGTCCTGGCTAATTGGGAAGGTCCCAGTTGACTGGAAGTTAGTTGATGTGATACCCAACAGCAAGAAGGGCCATAAGGAGGATCTGCTGAACTACAGGCCTGTAAATCTGACCTTGGTGCTGGGGAAGGTCATGGAGCACATCATCTCGAGTGCCTTCACACATTGCATACAGGAAAACCAGGTCATCAGGCCTAGTCAGCATGGGTTTATGAAAGACTAACCTGACCTCCCTCAGGTCCTAAACTATGTCCAAAGAAGGCCAAAAAAGGTGGAGAAGGGTCTAGAGCACAGGTCTTAGAGGAAGCAGCTGTATGAACTGGTGTTGTTTACTCTGGAGAAAAGGAGTCTGAGGGAAGACACTCTCTACAACTACCTGAAAAGAGATTGTAGCCAGGTAGGCATCAGTATCTTCTCCAAAGAAGTGATAAGACAAAAAAGAATGGCCTCAAGTTATACCAGGGGAGGTTTAGATTGTAGATTAGGAAAAATGGCTTCACCAAAATCGTTGTCAATCATTGGAACAGGCTTCCTAGGGAAGTGGTGGAGTTACCAGCCCTGGGGATATTTAAACAACATGTAAATATGGTGTTTAGAGACATAGTTTAATCGTTGGATTGGCAGCTTTAGGTTTAAAGTTTGATTTGGATCTTAGAGGTCTTTTCCAAGCAAAACAATTCTATGATTCTAAGGGAGACAAGGATGAGGACGGAGCCAGGCTGTTTTTAGTTGTGCCTGGTGACAGGACCAGAGGCAATGGGCATAAACTGAAACACAGGAGTTTCCTTATGAATATGAGGAAACACTTCTTACTGTGAAGGTGACTGAGCACTGGCACAGGTTGTCTGGGGAGCTTGTGGCATCTGCATCCTTGGAGACATTAAAAAATTGTCTGAACACAGTCCTGGGCAACTGGCTGTAGCTGGACCTACTTCAGCAGGGGAGTTGGACCAGGTGACCTCCAGATGTTACTTCCAAGATTAGCAATAGTCCACAATTTCATCACTGTAAGCAATAGGGATTTTTTTCCCCCATTCATTATCTTGAGGATTTTCATCTAACAAGAAAGTCTTTTCTTGTAACAGCTTGTTAAAGAAATAATATACCTTCTGGGCACCATTATGAACATTCAATTCACATTTTGATTCACACAGAAATGTTTTAGCACCCCATGTTTTCTTCCTGAAAAGTACAAACCTGACAGTTCCTGCAGCTGCAGAAAAGGCTGTTTCCTTTCTTTTCCATCTTCCTGTGTTTGCAATCTCCTAGACTTCACTGAAACCTGACTGTGCACTTACTGCTTTCTGCAGCAATATCCTACTTACTGTTAGAAATGCTGCCTTCTCTTACAGAGATATGGCTCTTTTCAAAAAGCAGTATCTCGTCATAAGAGGTTTTGCAATACAGATAAAATTGCATGTTCAAGAAAGCAGCAGGTTTAAAGTAGATAGTTACAGGACTTAGCAATAAATCCATGAGGCCACTTTTAAGAAGCAATGATAAGCACTGGGAACACTGACAAATTAGAGAGCTGAGTCTGAAATAACAAGAGGTACCAGACAGGGTCCAGTTGCTGGATGAGACTAGTGGGATTAGTCACCTGTATCATCTATGGCTGCCTTGGTGAGGAAGAAAAGGTGTCTGCTTCTGCAGAAATTATCTGGACTTTTGGACATCTTCAGGTTTACAGATTTGCTCATCAATTATAATTCCTTAAAACAGGCACTGGCAAATCTTTTCCTGACTTCAAGAGATTATATTAATATTAACATTCTAATACTAATGTGGTTTTTTTTGTTTGTTTGAGTGATAAATTAAATCCCAATACTTAATGATGTTTCATATGAAGGGATACATTTAAAGAAGGAGGTGTTAATGGACATTCTATATTCTTCAAGGACATTGTATTGGATACACAATGAGGCATGATTACATAAACACAGAGATTCTTTCATTACACAAAAATTCTTGATTAAAAGAAGAGGTGAAAATTACTATACTAGTATAATCTGGAATATAACATGGAAAAAAAAAAGCCACCCTACTTGATAATAATGAATTCACATAGAAAATTTAATGCAGGCAGCTGATAAAGAAAGCAAAACAATCAGAAGTTTAAATGGCCCAGTAAAAATCATGGTTCACGGCCCAGCAAGTAGGCATATTACAATGAAGGTGAGCTCCCAAGTAATGTGTGCAAGCACTGTTGCATTTGAATAGAAATGAAAGAGATAAGGATGCACAACAAGGAAAAATGTTCTGTATATAAATTGGCTTTGTATTATGTTGTGAATAAAACAGAAAGCATAGCATTTCTAATAAAGGTGGTTATAACCAGGGATTGATGAAATTCAACACACTAAAATCCAGAAGCTTATTTCTTATAAGATCTATTTTGGGGGGCTTCCTTAACAAGAAACAGTAATAAATAGATAGATAGATAGATAGATAGATAGATACATGCATACATACATACATGCATACTTACATACATAACTAGATAAATAAATAAACAGATAAATTGGAGTAGTGATACATCTTGATTAAAAAGATCACCAGTCTTGTTCAAACAATGGGCTGAGGCCAACTGAGATTCAGCAAGGCTCAGTGTCAGGTCTTATACTTTGGTCAAAACTACCCCATGCAACATTACAGACTTGGGGAAGAGTCATTGGAAACCTGCCCATCACAAAAGGACCTGGGGGTGCTGGTGGGTAGCTTAATATAAGCCAGCAGTGGGCTCAGAGAGCCAACAAGAGTCCTGGCTTGTATCAGAAATACTGTGTCCAGCACTAGGAAAGGACATTGAGGTGCTGGACCATGTCCAAAGAGGAGCAATGAAGCTGGTGAAGCCCGATGAGGAGCACCTAAGAGATCTGGTGTTGTTTAGCCTGGAGAAAAAGAGGCTGAGGGGGAGACCTTATTATTCTTTACAATTGCCTGAAAGGAGGTTACAGTGAAGTGGGTTTTGATCTCTTCTTCCAAATAGCTAGCAATTAGGATGAGAGTAAATGGCCTCAAGTTGTACCAGGGATGTTTAGATTGGGTATTAGGAAGAATTTCTTCACTTAAAGTGTTATCAATCACTGGTACAGGCTTCCCAGGGAAGTGGTGGAGTGACCATCCCTGGAGGTATTTTAAAGACATGTAGAAGTGGTGAACAGCAACATGGTCTAATAGTGGACCTGGAAGAACTATGTTGTTAGACTTGATGATCTTAAAGGTCTTTCCAACCAAAATGATCCTGTGATTCTATAATTCTATGATTCTGTATTTTTAAGTAGGACAGACAGATCTTGCAAAAAATGAAGACTGCTTATCCTGAATTCAATCCAAGAGAAAACATTGAAATGATTAAATATTAATTAATTCCCAAAAGACCAAATCCATGATTAATGGCTGTCCATGTGGCTGGTCAAATAAAATGATATTTTTCCTGATGAACTGCTAAAAACAATTTATACAAAAATCCAAGAACAATGTCACTGTTTTACTGTCCCAAAAGTAAAAGAATTGTGTTTATCTAACCTGGGGCAAAAAAATTCTGTCTAGAAGTATGTCGGGAGCTGAATATCACTATATCTGGGGCTAAATATCAAGATGACAGAACAACTGTTTAAGATAAAGGGCAACTGTGGAACAAAGAAACAATACTATATTTGATAATCTCAAGCTAGAATTTAGAAGAAGGCTTTTAATGAGAACAGAAATGAAGTTGTGGCAGAAGATACTAATTGTAGTAGTCAGGCAAACATACTTGTTTTTCTATAGAGCAGTTTATAAAATAGATTACATAACATCATCATTTGTGATAAATAAAACTGTATTAATGTCTCTTCCCATTCTATGCTGCTATTATTCATCCATCTGATCAAGATAAACATATTGATGTAGCACACGAATTTCTGCAGGGCATTTGAGAAAGTACTACACAATATTTTACTTTCTATTGTACAAATAAAACATCACATGAATTAACATCACATTGTAACAGCTATTAACCATGATCTGACTAGTTTAAAATACTTACAATATAGATCTCAATAATTACATCAGACTTTTACAGATAAATCTTGAAGATAAGGAACAAAAAAAGATTAAATAAATAATGAATAAGACATGTCTCTTCAACAGTATATTCTGAAGTATCTTAAAGCTGTTTCCTGATTTTTGACTGCACAGTAACATATGCAAGAGCAAGAAATTCATGCTCAAATTACTCAATAAGGGACCTTAGAGTGGAAAGCATTAAGTCAGAGAAAAAAACCCACACAACTTTTGTTCAGCAATAGAATATCATCTCAACCTGCAAGCAGCAAAGTGCTGTAGCAGAAAGGACTAAAATCGTCTTCAGCAGTATAAAAAGCAGGAATCTCAAACCAAAAATAAGGAAATTTCCTTGTTGCTCTACACAGTTCTGTCAAGATCCCCAACTGTTCAGTGGTTTGAGACTTGTAAAGAATGTATAAAAATACTTGTGCAAGAAGAAGGAGGACAGGAGGACAGAAAAAATGCCTTATTGATCATATTTTTTTGTTGAAAAACGTTAGGACCTCAGTCTATTCAGCTTATTAAAGAAATTGGTTTTGGCACTGCATCTGATAATGAGGTCAGTGAAGAGAAAAATTCCTAACAAGATTCAGCGAACAGTGAGACCAGTTTAGGTTTGTGTGTCCCTGAGTTGGAAAAAGACAGGAATTAGAACACAGTTTTGAAACAGAATCATCAAGCATCGTAATAGTTTACAAAGGTCAATGACATCAAAGGGCCTAGTGCTCAGAGAACTTTCAATACATTGATGTAAACATGCAGTTGTGTATGTTGATAGAAGTTTTTCTCTCCAAGTTGTCCTCAGTTAATTGGAGCTCTGTGAGCCCCTTGATGCACACTGAAGTCACTCCTTGTATTCTGCACCAAAATGATCCATATTGTATCATTAGGTTATGAAACCTATCCCACTACAACATAAAGCTAATATTGATATGTTCCCAAGGCAAATATTTCATAGCAACCTGCTTTTCTAGTATCCCTTTATTTTAATGGCTATAAATAAATAGTTTGTGATTGGTGCAGGACAGTGATGTCATTAACCAGGACAGCGATTCATTACTAAAGGAAACGTCTGATATAAATCAAATTAACTGCAAGCCTACAGTTTCTGGTTTTCTTTTCTGGAAGCCCAGAGATTTAACTTAATGGAGGTATCTGCACTGTCTGTTTCTAAAGATGATTAAGATGAATTCTAGTTCAGGGATGGCAATTGGAGAATTTTGTGGACTCAAGGCATGCAAAAATAAATTCCAAGAGTTCTGTAAGAATTTCTAATATGTGAGGTCAAAGTAACACCCAATATTTAAAAGCAGCTTCCAAAGTTAGGTTGAATTGTTGTTGGGAGCTAACTGTGGTGTTACACTATATATTGTCAGTGGGTAAAAGCATGAGACTGGTTCTTAATATCTTGAATTCAGCGAGGCTTTTGACAGAGTCCCTTGTAACATTATGAATTAAGGACAAATCTGGATGAACTCCTGGGCACCAAGGATTGTTATTAGCTGTACAAAGTTGAACTGGAGGCCAGTTACAAGTGAGAAACCCCACAGGAATATACTGAAGGCAAAACTAGGATCTTCATTAGAGTGTACCCTCACCAAGTCTACAGACTCACAGAATCACTAGGTTGGAAAAGACCTTTGAAATCATAGAGTCCAACCATACAGATGATATAAAACGGGAAGGAGTGACTGATGCACCAGACAGTTATAGTGCCATCCAGAGGAGCTGGACCTGGGGGTCCCTTGAGGAATACAAATTGGTACTGGTTTCTACTTGGACATCGAGGCTGATGCAATTGTTCCGTTGTAAAGGACCACTAGATTAGTCAGGCACTGTCTGCCTCTGGTGAAGACTAAGGGAGATGATACTGTCCCTCTGCTTTAGCAAGACAGCTCTAGAGTGCCATGTTTTGCAATGATGCCTGGACCAGACAATCTCTAAAGGGCCCTTCCAACTTCAACAATTTTGTAAATCCATGATTCTTTAATAGGGCATTTCATTGAAAATCATCTTACATAAACATAATATTGTGTAGAAAACTATCCAAAGGAGTCATGAAAACTGCATAATGTTCAATTTCAACATAACAAGAACATGATTAGTAGACTGCTGATATGCTAGAGTTCTTTTGTAGAAACTCTAGTGATTATGCAAAGATGATGTTACAGGAACTTATGAAAAATGCAACACAAAGAGATCTTGGAAACATCAGTAAGGCAAAAAATAATATCAAAAGTCATCAAGAAGCAGCAAAAAGGCAAAGGAAATTAAATTGCATTTACCTTTGGAAAAAAAGCAAGTTAATGAACTTAATGAAAATTGCGTTTGAAAGAGAAAACATGATCAAATAGTAAAGTTTGAAAATCTGGAGTTGATAATATATAAAACCCCAAATCACTATCATTGACGTGGCAAGCAAAGTTGCAACTAAATAACAGAGAATAATGTGATTTTCCTGCTAGTTACTCTGAGACCTTGCATCACAAAAGACAGACACCTGGTGAGGTAACATCTGGTATGCACATAGATATATGAATTTTCAGGTTATTTTTATTATTTAGTTTGATCTCACTCAGCAAGAAACTTTTGTATTCTGATACTGAATATCTTGTCATTCAGATTTCCTCTTGAAAACTCATTGGAAGTTCAAATTTCAATATTGTCCTGAACTTGGGACATGAGAAAACCAGTCAGAAGAGTGATCACGCATCGTGATTTTGCTCTTAGGTTCTTCAGGGGCTTCAGAAAACAAGGGGCTTTTGGAAACAAAAGCTGGCACAAAAAATGTGTGTTCCTAAAAAGAAGGGGAGGAAAAGAAATACAGGGTCCAGAAAGAAGGTGGCGAAGGTCCTTGTTGGAGGAAACACCATGTAAGGTGGCAGTAGGTGTGGGAGACGGAGGATATGCATGGAGATGAGTTCAGAAGATGCCCAAGGACCTTGTCCAGTGGTGTTCATGTCTGGTGACTATGAGCAGTGCCATTCTTGCAGGAGAGTGGAGTTAAGACCTTGTGAGGATAGTGCGGCAGGGGAGAATGAATGATCAAGTAGGGAAAGATTCTTACAACCTTGCTTCTTAAATAAACCCCATTATGCAAATCCACTACAGGCTGTCATTCAATCTTTCTTGTCCATGACACAACACAGAAAGAGAAAAGGAGAAACTAGGCCATCATATGGAATCATACAGTCATACAATGGTTTGGGTTGGAAGGGACCCTAAAGATCATCTAGTTCCAACCTCCAAGTCCTTCTTTGTGCCTGTTCTCAATCCATTCTCCCCCTAGCCTGTAGCTGTGTTTGGGATTGCTCCATCTGATATGCAGGACCTTGCACTTGGCTTTCTTGAACTTCACAAGCTTGTACAGCCTGCCTCCCAAGTCTGTCAAGGTCCCTTGATGTGGCTGAGCATAGTTTCCAGGAAGTTCTGTTCCATGATCTTGCCAGACTGACTGGCCTGTAATCCCCTGGGGTGTTCCTTTCTTAACTTTTTTAAAATGGGGGTTATTTTTTCCTTTTTTCCAGTCATTGGGAACTTCCCTGGACTGCCATGACTTCTCAAATATGATGGAGTGACTTAGCCACTTCTCATCAGGTCCCATGGTCTTATGCCCCTTAAGGTTCCTTAGATGTTCTCAAACCTGATCTTCTCCCACAGTGGGCAGTTCATTCTCCCAGTCCCTGCTTTTGGCTTCTCTGATCTGGGCACTATGACTATTGCCCTTGGTGGAGAAAACAGGCAAAAAATTTTGTTCAATACCTCAGCCTTCTCCATATCCCGAGAAACCAGGTCTCCCTTTTCCTTCTAGACAGGGTCCACATTTCTCCTTGTCTTCATTTTATTGCTCATTTACTTCTAGGAACTTCTCTTGTTGCCCTTGACTTCCCTGACCACACAATTATATCAGGGCTTTATCTTTCCTAACCTCATCCCTTATTGCTTGGCCAATTTCTCTGTATTCCTCCTAGGCTACCTGCCCTTGCTTTCACCTTCTGAAGGCTTCCTTTTTATGTTTGAATTTACCCAGGAGCTCCTAGTTCATCCATGCAGACCTTCTGGCATTTATTCCTGACTTGTTCTTGGTTAGGATGCATCACTCCTGAGCTTGTATGAGGCGGTCCTTGAATACTAATGTGGACAGATAGACACACACACACACTCTCTCTCTCTGAAATCAGAATAGGATAATGAGTAGGATAATGAGAAGTACAACCCAATCTTAAAACACCTCCCCCTACTCCTCCCTTCTTGACAGATTGAAATTCATTCCTTGTTTCTCTCCCTTCCCTCCCTCCACCCCCTTACCCCGCTTCCCCCAGGTGTCACAGGGGACATGGTGAATGGGTGGTTTGGACAGTTCCTTATGAATTGTTTACCTTCTTAGCAGGTGTGGGGGGGGAATCCTCACACTCTTCCTCCTCCCTACCCATAGGAGACAGTCCTCCATGAACTATTCCAATGTGAGTCCTTTCCCGTGGGACTTTGGATCTTCACCCACTGCCCCAGCATTGATCTCTTCCACGAGTGCAGACCTTCAGAACCAGATTGCTCCAGCTTGGCTCCCCACAGGGTCACAGGTTCCCACAGTGAACCTGCTCCAGTGTGGGCCTCTCTGTCCATGGGCTGCAGGTCCTACCAGGAGCTTGCTCCAACACGGGATTCCCACAGGGACACAACATCTTTCATGTGTCTCTATCCACTCCAGTGTGGGGTCCTCCATAGGCTGCAGATAGGATCTCTGCTCCCTGTCATCATCCCTGGGCTCCACTATGGTCTTCTCCATGGGCTACAGAGGA
Source organism: Gallinula chloropus (assembly GCF_964237585.1). NCBI lineage: Eukaryota > Metazoa > Chordata > Aves > Gruiformes > Rallidae > Gallinula > Gallinula chloropus. The sequence continues at coordinate 7,730,273 of NC_140086.1, forward strand.
ATCATTCTCTCCCGCATTTGCAGTGCTTCCTCCCCTCCTTCTCCACTGACCTTGGTGTCTGCAAATTTTCTTACATCTTCTCACTCCCTTCTCTGGTGGCAAAAAATGGCTGTTGCATTTTTTTTTCTCGTAAACGTGATTCACAGAGGTGCTGTGACTGTCGCTGATGGGCTCATCTCTGGTCATGGTGGTTCTGGCCTTGAGCCCAACTGGTGTTTATTCTCTTGGTCCTAGGGAAAGCTTCTAGCTGCTTCCTGCAGAAGCCAATGCTGTAGCCCCCCCTTCTCCACCAGAACTCCACCATGCAAAACCACAACAACTAACCAGTGGTCTTGGGCCACTCTTTCCTTCAGGGCTTTATCCCATAGTAAACTAGCGAGCAGGTCCCTGAAGAGGTCAAAGTCTCTTCTGAAGTTTGGGGTAGTGAGCTTGATGTGTGCCCTTCTCATTGCCCTAATGATCTTGAGCTCCACCCTTTCATGGGCACTGCAGTCAAAGCTGCTCTAGATCTTCACACTCCCCACCAGCCCCAGTTTGTTGGTGAGAACAAGGTCCATCCTCATTAGGTCCCCTGTCACTTGGAGAAGAAAGTTATTATCAGTGCATTTCAGGAACCTCTGGGATTGCTTGTGCACTGCTCTGTTGTTCCTTCATCAGACATCGTAGTGATTGAAGTTCATCCATGAGGACCAGGGCTTGTGAATGTGAGGCTGCTCCTATTTGTCTATATAAGGTCTCATCACTCAGTCTTCTTGATCAGGTGGCCTGTGGCAGACCCCCACAATAGTGTCGCCTGTCCTTGCTCTTCTTTTAATTTTGATTCATAAGTTATTGGTTGGTGTTCTTGGGTGGGCTCCCTTCAACCCTGTTACAGTTTTCAAGGTCTTTCTATTCCACATAAGAATGTGTCATCATGTCCCTTATTCCATTAATTCCATTCTCCCTTATTTCCTCCTTAGGGCTTGCATATATTGTCATCACATGAATGTAATGGACAAAGGGAATAAGTCATATACATATGTTTTGAATTACCCAGAATGATGGTATTCTAAAAGAAAAGCTCTGTTGACAAAGCCAAATAAGTATTCACCTGAAATTCTAGTCACTGCAATGTAGGAACATCAAAATAATTTTGTAGCAGTGTAGCATTTTTCAGCATCCTTTCAACGACCATTGTAAAGTTTACACAAAAGTGTCCTATAAAAGCCATAAAGTTTTTTTTCCCCCTCAAATAAACAATTGCTTAAAGCTCTGTTGATGTTGAAGGTGAGGGGACACATACCTAGTTAGTTAGCTAGTTAGTCTGTTTTACTACTGCCTATAAAATAAATAATGAATTGTGCATCAAAAAGCCAGGTACTTGAAACCTGAAAGAAAAATAATATCACAGTCTTTGAAGGAGATTTTTTTTGTTGTTGTTTATTGGTTATTTTAATTTTGCTGTGGAAAGAAGCAGCAAACATGTCAAGATTCACCAGAAAGTCAGAATTTAACCTTAAAAAATATGCAACACTCAACTGATCAAATCCACTGGAATTTTATTTCATAATATTCAACTTTTGCAGATCCACTGCATTATTCTTCTGTTCTGACATGAATTAACACAGCTTTCTGAAAGGGTCTAGTGCATTTAATGGATACCCAACACATCTGATATAAGCAGATTTTCACAAAATTTGCTAAAAAACTAGAGCTACTTACATCAAATCCCAGCAGCATTATTACTGTGTCACATTGCTTTGCATACTTTGTGCTATTGTTTGTTCAGTTAAATCTGCAACTTGTCCAGCTGCGGACAGCGATAGGAGCTGGGAAGTTACAAGAAGGAAGTTTAAAGCTGACATTAAGGAACACAATACAGGGCAGACTGTTGTTGACCACATTCTAACCATCCAAAACAAATTTCCCACCGGTTGCAAAGACAGGTTTTTACTGTCAACTCATCATCTGTCCTTGCTAACACATGCTGGCAAGCGTTACCATGTAGGCAATGTCAATAATGGCAGTAGAACCTCTCACATTTCTAAAGCTGGGCATGTGATTAAGCACTTCAAGTTACCCAAATTATGCTTTTCTTCCAGATTTCATTAATGATAAGCACAATGAAGTGTGTACAGAGAAAGAGATTCAACTCCAGCTTATCCCTGGGTCTTCTTGCTTCCATTAACCCCAGCAAGGCTTAATTACTGTTGGTAATACATTTTTCTCCAAGAGCATACTTTGTTCTCACAAATCTGGATGATTTTTCACAGAAGGCCTATTAAAATTATTCCTGCTTTACAGCTTTCAAAGCTAAGATATAAGAAAGGGAAAGCAATTTGTAAAATCACAGTGCAGCAGTATCTGTCCAGGTCAATCCATGTCTTCAAATATTAGCCCTGTCTGCCCATCATGTAGGATCTTTCAGGAGTTTTTCCTTTAATCTTCAATGGTCCCTGTTCAAGAATGCAACCCTGAGAAATACTTATAAAAATCATAACTGGAATACCAACAAACTCTTAATGAAAAATCTGATTTAAATGCTTGTATGTAAGAAACATAGGTTTACGTACATTAAAAAAATCCTAATCCTTTCATTGCTTACTATAAATGGAGCACACAATTGTGCTTATTAAGTGAAGTCTGCTTTTATGGTTTTATAGCCAGATGAATCAATCTATAATAGGAGCTAACTCAAAAAGTATTATTCCTGCTCTTTTTCTTCCTTACACAAACATACCAGCCCTCCATTGAAAATACTCCTGTGGGAGCACTAATTCAGTATCTGATCCAAAATAAAACTTGCTGTTGTTGCTGTTGGGGCTTTTTCTGGGTTAGCTTTCAATCAGATCAGCAATTTTGTCCAACTCATTCGATATTCTGATAGGCAGAAGTTAATAATTGAACCATCCCCTGAGTTTCTCGCCTGCTTATTCTTGTATTCTCCATCAATGATCAACATCAGGGCTTGTTTTGCTGAGGAGCTCTATAGAGGTAGGAAGGGAGGCTGTTGTGAATTCCACTCCCACTGTGCTTTCAGGCTGACACAACAGCCTGTAGGAGAGGTTCACTTTACTTTCACTAAATGGCTCAACACATTGACACAAACATACATATAGGCTAGTCAAGAAACAGGTATTTAGATACCACTTAAGTGGCAAAACAACTGATCACAGAGCAAAACCAACAGTTACATGAAGAACTGCAGTATGTGGAAGAGATGCTTTTTGTTGAGCACTTAGCAGAAATGAAAAGAATGGAGATATTTATGATTATGACAAACTTGGACAGATGACTCTTTCTACATCAAAGGGCATTACTTTCAAGTTCAACGTTCTGATATGTTATTATCCTACAAAACAGCCCTTTTCACTAAACTTTCCACCTGTTGTTCACTTCTGCTAATGAAAAGATAAGGATTACTAAGGCACACTGCTGCTGCACAAGCAGCATTAGAACCAATTAGGGAAAAACATATTTGTGATTGTCTCCTGAATAAGCATTTCATTGTCAAAAGGATTTTTAGTCTTTGGTAGAAGAAAATATTGATCTGTTGCTTCAGCATGCTCCAAATCAAGGGAAAAAGCAACAGAGACATCTGATCAGGCAAATAACCTTATTGTAGAAACAGATCATTTTATCTGTATTTGGTTCTTTTGTTCTTAGATCTGTGCTACTAGACACCACCACCACTTTGTGATGAGAATTTAGCTATATTTTTCTGTTATATACCCAGGATTTTTTAGAGTGTAGGTATAGCTATATGAATACACTTGCTTTGGGGACCTCTTGCCATAAACAGTGTTTTCAGAGAAGCAGGATGGTTCTTTTTATACAATTATATTATTTGATAAATAAACAGCTTAGAGGTTTCAAAATTGTCCTACTATGATAAAATAAGCACTATGTAATCTCTGATGTTTCAGATTATACCAAGTATGATGTGTACCTCTGTTCACCTAATACTTGCATTAAAACTTTCCAGTCTCATATTTCTTATGTGAATATAGAAAAAAAAATCACAATCATGATGGATTTTTATCCCATAAGTCAGGAAAGTGCTTTTATCTCTTACCTGCTGATGAGCAACTGAGGAATGAAAAATCTAAAAGGAAGATTTGAAAATAAGATATTTGGTATTCTGTGACATTTTCAAAGAAGTCCAAGTCCCATTTAAATCACTAGCACATCTTTACAGCTGTTGGTGTTCAATACCTTTAAACATCTTTTCCTAAAAGCATTGTCCATGGTCACAGAGAAAAATCTGCAGCAGTACAAGAAATTTAATCTAGGAGTCATAAATGCCAAGTTACTGCTTTGTAAATAGGACCAGCCCTCCTAGTAAGAGCAGTCAGAAAGTGGGGACAGTTACATCGGCTGTGGGTCTGTATGCATTCAAGAGATGCCCTGAAGAGGACATAACTCAGTGCTGGGATATGGTAGTTGCCTTTGCATGCTCCTTGATTCAGAGTCAAGTTAGGTCTATGCAACATCCTCCAGACAGGCTCATGAGTGTATTGGGTTTGTATGGCGAGCTCTTTGTAGTGGGGTGGCTACAGGGGTGGAACAGAGATTCCCCTGCAGTCCAAGAAGAAGATGTCTTTCACTATATGAGGTTACTGAAATCCCCATCAACCTGGCCTCAAACACTTTCAATGATGGAACATCCACAACTTCTCTGGGAAACCTGTCGCAGTGTCTCCTCACCTTCATTGTAAAAAATGTCTTTCTTCTATGTATTCTAAATCTATACTCCTTCATTTTAAATGTTTGCCCCTTATCACTACAGACCTTGGTAAAAGCCTCTCCCATCTTTTTTATAAGCCCCATTTAGTTAAAGCCACAATAAGTTTTCAACGCATCTTTCTCTTCTCCAGGCTGAAAAAAACCAACTCTCTCAGATTTTTTTTCCATAGGAAAGGTGTTCCATACATCTGATTATTTTTCTGCATTCCTCTATAGCTAGTCTAACAGGTCCATATCTTTTTTGTTCTGGGGAACCCCAGGGCTGGATGCTGTACTCCAGATAGGGTGTCAGCTGAGTAGAGGGAGAGAAAAACCTCCTTAAACCTGCTGGCCATGCTTCTTTCTGTACAACCCAGCCTTTCCCAGCTCAGTGCCAGCTCACATCAAACTTTTTATCTACAAGTATCCCCAAGTCTTTCTCTGCAGGGGTGCTCTCAATCAATTGATCACCCAGCCAGAACTGATAGTGGTCATTGCCCTAACCTAGGTGCAGAACCTTGCACTTGGCCTTGTTGAATCTGAAGCAAAAAACATGATAAATATTAGTTAGTCAACTGCACCACTCAGCTTGGTGTTATCAGCAAAGTCACTGTGAGTGCACTCAATCCCACTGTCTATGGTTTTGATGAAGATATTAAACAGTACCAATCTCAGAATGAACCCCTGATAGACTGCACTTGTCACTGATCTCCATCCAGAAATTGAGCTGCTGACTGCAACTCTTTGACTGTAACCATCCAGCCAATGCTGGTGGCTGCAAGTTGCAACAGGGGACGTTCAGGTTAGAAATCAGGAGAAATTAGGCATTAGAATGGGTTGCCCAGGGAGGTAGTGGAGTCACTGTACCTTGGGGTGTTTAAGGAAAGGCTGGATGAGGTGCTTAGGGACATGGTTTAGTAAGTAACATAGGTGGTAGAGGGATGATTGGACTAGATGATCTTGGAGGTCTTTTCCAACCTTAGTGATTCTATGATTCTGTGAATTCCTTATCCATCTAACAATCCATACTTATTTGTCACAAACAGATTTTTATTTTTATTTTTCCTCCTCTGTACTTGAAAAAGTCCCTAAAGATGAGGACGTGTTAAAACATGCACAGCAATAGGGATTTCAAATGTACCAAAATACAAAAGTGTCTGAATTTGGCACTTTGGCTCAGTCTGTATAATAATGAGAAACACTGGCCAAACTCATTCACACCAGATTCCAGTTACAGCTTCTGACTTACTATCATCATGCAAACAAAGATGAAGTTAAATCTTGTAAAAAGCAATGTACAGTTCCAGCTATTTCCTCAGCTGAAAATAAAAACCTGGAATATCAGTATGCAACCAATGTATTTTGAAAAACAGGTTATTATATAAAAACCTCCTGGCTGCATCCTATGTTTTCATGTGCAATCTTTCTTATTAAGTGATATAATTAACTTAACCATATATTAAATGAGAAATGCATCCAGGTGCTCCTATCGTTTTCTGAGTCTCTATAAGTGATAAAAATGTTCTCAAGTGTTCTCTTTGGCTTAAAGTACTAAAGTGTTCTTAGAGTATGTAGTTTAAATGAAATGAGAAAATAATTAAATAAGTGCCAGTGAGGCTGCAAGTGAAAAAATATTTGGACAGTTGGCACCAACATTGCTTGCATGGTGTGATAACAATAGCTTCTTCAACCTAAAAAAGAACCAAAAGGCAAGGCCAGAGCTTCCAAACAAAACATTTCAACTACTGATGGTCTGAGTACCGGCTTGTTACTAATTGTGTGCCTGTTCCACACGAACAGCCACAAAGAGATATTTTGTGTGCCAATATGACACATTTCAGGGGAAAAAAATCCTAAACCAATTTAAAAGCAGAGTGTTCTGCTGAAAAGCCTATATTTTGAGATGTTTCCAACACCTCCCATAAAAAACCAACACCTTCTCTTGGCAAATGTTCAGTAAAATGCACTGATGATCTCTGTCTATTTAGAGCAGGACAGAAAGGATGTGCAATCAAAATGGGGAGGGATGTAACAGATACAAATCAAGCAGAAAAATTCTGGTTGCCTGGTAAAGGGCTTATACTGCATGGTGAAAGGTTTGTGCATTTTAATATATAAACCTATATTTGTATTTCTGCATTCCCTTTAAAGTGAAACTTATGCTCTTGCTTGGGTAAGGCCCAAAAGTGTACTGTATGAAAATAATCAAATGCAACCTTCATTCCACCCTTGGGAATATGAAGTGATAAAGAATAGTATCTGACTGCTTTTCTATTTTAGATCATCCATGCAGCAAATCAACAATTAACCCTTAGCAACAACAGTTGAGCTGCTTTGAGAGCAACAGCTGAGATGTTCACTCTGATTTTGGAACTGCTCCACTCCTCACATCCCTTCAGCCCTTTGCCTTCATCTCTTCAACCATCAATATGTGGTAGCATGTAGAACTGCTGCTCTCCAGTGCTTCTGATTTTGGCTTACCCCCAAGAAGGCAATGGCTTTAAACTTTTTACTGGGTCTGGTTGGGGTGGAGTTAATTCTTGTTATAGCTGCCCATGTGTTTTGGATTTGTGTCTAAAACAGTGTTGATGGCACACCAGTGTTTTGGTTATTCCTGAACAGTGGTTGCACAATGGCAAGGCTTTCTCTTTTGCCCACTCAAACCCCTCCATAAGGTAGACATGGGGTGGGCAAGAGACTAGGAAGGGGACACAGCTTGGATAGCTGACCTGAACTGATCAAAGTCCTATTCTGTAGCATATAACATCATACTCAGCAGTAAAAACTGGGATGGAGGAAGAAGGGAGATGGAGGTGGGCACTTGATTTCCAAGGTGGTTCCTGCTCAGAGAGTAGCATGGGTCTGCTGGTGGGAGGTGGTGAGCAATTGCTTTTGCATTACATTTTTTTTTCCTTTACTTTTTCTTTCTTTCTTTTATATATATATATATATATATATATATATATATATATTTCCTTCACTTATTAAGCTGCAATTATCTCAACCCACAAGTTTTCTCAATTTTGTTCTTAATCTCTCCCCCATTTTGTGGGGAGGTGGGAAGGAGAGGGGAGTGACTAAGTGGCTATGTGGGTGTGTGGCTGCTGGCCAGGGCCAACCCACAGCAGACCTATAATTCAGAGAAGTGTAGATTCACAGTTTAAATGGAAATCAAAACACAGTCAAATTCCCCGTAGTAAAGGTTAGTGTGAAGAGATTGCATCATGAAGGCATTTAGTGTCATGTGAACAGTGTGAAACCATTCATCAGCCTTGTATGAATTACTTCAGCAAGTAACTTTCTCAGTGAAGGTGTTGGTTAAGACTCTGTGTTTCTGATTCCAGTCCCAAGTTCATTAAGGTTAGTGGAAAGCTTCCAGTTATCACCTTGCTGCCCTAATGTTCTACAGTACCAATACCCCTTTCTTCTTCTCAGCCAGAGGCAGTAAGCTGTGAAAAAATGGAACCACAAGGACCTTCCTCATGTGGTGGCCTGTGACTGACTAAGACCCTTTGTATTTAGAGCACTGCATCAAACCAAGGTGTCTACAGTGAAGATAACAGTAACTTGAGTTTTCTGGAATCTTTTTAGAGCCAGTGAAGGGAACTGGGGACAAGACGTCTCATCCCAATGAAGATACCTGAAATAAGTCAAATACACTGTACCAATTCCCATGCGTAAAGGTCCAAAAAGACTAACTCAGATGTAGAAACATGTGATATGTAAATCTAGTTAGGGAAAATGAATTCAGCCCTGGGAGGCTAAATTCAGTTCCCCATACAGAGCCACGAAGTGCCATTTTTTAGTCTGAGGGGATCCCACAAGTCTAGATTCAGCTATCCCTCCTGAAAACCATGTGCTCATATTCACTAGTACTATTTGGATGTCACTCATACCTGAGCACATTTCAAGTGACACTAGCTGCCTGTGTTTAAGCAACTGAATCAAGAGACCTGTGAACCTTTAAATCCATTGACATCCATGGAAGGACTACTCCAGGCAGACTCTGTGGCAATGGGATATGGCTCTAAAGTGATCTCTCTTAATGCTGTCACTGCCCAATCTGCTGGCCACACCATCCAGCACACGCACATAGCAGAGTGACCTTAATGGAGGCGATGCCCAAGGGAGTACGAGTGACTAAAGCTTTCTTTTAGTTCAGAGTTTCTTTGTAAATCTCCCAAATCAGAAAACAGCCAGTGATGCCAAGCCCCCATTGTTCCTGTTGCTTTCGTGGTGTCAAAATCATCCTTATACACTAAAATCAGTAACAGCTTTTTCACTCAGCTTTCCATTGGTAACATAGTGTTTCATATATGGCATTAGAAAATAGGAACTGGCTAACACTAATTGGAACATAAGGTGAGGGATTTCTATTCTCATACTTCCATGCTTGCAGATATATTTTAAAATCTGTTATATATTGCACTTACACACAGAAAGTATAATTTGATTAAATCTGTTCCCATAATTAACATACTTTAATTAGAGCAGCATGTCCTATCAGTTGCTTTTTTTGCACTATGGCATAAAAATCTATTTTCAATCTTCCTATTGTTAACTATAGCCATTCTCTGTATTTATTTCTATAAAATCTAGCATTGTGTTTGGTAAATTTAAGAAAAACAAGCTATATGAGTTGAGAAAATAGTAATTTGGTTTACAGGAAAAGAAGAAAATAATGAAATTAAGATGCACAAGAAGGTCAGATCGCTGCAGCTATATTGATTTTAATGGAGCTTTACTGACTTACAGGAGTGGATCTGAACCTTCATGTTTTGTAGCAAAACTAACACAATGACATACAACACAACCCTCTAATTATATATTGACACTCCACAAAAGGAATGTCATTACAGAGGAATGAATCACTATGTAGAGAAATGCAAAAACCTGAAATCTGCAGATACGGAGATGGTAGGGTCACAGAGAGGTTTCTTTTATATAGTGACATTATCCATTGTTATAGAGAGTTTTGTTCTCTACCCAAAATCAATGTTAACTGCAGATAGATGTGACTGGCAGATAATTACAACTGTATACTTCAAAACTGTACACAATTTCGTGCTTAGGTGAAAATATATTAATAATCTATTTGGATTAGATGTTTTTTTTATAATGGATGATGTTGCCCATGTTAACACTTTGTTTCTGGGATGTGATGGAACACGCATGGTCCAGGGTCCTTGTTTCCCTTGTATCCTTATTTGGCACCTGTTAGTTTCAAACAAAGTGTGTGGGTGATTGCTCCAGCCTGCCACAGAGTCTTAAAAGCACTGGGGCAGAGTTAGGGGCCCCAGAAGTAGGAAGCGTTTCCAAGTCCTTGCCTAGATTTAGCCTATAGGAACCAGCAGGACTTCTCAAGCAGAGGCTTGTGGAGTGACTCTGGCATTGCAAAGTGGCTGTTGTACAATTCTGACCCATTCTTCCCCCCCACCTTCAAGGGAAAACCTTGTGCTGCATTTACTGGGTTATACAGAGAGAAGAACTGATAATTGTAAGCACACAGGGAACGTTTTACAATGCAGCATCAGGGACAGGAATCCAGGTGTTTTCCAAAACAGGCTTTTTTCTGGTACCTCTTGAATGTGAGAGGTCTGTTACACCCATATTGGCTTTAGATCACCTCAGCTATGAAGTGTACCATCAGCTCTGACCCAAAAGAGTGTTTCCCCAGGGCACCCCAATTCCCAGAGCAGAGTTCATCTGTGCTGCAGCCCTGGAGGTGCCCATGAAAGGATTGATATATCACTGCTGCAAAGGGTAGGGGGTATAGTTGCTCCTATATGCACAGGAGCATGCCCTGCTGTTTAGATAAATTCAATATAGCATGTTTACACTCTGCTTTTACATTATCAATACTTTCCCATGTAAAAATAAAACAAGAAAACCATCTGAGATGCCCTGAATGAGTCTTATCCTAAGCCATTTAAAAGCTACCTTACTCAATCGCATACTCTGCATCCATATTCAGATATATTAAAGTAAAAGAAAACTTATAAACAGGCAGCACAAAATTAATTATATAATTATCTAGTGTAAAATCTCAAATACAACAGCATTTCTCCTAGTAAAACTATACCAACAGCTCCACAGAGCTACTGATTTTAAAAGAAAGCCTCTGATCATGTACATAAAAGAATTTAGACGTGTAATTGCTTCCTTAGACTTATTTTGCACTATGGAAGTGATTGCACAGCAGACTCTAAGAAAATGTAGGTCCTGATCTCTCTCTGATTGCTAAACCCCACAAGAATCTAGTGCAACTGTCTAACTGAGAAATCACTATTTAACTCTTGCAAAGGGATATTTTCCCTCCCTTGGGTCAAAGGTGTTAATGTACCACAATGAAAAAGACGTGAACTATTAATCTTTCTTTTATGCCTTCAGTGTGGCTGCCTGGATAATACATTGTGGCTTTTTCTGATATTTTTATACCATTTCCAATTGATAATCTATTACTTTCAATAGTAAGTAACCCAAGTAACACTTGGATGCAAGTATCAAAGGTTCAAGCTATGTATAAGAGAATCTACAGTCAATCTTCAAAACAACAGTAAAATGCCAGATTTAATAGAGATACAGCCATAAGTAGTAAAAGGGGAAAGCCTTGAAGGTATTTAACCAGACATGCATGATCATGAAGATTAAACTTCACAGTGAAGTTGCAAAGAAACGTGAACCTGCTCTGCTCCTTAGAGAAACAGGCACATTTCCTAGAGTAATTGCACAGATATTCCCCTAGCTATAGTCACAGAAACCTGATGCTTCAAACTGGGATTGGGAATACCAGTTAACAAAGGCAGAGTAGCTTTATTTTTCTACATGTTCCTCTTTGTTTTGGTTTGTTTTTTTTTTTTTTCATACAGGCTGTTGTCACTTATAATTCTTTCATCACCTAGAGGTGGGAAAAAAACCCAAATCCCCAAATCTTCAGTCTTTAGTAACAGAAGTACTCTTCTTCTACAGAGTGTCAAATGTAATGGCTTTCCCCCATTGGTTTATCTCACATATTCATAGAAACCCATGATAGGAGAGACTTAGTAGGATATATACTTAATTCCCCTGACAATGAAGAATTATTCTCCCAAGTGTATTTTCTGCTCTGGTAAGAAAAAAAAAAGAACAAAACAAAACCACTCCAATGAATCTTTGGGTTTCCACAGTTTCTCTTAGGAATTCAATGTAGCTCTCTTTTAAAGTGTTTCCCTTGGTTCTGTTTTTCTTAATACTCAGTCTAACTTCATTCCTTTTCGCTCTCTTCCCTTTTTTAAAAGAAACCCAAAGAAATTCTAATTGCTCTGACTTCCTCTGTAGCCTCTAAACATTGACAAAATGGAATAATGCTTTGACTGTAGGGGCAACTTCTCTGAAAATGGTAATTCAAATCAAAATATCCCTCTCACCTCCTTCACTCCCCCTGTCCCCTCATTTGTCATGAGCACATGTCCATTTCTATTCTATCTGTGCCTGGATGACATGGACAATATTAGGTATTAGTGTCCTGTATTTGGTGTTAGAAGCAATCTATATTTTTTCTCTCTTCTTGGGTAGGTATTTGAGGTGGTATTGAATGCTCCAAAGACATCACTGAGCTGGCACCAGTGTCCATGTGTATGTCTTCAAGCACACACAAGTTTGGAAAATGATGCTCTGGCTCCTGGGTCAGGAGATGATTATCACAAAGGAATGGGACGACATGGCTTATCTGTTCTCTGCTCATAGTGACCATATCTCATAGTCTGTTTTTAGCTAGTAAGTGAAACTTCTCTGCAAACCCCATAAGATGGATCTTCATTCCAAAACAAAGGTGGCAAATGGAATTTCATACCTTTTAGCATACAGTAAAAGAGGCTTAAGAAAAGTCAAAGCACATCCTCTTCACCACAAGCAGTTACTACAGTTCAGCTGGTAAATGATCAAAAGATAACTTTGTTGTGTGTCAAAGCCCCTGCAAACTCCCAAATGCAATGGTCTGCTTTGGAGAGGGAGAATTAGCTGCTTCCCTTGCTCGTGCTGTGTCACTCTGTTTCCCTCATGCTCATCCGAACTCTTCAGCTTCATGCTGTCTCCTTTGAGGAGCTCTGTTTTTGGCAGGCTGAGATGGTGCTCATGTCAGCTTCATCTTTACAACCCCTCCCTCCCACTCTTCAGGTACTAACTAACAAGATATGGTATTTTCTGTTTCTCACCCAGTGTCATGAATCTGAGCTGCACCACTGTACCTATCATCTCATAAAAACACAGATTAACTCCTTTGGAATTAACTGCCTTGTGACCCAAGTAGACTGGACCAAAGAGCATATAAAATCATGTGACCTTGAGTAATGGTCAGGCCAAATGATTGCTTCTGCATTAACGAGCTAGTTTCTTGTTAACTTGGATGTGTCTACACTGCACAGCTGCCACATCCACATATCCTACTGAGTGGTTGAGAATGAGGATATCTAATAACTCTGCATGCTGATTCTCTTCTACTAAAAAGCAAATGCAGTTTTCAGGTTTGTAGATGCTGCTTTTTGGAATGATGCTGACTGCATGTAGATAACAGCCTGTAGCTCAAAAGCTTTAAACCGCAACTCAGTGTGAAGTTCTTCAAAGTCAGGGGGAGAAAGGGAGGGGGATATCCTGTTGTTTTAACCTACAGAAGGTGACAGTAAAGCCCTCTGAGGATATCTTACTGTGAATTCATCAGGGATAAGACTATTTTCTAAAAGAAAGAACATTTTCCTGGCATTCTTGGAACAAAACAAACTACAGGGGGTGGGGAAACTGTGACTGCCAAGAGTGATCAAATCACCCAACTTTCAGAGACAAGCCAACTGTTTCTGACAAAGCTTCAGGAAGAGCGTAGAGCTCAGAAGCACCCCAAGCCTGATGGCTAAATTTCCTACCATGTCTCTGCCAAGCAGACTGTCACAGTCAAATGAATAATAGAGTAGGCTAGGAATTTAGAGATGTGATGTATCAAAACTGTGAATTTTAGAGATTCTTAAATACAAATTCTCGGAAGATGACATTCTTTGCTGACTGCTTGATTCCTTCTGGAAACCAGTCCCCATGTAGTCACCACAGAGACTAATCCATGGTCATACATGTTATTACAGTCAAAAGAACTTTCTGAGATAGGCAGACAATAGCTGAACAGTTTAAACTTCTATTCAGTGAGGGTCAGGCATGGTTGTCATAGCAGAAATGCCAACAAAAAAGTCAAACATCTGTAGATCCAGGTTTTCAAAAGCATAAGTATACTGCATAGCTCATTTGCCCATTATATTAGGACATGAAATTTTCATGCCACTAAAAATGAGCAAACTTTTGGAAATCCAATGGCAATCCAATTGGTCAGGAAACAAATGCTTCTTTTTAGAAGCTTCCCCAGTCTCGCTGCAGATTTTTTTTTTAATTTCAAACTTATTTGAACTCATTTTTCTTTTGGTAACATTTTTTACTTTTCTAGTATTTGTGGTTTTACACAGCAGAAATCTTAAAATTACTGTTGAATTCTTTATTCAGGTGACATTCACCATACCTAACTTTAGTGGATCGTAATGATTTAAACCAGTCCTTTCAACTCTGAAAAAGCTCATAAAATCTATTCAGAGGGATATTAAAATGAATTTGGATCTACTGAAAAAGCCTAGACAAGTTGCATGAGCCAGTTCAAAATGGAGGAATTTAGGTGAAATGTAGACCTTCTGCAGGATGCAAATGCAGCATGGTTCAGAGCAACTTGTAAGCAGTATTAGCTCAGACACATCACCAAACTGGTAAATCAATACTGGTTTTGTGAACCTGAGCCCATGCATTTGATTGTCAATACATTAGATATGTCAGCTTATTGATGAAAATCTTAGAGATCTTCAACATCACTTCACTATGTAGTGTAGACATGTGCTAAGAGATAGGATCCGTTGTATATGAAGAATTAACATAATGCATAATATTTATATAAACATTAATAGATCCCCACACTGCAGGCTCCCATCAAACGCGATGGAAGTTGATGGAGAGAATATAGGAGAATATATCATGTAAAATAAGGGAGGGATAAAATATGATTCTCTCTATATGCAAGTGCCACACCTGAGAGCAGATAAGAATGACGGCATCACCCCCATCTTCTCAGTACTCCAAAAAAAATGATGGTTCTGCATCAGGGATTCGTTTGAAATTGCATGATGAAAGCAGCAAAGCTTCCTCTGCACATTCTCCATGTATGGGATGGATGAGATATTTCATTTCATACATCATTTACTGTTTGCTGCAGCTATTTCACAAAGACCTATTTTGACTTTGCTAGAAATGTGAGAAAGAGTTTCCAAGTTTGGAAATTTCTGCTAACAACAAGCTAAACTGCAACTCCAACTGACATGAGTCATCAGAGGCCTGTTGACTTAAACACTGTTATATATTTATGTTATTTGTCTACTGGGTGTAGTTCTGAAGTCAGTAAAGCTGTGTTAACATGGTAGAAGTGAGATTGGGAATGACTACTTTTTCTACCCGAAACTGATCTTTACAGAAATATATTTTACATTCTGTATTTAAGCCATTATAATCTTACCAATTAACATTTTAGCACCTTTCTACTACTTTTGTATGTTTGTGAAGCCTCATCTCACCAACTCAGTAACATGGTCCTTCAAAAAATTGGTCTAAATTCTGCTATCTAGAGCAAGAGATAGGACAGTTATATACAGGAGGTTAAACTTGATTCAGTTACTGTTTGGCAACTTTTGGAAGTCATTTAGGATCAGGATGTCATTAATCAACAATCCTTTTATTAACCTATTCCCAGAATGGACTTCCTTATATTTGAGACAATAATCAATATTCAATATGCTCTTCTTTTTCCTCTGTTTTTGAATTGTTTGTTTTATTTTGTTTGAATTTTAGGGGGAAAAAAGACCTACAGCACACATATGTGCAGGATTAATTCCTTTCATGCCTGTGGGAAGGGCTAAAGGAAGAAACTAGTACCTGCTAGTCTGGTCTATCCATTCATGGACCATATAAATAATTTTCTGTGAAGGTGTTTGCTCCTCTTCTTTCCCCATTAGACAGCCATATATAAATATTGTGGGACATATTTGGATTGCAAATGGTTGAAAACTGAAATAAATTCGGATATTTTTGAATATTGACATTAAAAATTTATTTTATAGCTCTGAAAGAGCTGCATGATGTGACTTCATAGGGTAGGAAGTCATTGGTCTTGATACCTAATGTGGCATTTTCCCTTTTTGTTTCCTAAATATGAACCTTCCAGCTTCTCTCTAACATCAGAAAGCAATAACAAATTAAAAAAGAACCTGTCAATGTCTGTTTCAGTTCCATTCTCAGGCTAAAGGTGTTTAAGAGAGAGAAAGAAAAAAGTTGTGCAGTTGGTTTTTTTTTGAGCAGGACAAAAACCTAAGCCAGTTTAATTCTCATGATGGACCATGTTACATTATTTCTACACTCATTTCTTTGAAGAGGAAGCGGCAAAAAATAAAAGGCTGGACAGTCAAGCTCCAGATATTTCCAAGCATAATTGTAAATGTATTTACAAGCAAGCAATGCTGCATGAACCAGAAAACAGTGCGTTGCAAATCCTCCATCTGCCTGGGCTTGAAATAAGGACATTGCAGAGCTCATCTGCAGACGGATGTTGCTATTTAATGTTATTTCCAATAAACCATTCATTAAATTCATAGCTGCACCTGATACCCATTAATGTGTTCCTGCTTACAAGTTCTCTCAAAATAGGCTGTTCCACAACTTTTGGGAGCTTTACACACCAGATTATAGCAAACTACAAGAAATGGAGGGTGGGTGATATGGAGGGGGACATTTACAGTGGATTTCTGAAACCATGGTGAATAGTTGATGATGTATTTCAAAACTAAAATAGAATGGGTGTCCAATCTTCTAAGTAGCTTTGAATTTCCCCTTTCACACAAACCTTGTTATTGATCCAGGAATACGTAGGTAACAACAAAAGCAGAGAAAAAATGGTTCTCTGTAAATACATAGCACTCTGATTTCAGGAAACTTGAGAAAGGCTACAGTCTGACCTGTCATATGCTAGGAATTACAGCAGTGATCAGAAAACAAATGCTTCCAGAAAAAGCAAATACCAGAAATCTCAGTATTTTCAGCTTAATGACTGCAACAGATCTTTTGCCATTTCAGATGCTTTTGAATGCTCTAACACCATTTTAAGATTAGATATTGAATAAAATTAAAACAGGAAACTTTTTACTTTTACCAGATATCTAGTAAATTCACACTATGACAACTACTAAAATGCTAATATGAACACTGATAAAGTAAAAACTTATTAAAAAAATAAATCTTATTTCATCTTTCCATTCCTTTCTCAGTCTTTGGACACAACTAAACAAAACACAGAAGTTTATTATAAATCTGAAATTTTAATCCCTTGCAATCAAAGTAAATAATAATAAAAATATAATCTGAGAGTAAAAGATCAAACAATATAAATTCTGTCTTCCCTATTGTGTTTAAAGATTTCATCTCACTCTCCATTTGTATATAGACCTTCTGCACATTGACAAGACAGTGCATATAGGCAATCATAAATGAGAAATCCCTGCCTTTGAGATGTCTCATTTCAAGTGTATAATGATTTTCAGGTCATTTAGCTGATATAAAGATTCAACACATATAGCTTATGAATGAACACTGTGCAAAAACTCATATCACACCTTTTATAACATGAGATAGAATTGCTTATGTGAAGTGATACTTTCTTAGACTTCTTTTTTTATTTTTCCACCTGTGTATTGTCTTCCTGTTCCCCGTCTCTGACCAAATTTCTCTGTTTGTTACCAAATGTTGTCACATACTTGTCTCTTTCAAGCAAATTCTCCCACATACATACAGGTATTTGTCTTCATAAGGATCATTTTGCTCATTTCCTTAAAGACCCCCCTGACAGATGACCAAAAATATTGCAGTAATTGGCTGCCTCACATGATGAGTGGCAACAACCTTCACTGTCCAACAGTGCAACCATGATCCCATATGTCCTGGTCATAAGCCCTGTAACTCTCTTTTCCACAAAATTACTGAAGCTGTACTTCTGGCTGAGCTTCATGTAGTCTGAAATCACAGAGTGAAATTGAATGGTTGTGCCACCTTTGAGCACAGATATTCTAGTAATAGTACCCTGACACTTTTTACTTTGAATTTCTGTTCCTCTCATTCCTATTCCAGTCTATACTGCCCACAGTCAGAGAAAAGTTTAGGAGTATAGAAAAGTCATTTCTAGAAGCAAAGTGGAATCACAGAATAGATAACTGTAGAACCTAGGGGATGTTGTTTCGTGTCCTTCAAAGGGAATACTAAATATCCCAAAACCTAAGGAATTTTGCAACTGAAGTACTACTGAAAGTTATTCTCCCTGTGCTTCTATGGTAGTGACACCCAAATTGTACACAACCTAGTATCTTTTTAGTCCTAATGTGGCTTCAAAACTACCAGCTGAATATCATAATTATTGTTTTCTAAGAAATATGCGCTAACAATTCTGATTTATTAGTTATGATGAGTTTTGCGTGCGCTTAAATTTGATAGTTGAATCACTGTGGACATCCCCAGTGCAGGAAGAAAGGATCTACAAAGGATCATATTCATAAGCCAAGTTGAATATCTGATTTAAGAGATATCAAGTGTGTGAGAATACAGTTTGGGCCCTACTGACATTGATGAGTAGATGACAACAATGAAAATTGCTGATTCTCATGTCTCAGTGCTCTACCAGTCCCTATTTTGTCAGCGTCAGTAAAAGCACAGACACATATCTTCTTAGTGAAGAGTTTACAATTTCTTGGTTTATGATGATTCTTGTAATGTCTTATCACTATGGTAATGATACCTTCTCATTATTCTTTTGACATTTATCCTTTGATCAGAATAGTGGAATGGAGAAGATATTGTACTTTCCCAAGGAGACCATGATCTATGAAACCGTGCAGTAAAGATGCTCACAAAGTGTTAAAATAGCAGATTTAAGCTTAAGTCTGGCATTCAGCAGAGCCAAAGATCATTTACCTGAGATTCTTAATTTACAAGCCTGTCTGCTCTAGGCTCCTTATTAAAGTTATCACCCTCAGCAGCTGCTTGGCTTTCTCTATAGACTAGAGGAGAGCTCCCGGTATCTATTCTCAGGTTAGATGACACAGTTAAATGCCTGAGAAATACCCAAAGGTGCTAGTGACACCACTTATCTCAGATTCTTACATAATCCCCTTTAGGCGTCAGGGCTTCCTTGGCTGTTGCTGATTCATATCTCACTAGGAGTGTGTCTTTGTGGGTGGCTGTGGGGACATTTTGTTCTTTGTGCCTTCCTTCCTTCCTCCTCCTCCCCCTCCGCATCACACTTGAATTCTCTGGCAATTCAGCTGCAATATCTCTTCATAGTGGCATCTTCCCAGGGACAGAACATGCTGTACATATTTGCAATGTATTTAATAGAAATCAACATTCACCCATATCATTACAGCAGTTCTGGAAGCAGGCTTCACACTAAATGCTGAATCTCAAATATACCAACCAGCTTTACCTCTTGGCTTTTGCATTACAAATTCCTCCAGCAGCTGTGAGAAAAAGAGATAAGATTAGATTCTGTCACTTGTACCATGTTTCTTTTGCCCTTCAAACTGAAAAATCCAGTCACAAATAGGTGTGAATTCATATGTGAATATGAAAATCTGTACAAATGCAGCTCAAGTTCAACAAGGGCAAATGTAGGGCCCTGCACCTAGGCAGGAATCACCACAGGCACCAGTACAGGTTAGGGGTTGATCTGCTGGGAAGCAGTTTGGCAGAGAAAGACCTGGGAGTTCTGGTGGACAGCAAGTTATCCATGAGCCAGCAGTGTGGTCTCATGGCCAAGAAGGCCAATTGTATCCTGGGGTGCACTAAGAAGATTGTGGCCAACAGGTTGGGGGTGGTTTTCCCTCCCCTCTACTCTGCCCACTGGGGTACTGTGTCCAGTTCTGAGCTTCCCAGTTCATGAAAGGCAGGGAACTACTGGAGAGAGTCCATTGGAAGGTTCCAGGGACGATTAAGGGATTAAAGCATCTCTTGTATGAGGAAAGGCTGAGAGACGTGAGTCTGTTTAGCCTGGAGAAGAGAGGACTATAAATATCTAAAGGGTGGATGTTTAGAAGAAGGGGCTAGACTTCTCAGTGGTGCCCAGGGATGGGACAAGGGGCAATGGGCACAAACTGAAACACATAAGGCATCTCATATGAGGGAAAACTTTACTTTGAGGATGACAGAACACTGGAATGGGCTGCCCAGAGAGGTTATGGAATCTTCTCTGTAGATATTCAAAACTCACTAGGAGGCAATCCTGTACATGCTCTAAATGATCCTGCTTTAGCAGGGATTTTGGACTAGATTATCTCCAGAGGTGCCTTCCAACCGCTACCGTTCCATGAATCGGAGAATGCAACTCCCCATTTGTCTATCAAAAACTACAACTGTAACATGAGGGATCAAATTTCTTTCTTTCTTTTTCTTTCTTTCTTTCTTTCTTTCTTTCTTTCTTTCTTTCTTTCTTTCTTTCTTTCTTTCTTTCTTTCTTTCTTTCTTTCTTTCTTTCTTTCTTTCTTTCTTTCTTTCTTTCTTTCTTCCTTCCTTCCTTCCTTCCTTCCTTCCTTCCTTCCTTCCTTCCTTCCTTCCTTCCTTCCTTCCTTCCTTCCTTCCTTCCTTCCTTCCTTCCTTCCTTCCTTCCTTCCTTCCTTCCTTCCTTCCTTCCTTCCTTCCTTCCTTCCTTCCTTCCTTCCTTCCTTCCTTCCTTCCTTCCTTCCTTCCTTCCTTCCTTCCTTCCTTCCTTCCTTCCTTTCTTCCTTCCTTCCTTCCTTCCTTCATTTCTTCCTTCCTTTCTTTCTTCCTTTCTTTCTTTCTTCCTTTCTTTCTTTCTTCCTTTCTTTCTTCCTTTCTTTCTTTCTTTCTTTCTTTCTTTCTTTCTTTCTTTCTTTCTTTCTTTCTTTCTTTCTTTCTTTCTTTCTTTCTTTCTTTCTTTCTTTCTTTCTTTCTTTCTTTCTTTCTTTCTTTCTTTCTTTCTTTCTTTCTTTCTTTCTTTCTTTCTTTCTTTCTTTCTTTCTTTCTTTCTTTCTTTCTTTCTTTCTTTCTTTCTGACATTCTTTATGTGATAGATGATGCTCAGACAGCTTACTTATCTAGTGTTATCCTGTACCACTTGTAAATACAGAATCAGAGAATCATAGAATTGTCTTGGTTGAAAGGGACTCTAGATCATCAAGTCAAACCATCAGCCTGACCTGCCATCCGTTACTCAACCATGTGCTTAAGCACTACACCTAACCATTGCTCTAGCTCCTTTATTTTTAGGGGCTATTTTCTTTAGAAAACAACCAAGTGTCCTTTTATATTCAAATAAGATAGGTAATTGTTTCTTGATAGAAGCTGGATCATTACTTTCTAGAGGTACTAATTGTCTTCAGAAAGTTAATCCTAAATTCCTAAAACCAAGAACCTGAGATTTATGCTGTATTTTGCGTAGCAGACCAGTGTTGCAGTATACTTCAGGAACTGGAAGACCTTATTTGGAATGGATACAAGATGTCCATATTAAGACTACTCTAATAGTTTATGTGCTACTGACAGATGTAGGAGCTGTCTTAAGACATCATCTGCATAAATTAATGTACCGTCATCAGAGCTAAGATGCTGAGAATTGCTCAGAGGAACTTGTTTTAGCAATATGATTTAAATGCTCTATTTGGAGGGCATGTATGTTCTCCTTTCTGATTGACAGGCCATGGCAGAGCAGCAGATTAGGAAGGTTTGCATTTGTCTTGTCTTATTGATGCATTTCATGTTAAGTGGATGTTTTCACATGGAGAAATGTGTACTGTACCAGTATGTAATCATGGCTGAGACTAAGAGGTGTTCTCATAGAAGACAACATAGAATTTAGTACATCCTTCAAAGTCTTAAGACCAAGACTCAAAAAAGAACCAATCCCCCGAAGACATGTGAAAGGAAAGAGACTTTATTTCTGTGTCTTTCACTTTTTCACGTCTAACAAGGGAAATTTTAATTTCTTTCTTTTTTTTTTTGCTTATCTTGTTTTCCTTTGTTTTCAGTTAAAACAGAACCTCAGAGTCTGAAAGCCTTATTTTTGTTCTTTTTGGGAAGACAGTCAAGGCCTCTTCACGCTTTTTTGTCTAGTGTGGTTTCACCCCAAGCATACAGACTAAACCATTTACACTGCTCCATGGCTTCTTTGTGTCCCCATGTGAAACAGAACTATAGCTCAGGGCATGGATACTGTACTCAGATATACCTGTAATCTCCTTCCCCCTCTTCCCCAGTCTGGGCTTTAGTGTTGTATAGCAGGTGTTAGGTATCTAAACACCTTTATGGATCTCAGCACAGATGTCTTAAATTCCATATAAATATATCAGGGTCTGGTGTCTCTTTTGCATAAAAGCATATCTTTTCTGTGAATCTAAGGCAATTTTTCCTTCATTTTCTACTCTTATTATAGGCAACTGAAGACAGTGTGATTCAAAACCTAACACTGCCTGACATTTATTTTAGAAATACTGTATTTCAGCCACCTATTAGTCTGAAGAAAAATGTAGGCATTAGCGGCTTGTTTTTGTTCTAAATTGGTTATTTAATATACAGCTGCACCGTAGTATGTTTATGAGAATTCACTGCCAAATCTGAAGTTACTTCATCTTATACAGCAAGACTACTTTTCTTTATACCAGTTTTAATCCAGTGAGACTGCATTCTTTAGAGTGGAGTTGGTCCTGACTTCCACCTGGACAATGACCTGATCAGTCTAAGATGTTTATGGCTATGTTTTACTATAGTTGCCTTTCAATTCTTGCACTAAGTCTGTGTTTAGTACTATTCTCTTTGATTAAGATTAAATCATGGATGCAAATTAAACATTAACCATCAGAGCCATTTGAGATACGTGTTAAGGAATTGATGAAATTTTTCTCTTCACAGAAAACAATGTGTTAGAAAGAGTGTTTCGTATCTGCTACTCTAATATCTTAGTTCCCTTCTGTTTTTTTTCCTTGAATTTAGCTGTACAACTATTGCAACTCTTTGCTGGAAGACAAATGACAGAGTGTGGGAGAAAAGAGTGGGAAAATGAAACAAGTTAAATTAAAAAACAACTTTCCTCCTCTCTCCATTGGAGGCTTCCTTCTCCTTAGGGAATTAGGCTTAGTGGTGCTGCCTATGCCTGTAAGTCAGACATGCATAGGACCTGTGCATTCATGGCCTGTGGCCATGTGAGTAAAATGGGTTGGCCTTTGGCAAAATGCCTATTGAGACTGGAAACTAGCACCATTTAATTTCCTAGTATAGACATAGGTTAAAATTGCTAACAGTACTAAAAGCTGCAGTTCCCTTCTATGTCTTTACTCTCAAAGGTGTGGGATGAAGTTTTTGCCTCTAGCAACAAAGCTTCCCATGAAACTACACTAGTAAGAGATGGGAATCAAGGCTGTGGGATTTAGATATAGTCCTGTAATTTGCATCCCAGAGGTTATCCTTATTTCTGCCTTTTTCAAAAACACACATTTTCATAGACTCATAGAATTGTTTTTGCTGGAAAATACCTATTCATCCCATGCCAAATATTATACCTTGAGGATGAGACACCTGTAACCCACACATGTTTGGAGGCAGCTGATAACCAGAGTCTGCATCAGGTAATACTCTGTGGAAAAGAATCCAATTGCCATTTAGTCAATATTTTACAGCTTTTTTTTTTCTTTTTAAGGCAGAAAATTGTTTTCTTCTTTATTTTAAAATATTTGTTTTATTAATAACCACACTTTCTTAATACAGAACAATAAATGGTAGCAGTGGTGTTTTTTAATATTATTTTCAAATACCAATACATATTTTTTCTGTAATATCCAAATTAAAATTTTTGGGAGGTATATTTGGTCAGATTTGGAATAATTTTCTCTGGATTTCCCATGTTTTTTCCAATAAAATTCAATTTCTAAAACCTGTAACATTTTAAATCAACAGTGGAGAAAAGAACCTGTTTAAAAAGTTATAATCTTCATTTATCATTTAGTAATAAGGTTTCAAGTTTTAATCCTAAATACATGGAATGGAATACAAAAAGGTATGTGAATGGTAGGACCAAAAATGGGGAAGGAAATCTAAAGTGTGTATTTTGTTTTGTTTTGTTTTGTTTTTATTTCTCACCTTTTTTTTTTTAATTCAAAGGTCTTTTCCAAATCTTTGTGCAAATATTTTAAAACGGGAGAAGAAAAGTCAAGGATCTGAGAAGGTACCACTGGTCTTTTGAAGACATGGATATCTCATGCTATATGTCAAGACTAAGGCCAACTATTCTATACCATTGTCAGAATAGCTGAAGAAGGATATGGCTGTGTTAAGGTTTGCTCTTGAAATCATACAAGATGCTTACCCAGTCTTGTGACTTTGGGAGAAAACTAAAACTTATCAAAGATTGAGATGTAATCAGAAGCCCATAGCTTTCCTTCATAAGATTTCTCTTCAAAGTACAATAATATAGCTTCTCATGAGGACTGAGGTCTTGTTTCACATTGGTTTCCAATGGCTAGCTGATAACCCTCATTACTGCTGCTAACCTGAGTGCTACCTTGTAGATTTTATTATTTGAGCTACCACCTGGTCTGACTTCCTATTTAAACACATAGCAAAATCCCACCTCATCACACTTGTACCAAGGACTCCACATGGTCTTTTGTCAAGAGATGCAAGCTTGTTTCAGTCACAGTTTGAGAGGTGAGCTACGTGAAATTTTGCAAATAGTTTTCAGTACAGATGAATTGCTTCCAACTGCCTTGGAGCGTACCACAAATTAACATCTGCTTGCAAAAATCTGTGTGGCAATGACCAAAGTGCTGTAGGATCAAACCTTGTCTCATTACTGCCTTTCAGAAATAGCTGGCAAGCTACAGAACCTGTCATTCCTCTCAATCCATTGTTTCTTGGGCTTTACTATGATTTTCTGACTGATTTCTTATCTGCATTTGTTTGGATTTCACTTCCAAAACCTGCTTATTATGCTTTGTTATGTCTTTCTTTACTACATGGAGGCCTTCTTAAAGTACCTTCTATTTCCTCCCTGTGGAGGTATTTAGGAACCATAACTAAGTTACTCTCAGTTATATATATACACACACACACACACATATATATATACACACAAACATATACATGTGTATATGTTCTCATCATAAATTAGTTTTCTAAACTTTGTAGGGTACTAACCATCTTTTGGAAATCTGGTACAGTAAAGCCTGGATTCCAAATGGAGACCCTATATTTTACAAATTATTACTACTGATTCAGTAAATCTGCTGCTGAAACCTTTTTTTTTTTCCCTTGGAATATATGCTGGTGTATGTGTCAAATTTTCTCCTTCACCTTATTTCTCTTAATCCTGCAATTTTACTGCATTAGTTTTTATGATAATAACACTTGCACATAGCCTAGCTACGATAGTTTTTGGTGAATGGTCTGCAAATTAACTCAAGCTCAGTTCAAATCAGTGAAATAAAATCTATTAGCTGATGATGGTTCCAATTTCTCACATATTCAATTCTTATCTCATTTAAATAATTCATATTTTTCCAGGTGTAAAATGCATTTATTATAATTTAACCATTCTGCATTATACTTTTAAGAAATTAATTTCATAAAGACATTTTTCAACAATGTCAAGGCATATCTAAAGTAAATTTGCAAATGACACCACATTGAAAGGAGCTGTTGACTCCATTGAGGGTGGAGAAGTTTTGCAGAGGGATCTGGACAGATCAGCTAGCTGGGGAATCAACAGCATGAAGTTTAACATGGACATATGCTGGATTCTGCACCTGGAAGAGGGCAATCCTGACTACACATACAGGCTGAGGTATCTGATGCTGGAGGCCAGCCATGCTGAGAAGGATTTGGGGATCTTAGTCAACAGCAAGTTAAACATGAGCCATCAGCATACCCTGGCATCTAGGAGAGCCAACCATGTCCTGGGATGCATCTGTTTTGTCCACAGATAAAGAATCAGAAAATATTTATCAACTTGCTCTTCTGCTCCACTGTTGTGGTTTTGCATGTCGGGGTTCTCATGGAGGAGGCGGGGGCTGCAGGGGTGGCTTCTGCAAGAAGCAGGTAGAAGCTTTCCCTAGGCCTGAGAGAGTAAACACCAGGTGGGCTTAAGGCTGGCCAAGGCCAAACCCATCAGTGATAGTCATAGCACTTCTGTGAATCATATTTAGAAGAAAAAAACCCACAAGCAACTGCTTTTTGCCACCAGAGAAGGGAGTGAGAAGATGTAAGAAACTCTGCAGACACCAAGGTCAGTGAAGAAGCAGGGGAGAAGGTGCTCCAGGTGCCAGAAAGATTCCCCTGTAGCCAGTAGATAAGACCATGGTGGAGCAGACTGTACCCCTGCAGCCCATGGATGATGACAAGAAGATCCCACCTTCAGCCCCTGGAGGATCCCATGCCAGAGTGGGTGGAGACACTTGAAAGATGCTGTGACCCCGTGGGAAGCCCACATTGGAGCAAACTCCTGTCAGGACCTGCGTTTCATGAATAAGGAGGCCCATGGTTTGCTGACGGAATTTATGACTCCATGGGGTACCAGGCTAGAGCAGTCTGGGCCCGAAGGTCAGCACCCCATGGAAGGGAGTCATGCTGAGGCAGTTGGTAAGGAGCTGACATGCCAACAGAAAGGACTAATGTTGGAGAAGTTCATGGAGGACTGTCTTCTGTGGGTAGGACCCCATGCGAATATGTGCCTGTCTGTACCCCCTCCCCTCCCTCCTTCAGCTAAGAATGAAAATAACTCATGAGGAACTGACCAACCCCCCATGCCCACATTCTGTGCCCCTCTCCGGGCCACAATGAGGGGGGAAGGAGAGAGAGAAATCATGACTGAAGTCTGCTAAGAAGGGTGGAGTAGGAGGAAGGTGCTTTAAGATCTGGTTGCACTTTGCATTATCCAACTCTGGTGTCACTGGGTGTGCAGTGCAGTGTAATAAATTAGAGTTTTCTTTCCTTTATTCTGTGCTGAGCCTGTTTTGCCCGTAACACTAATTGTGGAATGATCTCTCCCTGTCCTTATCTCCACTCCTAAGTAGCTCAATGCAGGAGCAACTTTTGTGAGGATCTGGCCTCCAGCCAGGGTCAAACCACCACATCCACCCACCCAGATATTTTCAGGTAACATGTAAACAGAGAGCTCATCTGTACACATGGGGGTATTGTTCTTTTCAGGAGGAGTACGTTACCAGCATTTAAGCAGGGTCAGGCTTCTAGCAAACTACAGACAGAAAACGAAAGGAGAATATGAAAATGCTGGGTTTAGAGTGATCTTTATTTTCTTAGGTTAGTCAGGCCAACCATGATTAAAGGCTAGAAAGAGGATAAAGGAATAAGATCAAGATTACATTACAGGGAAGTGGTGCTGTGCTGCTGAGAAAAAAACTTTTGAGTGAATCACTGAACTGCAGGTACAATTTAAATCTTCAGTTCAGCTGCTATACCATATACTGGATGGTGCTTATGGCTTTGGACTAATAAAATAAAACTCACTATGTTATTGCTTTTTTTTTATTGTAGAAGTTTTGTCTGAAAGAGTAATTTCTACCTTTATTTGAGTGGGTTATGCATTGCTTTGGAGTGGAAGGACATAAAATAAAAGCCACATTTTGATAAATGTTCTCTTTTTAAAGGTAGAGCATGGAAAACTAATACTTAAGGTAACACTGAGGGGTGTGGGAAATGATACAGAATCACAGAATCATAGGGGTTGGAAGGGACCTTGAGAGATCATCGAGTCCAACACCCCTGCTAAAGCAGGTTCCCAAGGACAGGTCGCACAGGTCGGTGTCCAGACAGGTCTTGAATATCTCCAGAGAATAAGACTCCACAACCCCCCTGGGCAGCCTCTCACAGGGCTCTGTCACCCTCACAGTGAAAAAGTTCTTCCATAAATTGGTGTGGAGCTCCCTGTGCTCCAACTTGAGGCCACTGTCCCTTGTCCTGTCTCCACAGACTATAGAAAAGAGGCTGGCCATTTCCCCGTGTCCCACACTGGAGATATTTATAAACATTAATCAGATCCCCTCTCAGTCTTCTTTTCTCAAGGGTGAACAGCCCCAGTTCATTCAGCCTTTCCTCATAGGGGAGATGCTCCAGGCCCTTAATCATCTTCATAGCCCTCCACCGGACTCTTCCCAGGACATCCCTGATTTTTTATACCAGGGAGCCCAGAACTGGACACAATACTCCAGGTGGGGCCTGACCAGGGCAGCGTAGAGGGGAAGGATACTGGGTCATGTAGACAAATTTGTCTTCCTTACTTCATCTTCTGCAATTACGTAGGCATATCTTTCTAAACTGTTTTAATAAAACTTATTTATGAATTTAGTGTTTGTGGCAGGAATGTTATGAATTCTGAAAGCTTAACCTGAATAAACATGAAGTTTTCATGAACTCGAATACTCATCCAGACTGTAAGCACTAAGAGAAGCCATACATCCCCAAGTGAAATGTATACATTTGCTAGAAAATCTATTTTTAAAAACAGAGTTGTGTATTTGGGGGCGAGTTGCTAGTTCTGTGCAGATTTCTTCTTCAATTTTTGACAGTCTCTATGTGATTCAGTTCCTCTCATGGTAATTAGTTATAATGGTTATATTTTAAGTTACCCTTTTTTCACTATAAAACAAATATAAGTTAGTAACGTACTAAATGCAACCTTTTTGTCTCCATGTCTCACCCTCTCCCTCTCCTGTCTATTTAATATTCTCATTTCTTGCTATTTTATACATTTTTCGAACACTTTCAAGCAGAGAATATCTTGGACTATCTATCTCTACAGTGACTAATGGAATGGCTTCTGACCTTCTCTGGAAGTTCTGCAATAAAAGTATTATTAAAATGCACGTTTGTGCCCTCCTAGATGTATGGCATACAGACCTCATTTCCTTCTCCTTCCAAAGCAGACTGACCAGGAGCAATAAACATAGTTGCTTCAGTTTATTTGTCTCTTGTTTATGCCACCAAATCCTTCTCATAAGCTTTGGAATAAATGCAGTTCCTTTTTTTCCCCATAGCTTCATGTACTCTGGTTGCACTCACTGGCATTTATAAAGATGCCTGACTGATTCTTTGGGACACTCAAACTGTCTTGTCTCTGTGCAATACAGGTTGAGCTCCCAGGCTCTCCTCAGTGGTGTATGCCAAACACATTTCCCATAGATTTTCGAGGAGTTAGTATCTTTGGAGTCTGTCTTCCTTTAAGAAAACAGATGTCATTTGGATTGTGGATTCCAGGAATATTTTGAGGGCAGATGAGAGTCACAGAGGACATATATAGACCATAAATATTTTTCTCAGATCACCATACAGCCAGTGACCCACTAGTTCTGACAGTTCAATGAGTGCACATTGCACAATTTCACCAAGATCAGAGTCCTGTGGTTTTTATTGTGAACTTTCTGTTTGTTTGCTGTTTGTAGATTGGAGTGGAGATTCTGGAGACAGTTTGGCATTTTGCTTTCCAATTGAGGTTCTGAAGCCATGCGCATATTTCGGTCCATAGCTACATATGAGTGGCCTAACAGGCCAAATCCCAAATACCTTTTTCTTTCCCAATTTATTAAAACAAATATTTACCTTCTTAAAACCCTGCAAGGAGAAAAAGTCTAAGAAAATGTTAGAATCTGTTTGCTGCATTCATACTATGTCTGCAACTAGGCCATCCCTATGGGGTGTTTTTGGCTTATAGAAGAGTCTGTTGGCTCTCTGTTAGCCAGGGGATCACGTCAATTTATCATTTTTAAGACTACTTTCAGATTGTACCCTATGATTCTCAGTTAGCTCACAATCTGCATCAATGTTTTTTATTATTCTCACTGCAGACCATTTCTGCTACTTCAAGGCCCTTAGTAAAAGCTCAGTAGTTCATTGCAAAAAATTGCAGCTGAAATAGGCAGAGGCAATAGCTACCCAGTCTTACCCATGCTGTGCCAAATGTATCACACCCTAGAAGCTAAGTAATCCTTGGCCAGTCCTGGTATTGAATACAAAACAAATACAGGAGGGAAAACTATAAACTGAAGTTATAAAAACTGTGTGATTTACAGGACTCTAGTTGACCCTGTTCTAACCCCTTAACTGATAGATGTTAGGAAAGGAGAATATCCACTAAACCACATACACAGGTTAACAAATGGGAAACAATAAAGGAATAGGTGGAAATGGAAGATAATAACACTTGGCTGCTTCTTCACATGAAGGATGAATTCTGCTGTGCTGTATAATTTCTTAGCCCATGTATAGTTTCTTCCTGCTTGTCTAGAAGACCTGCCAGTTAATGATTCAAAATGCTAAGGACACAGTAATTAATGGGTCTCTCTGATCCTTTGATTAATTATACAGCAAAAATGATCAATCAGGTCTGAGTCTATTACTCTTGTTATTCAAAATTTTGCTTTCCTGAGAAAATGATGAGGAAGAGTTAGCATTTTCTCACAGCTTTTTATTAACTTTGCTTTTCTGTATCAAGACTTAGTTGTACACAATTGCATCATCCTGAAATAGCTTTCTAGAGCTAAGGGTTATCCTTTGGAACTACTCCTAAGAAATCATTTCAGTAGACGCCTGCAGGTCTGGCCAGAAAACTAAGCACTAAATTTCAAAATCTAGAATTTAAGATTTGTCAGCTATGTGAGATAGTGTTCAGCTGTAGATGGTCTGACCATTAAATCATTCATATGAACAGAGAGCCTCCAGACTAATAGTAGATACTGAAATCAGGTCTATACAATTCGAACAGATATGAAGTGAAAAAATATTCTAAGGACATGCAAGTAGAAATGATGATGAAATTAAAAATAAAACAATACAAATATTTTTATGTAATAGGAATTCTGTCAAATGTATCCTTGCTGATTTTATTTGTAGTCATAATTAGAACCCATTAAAATGGTGTTTGATCCCCTAAGTAACTAAAGGAAATGGATTATTTTGACTATTTGATATTTAGGACAGATTTTGTTCACTTAGCAGCATTGTAGAGGCAAAGGAGAATGCCCTGAAGCCTGTAGAGATGTACTCAGGATCTGATCAGATCTCTTTGACTGTATCTGCAGTGCATTGCACTGTGAGAAAGTGGGATACCCTTTGTGAGCCACCCCTGCTCCACCAGAACCCAGCCATGTAAATCCACAACACTATTTTTTCTTCTAAAGACTCAAGCCAGATGTCAGGAGTCTGGCCCCTTAGCAGCTTAAATGGAAATCCATAATGTCCTTCATGTTCATTCAGAGATACTAATTAAAATATTATATGCTATTCTGAATTAATAGTGTTCTTGGGTTTTTAATGTGCACATTTTGTTACATTCTGAAATACTTAGGTTGGAATTATTTTTAAAATCCTATTCAATAATTTTAAATCACTTTTTTTCTTCTCAAGTAAAAAAAAGAAAGTTACTGTAAAGAAGGTTTGAGTTTTCTTACATATGATGCCTAAATGTCAGTTTGCAATAGTTTCTAGGATACCAGTGATACATGCAAAAGCTTCATTTCCATAAATAAGAGAGAGCAGTCTTCTCTAAAGCCCACATATATACAAGTGTCCAAGCACCAACAGTTTGACTTGTTTTGCAAAAAACTGGATTATCAGTCAGGATAATCACTGTCTCTCCAAGAAATCAAATATATTTTAAAAACAATACTCAATCTGATGCAGCCACTTTAAGAAAATCAAAATAAAACAAAGCAAAAAACCCTATGTATATTTTTTAATGTTATTTCTATTTTTAACCTTCTTGTTTGTGTGATTGTGCCACTAAAATACATCCTTGAACTAACCTGAGTTCTTGAAGCACTTCGGTATGAAGACCATGAAATCACAGAATGGTTTGGGTAGGAAGAGACCTCAAAGATCACCTAGTTCCAAAACCCCTTCCTAGGGCAGGAACACCATGATGGTATAACTCAGACATGAAGAGGCCTCTGGAAGTCTCTAGCCCAAATTCCTATTCAAAGATGGGCCAGCTGAGGGGTCAAATCAATTTGGCCAAAACTGTATCCCATTGGGTCTCGAACACCTTCATGGATGGAGATAACACAACCTGTTCTACTGCCTTACTGTCCTCAAGAGGAAAAAAGATATCCTTTTATTTTTAAGCTTATGCCCACTGTCTTTCACCCTTCCCACACTCCACTGTGAAGAGCCTGGCTTCATCTTCTTGATGTGTACTGGCCACTGCTACCAGGTCCCCCAGTGACACCTCTTCTTCAGGCTATACAAAGTCTTGACTCTCAACCTCTGCTCACAGGTTAAGTCTTCCTGCCCCAAACATCTTGGTAGCCTCTGCTGAGCTTCCTGCAGTTTATTGATGTTAGATCAAAGATTCTGGGAGACAAATTTCCATTGATTTCAAAAAAGATTCAGTTGGGTCACTCACTGTGTTAATATTTTCCTTTGGGGAATTTTGCTACAGTGATAATACCCTGAAGTAATTTTTGTCAGGGTTAGGTGTACTGATTGTACATGTGACTGTCCAAATCATGAAAGAAGGTAGGATTACAAGAGTAGCTCAAAAGTTCATGCAGACAAAACCAGTGCATTCAAAGGAGATAAAAAGATGGCTTTGTTCATGGTGGGTTTTTCTCTTTTTTTGTATTCTTGCAATAGCTTGTTCCACATTCAGAAATGCATGCAGATTTTGCGCCCCATCAAGTATTTTTCTGGCCCTCCAAGTTATCTGTGTGAATCAATAGTACAATTCACATTTTTTACGTTGACAGCTAAAAAAATTGCAGTTTGCATCATGCCTGCTTTCAAAAGCAAAGCCACATATTCCTTTGTGTGGAGAGAGTAATCACTGTAAAGGTAAAGTGTATGCAATTTCCAAATGCCAAATTCTATAGAGAGAAAAATACTACTTTGCTTTGTGCTTTTCAGCTAGCTGAGGCCCTCTCATATGACAGGCCATAATCAATAAATCATGTGCCAGTTGTGCTGATTCTGTATGTCAGGTCATATCTCTCCATTTCAGTTTCCAGTTTCTTACAGAGTATTCACTTGTGTTCCATTGTCATATCTTTCCACCTCCTCAGTGTCAATTTAAAAGCTGTTATTTTTAGGCCATAGAAATTACAACCCGCCTGCCCCCCTCTTCTCAAAAAACTATTCCACCAGCTAGCTTCAAAGCAGGGACATGGAAAAAGACAAGACCTCTGCCTGATCTCCATCCACTCTGATATACCAAGGAGGCCAAAATACTCCATGTGCACGCCTTGTCCATAGCAGGCAAAGACATTGATGACAACTTGTCAAGACTGATCAGTAATAAAGACTGTAGAATGTCCAGAAAAGGTCCTTGTGGTGGAAAGATGTTTATTTCTCTCTTCCATAGCAATTACTTACTCAGCCAAGCAGCTTGGCATGTCTAGTCTTGCTAATGAAATTCCTGATTTGGCAAGCTTCATGATGCAGAGTTATTAGGCAGCCAGGGTGGGAATTCTCGGAATTATTTCATATATCAGAAATCTCACTATCTGGGTTGTGTTAGTCACTCCAGGCTGACCTTATGCTCAGCAGGTTGCTCAAAAATGATCAGATCATTGAAAGGGCCTGCCTTAATCTTGGCTCCATGTCCTAATCTTTGTGTTCTCTCTTCCCTCCCTTGTCTCCAGAGGTCCCCATGTAACTTCTGAAAAAACCTGCCTCTTCTCTACTCATATCCCATGGTAAAGGAGGGACGTTAGTAATTTACAGCTCAGTGGTGCTTTTTTCTGTGTTTTCAAATTCATAAAGACATACACATATAACCACATACTGTAGTTTCTAACTATTGTAACTAGGGACTTTGAAATTAATGGCATATTTGTAAACAACAATGCTATTTTATTTTGCTGTCACCTCTTTTTTACTGTGAATGAACATTCAGACAGGGATATAACTTGGAGAAAAGCCCTTTTCTGTATCCTTCAAGGACTGTCCTTCAAATTATATCCTCAACTGGTGAATTACATTGACATGTTCACCTCCAGGGCTCTTAAGTGACAATGATGATTCAATTTGCAGCTGACAAACTTGGAGATTTGTGGCCATCTGGCTATTGCTTCCCCCTTTCCTTATCCTCTTTCTTTGTTTGGGTTTTGGAGGTTCATGTTTTCTTTTTTCCCTTCAGTACCTTTTAGAGCTCATTTTATATGCAGGCTGTCCGCCTCCATCTCTTCACCCTCCTCTTCTATACTGCATAGAATTCTTCTTCAAGCTCAGTTTTCCTGCCCTGGGTTTAACTACAGGCTTCCATCAGTCAAGAAATTGAGTTTTGCAGCTCCAACAACTACCACAGTTGGCTCAGCTCTTAATGTTTGGCTTTTCTGATGTGTCCTATTAAGCAGAAAGAAATGGTACATTTATTTTTTGAATGGTTATAAACAAGAAGTTATTTTTGTCTTTCTTTTTTCTTCCTGAAATCTGTTCCTTTAGGACAGATAAGATTCTTTTTAAGGCCACAAAGCAATGTTAGAGTATCTGTGCTCATAGTAAAGGTATTTTGTTCTTATTTTACCACAGGTTTGTGGGGGTTTTTTTGGAGGGTTTGTTGATTTTTGAGGTTTTGTTTGTTGGGGTATCTCCGTAAATTAAACTAAAATTAAATGGCCACAGTAGATTGAGAAAAGGGGGTTATTGTAACAAGGTTATTCTTTAAAAAAAATTCCCTTGTCTTCAAGAAACATTATTTTACATGCCTACACAATAGAAAGTGTGAACATGTTCCTTGGCGTAAGATGATAAACTCATATACCTTTAAATTAAGAGAATTCACATACACATTGACATACAGTGACTTTTAAGTTAACTTAGGAAATCCTAGACATCCTCATGGTGCTGGCCAATGTGACACTGTCACTAGAGTAGATCCACATTACTCTGGAGCAGCAGATGGTCACATGAGATATCTCTGAAACACAAAAGTGGCACTAGATGACACTGTGGGGACATAAATTTCTGCACATCACCTTCCCTTTTCTGTGCCTTTATGGGAGCTGCCTTTCTAACTCCCATTATATTTGAGGGAGATCTAGAAGTTCAGTCAATATAGTAATTGCAATTTAGCATGAGATCTCCTAGATGAAAAATGTGTATTTCAGAAGGAGTCTCAACTTCATTATCTTGGCTGGCCTGGGCACTGTTCACTCTAAAAGGAATTAAGTACTGTGACTTTTTTCTCATGGAAGTACCTACCCTGTGAACTTTCAAATTTACTCACATGACCCACACTTAGACTGAGGCTAGAGCTGGTGAGAGGTTCCCAAAGGTATGTAAAGTGTGACCACTGATAGATATTGTTCAGGGAAAATAAAAATTGAGGAGTTGTTGGGCAAGGAAATCAAGGAACAGGGGTTTTCAATAAAAAATCTTACCACTTCTTATGGTCTTCATTTTGTTTCTTTTTACATTCCTACATCTTATGCTTTACCCCACTTACCTTCTCATATGATGTTCATAAGTAAGACACAGAACAGGATCACTCTTCACTACCTTGCAATATACTCTTCCTTGATCATTCACAGATGAGTTGAGAAGTTCCTCACTTATTTGAGGTTGCTGCTGTGTTTTATGGTGTAAAGACCTCAGGCTGCAGAATGTCCCCTTCAAGTTCTTACAGGCTCTAGGGGTAGAAAGAAGATTCTTTGTTCAGCAGAGGATAATTTCCTGTGCCTACCTTTGACAGGTCACTGTCTTCTATTTTTTTCTTAAAATAGTATTAAAATCTGTGTACCACTTGTATACACTTATTACCTAAGTCACTTTACTATTGGTAAAGCCATTACTTACCCTCTTCAGCAAGAACCGTAACAAAACAAGGTACTAACAGTAAAAAGCAAAATACATTAAATGCTGAATCATCTTCCTCATAATAAAATATTTCCATATGATGAGCATCTTGGAGCTGTAAGGATTAAAAATGCAGACTGAATGGCGTGAAACTCTTAATTATAGCTGAAGGACTGCAGGCAGCCATAAACATCTTCAGGACAGAGTAATTTATGACATTTAGGTTACATGTATGAAATACAAACTCGTTCCCTTTTTTTCCCCTAGCAGAATTACCCAGATACTTTACATGCATGAAAGAAAAACAGTTTCAGTTTTATTTACCACATTTAGATTTAATAAAGGTAGCACCGCATCATACAATTGTGATATGCATATGAAGTACAAATCAGTTCTTAGAGTCTAATACAATATTGAATTAATGTGATATGGGCAATAAGATTATTCCTACAGGGACAGATTTTATTTACCTAGATAGCAGACAGCAGAACCCAAACTTTTAGGACTCTTAATAGTTCTCTTGATAGGAAAGCTATGGTGGTTTTTTTGGCTTATTTTTGCTGGCAGGAGTCACTGGATGGCTTACTCTGTAAGGCACAGACTCATCTGAAGGTGATGACATTTACAGGGGAAAAATAAAGCTAGTGACTAGAATTGGTGAAAAAATTTCTGATGACATTTTCTAGCAGAAGATTTGAATCATACTGCTAAGATCTAAAACTTTATAATATAGTAAGCTTTTGAAAAGTATTGCTAGATTTTAAAAGAATAACAGCAATATGATACATTATAACATGAAAAGTAAAGGCTATGATTTTGACATCTAGAATTTGAAACATACCGAATGGCAAATTTGTGTAGTGTTTTTTATGAAAGAGTCAGAATTATAAAATAAAAATAAAATACTACAGCATAAATTCATCCCTGAAAGTGTTTAATACCAGGTTGGATGCAGTTTTGAGCAACCTGGTCTAGTGGAAAGTGGCCCTGCCCACGGCAGGGGGGGGTTGGAACTAAGTGATCTGTAAAGTACCTCCCAACCCAAACCATTCTATGAAATGTTTCAAATATTAGATCTCATTCTTTAATGAGAATCCTGTTCTTAAGTAACTGAAAGGACCTTATAGGCCATGCTTCAACTGAAACAATAGAAGGCAAATGTTTTTAAGGACTTTTCATTAGCTCTCAAAAGAGGAAAAGGTTTTAGAAAACTTGTGCTTAGAAATTGAACATATGGCACAATATGTGAATTCTTTTTTGACTTTTTACCCTTATTGTCCAAATTCCTAGATGTCTTTGAAGTTTAGATCTTCACATTTTGGGAAACATAAAACATTTCTGGTATAAGATGCATAGATAATTTCAGATGGTGCAACAACTTACAGTAGTTCGACTGCTTACATTAGGTCTGGCCTTTTATTGCGATATAATGAACCTCAGATGAATTTTTTTTTCTTTCTTCTGTGATCTTCCATTACATAACAATTAATCAATAACCTGCCTCACATTTCTATTCACTGTGTAAGCATAAGGCTGTAGAATCTCTGTTTTCACAGAATAAGAACACACTCTTTGTCACTAATAAGCATTAAATTGTAATTTAGACCATTCACATGGTCTGAAAACAACATAATCTGAGATCACTATAACATTCCAGAGTTGCAAAATATGCTTTATGAAAAGTCCTCCTCGTGTTATCTTTTCTCACTAGCAGGAACTTTACTTTTTTGTGGTACATTAAAAACTACTGTACAAGATTTAATTTGTCCATGCAAATGGCTAAACTGTAAACCAATCTATGTCCTATTAATATTTCTGAAATGGCAAAATAATAAAACAACATTAAATAGAAATGGCATTAGAACTGGGAATAAGTAAAAGATATTTTAATTAGCGAGTGTGCAACAGCTCAAAGATACAATTGAAAACCACACTGGATAAGTTTCAGACAGCAATCTCCCACACAGTAATTCAGAACTTCTGGTGTCTGTGTAAAGTAAAATACCTCTGAGTGGTCATTCAGAAATATCTTTATTCTAAGAGAGGAGGAACAATAAACCTGCCAATGGGAAATACAGCCAAATGACTGGAGGTGACAGCAAAAACTTACACATCTGCAACAAAAACATACTCTAGTATCTGCAGCACAAACCCACTAGGTATATATCAGCAACAACTCCTCCAAAGGACCAAGAAAATTTCATTCTTCTCCCTAAAACCCCTCGTCAAGCAACAGTACCATTGTTCAGCTTTATGTCATAGTCTGTCTTCACTCTCAAGCTCTCAAGCTCTTCCCTGTTTCCTTGGACCTAGGTAAGTAAGCCTTATCACAATAACTGGACTCCCTTCAATTTATTCTTTTCTCGCTTGCAGGTTAACACACAGAGAAACACTAACATAAAGCAACCTGAAGGCTAAACAGGGCAGTGTAATCTTCCAGCATCCAAAGACAATGAAATTTCATTCTCATTCTATATGATTGCAATATACCATATTTCACACTTGCAACTTAGGTTACATAAAGACATGTGAAAACATTGTTCATCTTCCAGGATGAGCACTAGAACTGTATTCCCAGCATTATTCTCACCAGGGAAAGCTACACAGTTAGACAGGAGAGTTTATTTACAGTCAACCTCTGAGTTTTTTTAATAAGTTCCCACACATTATTTATTCTAAATGTGTGGAAATAATCTAATCAGTGCTATCATTTCAAATGTTTAATTTCAAATTGTAGCTCAGTATATTCTTTAACTCAAAACATCTTCCCTGATTGTCAGTAAAAGGACATTATATGTATTTACACTGCCTGCAAGGCTGAGCCTACAATTCAGATGCGGATCTATTTCCCCAATAAATAGAAGACCTGCCTTCAGTGAACAATTTGG
The DNA here is from genome assembly GCF_964237585.1 of Gallinula chloropus. NCBI lineage: Eukaryota > Metazoa > Chordata > Aves > Gruiformes > Rallidae > Gallinula > Gallinula chloropus. The sequence continues at coordinate 7,768,759 of NC_140086.1, forward strand.
TCTTACCACTTAGTCCAGGACCTCTTATTTTCTATGTTATTTCTAACTGTGCTGGGTGCCTGTAGTGTAGATTGTGTGTAGCATAACCTAGCCACACACACTGAATAGCAATAGCCTCTGAACCAGCCTCATGGTATAGGCTGCTGTTTGAAAAGCTTGTGGGTTCAGAAGAAGAGGGAATAAGAAAGAACCGGATTCTGTGGTTTATTGGTTAGACAGAAGATTTGGGACGGGGCAGGGCAGGTTTCCTGTCAGGCATGTGTCTAAGTCCCATTAGAACTTAAGTGCCTTGTTGAATCCAACCCTTAATTAGAAACTGTCCTTACCAAATGTCAAAATGTTCCTTTTCCCTTCATAAAACATTAATGACCACAAGAGATAGAGAAAATGGGTGTCATAATTCCGATCTGTCAAAGCATCAGGACACCAATTCACACAGTTTCCTCTGTGCTAGCTTGCAGGGGGACTCACATACAGAGCTGAGACAAGATAAATACATAACACTGAACACTACTTCTGGGTCACGGTGAGAAGTCTAAAATACAAGAAAATAAAATGGTACTACATGCACCAAACACAGTAAAAATAACTAGTTCCCATGAGGCTGTCTCTTAAACTTATGAATTTTTTGTGGAAATCATATTAAGCACCTCTACCTCAATAAACATGGCCTTATCATATAAGCAATTTTACTATAATAACAATGTCAAGAAAAAACATTCTGATTTCATAAAATATCTTTGCTGCTATTAATATGTAATCTCTTTTTTTTTAACATTCAAACATAAGGAGAAGGAACTTTCTCAAAATGGCAGAAGTTGCTCAAGGACTTCACATAGATGGAAATACTCCATGCATTAGACCCTCAACTCATATAAATTGAAAAAGCTCCTTTGAAATTACCTATTCCAACTAATTATATGGTCATATGGTTATTTTGTTTATGACCACCCGGTAAGGTGGGTTACCTCACCACTGACCTCATGGAGTGTAGCAGGAGCTGTAGTTGGTTGCCTCTACAAAAAATAAAGCTTTTTAATAGCTTCATACTGAATCATAGAATCATAGACTGGATAGGGCTGGAAGGGGCCTTAAAGACCACCAAGTTCCACCCCCACTGCCATGGGCAGGGACAACCTCCACTAGACCCAAGGCCCCATCCAATCTGGCCTTGAACACTTCCAGGGTGTGGGCAGCCATCACCTCCCTGGGCAACCTGTGCCAGAGCCTCACCACCCTCATAGTGAAGAATTTTTTCATAATATCCAATCTAAATCTACTCCCTTCCAATTTAAAATCATTCCCCCTCATCCTATCACTACATGCCCTTTTAAAAAGTCCCTCCCAGCTTTCTTGTAGGCCCCTTTAGGTACTGGAAGGCCGCTATAAGATCTTCCCGGAGCCTTCTCTTCTCCAAGCTCAATGAGCCCAACTCTCTGTGCCTGTCTTCATAGGAGAGATGCTCCAGCCCTCTGATCATGTTCATGGCCCTCCTCAGGAACTTTTCCAACAGTTCCATGTGATTCTGAATAGCAAAGTGCAGGAACAATGAAAATCAGTGAATATATTTTAAAAACTTGACGCATTTTATCCAGTGACAGCCTCCAGAGTTGATTACTGTGTAATACAGAAGACAGTGATCAGTTCACCTGTAGGTGTATAACATAATAAAACATAATAAAATGCTTTTAAAATTCTTAAATGTGACAAATAGAATAATCAAGAGAAATCTGCCCTTTGTAGTGACGTAGCACTATACCCCCTTCTCCTTTGAATTAGGGATAGCTAATTGCGATAGCTTCATTGTCACTTGAGATCATAAAGTTGACTTCTCCTTTGAATTAGGGGAAATAGGAGGCAGTTTTTAAAGCAGTTATAAAGTAAGGTCTCTTAAATATAGACCTGAACATCTTTTTCTTTCAGAGCATAATTATTTTACCAACAATGGCATTGTAGACTGCTTTGATAATTTGATCTTAATTCATGGCATAATTTCCAACTAAGAGTAAGGAAAGAACTAGACCACTGTTCCCAGATGAATTCACAAAAGAACTGGAGCACTCTTTTATCTGGTGACCAAATGAGTGCTTGGAACAGCGTGTGAGAGACCAGTCCAAGATCTCTACAAATGGTTTGGAGCTCTTCTTCCATTACCCTAAAGGAGAGTGTTGTGACCACTCTGCTGTGGTTTATATTTCCAGCATTTCCTCTTAAAACTGTGCTCCTTTGCATGAAATAACTAAAAAAGGGACTGGGATCTAGGCAGTTTGTCACTTGGGATGGTGGCATGACCAAAAACAAACACTGCAGAATGAATATATATATATATATATATATATATATATATATACACAATAACATATAACTGTGCTGACAGGAAAGACTGAGGGGCACCTTCCTTAAACATATCCAGTTTATGAGTTGGGGTCTACTGGGAACAGCATTATTCAGGTCCTCTGTCCTAACCTACAAAGTGCTATGTGCCCTCATAAAACCTCCTGGACTGTCTAGAGTGTCCTTCAATCTCTCCTAATGACTCTGTTCCATTTGCTATGAAATATTTAAATTCTAATTGAGTCAGAAACTTGTGCAATAGCTTCATTGTCACTTGAGATCATAAAGTTGACTTCCCTCCCAGAACTGGATTTCTCACTTTCTTAAAAAAGTACCTTAAAAAGAAAATCAGGGACCATCACTAGCACATGAGTGCACATGAACTTTTTCTTCTTACTTTTACTACAAACTTTGGTCTATGCACTACATTCAGTTGTACAAAATGTTTTCCCTCATTCCAGTATTACAGATTTGGCAGGAAAACACATATTCATGCATGCACACACACACTTTAGTTTTGGATGGTATGAACTTTTTTGTTTATTTGCTTTTGGCTCACTACTGAAATGATAGAGTAATTTATTCACTGTCTCACTGAAATGAGCCTTTTCAAATTAAGGAGACATAGCTTATTAAAACAAACAAACAAGCAAACAAATTTTATAATTTAATATATTAGGCCTTTTTTTGACCTTTGATTATTCAAGATACTCTCTACAGATCAATCTCTAGCTCCTTTGAGAGACACCTTTAACTTGAGATTGAAAACCAAAGCTGGCTCTCACTCACCTCAGGCAAAAAGACACTTTCAGTCATTTGTGCAGGAAACAGTTCTTTGGTTGTCTTGTCCTCAGGCTGTGAAATGATCCAGCAGGATCCTGGGCCTGTCACAAGCATCACTACTTCCATTCCTAGCTGAAAGTGCACAACTTGCTGTCTCTGACAAGCACATAGACCAGAGGGCACCTTAAAACAAAATCAGAGGGGGGGGGAAACAAAAAACCAACAGATAGAAACCTGAGTGAAAGAAGAGCCTACACAAACACTTTTTCCCTCGGGATAAGATTAGAGTGGAACAAACTCCACATAGCAGATGTTTGTTGTGGCACTTAATGTTCTACGGCAAGGTGCTCAGATGCCTGTGCCTTTGCAGAGCAATTGTAAAATGTTTCTTGGCATGCTTGAAGACTTAATGGTATTAAAAAGTCAAAGCTATCAGATGCAACAAACCAGCCTGGTCTGATTTTTGGCAACTTGTTATTTCATATGGTGCAAATAATCATAAAATCAAATGGCATCTACTTATAATTTTATAGTAATTGCTTCTATAGCACTTGCCAGTTTTTCCATAATAACTTCATGTATAATTAGTACGTAATCTTCAGGCATAAATAACTCTCTAATTAGTCTGTAATCTGTAATTATAATGTACTTACAGACTAGTTATTTGCTTATTTGGACTCTGTAAAATAAAATACCTCACTGATAAAATGTTGAAGGAGAATTATGTAGATTTTGTGTTTGGAGATCATTCTTAGAGCTGTCAGAAGAAAGAAAACAAGACGTAATACAGTTATTGAAATTAGTAAGTGTTCATTAGTTACTACATGTTTATGAAAATGAATGACAAAAGAGGAGATGCAAATTAAGAAAAAAATCAACAGAAATATTTAGTGAAATCATAAGCATTTAAACAGGCACTTTTGTCTGAGCCCACATAACAAGGGCCTTTGAGAAACAGCAAGCAAAGTTTCAAGGCAAAGTTTTGTTTAAGTTGTTTCTCTTAGGGCCTTGCCTTACCTTGCCTTCACCTTTTCGTTTCCCTTTTCCTTTCCCTTCCCTTTCCGCTTCCCCTTTCCCTTCCCCTAAACAGAAAACTCAGAAATAAAATCAGAGTGCCAGGGTTGGACTACAGGTTGAAAGCTAATGAATAATTCTTCACATGAAGTTAACTCCAGAATCTGCCTGTGAATGTGTTTTATGGATTAGGTTCAAGCTCTCCAGGGAGGTGAAAGGATTTCTTGGTAGGGAGAATTTTGCAGCTAGATCTAGGTTCTATGCTAGAAGATCCAGACAACAAACAAGTTTAAAGAGGAATGGGAAATAAAGAAGCTCTGGAATTGGAATAGGAATCATGGTGAAAAACATGTTTTACCTTTTTCCATATTTCACAGACTCATAGAATGGTGAAGGTTGGAAGACACTTGTGAAGATCATCTAGTCTAACTCCTGTCCTAAGCAGGATCCACTAGTACAGTTTGCTCAGAGCCACTTCTACTTTGCTTTTTAATACCTCCAAGGATGGAGACTCCACAACCTGTTTGGGGAACCTGTACCAGTGATTACCCTCACAATAAAAGCTTTTTTAACATGGAATTTCCTGTACTGATTGTTCATTGTGTCTTGTCACTGAGCACCACTAAGAAGAGTCTTGTTTCTCTTCACTCCCTTCACCAAATTCAACTCCAGGTGATCTTCATCTTTCCTAATCCCTTCCATTTCTGTCTGGGTAATCTATTTTGCTCTCTCTTAATAGCCTTTTTCCACCATTTTTATGCTTTCTTTTTGTGCTTGGCTTTTGTTGGAAGTAATTTGTTCATCTCTGCAAGCTTCCTGTAGCCTTTGCTTGATTTTCTGCTTGTCAAGATGGACAATCTTGAGACTGGAGAAGGTTATCCTTGAAAATCAGCCAGCTCTCCTGACCCTGCTTCTCTTCAAGGCTGTTAATGATGGGATTCATCCAAGCAGATCTCTACAGCAAAGCCAAACTTTGCTTTCCTGAAATCCAGGGTCATGGTCCTGCTTTTTGTACCATCTTCCCTCATCAGCTCCTGGATCATGTGTGCCAAGAAGTTTTCACCAATACCATCGAGGAAACTTCCTGGATTTATTGTGCTCTCCTGTATTGATCTACAGGCAGATATTGGTGTGGTTGAAGTCCCCCATGAGGACTAGAGCACACACATGTGAGGCTTCTTCCAGTCATCTGGAAGAATAAATTGATGGATTGTAATACAAAAGTAGATGAACAACATTCTAGACTGTACTACATACCATACTGGCATGAGATATGAAAAAATTGAGACCTTTTTGTTAACTTCAAAATCTTACTTTAAAATAAGTCCATTATTTAGAAATGTACTTGTTGTTACAATTGTAATGAGAAAAAATGAGAAATAAACCAAAATTTTCAGTTCTGATCTTATTGAATTTTTTTACATAGCTCCAGAATGTTGTTTTGAACATGCTGTTTTATACTGTAGTACAAACTCATGAATAAAGAAAGAACATTTTGATAATAATAAAAACGTGTTCTATATAATGGGTGGTAATATAAGAATTTTTTTTTCATTCAATGTTATTAAAGAAAGAGATAAGCTCATGTAAATGAATTAGATTTTTTAAAATATGAACTTTTCTGGTAAAAGTAAATTTACTTTTTTTAAAAAAAGAAAGGTCCATTCATATTAAGTAACAATTGTGTAGAAGTTTAATTACTAGTGAAAAACACCATTTTGGTTTAGAAAAGGTTTGCTTTTCTAGATATTTATCTTTCCTACCTAGAACTTAAAAATCATTTTTGTTATAAAAAAAGTAGCTGTCATACTTTGCAAAAGAAAAAAAAAATTCCGTTTATAATGAACCACATGTGATAGTATGAAAAAGAATGGAGAAAAAAAAGGAATGCTTTCATATGTCACTTATATGAAGAACAAATATTTAAAATTCACACCACTGAATGAAAAGACTGCCAGCTAATTTAAACCTCCAACACCTTAGATCAATTTTGCAAGCAAATCACAGCAGACCAGCAGGCTGCTATTTGCTCCATCCTTAAATGTTATTTAAAGCTGCCTACAACCAGATCTCCAACTCTCAGAGATTTAGAAGAAGGAGCAGGAAACAGCTGTTCATTCTTTCATTTCCAAGAAACACATCCCAGATGATCTATGCCTTCATTTAAAGTTGAAAGCTCCAGAATAAATATGCCTTGTAGGCTAACCAGAAGTTAGTTTGCTATCAGTTGCTGAGGCAGCCACTTGCCAATGTTCCCAGTTTTAGCAAAACGCTGGGCAGAAACTGTAGCAAGAATAAGAGGGAAGTAGGACTGGTGAGTAGAGTTACCTCAGAGAAAAGCACAATTTCTAAATGGGCTCTGATACTAATCCATTAATAAGGAACAAGGTAGTTTTGAAACTACCTTGGAATTATATGCAATTGTGTGGAAGAAATCTAATTATATTCACAAATATAACACTTATTTTTAGCAGAGACAACTGCTAAAATGCATAATCTAAATCACAGTATGAGGAATGAGGAATGAAAGAATATTGGGGAAAAATTATCTGAGTTTGAAATGCAGAGAAGGAAAAAAATATGATTTTCAAACCATTATTTGGAGGGAGGTTCATTTTGTTTTTTTCAGGTGAGTTTTTTTTGGGGGGGTTGTTGTTGTTCTGGGTTTGTTGGTTTTGGTGGGGTTTTTGTGTTTTGGGGTTTTTTTTGATCATCAGGTTTGTGAATTATTTTACTAAATAAAAGAAAAATTTCCCTACATCCACACAGTTGGATGAGAAAATAAAACCACAAGAAAAAGAGCAAGATGTGTGCAGTCACTGGTCAGGAGCACATGGGTTTTAGGCATTACAAAAGGGACTTTACATGGCCGTGTTTGTATGACACATGCTGCTTTGTCAGAAAATGTGGGATTTATCTCACATAGGATCTGATCTAAACTCGTGGTGATGACTTTGTAGTTGAGACATGAAAATAGGCAGCTTCCCAGGTACCTTGCCTATTTTAGGCACCTGTTACACTGTGTGATTACTATATTCAAAATATTTCTGTAGCTTCATTACCTGTAGAAGGAACCCATGACATTTGCTTACACTGAAAGCCTAAATTTTAAGCAGCTATGATTAATTGAGTAAAATCTCACCCTTTGTCAGCATTGAGGAACCAGTCTATTGAGAAGTGATGTTTCAGAAATAGCTGTCTGAACTATTTCAGTTGGGGGTGTCCAACAGTCATATTTGAGCAGCCACATTATCCAAACATTACTTACTACTCAGTATATTCTACAGCAAACACTGATATCTGTGCTATATTCTGAGGCTTTAAGGAAGGTCACAGGGGAGGAAAAAAATGCACTTCTTTTATGGTCTTGATAGCAAGGAAAGTCCTGTTTTATGGATAGTCCTTATGCCCCCTCCAACCCTTCTAAATGTTTGTTCACTGAGGGAAATGGGGAGAATTATTCCTTGCCATGGCAAACTTGGCTTTTTCATATCCTAATAGACAATACATGCCTCAATGCAAATTCAAAACCACAGGGAATTATATTTGCCAAAAACTCCTAACCCAAGAGTTGTTGAATCTGTTGCAGAACACCATTTAAACTTGACAGGATGCCTGCAGCACTACAACCAGACGTGGATTACAATTAGTTGTTGATTGCTATGGTGGTTACTCAGGCTTTAAGTCTATAACCCCATCGTAGAAGTGCTACCTGAGAAAACCTCTGAGTCCCAAAGTAACCCCATATGCTGTGGCTGTTGGCACTCCCTGAATGTGAGAGTGCAATCTGTACGTATCCTGCTCTCTGGTCACTTCCAAAGAACAACTTAGAAACAGATGTTCCTGTTGGCAACATTATGAAATCTTCAGCAGCAAAGTGAGTGGCACCTTGTCCTGAACTTGCTGAGATAACAAGTCCACAATGAGATAGCAAAGTCTCCTGCCACAGTTACCATAACACCTGAAGTGATGTCACCTCTAGAAAAACAAGTTTATTCAACAGTACAGAGCAGGACCAGAGACATCTGCACTAGTGTAATGAATTAAAGCATCTTGAAAGAACAGGTAATTTAATTTTGTCTGCAGTAGCTATTTAATCCATGAAAAGCCTTCTCATTTTCCCCTTTCTGTTTGATTCATGGAGAATATGGCATTTCTGACAGACACCAAGACACTGGTTGAAAAGGACATCAAGATTCTGCTCTGCAGTTGTTCTTTAGAGATGTAGGTTTTCAGGAGTAAATTTTCACTTTGCAATTCTGCTGAGACAATATTTGAACCACTGAGAAAAATACAGTAGACTTAGCTTATTATTTGGTGTAAATAAAGGCAGCACATCCTGAATCTATACAAGTCTCTTTCAGACTAATAAAATGCTTGTAGTAGAATAGACAGTAAAGAAGAAGAGAAGGGATGTTGCATGGGTGACTGAATTGTGTAGCTCACGAGCATTATAGGTGCAGCTCCTAACCAGGACAAGATGTCATGACTTGCTGGCAGTAACAGCATGAAACCTTCTGGGTAAAAAGAAGGAGGTCAGCTAGATAAGTAAAGGCTGTTGAAGACAAAGAAGTTGGCAACCCTGGAAACTGATGGCATATTCAGCTTCACAAAGGGAAAGTGAGAGTAGCTACTTCCTCTAAGCCAATGTCACCCTCGCTTTAGTGGAGTGAAGTGTAGCATGGATCTTATAAAGATCTTGGCATCTGACTCCAATTCTGGCAGGACAGCTACTAACAACACACAGCACTGACACCCAACATTCTTGAAGTGAACATGTAATATGAAGTTTGAACTGATGAAGATATTTCTGAATCTTAGGCCAGTTCTCCAGATGGTTTAAGTCCATGAAGTTGAAGCAGCAGCTGAATTTATAAAATAAAATTGGATGTAAAGCGACAAAATAGTAATTGGAAAGTAAAAACGAGGTGGTTACCAAGCATATTTTATACAGATTCTACTCCACTTCAAATGTTACAGCTTCTAACAATCTATAATTGAGTAATTATGAAAGTGAGAAAAGAATGATCATTTGTGTGAGAGTGTTATAGAACAATGATTGAACATTAATTGAAACACTAATTACCTTTCATAAGTGTTTTCTGATGCAGACAGCTTCTAACATAGTGCTAGAAGCAACACTCAGGGCATTATTTCCATCAAAGCCTTTTCACTTGAATTGCACTATTGTTTATAGCTATTCTACCTACCCTCAGTGTGCAAATTTACATGCTAGTTTCCATAGGGCAACCTCTCATTTTTATCCTGCATTTATTTCTTCACAATGCAGAAACTGTCTCCTGCCTCTGCTACTCAGGTTGCTTGGAAGTTTGCTCTGACTGTGTTGTTATGAATATGGACCTTTAGTTGGACTAGAAGAAGCTAGCTTAGCTGAGCCAACTCACATAAACATATCTACTGAAAAGAACAGCCTACTGTCATGATTATGTGTTGGACAATATTCCCCTTGGAGGGTCTCAGACTGGTCCAATAAAGACAAGAGGTCTTTTTGAAGATAATTACTAACAAAGTGAGAAAGACAGGACACTGGGATTCAGTGTCTCCCTGACAGCTGAAGAAAATTTATGATTATGCTTAATCATAATAATATTTTTATACAAGAACTTAAACATAACAATTAGTCTGTTTAAAATATCAAAGATTATTTTTTGTGTGTACACATTTTTATTGATAGGAATGAAGGCTATGAGTTAATTATAAATGCATTTATACTTTTAACTCATGAATTCTCTCTTCTCTTTATCTCTTTGCAACGGGCAAGTTTGGCAAGTGGTAATTTTGGCGTCTGATTTCCTATTACCTTTTTTGGTGGTCTTAGTCCCAAGGTCTCCAATGTTGAATGCAAGTTTGTCTCATGAAATCTTTTACTTGGAAACATAAAGATGGACAGATGCTTTGGAGCCCTTACGTGCAAAAGAGGTTTTCTCTGCATATATATGTAAATTAGTGTGCTTATATGCATATATTTGATAGAGAGACTCTTATAAATTTCTAGCATTGTCTAGTTTTAAATTTTCTTTATTCTTAACTATCGCTTGCTATTTTAAGTAATATCATAAAAATACCACTTATGTTTATATTTTACTCTGCTGACGTTAGGGACTACAAATCTGGTGTACCTCACTTGGGAAGCTCTGTGTGTTTTAAGGACAGGTCCAAGAAACAGCAATTTTACAGAGGAGTATTCATCATAAATTGGTTGTTGCTAAATATCCAAGGCTGCACCCAGGACAAATAATTAGTCTCATGGATAAGAAGTGACTGAGGATCTAGCAGGTGTATTGATAACATATGACTGAAGAACTAGATGGGGGATTAATTTCTTTTTTTTTCTGAATTTATGATTATTATTATCTCACCTCCTGGACAGGAAACATTACCTAAATTCACGAAAGGATTGAGCAGATCCTGATATATTGAATGGTTTCTTAACAGGGGGAGGGCGAGGGGGGGGGGGGTCAGAAATCCCAGCAGATTTAGAATTCCATCTTTGAAAACTGAATTGCAGTTCAAGAGTATTTCAAATAATCAACCATCCCCACAAGGTGTTTTATGTATAGAGGTGGTCCCTCTGTGCTGCTTGACTGCAGCATGGATAACAGTGCATGTCCCAATTAGTTTAACATTTATTACCTAGGAATTTATTAATCTGCCTAGGCAAGCACAAAAGTCAACAATCTTTTCATTGACATCAGTAAACTCTGACAAGGCCCCGAGACTATGTGTGCTGTAAACTGGTTTACATAGCTGATTACTGCATCTGCCTAAGTTGCCATTAGGCAGAGCCTTTTCCATGCATTCAGACTGCAGAAAAAAGGATTTATTGGCCTGTACCCTTCAATCGATCAAAAAGAAATCTTGACAGTTCACATGAAGGCCAGAAAACCAGCTGCTGTTGAATCAAGTACTCCTAAGATGCTAAAGAGTCTTCTGACATCCTGAACCTGACCAACACAAAAAACCCTAGAAGGATTGTGTATGTAGATGGTTAAATTCCAGATTCTGACATCTGTTCTCTGCTCTCACCAAGAAGACATATTATTGGCCACTGGTTCTGAAGAGCTGGTGTTCACACAACAAGAGGTGAGAGAAAAGAGAGAAAAAAAGCACAATGAATCAAGAGCTTCATCAGTAACAGGAGGCAGACAGAGCCAGAGTGTGACACATACTGAAGTTCTGCTTTTGCAAATTGCTTTGCTAATTAGTAGTCAAACTAAAATAACAGATTCCTCTCCCTGCATCCTCCTGTCATAGTACAGTTGTATTGTGCCTCTCCAGTCTCCTACTGAGATAAATGGGAAAACCTAATCCCACTGTACTAATTTAAAGCACAGGAAAATGCCAGGGACAAGGATTACAGCCAAATAAATCTGTGCTGTGTCAGGGTCAATAGTAGAAGGAGGTATGTGAGACTGGGAGAGAAAAAGATGTAAGACAAAGAGAGAAAAAGAGAATCATATATTCAGATGCTAAAAAACCCTATTGTGATCATCCAGTACAACCATGTAACACAGGTGATAGAATTTCACCCAGTGCTTCCTGAATCAAATTCAAGAGCTTGCAGTTGAAGTACCAAAGATAGCTGATCTTTTAGAGATATAATCAGTTTTGAATGAATTGAAGTGAGGGAAAACTTATCTCAACTCTTGTTTGAAGCAAGGGAAGACAGAAAAACAAAAAGAGAAGAGAAATAGCTCTGCAGTGTAGGTACACTGAAGAAGATCCACCTGAACATGAATTACTATCATCTCCTGAAATGAGTGGTTCATAGACAGTCTTCTTTCAGTGAAAGGATAACAGGCAATGGGCACAAATTTAATACAGTAAAATCTATCAAGTAAAACACATTTAGTCTGTGAAGATGGTTGAAATGACTGGTTCAGAGAGGTTGTGGAGTCTTTATCCTTGGAGATATTCAAAACTGGACTTCATGTGGCCACGATCAACCTGCTCTAGTTGGCCCTGCTTTGAATAGGGGATTGGAATAGATGTTATCCAGAGGTACCTTCTCACCTTAATGTTTTTGCAAATCTTTAAATGAAAGAGCATGTAGCTTGTGAAGGTATCTGGTTTATGTTTATTCAGCATAAAAACAAAGAAAGGAGACAGGAAAAATAATTCACACCTACATACACTGACTGACACAATCAGGAAACAGGGTCCCAATGTCTCAGATCACAGGTTGAGAGGCTGTATTAGGTTTATGTGGCAAGGTTTTGGTAGCACAGGGCTACAGAGGTGACTTCTATGAGAAGACACCAGGAACTGCCTCCATAACAGTCATAGTCAGTTCCTGCCAGTTCCAGACAGACCTGCTACAGACCTGTCCATGATGCTGGTGGCACCTCTGTAATTACATATTTAGGAATGCATGAAAAACACTGTGACTGTGCAGCAGTGGTGAAATGGGAGTGAGAAAATCTGAGAGCCCTGCAGACACCAAGGTCAATGGAGAAGGAAAGGCAGAAAAGAGACTCCCCTACAGCCTATGAAAAAGACCATGGTGAGACATGCCTCCCTGCAGCCCATGGAGGACCATGATGGAGCAGATATCCTCCTGCAGCCTGTGGAAGACCCCACACCAGAGCAAGTGGATGTGCCCTGAAGAAAGCTGCAGGCTGTGGAGAGAAGCCCATTCAGAAGGAGGTTTTCTTTCAGGAACCACAGTCCATGGGGTACTCACATTGGAGCAGCCTGTTCCTCAAGGACTATCCTGGATCAGCTCTTGAACTGCAGCATGTGGGAAGGACCCACACTGGAGAAGCTTGTAAAGGACTGTATTGCATGGGAAAGACCCCACATTGGAGTATGGAAAGAGTTTGAGCAAGGAGCAGCAGAGACAAGGTGTTACGAGCTGACCACAACCCTGTTCCGTATCTACCTGTACCACTTTGGAAGGAAAGACATAGAATTGTCTGGGAAGAAGGCATGGTTGTGAGGAGGCTGATAATATGGTGATTTGTTTATTTGTTAGTTTTTTCTTATTATCTTACTGTTATTAACTGGAAATAAATTAATCTTCCATAGGTTGTCTGTTTTGGCCATGACAGTAATTGATGAGTGATTTCCCTGTCCTTATCTTTACCCACAAGTTTTTTGATCTTGTTTTTTCTCCCCATCCCGTTGAGGATGAGGAGTGATAGAGCAGTTTGGTGGGCACCTAGCATCCAGCCAAGGTCAATTTACAATAGGATTATGAGGGAACCACTCAAAGCATTGAGAAGGTACAACCAGAAGCCCATGGGTTTTAATGTCCCCAAGATTTGACTTTCCTTAGCAATAGTTGTGTGCCTCTGAATTTAGAATAGTTACCTGAACATGTTTGAACAGTTTCCTGTTTGCTCTGCATATGTTTGAGCTATAGTTTATACCCTGTCTTTTAAAGAATTATGATATGCTGGAATGCACTGCAGTCAAGCACAACAGTGGAAGGAGTACAGAAAAAATGCAGGAAATTGTGAAGGATTTTCTGAAGCTCTTCCAAACATTTTCAAGTAAATAACATGTAACATCAAATTAACCCATTTTGGCAGTGCTTGGCAGAGCACAACCTATTTTCTTTTAACCTGTGTTGGCATTAGCAGATACATGGCATAATGTAGAGCTGCAAAGATAATCTCAAACTAGCTCTGCAACGTGAAAGCTATTTTATTTAACCACAGTTCTTGGCAATAACATTTATTCTGGGCTGACTCACTGCAGTAAGAAAGGCTACAACCCTTTCTTCTGGTCTTTCTTGTGAAGACGTCTGTTCTTGTTGCCTCAGTGACTGTTTGCAGTCACCCACACAGGCACCATGTTGTCATATATCTAGTCTGTATACATACTATCCACCCTCATTTTCAATATTTTTAAAGGAGGAAACCACATAAATATATTCCCCCATGTGAGATCGCTAACAGTTTCTATGACTCCTAGAACATAGCATCCAACCACTTAGCCTCTGTCCCAGCAGTGCAAAGAGAACAGCATAGTTCTATTCTTGAATGTTTCTCCTGTACTTAGTTTCCCTCTCTTAAAGGCCAGTTGGTCTTGAAGGACTGTTGTTTATGTAGCTTTTGTTTTTGCAAGGCTGCTGACTTGTTGCTCTGCTTCAGGGATATCCCATTTCTTTGTGTATGGTTGCTCTGAAGAACATTTTTGTTATTCATCAAAACAGCAAACTAGTCTCCTACTAATGTACAAACTACAAAAGTCTTCCTTTGTGAGGTTCAGGTTGAAGCTTCCTTTTTCTTTTCCTATTAGTCTTTTATTTCCCAGACTGAAAGAAGGTTATTTCAGAACTGAACTGTGCCATTTCTTAGCCTGGTAGTCAGAGTGGGACCCTATGAGTGGTTTATAAGTCAATTCTCCTACTTTCTAAATGAGTGGTTCAGTCACTGTGTTCTAAATACATGCACCTGGGGGGTTGTTTACTTCTTTTTATTGGCTGGAACTAGCACAGTGGTTTTCAAAATTTGATTTGTGGAATTCTATGTCTGAGAGCCTAATAGCTTGCAAGAGGTTGCAGAGAAGAGTGACTTCTTAGACTTGTGTTCTCTTTAAAGGAAATGATATTTCCACTTATAAAAGTTAAAATGTGCTACACATCAGAAACAATTAAAAACAATGTCTTTAAACAGCTCTTTCATCAGCATGTGAAACCAGCTCTTTATAGTCAAAAGCAAGAGTGAATGAGTAGTCAGCCAGAAGCTTTTTGCTGGGCTATATACCCACTGTCTAGACATTGTGATGTTCTTTAATTTGAATCCTGAAAAGGAAATTTTGAATAATACCTCAGATAGAGATAATTTTGGTGCTTAAAAGGTATGAGACAACAGGATTTGACCCCTTACAGAACGACTTGCAGATTCTGAAAACTGCAGTTCAGGCCCTAGAGCTACCGCATCCGTTAGTGAGTCTTGTTCTCCTTCCTTTTCATGATGATCTCACAACTGAACTGGGATGGTTGCCTTCATCACTCCCACCTCAGGGAGAGCTTGTAAGATAAAAGTGATTGAACAGGACCAGAACATTGCTTGTATTTTACGAATTGTATAAATTCTTTTCATTATGATAACTTTACAAGAATATACTTAATTTTTTAAGGTGAAAAAAAGCATAAAAGCTTATAAGACCTCATAAATCACAGGCCAAGAAAATGTCTGTCTTTCACACAGAGAAATGTTCTTTATACATAAGCCTATCTCTTGAAACAGGAAAGAGAGAGAAAGGAGGACTGGCTTTTACATGATGTCATCTTGGCTATGTCATTGTGGCATCTTCAGGGATAGGCTTCAACTGCTAATCAGAATTACATAGCATGAGGGATGCCTCTGGAAAACATTTATGTCACTCCTCTAGCCATATATAGGGATAATAAAAGGGTTACCATCCTCTGTCATGATTTGACCTACTGGTTTCTCACAGTGCTCAAACGGAAGTCCTGGGCAGCACAATATCTGAGCACCTAATAAACTTAACAGTTTCTGTCTCTTTACACAGGAATGAAACAGAACAGATCCTCTAAGTGGAGATCACAGACAGAGCACAATGGATTGTCCCAGCATTGTCTTGGAAGTCTGCACGAAAGCAGAGCCTGGAATTAGATCCTCAGCCACCTATTTGGCAGATACTTTGAATGCAATTAAGCAACTTTTTGAATAAGGTTGAAAAATCTGTTCCAAATCACTCCCATCAACTTCTGTGACCATAATTGCGAAGTCTAGGCCTAAGTTTCTGATGTCACTCAGAAATATCTAATAGGCTGGAACCAGTGGAAAAGAAAAAGGAATCTGTTGAAATAAGTGACCATAAGTAATGATAATATAACAGCTTAAATTTAGGTGCTCTATGTATCTGAGTCAGGTATTCAAAGGACTAGAAAAGTTATGCTATGGATTTAAATGACCACAAGTGTGAGCTGGCACAGGCAGAATGCAGGAACAACACAAAGCCACAGATGAAATACAGAGTAAATTTATTTTCATTACCTAACCAAACAGGGGATCCCTGAAGTAGCTTCCGAGCAGAAGCACACAAGCAGGGATGTAGGCATCATGGAGCTCGGTCTACAATAGAAAATCACTGAACCTGCTGTTTTCATCTGTATTTCAGGGATTCAACAGGTGTCATTTACAATTTTGCTTTGATCTTTCACACAGCAGAGCAGGAATCTCAAGCATGTTTGAAAGGGTGCCTCCAAGTCTATCACATTACCAAAACACAGATGTTCTACTTGTCCAACACACAGGGCTAAACAACAATTAGCAAGATATATGTGTTTATCTATACCTCAACTGCAGGTCACTTGAGTATGTTGTCCTGGTTTTGGCTGAGAGAGAGTTAATTTTCTTTCCAGTAGCTGGTACAGTTCTGTGGTTTGGATTTAGTATGAGAATAATGTTGATAAAACACTGGTATTTTCCATTGTTTCTAGACAATAGTAAAGTTTATACTGAGTCAAGGACTTTTCTGCTTCTCACTCCCTGCCAGGTTCACAAGAAGCTAGGAGACCACAGGCAGTGCAGCTGACCCAGACAGGGAAAAGGGATATTCCTCAACATGGAATCAAAAAAGCATAGAATTGTCTTGCTTGGAAGGGACCAACAAGTTGCCATCACTCTAAGCTCCCAACCACCACTAAATAATGTCCCTTAGCACCACATCTAACCCTCTTTTAAATACCTCCAGGGAAGGAGACTCCACCACTTCCCTGGGCAGCCCATTCCAGTGCCTAAAAATGCCTTCCCTGTGAAGAAGTTTCTCCTAATATCCAACCTAAACCTCCCCTGGTTTAGACATTTCCTCTTGTCCTATCACTTTTCACTAGGGAGAAAAGATCAGCCCTCCCCTCTCCACAGCCTCTTTTCAGGTAGTTGTAGAGAACAGTTAGGTCTCGCTGTCGTAGTGTTGCACGGCCGGTTTCTGGTGGAGAAGGGAGGAATGCAGGGGTGGCTTCTGCAAGAAGCAGCTAGAAGCTCACTGCAGGCCTGACAGAGTAAACAGCTGACTCAAGGCCAGAGTCATTGTTGACCACGGCCGAGCCAATCAGTGATGGTCACAGTTCCTGTGTGAATCACATTTAGGAGAAATAAAAAAAAACATTTTCTTCCCTTTATTCTATGTTGAGACTGTTTTGCCCATGATAATAATTGTGGAATGATCTCTCCCTGTCCTTATCTCAACTCCTAAGCCTCTCAATATATATTTTCTCCCCTGTCCAACTTGCGTGGGCGTTTGGCCTCCAGCCAGGGATAAACCACCAGACTCCCCTTGTGGGTTCTAAATAGGTGATATTTAAGATCTTTTCCACCATGTGATTTCTACTGTTTTAGTGGTTATGTCTGAGGAATGTTTTAATGGTTATATTTAAGTATATATAGGAAGTGCTTGCTACATAAGAAAGCTTAGTCACCGCTTTACATCTTACATACCTACCAGTGTTGCCGAGAACTGGGTTCTACAAAAACATATGATCAGGAAAATTGATTTGCTTTCTGAAATCTTTGAACTTTTTTTTTTTAATTTGTTTTTTTTCCTATTTTATTTTGTATAAACAGAAATATGGAAGTCACTGCACTGTATTCCAAGCAAGTAAATTGTTATTCTGTTATTTTATTATGTCACTGCTTCTTTACATATTGCCAAACTGTAACACACCTTTATTTGTGACATTATGGGCTTGCTGTTAATTCAGTCAGTAGAGAAGTTGATAAGTAAGGCACTTAGCTGTCTGCCCTCCCTAGAATTTATCAGCTGTATTTAAAGCAATCGAATTGCAAAGCTGGGGGTTGTTTCTACAGCCGCCTGCTCTGTTCAAAATGAGACGTATAAGCTAAAATTCTCAAAGCAGACAACTTGTGGGTTTGAAATGCATGGCACTTGTGAACTCTATGTGAAAATGCACAGCTACACTATAAATTTTTTTGAAAGGTGAAAGCAGAAACTCATGCATAGATAAGATAGTGTTAGAAGAGCCCTCATATTAGATTTTTGTCTCGGCCTTGGAAGTCAAATGCAGTTTGATCTTACCTCTAAGTCAGATTTATATTTACCTTTTACACACTCATTATTTACCTGCGGTTTTTCAAATACCATCGCTTACCTTTACCCCATCCAAGAGGTGTGTTTGTGTATGACTGAGACAAGCCATTAGTCTGATCTTCAAAGACTGTTACATTTGGAGGGAAAAAAAAAAGAAAAAAAATGCAGTTTCATTTGGTCTGTGTGATTTTCTGTTAGTTTCCTTGAACATTTTAACACTGGTTCTCTTGGAATGGGCTCAGGCATTCCTTTTACCTTTTTTCTTACCAAGTTGTTTTCAAGAGGTTTAATAGAGCCCCGCTGGGAAGAAGAGTAGCACACAAAGTACAGTAAAAAAACAACCAAAACCACCAACAAAATTAAATGTGCTTAATTTACAGTTTTTCATCCTGAGAAGGCTGTCAGATATTTATTTCACCTAATCTTCTAACCAAGTGACTTAATAACTTTGTGTATTACAGGGTTGAACTGATAGTGCTGTGGGAGTCCTAAATCAGGTTTCCTTTGCTTTAGTTAGTCTGATACTATTAGACCCTAATTCCTAGTGGATTATAAACAAAGATTAGACCTGTGCAAAACTCAGCTTTCACAGCATTTGTGCATAGATTTTCTTTGGTTTCCTTACCTGTGGATTCTCTGCTTCCCCAGATTTTATTTCTGTTTCAATCAGCCTGTAAGTGATAGGATAATCATAGAATCACAGAATTGTTTGAGTTGGAAGTGACCTCAAATATGATCTAGTTCCAAGCTTCCTGCTGTGGGCAGGGACATCTTTCACGAGGACAGATTGCTCGTGACCTTGAACACTTCCAGGGGTGGGGAAGTAGCCACACCTTCTTTGGGCTCACTTCCTTGCAGTTCCTCACCATTCTCAGAGTAAAGAGTTTCTTCCTAGTATCTAATCTAAATCTACCCTCCTTTAGTTTAAATCCATTATCCCTTATACTATCAATACACTCCGTGATAGACAGTTGCTCTCCATCTTTCCTATAGGCCCCTTTATGTACTGAAAGGCTGCAATAAGGCCTCCCTGGAGCCTTCTCTTTTATAATTATGAGCAAGCAGTGTTTAACCTATACAATAAAACAACATTTAGGAATATATAGGTTCCAGTGTTTGCATCAATGATGTTGAGCTGGGCTCTGTACAAACAGCAAGTTTTTCCCCTTTTTCACTATCGCTCATTTCACTGGCAGCACAGACTGTTCTGCCTGTGCATTTCCTGGTGTGTGGTAGATAGCTGCCCCAATGTTTGTTGACTAAATATTACTGTAGTATGTTGAGAACTCAGAAATAAACTACAAGCATTTAGCTGAAAATTCACCAGGTAACCTGAAGGAAATGTGTTTTACAAAATTGCTTTTTCTATACCAGATAGTTGTCATGTGTAGCACTTCTGGCCATGGAGAGCAATCATCAGCCACACAAAATATGTAGCTTTTCTGTTTCTACATTTAGCTTTCTGAAAGACTTTGCCATTCAACTCCATGGCTGATATTATAGCTTCTGACAGAGCCAGTAATTATTTCTGGAGTCAGATGATTACTTTCCAGTTCTATGTCCTTATATTAAGCTGATGGCCAGGAATATCATCTTGAAATCATATTAATCTTTGTGCTAATGATATAATTTCATTACTACCTTTTCCCCATCGGAGACAGCTATTATTTAAAGACAGCTTCAGTCTCCTGAACTAAAAAGTTCTGAATTACCTTTTGGTTATTTAATGTAACCATCCTTAAAGTTCATAATTATTTAGCAAATGGAATTTTTTGTGGAGTAGTTGGCTGATTTGGTAAAGGCATCAAATGGGGACACGGTAATAATTTCCCCCTTATATATTTTCCTGTGCTTAAATAGAACCAGGCCTATACTCATATACAATTACTTTTAAAATTAGATACAGCATCATTTATATATTCTGGCTACTATCAGCAATGAAATAGCTTTGTCCTCAGTAGTTGCATCAGTTTATGATATGTAATGAAGATTATTTTTTCCACTAGAGAGGTACTGGAGAAATTTAATAAAACAAAAAAAAACCCCTTCAAGCCTAAGGACTGGGGTTTTTTATTATTATTTGTATTTTTTTTTCTTTTTACTGTGAAGTATTGGGTCAGGACGATCCTTATTATCCATACAGGTTAGGAGATGATGTGCTTGAAAGCAGTCCTGAGGAAAAGGACTTGGGAGTACTCATAAATGAGAAGCTGGACATGAGCCACCAGTGTGCACCTGCAGCCCAGAAGGCCAACTGCATCCTGGGCTGCATCAAAAGAAGTGTGGCCAGCAGATGGAGAGAGGTGATTCTGCTCCCCTACCCTGCTCTGGTGACACCTCACCTGGAATACTGTGTCCAGCTTTGGAGACCTCAACATAAGAAGGACAAGGACCTGTTGGAATGCATCAAGAGGAGGGCCACAAAAATGATGCAAGGGCTGGAGCACCTCTCCTATGAAGACAGGTTGAGAGAGGTGGGCTTGTTCAGCTTGGAGAAGAGAAGGCTCAGGGGGGACCTTATAGCAGCCTTCCAACACCTGAAATGTGCCTGTAAGAAAGCTGGGGAATAACTGTTCATGAAGGCATGGAGCAGTAGGACAAGGGGTAAAGGTGTTAAACTCAAAAAGAGGAGATTTAGGTTCGATATTAGGAAAAAGTTCTTCACTGTGTGGGTGGTAGATCACTGGAACAGGTTGCCCAGAGAAGTAGTGGAGGCCCCATCCCTGGCAACCTGATGTCCCCATTTACTGCAAGGGGGTTGGACTATATGACCGCTAAAGATCCCTTTCAACCTTACACATTCTATTACTCTATTCTAGAATCTATTCTATGATTCCAATTATTTTCTCAGCTGCTGGTGCATTTTAGGGGGAGTTAAAGTCAAATTGACTGACAATAATATACACAACTGGAATGAATCTCCCATTATATAGCCAAAAATACTGCAAACACCAAGATTTTGGTGATGGTCATACACTCCCCAAAACCTTTTTATAAATGGATTTATCTGTTGTATGTCCACATGATGCCTCAAGTAAAATTCAGACTATTAAAAAAATAATCTTTGTTATTTCTTAAAACTACATCCATGAAACTTTTTTGAATGTTTGTGATTTCACTAATGTTCTCAATTTTTTTTTGTGATTTATTTAAAGCACCATCTTAACTTATTCATTGTTGCATTGCAGATATTACTCTTTGGATCACAGTGGATACAATAGATATATCTTAGGGTCATCCTCACATCTAAAGAACCTCATCAGTTCATGGACTTTTTTGGATCTCTGCTTCAGCATGTCTGAACAGTGAATTCTGTGGTTTAGGTATTGCATTTGATGTGTTGATGATGAGCAACACATCTCATGGTGTCTTCTTTGTTCTCCCCGGATTATTTTTCTTTTTTCTTCATCATATTTGGAAATTCCCCCACGCCTTTTGCTGAACAGTGTGAAGTTAATTGTTTTATATTGCAGTACAGTACTTTACATAACAGGTGAGAGGCACTGCTAACAGACAGTACTGCAGACACCCATAAACCTGCCTGATCAGCTGCCAGGCAAGGAGCTGAGGAAAAAGAAAGTTTCTGTAACAAGCAATACATTATTTGCTTTTAAGATTCATAATGTAGATTGGAACACTTTGAAAAAGTGCAACATGTAGGAAGAAAGATGGAGCAGGATCCATTTTTCACACAGCTCCTTTAACTAGATAGAAGAGGTTGGTTCTGCACAGAAGCTACAAAGGGAAGGGAAGGCCCTCTTCTAGGAATGCCAAGGAATAGGACAACACTCTGATCTGTATCCACTTACCCACTAAACACCACCATCACCCAGACTCTTTGATAGCATTGTGCAAGAACTGTTCAGTCTTGCTCACTGCAGCTTTGCTTTTTTGTGTAGGTGGCAAGTAAGTTTAATGTCCTGAAGCTGCAGCTAGTTAATTGAAGCTCTAGGTGGGAGTCAGCCAGCGAAACTATTTGCCCACACTATAGAGACCTTCTTTCCCTTTAGAACTGAACTGAGTAGGCTGGACACGCTCCCCCTGTTAATTGGTATGACAGGCACATTGAGTTGGTGCAAAAACTGTCCACATTTAGAGCGAGCTGGCACCAGCAGCTCCTGCAGATTGTGATATCCTCTGCTGCTGGAGGAAGGGAAGGGAAGGGAAGGGAAGGGAAGGGAAGGGAAGGGAAGGGAAGGGAAGGGAAGGGAAGGGAAGGGAAGGGAAGGGAAGGGAAGGGAAGGGAAGGGAAGGGAAGGGAAGGGAAGGGAAGGGAAGGGAAGGGAAGGGAAGGGAAGGGAAGGGAAGGGAAGGGAAGGGAAGGGAAGGGAAGGGAAGGGAAGGGAAGGGAAGGGAAGGGAAGGGAAGGGAAGGGAAGGGAAGGGAAGGGAAGGGAAGGGAAGGGAAGGGAAGGGAAGGGAAGGGAAGGGAAGGGAAGGGAAGGGAAGGGAAGGGAGAAAAAAAAGTTGTTAAAGCAGGAAGGAAAGGCTGAAAGGCTGGAGGTCATGTAGGAAGGGAAGAAGGCAGGAAGGGCAAGATTTGTAGTGGAAATGATAAAAAGGTTTTTAAAACAGCATGGTGACACCTTGCTTGTTCCCCTACAACCTCACAGGTGACTACAACAAATCAGTGCTATCAGTCTTGTGTGTAAAGAAACTCATTAAAAGCCTAATTTAGGACAATATCAATTAGATTAATTCTTACCCACTAATCTGTGAAGATTTTTTTTCCTAATATCCACTCTAACTATTCTGACTCAAATTAATGCCATTTCCTCGTCCTATATATCATGCATATCTAAAATATATAAAAGGATCCATGTAAAATGGAAGTGTTGCTTCTTTGCCTTTCATTTAGTGTTAAATTTCAAAATGAAACTCCCTGGTAAGAAGGCAACACTGTATGTTGCACTGGGTTGATAGCTCATACCTTTTATTAATTAGCTCATACTAAACTATCGTCTACTGACTCAGTATTATTCAATAAAACTATTCATGTAATACTAATAAAAATGCATTTATAGACCCGAGGATTGGTAAGAAAAAAAGTACACAAATGAGAAAATAAATAAAAAAAAAAGCCTACATATCCAGGAAATTAATCGCAAGGAATAATTGAGTCAGCTGTTGTCAAATGGCTTTAAGCAAAAGCCAGGATTTCCTCCTGGCTAATGTAATGGTAAAGAAAGTGATGTGCTATTATATTTCTACCTCTGCGAAAGGTGTCCTCTCTGTCCTCATTTGACCTCAAACAATTTAATCTTTCTGTCTTCAGACTGTAAAATGGGGCTGATGTTCTGTCTCTTCTGATTTTCAGTTTCTTGGTGTTACATTTTGTTTTAATCTCTTTTTGCTTGAGGCTTTGAGTGTAATTTAAGCAAGCAATCTTGCTCATGTGATCTACACTCGTGAGACCAATCTGCTGTGTTTGGACTATAATTTGATTGTGTCCTCTGCCCTGTCATATTGGACAAGGGAATTACAGGGGAATACTAGAGATGATGTCAAGTTCCATAGTGACCACACAAAAAGTAGAGGTGTTCTCATCCTAAAACTTGATGGTACATTACTGAGAGATCTGGGTAATAAGCAAAGCACTCTCTCAACACAAGATTTTCAGTGTATGCATGGTATCTCTTAGTTGTGTAAATTCTGTATTACATACTTTTCCATGGAATTTTTTTAGAGCTAATGAAAAAATCCTGGGCTTTTTGGCTTATCTAAGTTTTTAATTATAGAATTCTCTGTAGTACATTTTTAAAACAAATGAGTTGTTAGAGTGCATTTGTCAAATCTTGTAATAATAAATACAAGGAGAATGCTCATCTGCTGCACTTTTCTCTGCTGTTTTTTCTTGTTTAATATTAAGTAATTTGTGTTCATATTCATTCACTTCCAAGTGTATTGGACTTGTATGGCTGAAGGGGTGGTTTCTGTAAGAAGCTCCTAGAACCTTCCCCCATGACTGATAGAGCCAATGCCAGCCAGTACCAAGATGGACCTGCCAATAGCTGAAGCTGAGCCCACCAGAGATATTGGTAGGGCCTCTGTGATAAAATATTTAAAGAAAGGTAAAAACTGCTGTGCAATAGAGGCTGGGAGAGAATGGTGAGAATATGTGAGAACAACTCCGTAGACAACAACTTCAGTGAAGAAGGAAAGGGCAGAAGTTCTCCAGGCATGGGAGCAGTCTCCCCAGCCTGTGGAGAAGACCATGGTGAGGCCAGCTGTCCCCTTGCAGCCCATGTAGGTTAATGGTGGAGGAGATTAAGGGAAAGAAGGAATAATGCAATGTCAAATCCATCAAAACAAATGTATCCATCATTCCTGTGATGTGGATAATGTTTTAAGAGAAGGCAAGAGGACCTCGAATAGTTCAAAAAGAATGATCAAATCACATTGATTTAATCCCTTCTGGAAGCGTAACTTGCTGTGATTTGTCTTAATAATGCAGGAGGGCTCACAAGGCAAGGTTCACTCTGGCTGTCTCACAGCTTAGCTTTGAATTTTCTTGCCTTCTTTCTGTCTATTGATCCATTTCTCTGAACCCAAAGTAGGTTCATGGGATAGCTTTTAATATGACTTGACACTTAGATTATTTTTACATGTTTAAAGGCTACATGTTTAATTTTCCACTATATGGAATCTGATTAACTTGGTAGACGTTCCAATAAAATGGGGTTTTTTTAACCTTCTTTTGGTTTTACTCCAAACAAAGTATACCCTGCTCTCCTGACCCTTTAGAAGCCATTAATTTCTCTTTGTCTTCCCCATATCTGTTTAGGAGAAAATCACATGATACAGATGGTCAGGGTAGAGCACTGTAATGCATCATACAGGGTTCTGGACTGTGACAAGCCATCTATTTGCCTAACAGAGCAGTGTGTCCAATTTTTTCCCTTGCTTAGTCTTCTGGGTCTAAGTCCACATATAAGCACTGCCTCTTGCTCCTGACAGAAAGACATAGCTGTGATCTACCTGTTAGGAAAACCTCTGCCTCTTTGTTCTTGTGTATCAGGTGTAACACTTGCCCTTCTTGCTTTATGAAACCTTTGTTTCCTGCTGTCTCACTCAAAATAATCATCAGTTTTGCCAATATTCCTTTTTTTAGGTTCCTTCTTACTTTCTGAGTGTTAGGAGGTTTTGTGTTCATTTTTCTCTTAGAAATGACTGGGAAATATTTTTATACCCTTAATGCATTGTGGTTCTTCACACTATTGTATTTCATAAAAATAAAGTCAAGTATTTCCCATAGAGAAAGTAAATATGAATATTACTATGGAAAGTAAAACCATGTCATTGTTGAAGTCAGTGGACTCAAAAGTGAGATGTCAAGATGGAATTCTCTAAAAAGACACACACATGTGGAAACATTCAGCCTTCCTGTTCAATTTTGCTATGGATGGAAGCTCTTATGCAGAAACAAAGTATTCAGAACTGAATCAGTGAAAGAACCTTCCCATAAATAACTGCTGTGCTGAGGATGGCAAGAGAGCTCTCCTAATGGGGAGGGGAGGCAGAGAAACAACAAAAAAATAATGTGTTGGACTAATAAGATATAAATTAGTTCAAAATGTAAGTAAAGCCAGCTAAGACATGATCAAGTGGGATACTATTATAATCAAAAGTGTCAAAGAAGCACTCGGTTCAAGCTACATTGAAATGCTGCAGCGTGCAGAGTCAGTGCATTAGTAAACCATTGCAAAAACGTAGGTGAGAACACTTTCTATGCAGAGGGTGAACAAATCCCAAACTGAAATTTATCAGTCATAGCCTTTTCTGGTAAGCAGTGAATGACTTCACCAGACAGATATCTTCTACTTTCAAGACTTAAGGCTATAGTGTGTTCTAAACAGTCTCAAACCCAATAACTTGCCAGGGGATGTTCAAATCAGAGTTTTCTACTGCCCATGACTGCAAGACAAAAACTAGCTGGGAAATTCAGATCCAAACTCCAGGAGTGCTGTTACAACAAGCTGGAGTTTTTATAACCTATTAAACAGCAGCTGATACTGCAGAAACACATGGAGACATATACAGATATATATATACATAGATTTTTAAGAGAGAGAGAGAAAAGGAGACTTTCAGTTCTTTATAAGCTTTTAATTTTATTTTAAGGTAATTATATGCCATCTGTAAAAGTTGACATGTAATAGCTACAAAATAAAAAATAATGTTGTATTAATCCATTTCCCAGCAGAAGCACTAAACTTAGAGAAAATGTTTAAAACGTAGAAGTGGGACAAGGTCAACAGGCCAAGCCACAAGTTGCAAATTTCTGACACAACTTCAGTAAGTTTTATAAAGTGGCCTTTACACAGGTTGATAACAAATGTGCTCATTTTCAGGAAAAGATAAGCAACGTTCTCCTGGTAAAGGTTGAAATGCTGGGTTTCAGAAGCATTTCTTTATTTTTTTTATCTTTTGCATTTCTCTGCATACCTGGAAAGACTACTACCAATGCACAACATTTTTGAAAGATAAGAAGAGTAGCAAAGTCAAGCACTGCTTCAACAATAAGAAAATCACTCTTGAAAAATGATGCAGCTGTAGGACACTTGTACTCCTTAGAGTGTGAAGAATCACCCTATATCATTGTCAAAGGATCGTTTTGGCTCACCACTGGAGTTGACATAGGCCAACAGACTAAAAGTATCATCTGGCTGTTGCTAAAGAGCTGACAACTCCAGCTAGAGAAATGTAGGGAAACTTTTGTTTATTTGTCTGGTCTCTGCAAGGAAAATTTATCGGGGAAAAAAAGTGTTCCCTTGTGACTTTGTTTATATATTAATGTAATTGTATGAAAAACTTCCCAGAATCAGCACAAATCCTAGGGACATTTCTGTGAAATAAGTAAGTATGGGTGAGGAAAATGAGAAGTAGTCAACCACTTTGTGTTTTTAGCCTACAAAAGCCTGACCACCAACAGTGTTTTGAATTCAGAGGGAAAAGGATAAATTGCAGCCTTTTCTCCTCAGCCGCCTGGGAGACACCATTTCTGAAACGCTGGAGGCCAAATCTTTCCTAATTTTCTGGGCTACTTGAAGGTAAGCTACCTCTCTTGCTATGGCTAGTGTACACAGGCTCACCCCATGTAGTATACTAGAGCTTAAATCTGTACTGGTAAGATCTCTGGTACTCATATACTCAAATCTAATCACATTTTAGAGTAAGCTCTGACAAGGATTTTTATTTCACCATGCTGTAATCGTGGCAACTTTGGAACAAAGCATTTTTCTCTGTGCTACACTCATTACATAAATTGTGTAGCATTTATGTTCTTTTAAATATGGAAAGAGACCTATCCATTACTGATTGGGATTGATGTGGGAAAGCCAGAGTGAAATTTGTTGGCTTCTGATTCTCAGCAGAGATAATAATTTCTTGCAATAGGTTTTCTTTTCTTAGCTTGGAGCAACTCCAAGACCCTGGTGCTGGGGCCAGTCAGGTTTAACATCTTCATTAATAATCAGGAAGAGAGGACTGAGTGCGCCCTCAGTAAGTTTGCAGATGACACCAAATTGTGTTGATCTGCTGGAAGACACGAAGTCTCTGCAGAGGGCCCTGGACAGGCTGGATCAATGAGCAGAGACCAGCTTCATGGGGTTCAACAAGGCCAAGTGCCAGGTCCTACTCTTTGGTCACAATAACCCCAGGCAACGTTACAGGCTTGGGGCAGAGTGGCTGGAGAGCTCCCTCATGCTGGCTGCACATGAGCTGGCAGTGTGCCCAGGTGGCCAAGAAGGCCAACAGCATCCTGGTCTGTATCAGCAGGAGTAGGGAAGTGATAGTTCCATTATACTTAGCTCTGGTGAGGCCGCACCTCCAGTACTGTGTTCAGTTTTGGGTCCCTCACTACAGGAAGGATGCTGAGATGTTGGAGCTCATCCAGAGGAAGGCAGCAAAGCTGGTGAAGGGTCTTGAGCACAGGTCCTATGAGGAATGGCTGAGGGAGCTGGATCTTTTTAGTTGTGAGAAAAGGAGGCTGAGGGGAGACCTTACTGCTCTCTACAACTACCTGCAAGGCAGTGGCAGAGATGCTGGGGTTGGTCTCTTCTCTCAAGTGACAAGCGATAGGAAGTGAGGGAATGGCTTGAAAATGAACCAGGGGAGATTTAGGTTAGATATCAGGGAGAAGTTCTTTCCTGGAA
Organism: Gallinula chloropus; assembly: GCF_964237585.1. Lineage (NCBI taxonomy): Eukaryota > Metazoa > Chordata > Aves > Gruiformes > Rallidae > Gallinula > Gallinula chloropus. The sequence goes on from NC_140086.1 coordinate 7,797,089, forward strand.
GGGTTGTCAAACATTGGAATAGTCTGCCCAGTGAGGTGGTGGAGTCACCATCCCTGGAGATATTTAAAAGGCGTGTAGATGAAGTCCTTAAGGACATGATCTAGAGGTGGACTAGTTACGGTCAGGGTATGGTTGGACTCAATGATCTAAAGGGTCCCTTCCAACCCAGGTGGTTCTATGATTCCAAGGCCCATTCCTCAAAGATCTCCAAAACATTCATCGTCAAAACTGTTCAGCATAGTCTTATTTTCTCTCACACTAATCCTAGCAGGGCTACACCAGCTTCAATTTCAAAATTTAAACTTGTTTGTTAAAAAGTGTGGATGGACATGCTTACACTTAAATTTGTTACTATTCTGCAAAACATTAAGTTCTAGCAGGTGGTTTCATCATACTGCCATGTTTTGTTGAATCAACTTCTAAGGAGCAGTTTATGAGAGATGTTAACTGAAGAGTCGCTTCTGGTAACTGCTGATGCAGTTATCACCTGTTGATATTAGAAGACAGTACCTTCCTAGGTCTGGTGTTTTCAACAGTTTTAAACGGATTTTTAGAAATTATATCAATAATAATGGCCATTTGCATTTTCATGCATGTTTAATACAAGTCACAGTAAATGGAAACACTCCAAATTCACATAGCTAGTTCCAGAAGAATCACTCTGAACTAGGCATGTCAACTTTTACACATTTATTAAATCCATTCTAATTTGGTGAGATTACATAAATTAGACTTTCCTTAACTGGCAGTTACAGAAGAGACTCCCTATGAAACTTTCACCTAACAGAAGATTTAATATTCCATTAATAGTAATGGCAGCACTGTAGCTAAAAGAAGGTAGGTTTGTCTGATATTTTGTCTAAAATAGTCAAGGCAATTGATGAGAGAGAAAGGGAGAGAGAGAGAACACCCATTATCTCAGTGATTGATATAGGCCTTTTTCTAATTACATCAGCCCTTTCCAGTGGAGACAGGTCATGATACTTATAGATTTGCAGCTACAGGTTTAACAGTATTTGACAAATAACCATAATTTAAAATACAATTATTAAAAAAGATAAGATGGATGCTGTACAACTTTTTCTGCACATGTAGGACAGCAAAGGAAGAATGAAAACTTTTCCACAGTTGTGAATATTACAGGATTATATGTGGAGCTCTGTTTCACCAACAATACAAAAGGGGAGCTCATATTTTAACATTCAAAGGACTTTCCCAGAACTATGTGAGCTGAGTGGATGTAATTCAAATAGTAAGATGTAAAGATAAAATGTATGTAAATCCTTAGTCTTTACCACAGGTCATTGCAAGGCAAGGCTATGTTCTTAGGTACATGATTTAATGGCTGTAGCTCCACAGAGTTGAAAACTACAGCAACCCAAACATTTCATCAAGGTCACCATGGCTGATGTAATGAATGAAAAAAATGTAACCTTCAGAAGGTGTAGACTGATATTCAGAAATGTTATGATATCTTATGGTTCAGATCTCTGTGTTCAGCATCTCTGAAAGAAAAGATCTCTCCAAAATGTGAATATTAATTAACATAGTCACAAAACTCTCTTTGGCTCCAATTAAAACAGTTCTCTTTCGTAGAATTCATTATGACTAATGTTTAAATCATAGAATCATAGAACAGTTTGGGTTGGATGGGACCATAATAATCACCTAGTTCCAACTCCCTGCCATGGTGATAGGTTAAGGGGAAATGGCACAAAGCTGTGCCAGGGCAGGTTTAGATTAGATGATAGAAAAAAATTCTTCACTGAAAGAGTGATCAGGTCCTGGAACAGGCTGCCCAGGGACGTTGCTGAGTCACCATCCCTGGATGTTTGTAAAAAAAGGGTAGATCAGGTACTTAGAGATATGGTTTAGCATCGGACAGAATGGTTGGACTTGATGATCTTAAAGGTCTTTTCCAACCTAGTGACTCTGTGATTCTGTGATTCTGTGAAATAGTGCCAGTCCCAATACTGACCACTGAAGAACACCCTCATTACTGCTCTCCCAAATAAAAACCCAACAAAAATTACCCCCTCCAAACCAAAACAAATACCAAGACACCCAAAGAAACAAACAGATTAAATAAAAGATAAATAAAAATAGATAAATAAAAGATGGGTAGATAAATAAATTGAAAACTACAACAAGAAGCAAATAAAAAAGAAAGTTAAATTAATTACAAGCTAATACACACTCATAAATTTGGTTCTAACCTATCAACAGTCCATGAAGTGAATGCTAGGTGACACAAAAGCAAATATAGCCTGCAAGAGAGTAACATCTCCCACTGCTGGCATGTTCTTAATTCTCATCTGAACATGTTTTTCAGTTTGGGCCTTGTTATTCAAGTTTGGCCTGAATCAATTTGGGAGAGGACAGGACTTTCCAGGGTAGTATTAATCATTCCTTACCAGAAAATGCTAAAATGGCTGGTGCTGCTCAATTTAAGGGAGAGAAGACTGTATGGACACTATGTAATGTCTGTTGCTACAAAAGTTTGCTAGAAAACAAGGGAAAAAAAAAAAAAACCTTGTGCCTATCATGAATTAAAAGGAAGCAGTGAGGTTAAACTGAGAAGGGGGTGATTCAGGAAGAGGCATTGGGAGAGATTTTAAGAGAAAATGCAAAATGGTTAAACAAATTCCTTTGGATTGGTGTGGAGCTCTACTCAGATATCTTTAAGAACAAGTCAGACAATATTTGTCAGGAATACCACCTGTATAGTTCATCTTTCAGATGGAGGAATTTCAGGAGGAATTTGACAATCTGTTTACTTCCTTTCCTAACCTTATTTTTATGACTAAATTAGGCAAATAAAATATTTCCTATAGTAAGAGTATTTAAGTTCAAATTTCATAAGCTAAAATTCAAATGTCCATGCTTATCATTTAATTGACAAAACCTTGAGTTCTCATAGAAACCTCCCCTTATGTTGCTCTTATAGACTATGTTTAAAAATGATAAAAACATCTTCACAGTAGATAAGAAAAGGTCATATGCTTGGTATGACTTTCCTGTTACAAATTAATACCTTATCTGTAAATCAGAATGTTTTGGTTTTCAAGAACAAACACCAATAGAAAAGTTATTTAAAGCAAACTATTATTTTTGTTTGGTTGGGTTTTTTTTTTTGAGATTAAAGAAAACCAACTATTAGCTATTTTTTATCCTGCTTAAACCTCACAGTCTACATACAGAATGGTCAGTGCCTACATTTTACTTTAGCCTCTTGCATGAAACTGAGTTATCTAAAGATCTAAATCACAGGGAAGGGAACCTTAGCAGTTATTCATGCACCCTCTTGTCTCTATAGTTGGACTTTTTCCCTTCTGAGAGAAAAGATAATGGACAAACTTTAAGGAGTTTAAAAAGAAAACAAGAAATTAAATCAGTTTCATATATGGAGATTGGTGAAATGGAACTAAAATGAAAAATGAAATTAAAGCCAGGGTAATAATAATTTGAATTTTCTTGCTTAAAATTGGAGGATCTACAGCACACTATATCATGTGAAAGAGATGGATTTTTAAAAAGCACAGTTTTACCCTTATGTCCATTAATTTAATGCTTTTTTTTTTTTTTAATGTAGGATTAAATGTTCAGAAAGAGGATAAATGAAGACTAAGAAGTATTGGTAAGAGGATAGCCTAAAAGTATCATCTTACTAATGAGAAAGCAGAAGTTTTAATTCAGGATGAAGAGCGGGGGTAGGGGGGAATAAAAATTCTGTCCTGTTCATTTGTTCATTTTTCAAAGAAAATTATGTAAACATCATTACTGAAGAATTTAAAGCTGCCCAGGAAGAAAGATCCAGGCAGCATATCTTTAAAAGTAAATGAATTATCCTTCCCATCGTTTAGCTCTCAACTTGATATACATCTCACCAGGGTCAAACGATTACAAACATTAATACAACTTTGAGAAAACACGTTTAAAGAAATGAAGCAGAAGTACTCAAAGGAACATACTCTTTTTTTTTGGCCAAGAATGTTCATACAGTGGCGCTCTGCTTTTGAAAATATCGACTTTCCAATTGGTTAGGGTAAAATTCCTGCCCTGTTGTAACTCATAAGGAATGATGTCCAAAAAATGTATCAGAGCTTTCTAAGCAGGATCGGGGCTGACTCCATTCAATGTTATGGAAGTATGGACGTGTGTGTGAAAATCTAATGCTTGCAAATATGAGTTAGGCTCATGGCAATTCCTAGCATTTTAGTGTATCATTTTAATCCCTTTAAAAACCTTTTACATTCTATCTTCCTCTTTTAGACATATGCCACACTTCATGCAGCTCCAAAGAGGATTATGAATATATAAATCTATCCAAAGAATGCTATCCAAAACAGGGAGTTCTGATTTTTTTATTCTACATCTATGTCCTTTGTCACAGTGGGATGCCTGGGCTGCAGTTACTAGGAGGAATTCCTCCCCGTTGCTCTTATTTGCAACTCATTCTTAGAAAAGTAACGAAACTTGACCCATAATCAACTCTGAAATAGCCATGGAAAAAAAAAATGAAAAAAGAAAAAAGAGTGGTATAGATAAGATTAAGCTAATACTGTCCTATTGACACAATGCAGCACATGCAAAAGAGGAATTCAGACCAGCCCTATGTTGAAATATTGAAAGAATCTGAACAAACCCCTTAACTGGGTTTACTTTTAACTGTTTCAGTGTTCTTTAGAATAAAGTAGGCATCTGAAAACAAATGTGCAGCTTTACACAGCACTCCATTTTTCTCACGGTGTTATTCATCGAAACACAGAATCATCACGATTGAAAAAAAGCTTCAAGATCATCAAGTCCAACCGTCACCACCATAACCTCCAAAGCATCTCCCAAAGCATCACACCTACCCATTTTTTTAATAGCTCCAGGAACTGTGATTCCACCACCTCCCTGGGCAGCCTGTTCTAATGCTTCGCTGACAGCAGAGGATGGCGCATATATAAATATGAACATATTTATACACATGGAAAGTAAAAAAAAGAAAAGCAATAACAACTCAACTCCCTTTTTTGATTACTAAAAATATTTTTAAAAACTTCCCTGTGAATGAACACAGTGCACAAAATGGTCCCTAGGATTGTAGTTAACTCTTAAGTTAACTTCAGAGTTAAATTATTACCTATCTGTGCAATATGAGCTAGGGAGCTGCATTGGCAGGAGGGATGGACCTGATGATCTCTCGAGGTCCCTTCTAACCCCTATGATTCTATGATTCTATGATTCTACGATTCTATTCTATATTTTTAGGTGTTTAGGTGCTTTTTTGGATTGGGAATAAAAGAAAAGAAAAGTTTGAGAAATTATTATCTAGATTGGAGCATCAACATAATAAAAGCAATTGAAATTGAACTCGGACACAGGGATCATGGACTTGGTTTGTCCCAAGAGCTACTAACTACCACCAACACTTATGGAAGAGTATTATTCCTTGGTGTATCAAAACTATTTCTTTCCTCTGGACAGTCTGCTTTAAGACAGGGATCAGTATAGAAAACATTCTATGGTGTTCCTTGACAAAACAATCCCTGAAAACCTCTAAACACTTCCTGCTGCCTACACACTTGCTTTGCTCTGGTCTGTAACTTCTCATTATAACAAGAGATCAATGACCTTTAAAAATTATTTTGAATTAGTTACTTTTACGAAGAAGGGATATCTGATTTTGAAAACTGTGGGGTGAAGTAGAAGTCACATGCCCACATATTAATTCCCAAAATAACGAGTATTTAAGGACAGAAATAGTATTTAAGGGAAAAGCACACCTTCTCAGTAGTGGGTCACAGGTATGAATGTGAAGCTCAGTTTCAAAAAAAGTTATATCTGAGGGTTTGAATAGAGATTTTGGTGTTAATTTTGTCTCTAAAAGTTGGAATTTTGCAAATTTTACTTACAAGTGGTGGTGTGGCTTCGTGTGGTTGGGTTCTGGTAGAGAAGCGGGGGGGTTGCAGGGGGCTGCTGCTTCTTCAAGAAGCAGCTAGTAGCTTCGCCTAGACCCAACAGAGTACCCACCAGCTGAGCTCAAGATCCCACCAAGGCTGAGTCCATCAGCGATGGTCATAGCGCCTCTGTTTTAAGAAAAAAAACCCTGCAAGGAGCCGCTTTTTGCAACCAGCAAAGGGACTGAGAAGATGTAAGAAACTCTCCAGACACCAAGGTCAGTGAAAGGGAGGGGTGGGGGGGATGAGGAGGTGCTGCAGGCACTGGAGAGAGATATTCCGCTGCAGCCCATGGAGAAAACCATTGTGGAGCAGACTGTTCCCCCCACAGCCCATGGAAAATTATGGGGATCAGAAAACCCCACCCATAGCCCGTGGAGAGGCCTTTTCTGGAACAGGTGAAGTCATATGGAAGACTCTGTGATCCATGTTGGAGCAAGCTCCTGGCAGGATCTGCATTTGTGAAGAGAGACACCCATAGTGGAGCAGGTTTGCTGTGGGGGGACTTGTGATTCTGTGGGACACCAGTCTGGAGCAATCTGAGGCTGATGGACTGCACCCCATAGAAGTGACCCATGCTGGGGCAGTTGGAAAAGAGCTGAAGCCCTGTGGGAAAGGACTCATGTGGAACAAGTCCGTGGAGGACTGTCTCAGGCGGGTGGAGTATGGAGTATGGAATACTGGCCTTTAATTAAAAAGTAGTTTGTTGGGGTACCCATGCTTTTATTCATGCATCTCTATCTATTGCTGGGAAGACATTTAAGTGTATCAAGATGATTTGGAGCAGAGGATCAGTATTTCTTTAGGATTACCTATGCTTATTGGTAAACAAATTATTTTCTTTATCAGACCCATTTTATATTAAACTGTATTGCTTTCTCACCGGAACCTCTAAAATAAATCTGAAGACTAGAACCTTACTACACTGCATCAGACAATTTAATTTTCAAATTTATTAGTTCTGTAGAAATCATCAACTTTTATGTATCTTGTAAATGTTCCAAAATTCTAAAGTTTAAATACCTAGAAAGGTCACTTGGTTATTTTGATTCTTTTTGCATCATAATAAATATGTCGTTCTTCCAAATCCACTGTATAACCAAAAAAGAAAATATCAGTAATGCAGCCTGGCAAAATGGTACTACCTGTAGTCATGTCTTGCTCTTTTAAATGACAATCATGTGAAAGAGAGAAATGACAACACAGAATAAGTAACTTCTCTTTTATTTACTGAATAGACACAACAGTGAAACCTCAAAAAAATCTTTGAAAAGGCAAAAATATTCATACCAAGAGAATTTAGATATAGATTCTGATCTTATTTGTTCCAGAGTAGTCAGGTGTAAACCGAGAAGCTTCAGTGAAGAGTAAATTCTACCAGAACGTGGTCCCCAATTCTGTATCAAAGTAATCTATCACTGACAAGCTAGCTGTAGGGATTTTTAGTAGCCTCTCTCAAGTTCATTTTCAAGAAAAAAATTCCATTGAAGCTGTTTTTCAATACTTGAAACAAACTTTCATTCTGAGGTGAAAAACATATGATAAAATATTCACACCCAAATATGTATGCTTGTGTACGGTTGGGTAAAACTAGTTAAATATGAATGAATGTTTATATATATATATATCCTTTACCTGTATTAAAATGGTCAGACTTTCTTCACAGAGGATTGAAAGAAATCCAGTAAGAGTCACAATACTATGTCAAATCTGGCTTCTGTGTAGAAGAGTCCATCAGGTTTCAAACTAGTGGAACTGAACAAGATCCAAAAGTATAAACTGTCAAAACATAATGAGCCACTCCCCTGCAAAGAAGCTGGTACTTTTTTTCATAACCTCTGTGCTTTTTTTTAAACTATGTACCTGTTCCAATACTTCATTTCAAATCTCAGGTTCTGGTGATCCAGAGGATGAGAACATTTTCAAGAGCTTTCTGTGCTCACAGATCTCTGTTTTCCAGCTCATCTGTCATCTTTTCAATTAAACAAAAAAACCAACCAAACTCAAAAGTTAGAGAAACCTTCATAAAAGTGTAGACCAGGGAAAAAACCAAAACACATCCTCGTCATGAATGAGTAACAAGAGACAATGCTTTTTCACCTCTGCAGAATTATTTAACCTGTTACAAATGCTGGACACAGCTGGTCACAACCGGCTCCAAGGGCCCCACCGCAGGACACTGCTGAGCCCCTCAGCCGAGCTGGGGGAGCCGGGAGGGGAGGGGGAAAAAAGGTTTCAGCAAGGCCCAAAGGCGGCACAGGCAGAGCAGGAGAAATCCCTCCAAGGAGGGAGCAGCAGTACCGGGACCCCGAGGCCGCAGCAGGAGGAGGGGGCAGGAGGTGCTGCAAGCCCGGAGCAGGGATCCCCTGCAGAGACCCGCCCTGCAGCCCGGGGAGGGCTCTGCGCCGCAGCAGGGGGGTATTTCCTGCAGGAGCTGCGGCCATGGAGAACCCGGGCAGGAGCAGCGTGTCCCTGAACAGCTGCAGCCAGGCGAAGGGCCTGTGCTGCAGCAGGGAGATGGAGGACGAGGGAGGAGCAGCCTTGAAGGGGTTGTTATGGACCCACCGCGACCTCCAGCCCCAGCCCTGAGCCCTCGGGTGGAGAGGAGTTGGGAGTGATATACTAAAGTGAGGGGAAATTAAGTATTTATGTAATGCTATAGAGAGGACTATTCATAGATGTTCCCCGGTACTGCTGTTTAGCAGCTGGCATGGATGCATGCCTTGCTAAGGGGGATGGTTCACTTTCATGGAAGCAATTAGTCATATTCTGTGACCTTAATTATGCCTAGGATCATGATCATATTCCTGCAATATTCAGATTAGACAAAAGATATGAGACCTGATTCTCTAAGTTACTGTGCTTTAGGTCCAGTTAAGTGTCTTCTAATTAACACTTTTCTCAATGAAAGAAAAATGAAGTCCACACTTAATGCATCTACCAAGATTAGTTTAGATTTGCTTAGATTAGGGGAAATTATCTAATGCATATGTAAGAGCTATGAGTAGAGTGCCATAGTAATGCTAACATTTTACTGCTAATAAATCCTCTTCTATACTTAAACAAATTAAACTCTCATCAGCTGGTACATAATAGTTCCATTGTCATTGACTTAAAAATAAAATGACCTGATAGCAAGGAGACACTTTCACTATTGCCATTACCTGCTATTGAAAAATGTGAATTACTTGCAGGCAGTAGAGGGTTCCACTTTCAATTAAATTAGCACTAGTGGACATTTCACCCACATCCAGGGAGATCACTGGAGAGGGGAAAAAGACAGATTCTAATTTATCACAAGCTACTGGTTTTTTTTGTGAAAGAGACAGATTTAAGCTATTCTTGTCCATTTTCTGAAACCCACAGGAGCTTGAAAATTATCTGATCATCTAACTGAATGATTTATAACTCCCTTTTGGCCCCACACAAGGATTTGCCCCTAACAATTAATCTTCCTGGATATAATTGGAGTTAAAATTAAAACTACATTACTCCTCAATTCATCGGGATGAACTTGGCATGGACTTTTGTAACAGCTTCAGGTAACATACCCATTAACAATGGCATATGATACCATGTTTGGCTGGCCAAAAATGAAAATGAGGGAGGGAAAATTAACACAAATAACAATCTTTTATCAAGACATCAATACCTTCCAGCTGCTCGGTTCTATGGTAGCAAATTGCCGCAGTAGCAATTACCTGGTATTGGTAAATGAAGCTATTCTTAAGCCCCAGTGGTATAAAAGAGTGCAAATCAGTAGCAAAAGTAAATTTCTGCTCCCCATTCAAACCTAAGACAGAATCAATGTCGGTAGTAAGGCTTAGAATGGATTAGGAGAGAACACCAGACATGTCCACAGGCCACAGGAGACCCTTTCTGCTACTGAAGAAAAAAACATTTTTTGGCCAATGGCCTGATTGCACATTTGCAGAGAATGAGCACAAAGTATAAGTCTTTTCATGAAAGCCATTAGACCCCTCAGGTGCTTTGCAAACAAGATTTCACAGTAAAAAGCTCAAACCAGCACAGCAGGCTTGACACTTAAAGCAGTTTTTGAAAGGGGGACTGTTTTTCTTCCCATAGCAGAGTCCTGTGTGGAAACCCACCCCAAAGTTTCATTGATAAATTTTGCTGCTTAGCTTGCTGAATTTAATTTGCCTCTTTTATTTCCTCTGAGGGTTTTCTCAGTCAAGATGAACAATTGAGACACTGTAGACAGGATCGGTTTGCTGAAATGTGAGCATTCAGTGCTCTTTCAGATGCTGTGAAACATTCTTCCTGACCCCTGGCTGCAGCTCCAGGAGGAGACAGGTATCTTAGAGATCTGTTATCACAGCTAGTGGTCTCAGGCAGATGTTTTAGATATTCTGGCATGGAACTGAAGTCATTAATGTTCACATTTTAGCCATGTCAGTCAAAAACATTTATGACAGAATATTATCCAGCAGAGGAAAACATTATACTGACTTTCTGGAGGAATGCTACTTCCCAGACAGACAAGTATATTTTACTCTGAAGCCTTACTTGACACATTTTACTTAACAGTGAAATGAGGTTAAATTTCCCAGTATTCTGCAGGATGAATTCCTTAACATCCTCATAATAATCCAGTGAGTTCCTGTGATATGTGAGAACCACAGGTATAGTGGTAAAGATCTGGATCTCTTCATCCAGACTGGTCTATGAATGGCCCATAATGGTTTGTTACAGGAAGATTGTAATGCCCTGTTCAATGCCAGATGGGATAGCTGGAAAAACTGTGTAGCACAATGTGACATGGGGTAGAAATGCTAGCTTCAGCTTTGGAAGCTGCAGAGCTATTCCCTCTGTCCAGCATCCCATGTTATTGAAAGGAATTTTTGTCTCTGTCCAGTGCTGCACTGTGTTGCAGACTTGTGCTGAAAGCACCATAAACCATCACTTGGAAGTAGAGCGGAGCATTCCTTTGCTGCACTACCATCATTATGATGTGGTAGATAACACAGGCCCGTAACAACAGGAAGAGGACTCAACCTGGAAAATTGAGAATGCTAACCAAAAGCCTGTTTAAGATTTGGGTTTATGATTCTGCTTCGTGAACACTAAGGGCTAATCCTTAAAATGTAGAGGTATCTTTATGAATATTTTCTTACTAGTAACCTCTCTGTGGACATTAGTTCTGTCTCTCAGAAACTATCACCATTAAGGACAGCTCTCCTTCTATGCTCTCCATCAGAGAAGACATTGAAAACTAAATGGGAGTAAGGTTATTCTTCAACTGTAAGAAATATGTTGCTGCCAGAGAGTTGAAAGGCAGCAGCAATAGAAACTTTTGCTGTTTTGCTGTGCAGTAATTACTTCTGCATCACAGATCTCAGACATCCAGACCAAGTTCCCTTTCCATTGATTGAAGTGCTGTACATGTCTGTAATAAGGATGGATCTTATTGAGGTTAATAACTTAAAAAAAAAAAAAAAAGAATATTCTTCCTACTTTCTTCTAAGAGTGGGGAGTTATAAGAAGGCAGGTCTTAAGAGTCAATCCTGAAAAACAGATTTGCACAAACCAATTCTGGATCACTATATAATTTATTTGTTAAAGGTCACACATGAAACTTCAGGCAGACTTAGTAAGGAAGCTCAGCTCTGTCAAAATTGGTATTTTGTCCCTCAAAGAGCATTGAAGCATTTTGGTTCCCTTTGTCACACTTCCTACCTTTTGTCTTCTAGGAAGAAAAATGGAGGTTTGCCTTACTGAAGGTCAGCTTTCTGAAGAAGGCAGTACTAGAAATGTCCATCAGAGGTCAGAAGATAATCCTTGATCCTCCTACAAAGAAGAAAGGCGATCCTTGTCTAATTCTGAATAAATTTCAAATTGGAAACACTCCTGAGGTAAATAAGATGTACCTTTGCTGAGAAGAGGAGATGAACTGAGGAAGAATCTACCTAAATGTGCTGCAATTTGGGTGTTTTTCCCCTTTTACTGCTCTAACAATGAAGGATTATAGTAAAGCTTCACCAAATAATGAAGACGTATGACATAAGGGAATGAAAACTGCTCAAATTGTCAACACATTTTGTTTTGCTGCTCAGTATAAATCTTTTCTTTGCAGATGCAGATGTTATTCATTATCTTGTAGATAAATTCAGAAATGTGGTTTACACTGATTTAGCATTGTACTTAATTGGTTTTAAATCTAATGCACTGCAATAAGCCTTAAGTGCTACTTTGCTGTGAAATTTAAAAGTGAGCAGTACTGTAATTTTGCTTTGGTAGGATTTCTCTGGAAGCAAATATGCTTCATTTCAACAGCCACTCACTGAGAATTAACCTAAAAAATATCCCAAAAATGGAGCTTTCTTAAATGACCTCAGTTTCTAAAATCTCATGTTTGAGGGCTGCATTATTTGTGGGGTTTAGGTCTGTGAGACAGACACTATAGCAAATTTGTAATCGTGGCATTTAGCTCCTAATAATGCAAAAAAGCATCAGACTATCAGCAAGTGACAGCTGGTGCGCCAGATCGACAGGTATCTCAGGAGCACAAAGGAAAGCAACACAAAATACTGCTGATGTTTTGAGGACCCAAACACTATACCCATATCTTCTGCTGCCTAGACCTGAACTATAAGCATAAGTCCTCAATAATATATAGTCTCCAATTGAGAGCAAAGATATTTCTTTGGGTTGGATTTTTGTGCTGTCACCCCTTCTGACTTCTACCCATAGAAAATCCATGCAGAGCTACAAGCTTGGAGAGGAGTGGCTTGAAAGCTGTCTGGAGGAGAGAGACCTAGGGATGCTGACCAACAGCTAGCCGAATACAGGCCAGCAGTGTGCCCAGGTGACCAAAAAGGCCAGTGGTATATTGGCCTGCATCAGGAATAGTGTAGCCAGCAGGAATAGGGAAGTGATCCTTCCCCTGTACTCAACACTGGTGAGGCCACAGCTGGAGAGCTATGTTCAGTTTTGGGCCCCTCACTACAAGAAGTGCATCGACATGCTTGAGTGTGCAGAGAAGGGCTACAAAGCTGGTGAAGGGTTTAGAAGACAAGTCTTTTAAGGAGCAACTGAGGGAGCTGGGATTGCTTAGTTCAGAGAAAAGGAGACTGAGGGGAGACCTCATTGCTCTCTGCAATAACCTAAAAGGTGTAATGAGGTGGGTGTTGATCTCTTCTTCATGGTAGCTGGTGATAGGACAAGGGGAAATGGCCTGAAGTTGCGTCAAGGGAAGTTTAGGTTGGATATTAAGAAAAATTTCTTTACTGAAGGGGTTGTCAGATATTTGAACAGGCTGCCCAGGGCGGTGGTTGAGTCACCATCACTGCAGGCATTTAAAAGAAGAGTGAATGTACTTGGCAACATGGTGTATTGTTGGACCTAGTAGGGCTGGAGAGATGGTTGGACTCGATGATCTTGAACCAAAACCATTCTATTCTATGATTATTAAATTCTCAACTGGATTTATTTTAACTACTATTTTTCACAGAATAACTGTCCTGAAGATGTGACATATAGCTACTAAAAATACTAACATGGCAACCCAACTACTACTCTGCATTTGTCTTCCTGAAATTCTCTTCTCCTTTTCTCCTTTCATTTTCATGTGTTTCACAGACCAAATGTTGTGGAGTTTGACATGTTGGCTTCCTACAGAAACCTCTCTGTATAATCTAACTCCTAAAGGAACCTCCAAAATTTTTCTTTTGTAAAAATGCTTTTAAATATAGTGACTCTTTTATTTTCAAATTGTTTTTCTTGGAATCTCAGTCTTCAAAAATCTTTAGCCAAATTCAGATAAAACCCATTGTTTTTATGTAATCATCCATATTCTTGTCTTTGTAAGATTTTTGGGATGTACTTATTATACTTTAAATATATATATATGATTGATCATAATGTCCCAAATAACTTTTGACTGGTAAACATCAAGTGTTTTATTTTTGTTATTCTCAAACTAAGGATTGTAACTTTTATAAGATTTATGTATGATTTTTTATTCCATTACTCTATATTTCTGTATAACTTATAAAACATTCTGAAGTAAAACCTGGAGCAAAAGATAATCTCAATTATCCATAATGGTAGAGAAAAAGACAGGCAAATTGCATCCTTTCTCTAAAGACATGAAGTTTTTACTCAGGGTTTAAGGTAAGAAAAACACAGAGATATTGAAGCTGTCTACAGTCCATGACACTAGAGCTTTGGCCAACCATGTCAATGCCAGTCTCACATACAGTCTCAAGAAGACCATTCACTGCGGTCCCTACAACAAGAAAGCTTGTAGTTTCTATAAAAAACATACTGGATGATGACAGTTCTATCTCACATAGTTAGTTAGATGTCTACCAGAAGTGCACCAACACTTTGGAGCTTGTTGCTGAAACTCATGCAGCTGTTTTGCTACAGTCAGTTATGAGCAGAAGATGCTTTATAATTCAAGGTGGATCAGGGAGTTCCCAGAGTGAATTGGCTTCTCAAGGCAGAGAACATTTTTCTTCTCTGTCTTTCCTGCGATTACCAGATAACAGTGTGACCTGTCACATTTAATTTCTAATTTGAATTATCCCATTTAATTTGTTAATTGATTTTTTGGGGCGCTGTTTTTGTTCTGGTTTGGGTTTTTTTAGGGAAATGTCATGATGCAGCACAGGAGACAGTACCTCGGACATCTTAGTATCCCTATTTGCATGCTATCTTATATAGGGAGTGCAGAACATCCTGTGACTTGCAGGAAAAGCTTATCTGTTAGTCTTCAGTAAGTCTTTTAGCTTCTTACAAAGCTGTAGGGAGAAAGAAAAAAAGGTCAAGTAAAGCCTCCCAGCAGCACAATATTTGCTTTAAGTGATGCCAGCTCTGCAATATGAACCAGCTTTTCTCAGCTTACTTTTTTCTCAGTAGCAAATAAAAATATCTGGATTGTCCCAGGCACAAGCTGTATACATCCCAATCTTTTCAAATCTGATCTTACTTGCCAGCTTGCTCATCTCCATTTTCTCCAGTCTGCATCACTGTATTATGCTGTTTATATTTGCTTCCCTTGCTTTCCAACATCATTCCTAGCCTCAGCTATCAAAAAACAGATAGGAGAAGTTGTATTCAGTAGCAGCACAATTCATCACAGTCACTTATTAGAAGCACTGATTATTCAAGAACGGGGAAGACACATAGTTTAAACATTTCAGTTCATGACTATGAGTTAATGAACAACACCTAATTAGGCATGATCAACTACTGACCTCTGTTAACATGCATGTTGAACACAGGCTATTGATCATCTGCGTTACAAAGAGGTATATGCTGATTCATGACAAATATTAATAATGAACCCTGTGATTGCTAAAAATTAATGTCTTTGGCTCATTATGCACCTTCTGTAAATGTTCATGATATCCCGCAAAAGAACTGCTTTGCAAAAGGCTAATTTTTTTCCTTCAGTGAAAATACCCACTGTGTTTGAATTTGATAAGGAATTTATATGTTACTTTGCAAAATAATCCTAAAAGGATGTTTACATTAGCAGTTTATTGTTGCAAGATTAAATACTTTAAGTAAAGGTACAAACCAAGGTGTGTACTACTGTCAGCCTTGGACTTTTTTCCTGACAACTTAAATGTGTATACAACATACCTCTCTGCCTTTCCTCTCTGCAATTTTTTCCATGTCATCTCTGAGTCAGCTGTGAAATAGCTAAGAGAAGAGACAATTTACCCTTGATCTACCCTCAGGACAATCTCAGAAAAATCTTATTCTTTAGCAAGGGCAACCTGATTTTCTTAGTCCCCAGAGAAAATACTGTGGGTAGTACCTCTTGGACAGCACACATTGGAGATGTTAATGTATTAAGAGTAATTAGGGTACTTCTGTTGTAGTTTTGCGTGGCTGGGTTCTGGAGAAGGAGGGGGGTCTGCAGGGGTGGCTACTGCAAGAAGCAGCAAGAAGCTTCCCCTAGGCCCTACAGAGCAAATACCAGCTGGGCTCAAGGCTGGAGCTGTCGTTGACCAAGGCTGAGAACATCAGCAACTCTGTGAATCACATTTAGGAGAAAAGAACCTGCAAGCAGCCCCTTTTTACCACCAGAGAAGGGAGTGAGAAGATGTAAGA
The DNA here is from genome assembly GCF_964237585.1 of Gallinula chloropus. Taxonomy (NCBI): domain Eukaryota; kingdom Metazoa; phylum Chordata; class Aves; order Gruiformes; family Rallidae; genus Gallinula; species Gallinula chloropus. The sequence continues at coordinate 7,813,123 of NC_140086.1, forward strand.
AACTGTGGAGACCTAAGGCCAGGGAAGGGGAGGAGGCGCCCAAAGTGCCCAAGAGAAAGGTTGCCCTGTAGCTCATGGAAAAGGCCCAGACCCCACCTGCAGCCTGTGGAGAGGCCCTACGCTGGAACAGGTAGAGACACAGAAGACATTGTGACCCGTGTTGGAGCAAGCCTCTTCCAGCACTTGCAGGCCACAGAGACAGAGAGATGAGAGAGAGAGAGAGAGATCCACACCAGAGCAGGTTTGCTGGGGACACACACGCACACTTGTGACCCTGTGGAGGACCAGGCTGGAGCAGCCTGAGAGACTAAGAGACATTCTATGCTTTTATGACTGAGCCCCATAGAAGTCACCCACACTGGGGTAGTTAGTGAAGAGATGAAACCCCATGGGAGAGGTCTTATGTTGGAGAAATTTGTGGAGGACTGTGTCCCGTGGGTGGGACCCCATGCTGGGGTGGGGGAAGGGTATGAAGAATGCCCCCCACCCTCAGATAAGAAGGAAAACAAATTGTAACTGACTGAAACCCCAGTTCCCTGCCCCTCCCCATGCCACAATGGGGGGTGGGGGCGGGAAGAAAGGAGCAAAATCATGACTAAAGTGAAGTCTGCTAAGAAGGGAGGAGCGGAGAGAGGTGCTTTAAGATCTGGTTTTATTTCTCATTGTCCTACTCTGGTTACACTCTGTGTGTGGTGTAGTTGATTCAATGATACATAGCAATACTGGCTAGATTGATCTTTAACACAAGGAGAATATAAAGTATTTGTATGTTTTGGATGTTAGTAGAGTATGGCTATAGCAATTTGAGCTGTTTTGTTAGAGCTGCCACAAAATTTAACCATAACTGGAACAGTCCTGAAGATAAAGAAAGTGAAGATAAGGAAGTAATACATAATGAGAACCAATTAAGAGACAGAGTAGATCTTGTTTTCAGCTAGAAGGGGTTCCTAACTAGTTTGTTCAGGAATGTGTTTTTGAGCACAGGAATGTATCTTGGAGACTATGGACAAAACTGCAAAGAGGACGCACCAAAGGAAAAGGTAAGAAGTTCACTGAGAGGAAGACATTCAGCCTTCATCCCTGAAGATGACTGGAAGACCCCCTGAGTGTCACTGAGCATGTTCTATGGGAGTACTTAATCTTATTGAATCATTTCCAGTTAGTTCCTGGAAATAATTTGCATAACCCTGGCGTTTCTTAGAAATACAAGGAATATGTATAGTTAATCTGTATAAATATGAGAAATTTTGCTATAAACACACACACATTAGGAGTAGTGATCCCCTGTGTGCCCAGCGCTGCAACAAAGAATACCTGCTTAATAGTCACCAAAGCTAGTGAGTTTTGATTCTGGCTTTTCAAGGCTTCTTAGTGTAATAAATTAGATAGTTTTCTTTATTGTGTGTTGAGTCTGTTTTGCCCATGACGTTAATGGCAGAATGATCTCTCCCTGTCCTTATCTCCACTCCTAGGCCTCTCAATATGTATTTTCTCCCCTGTCCAGCTGAAAAGGGGAGTGATAGAGTGACTTTGGTGGGCATCTGGCCTCCAGATCTCTGAAAGCTACAGTTCTTGTTTGTCACATCTTCAGCAGATGTTACTGCATTTATTATACAGCAATTATATTATACATTCTTAAATATTTTTAATGAAAACTGATATTTAAGTGTAAGGATATTTAACTTGTGTAAGGAGCTGAAATTTTCAGTGTGATATGGTGAAGTCTTTTGGTCTTCATAATGTGAAGGTATATATGATTTTCTGGCTTATATTAAGCCACTGTTCAATGCTTCCTTGATATCAAGATTGTGTTTGATTATTTGCCCCCTTTTCTTTGTTTTCTCTGTAGTACCAGTGCAACACTAAACGTGACATAGAAGCCTAGTCAGACTATATTACTATAGGGCATGCTTAGGGAAAAATATACTTTAAGTGTATTGTGAATTTGCATATATTGTAGACCTCTCCCTCAGCACAAATGGATCACTCTAAAATGAGTCTAAAATGGACTCCTGTGGAAAGCCAGTGTATGTGTATCTTCAGAAAATACACCCTCAAGCTCATAAAAATGGTTTAAAAATGTCTTGAACATAATCCAAATTTTGGAGATCCATTACTGCAAACAAAGAACAAATTATCAACCAAATACTCCAGATCTCTTAATGATTATGCATCAAATATATAGAAGTCCACGAAATAGGTGTCAAGATGTCCTTTTATTCCAAGGACAACTCAGACCAAGGCTGAAATTTCAGCTTTCCTTATGCCAATATGGATTTTGCTATTAACTTCAGTGGAATCAGGATATAAAGCTTGGACTTCAGGTTAAGGTTTCCCTGAGCTGATAGTAGCTCTGAAATGCTGTGGTCTGCATTTGTTTTACTTCAGACCCATTAGGACCATCGGTGACAAATGTGCTGATTCCTCAATAAAGTGTGTTTAAAGAAAAGTGTATTGTTGAACTGATAATTTACAGCAGTTGAAGGTTTTGGGAACAGGACACTTTGTAGCCAAGCTTTACAACTTCATGATGTATACTCTTTTGTGGAGGTGACCTAATCTTATTCAGACTTTTAGATCTTGCAATGATTTGAAATGCACGTATATACATTTAATGGAGTATCTTGATACTCATTCCAGCCACAGTAACTCGTGGTAATAAGCAAAATACCTATTGTTATTTCTTGATACAGAGTGGAAACAGCTTACTAGCATTTTCTTAGAAAATGACTAAAATGTGTTAAGCTGGTTAATCACATTGGCACTTTTATATGTTCCCTTCATTTGTTTTTACAGTATAACAATTAGCACCTTCACTGTTACTCTTAAAAAATAGTATCTTAGCAAGATGTCTACACCTTTCTGCCAACAGGCACTTTGAAGATGGCACAGGTACAGTCTGATAGATGTAAAGAAGATATTTGTGGAAGTCAACTCCAAGAAATATAATTTTTAAAAACATTGGTAAAAAATAAGATAATAATATGCATAACTAAACCAGAATGGTTATATTTTCTAACAGAAGGTACCACAGGGCAAATAGTCATTCCAATTTCAGATTTGGGTGGGGAAGAGTGAAAGGAATGCTGGTTTTAAAGTCAGACAGGTTTTAGTGGGTAAAAAGAATGAAAATACTTGGAGAATCTACCTGAGTTTCAACTGCAGTTTTCTTCTCTTAAAGACTTTAATCAATCTGGGGCATTTATTCAACAGAAATTTGGTGCAAAATTTGTCTCTCTCATCTTTGCATCAGTCTATAAGTGCTTCTGGGGCTAAGCCAAACACCTTGCTATTAGCAAACTGATAGTTTTACTCATGAGTTTCCAGAATTGATTGGTACCTCAAAGTTGCTTCTGATGCAGACCTGGTCAGCAGGGAGAACAAAACATGAGGATACACAAAGCATAATTTATTGTCTGGTTATCCTTGCCAGAAAACAGAACAGAAAGACATTTTGAACTTTCCTTAAGATATGAAAAGTAAAAAACTCTCATGATGAGATCACTGCTGTGTTCTAGTCAGCCTTCTTTTTGTTTCTTTTCCTATCTCTTTTGGATCATATCGTGGAAGTGCAAGAAATTCCTTCAAATGTTCAATAGCCATTTGTGATTTTAAACTGCTATATAGTCAGCTGGGAACAAAAGTCATACTCCTAGACTACAGTAACACCAAAATAATCAACTGGCATTAGAGTGCAACTATCAGAGCATATTACCTTAGTTTTTGAGCAGTCACTATACAATTAATGAACTTACACCGAGAGTAAATTACAACTCAGTTTAATGACATATGGCCCATAGTGTCTTGGAAAAGTTAATCAACATAATGTCACATAATAGAAAATTTATGAGGTCTGTGCAATTAGAGACAAGTACCTTCAACTATTTTTAACATCAGACACAGCTTTTACCAACCCCACAAATCCGGGCTGCCTATTCCGAAAGTTCTTTGTTAAAAAAAAAAAAAGTATGAAAATTTTGGTTTCTAGTAACATGCACCTGGGTTAGGCATTAACCCCCATTTCTTATAATGTGCCAAATTTTTCATAATTTTTGCTTTCAAGGTGTATATTAGAATAATAGAATGGTTTGGGTTGGAAAGGACCTTAAAGACCATGTAGTTCCAGCCCCCATGCTATGGGCAGGGACACCCTCCCTTAGACTAGGTTGCCCAAAGCCCCATCCAACCTTACTTTGAACACTTTCAGGGAGGGGGTATCCACAACTTCTCTGGGCAATGTCTTCCAGTACTTCACCATCCTCTAAGTGAATACTCTTTTTCCCAATATCTAATCTAAATCTACCCTATTTTAATTTAAACCCATTATCCCTTGTCATATCACTACACTCCCTGATAACTAAAATGGCTAACGACACTCACACTAATTTGTACCATAAATGCCAATGATCCATCACAGAGCAATCTTTGCATAACACTTCTTAGAGAAAATCTTAAGCTATTAAAAATCCTTGAATTGCATACACTTACTTCCTTAAAATATATCATGTATAAATTAATGTGCTTTATTTAGTGGAGAGGAAAGTTGCAGTTTATTACTTAAAATGCAACCCTTGTTAGAGAGAGGCTCTAGAAAGTATGTGGAAGAGGTGCTGTTGTCAGTTTTACTAATCAGAAGCTTAATAGTGTTGTCTGAAAAACAGATATTTGAGAAAATGAGCACTATAATTATATATGTGGTCACATTTTATATATGTGTGTATATATATGCACATAATTCATGCTCATATAGTGACTCTCTGTCTCCCTCTGGTAACTGCACCACAAACTTTCTAATGAATACACTAAATATCTTTGCTATAGTCCAAATGCTGTAACTTCTAAATATAAATGTGTCCCATTTCCATACCCGGTGCCTACCTGCTTTTGAGCTTCTACAACTGCAGCACTCCACTCTTACCCTCACATCTCAGATACTCTGGCTACCTTGTGTTCACATCTCTCTGACATCTCCAATTTGCAAGCTGGATGTTTGCTACTCATACACAATAAAACTCCTGTCCACTTGTATAGGAATTCCTACAGAAACAGGACATAAACATGACACCTCTCTACCTTCTTCAGGGTAGTGCAAATACAAGTGCACTGTGCAGTAAGAGCTTTTCTTTTTATCTTCTGAAAGAGATCAATCTTTAATCAAGCTACAATTCACAGAGGTGCATACTGAAGCCTCCACTCAAACTCTGTTCAGGAAGTGTCCTGTATCTATCCTTTACTCATACTTTACCAAGTTACCGTTGAAGTCCAGTAAAAGGGTTCCATTAATCTTGTGTTTGATCGATGTGTTTTGTCTTTCACTAGGAAACTGCAAAGAAAAAAGGGAATGAATACTTGCAAGGGAAGGGATAGCTTCTGTAAGGAACAAGACATCAGAGATTGTTAGATTGAACAGCATTTAGGAACCAAGCTTCGTACAGTCAGTTTTCTTTACTCACAAACTAACAAGCAGTTGTATGCCTGTGTAGAAAATAGATGCCTAGACATACTCAAGAGTCAGTGAAATTCAAGTGATATTTGAAGGAAATGGGACTGATAATTAAAAATAAATCATGACCTATTCCCTCAGAACACCACACTCATGTACATATACCTCCTTTTTTGATCACGGGCTTTGTGTTTTAGGCTCTTGCTGGTTGACCAAAGAGTATTCTCTTTCATATCTGAAATGTGATGCATAAATTGCTAAGATGGTGTTCATTTGAGTGACTAAATGTGGACATCCACAATTATGGTGATGATCTGGACAAGGGGATTGAGTGCACCCTCAGTAAGTTTGCAGACAACATGAAATTTTGTGGGAGTGTCGATCTGCTGGAAGGTATGCTGGGACCTGCACAGGCTGGATCAATGAGCAGAGACCAGTTTTATGCGGTTCAACAAGGCCAAGTGCCAGGTCCTACACTTTAGTCACAATAACCCCAGGCAACGTTACAGGCTTGGGGCAGAGTGTCTGGAGAGCTCCCTGGAGGAAAAGGACTTGGAGGTGTTAGTTGACAGCCAGCTGAACATGAGCCAGCACTGTGCCCAGGTGGCCAAGAAGGCCAACAGCATCCTGGCCTGTATCAGGAATAGTGTAACCAGCAGGAGTAGGGAAGTGATAGTTCCATTATACTCAGCTCTGATGAGGCTGCATCTCGAGTACTGTTTTCAGTTTTTGGCCCCTCCCTGCAGGAAGGGTGTTGAGATGCTGGAGCACATCCATAGGAAGGCATCAAAGCTGGTGAAGTGTTAGGAGCAGAAGTCCTGTGAGGAATGGCTGAGGGATCTGGGACTTTTTAGTCTTGAGAAAAGGAGGCTGAGGGGAGACCTTATTGCTCTCTACAACTACCTGCAAGGCGTTTGCAGAGATGTCAGGGTTGGTCTCTTCTCTCAGGTGACAAGTGCTAAGACAAGAGGTAATGGCTTGAAATTGCACCAGAGGAGATTTAGGTTAGATATCAAGAAGAATTTCTTTCCTGAAAGGATTGTCAGGCATTGAATAGGCTGCTCAGGTTGTTGGTGGAGTCACCATTTAAAAAGCATGTAGATGAAGTGCTTAAGGATGTGATCTAGAGGTGGACTAGTCAGGGTTAGGCTATGGTTGGACTCAATGATCTAAAGGCTCTCTCCCAACCCAGATGTTTCTATGATTCTATGATTCTAGTTGTCTGCAAGTCCATCTTGACTTCCTCTGTACTCAGAGGAGAGATGATCAATAAAGACAATGTTGTTTTTGGCATAAATCATCCTATCTTAAAGTAAATAATAATATTTGGTCAGAGGAATCACACACCTAACTTGATTAGGATCGCCCAGATATAGACATGGATGTTCAAAATGTCCCTCCTTGTCTTCAGCTGCCTCTCCAAACACCTGTATCATGTGTGCCAATAAAAACATTTCAGGCACCCTAAGAAATGCCAAAGTGACAGCAGGTATGACATTTGCCAGCCGTGTCACTGATATTCCAAGTAATGCATGGCACTTGTGCCTTTTGGCAACTGAATCAAGCCCTAAAATGTAACTTATTTCACCTGACTTTAAGCATGTACAAGCAGGTGTCGAAATCCCAACTACTTGTCTAGAGACTTGGAGTCAGTAGAGCGCCTGGATTTCCCTGACACCCTTTGATAGTGGCCAGGAAAGAATGTTCACGCAAGTAAGAAACAGGAACTGACCTGCAGAGGAAATCAGTGGTATAGTTTGTGCTATTTCACAAATGTAGTATCAAATCAAAATGAACAATTAGAATTTTTGCTTGAAACTAATTTAAGGCGTGCAAATGTTAGGTGACTATTGCTGAAGTAGAAGCTTATGATAATTTATATTGAACTGAGTAGCACTTGGGATATACTTATCTCACTCTTCACATAAGGTTACAATAAATGTCTGATTTTTTAGACAATTGAAGTTTTAAGGACATCTTGTGCCACAAATCACAAAAGATTGGTTTATAATGCAGTTAAAATCTATGTAAACATTACAAAAGTAGTTTGTGTTCTGCTAGATAAAAATTATGTATAACTACTTAAGGTTCTGTTGGGCCTTTGGCAGCAGTATAAACTTGTACGTTCTGTGCCCAAGTTCCTTATTTATAGAATGGAGATAAAACTTCATCCATTTACTAAACTAGCAATTTTATGTGGACAAGCAGTAGTAATAACTGAAATCCTAGACAAGATTCTAGACTGTTCCAGATATTTGAGATAGTTGACTTTGTTTAATCTGACAATAAATTAATGTAACAAATCAATATATATCACATAGGGGATAAACTTTACTGGGCAAGCTTCCTGTTATAAACAAGGTAGATTCCTGTAATTTGTTTCTCTAGCCATCATATAGTTCCCCCTTTGCTTGTGTTCATCCTCATATTGTGTTTTCACATCCCAAATTGCAGTATTACTAACACCTAGTTAACTATATTTAAATGTCCTTGTCATGGAGAAATACAAGTGAAGTTGATTTCTGCCAGCTTTTTTTCCTTGAAAAATTCTCCATCTGTGATGTCTGTTTTGTGTGTCTCAGTATAATTCAAGCCTTTGTTTTACAATGTGCCACATCTTTGTTTACAGTATTCCACCCATAGTGATCAAGAGTTTGGCTCAATTTATGTGTTTTTGCATTTATATGTGAGGAGTGAGGGAGAAAAAAAAATAGTAAGAAAGATGAGAAAGAGAGAGACAATGCAGTCTGTGACCTCATTATTTAAACAAAACAGTTTACTTACACAGAATGATGTGCCTTTTTTCTCATTTGGTATCAAATAAATTACTGTTTTCCTAGTTTCCTATTATACGTTTCCTAGTTTTCCTAGTTTTCTAGTTTTCCTAGTTTCCACTTTATGTATGGAAACAAGTAGTCTTTTACATTTATTCATTTGAACAGCAGAAATACAATACAAACACTCAATCTTTACAATTTATAGAATTACCAATTTTCATAAAACATAATTTAGTAAATTCACGCCACCTGTATTTGGCTCTAGTGCTATGGTTTTATTATCATACTTTCAGCATATTCCTGCATTTGTTTGAAGGGTTAATCCATAGATTTGGAACATAGTTTTTTCTCTGTTGCAGAAATAAATATTTATACCCCCATGTATATTTACTTCTATCAGAAGCAGGTGACTTAACAAAAATGGAGATGTGACCACAGATTCTGTATCCTTTTAGCCAGAACCTCCTCTAAAGGGCTAGGCAGATTTTAAAAAGCTGAGTCCTGCTTAGTTTTCCCACTGTAATATAGTTTGGGAAAAGCCACAGACATCTCAAGTGATCTTTGTCAACCTGTGTCATTGGCTCAGTTTGGTGCCAGTAGGATAGGAGCACAGAGTCATCATTACTTAGGGCATCACAGTGAGGTGACTGGAGCCAAGCACTTCTCTGCTGCTCTCATTTTGTTTACTGGAACTTAGAATAAAGGGGATGGTGTATTGCAGATGGGTATGCTAGCATTCACAGTGTGCATATTTGATTTTTTTTTCCAAATGACAGGTAAGATGTGCTCTAGCTGTAAAGAAAAAATCCATAGAAGAGTTAACTGCCAAATGTATAGAGAAATCACTTTCTCTTTTTGCAACGCACACAGACAAAACTGCACTGAAAGAATTGTAGAGGACAGGAATGGTAGGACTTGATGATCTTAAAGGTCTTTTCCAACTTAGTAATTCTGTCATTCTGTGATTCTGTGAATTAAATATTTGATGGTTCAGGTTTAATCATTTTCCACTCTTCATTGTTTTGCTTTGTGAAGCTCTTTGGGGAGTATACCATCCCTCTTGCACAAAATTAGCAATTGCCAGACTTAGCCATTTCTTAGTAATTACAGATCAGTTTGTAAGTTCCTTGGGGCAGGGATCAAGCACTGTGGCCTCGTCTGGGAAAATGCACAGGAAACACTTTGCTACAGAGATAAATAATAAATACAACTAGTCATAAATAATAAATACTAGTAAATGTCAATTCTGGGGGCAGCTATTTGTCTTTTGTAAAACCACATAACTTCTGACAACTATAGGAGGGTGACATCGGTTTGCACAACAGAAACAAGTTTATCCCCAAAGTAGCCTGTTTTGCCTAGTGAACCTACTCTACTCATCACATAACAGTGCATTTGAAAGTTCAAGTAGAGTGAACTAATTAGTTTCCTTGCTAGGGGTATTCAAGACATGCATAGACATATGTCAATCTACATAATTTGGTCCAACTGCCATCCTTTTCCCCCCAGTTTCAATATTGCAGAAATACACTCTTGGATGCCTTGGGTGGGATACACCCATGTGTGAAAAACAACTACAGATTTCTGCTACGTGATGAGGAGGTCACTGGAAAACTCTGAAGGCTTCTGAAGAACTCAAAGCCCAAGTTGTTCTGCATCTGAAGATGTTAAAGGCTGTGCTGCTCAGATGTCAAACACTGCACAAAAGTGCAGTAGTTATTAACCCTCCAAACATCGTCATGTTGTCCTTTGTCTTTTTTGCAGGGTCACTAACTGGAAGAGAATACAAAGACATGAAAGGGTTTAAGAGCTCACTTCCTCTATAGCTTACCTAGCAGCAGAAGACTATTATTGATCTAGGATATAACAAGAAGAAAGTCTTAAACTCACTTTAAGCAAACAAAAAGAGTACCCTGCACTCTTCAAAGATTGATTTAAACCATTTTTTAAATTAAAGAAAGTTTCATATGGACTGACACATATATTTCAGATTTCAAACCCAGGCAATTTGAAACAGACATGGTATTAAGCCCAGAAAATGGAGTTTATAACAGATTTGCTGACATGCAGCCTGTCTTTGAGTGGTTTGAGGGACTCTGCCGTAGTAAAGGTAGGATGTCTGTCATTTTAGACACTGTTTCCAGATTTCTTTCATCTGGGATTTAGTTCAGGTGGCCTACCTACATTTCCCAAACCATTTTAAAGATTACTAATGCAAAAAAACCCCAACCTGTGAGCGAGATTCTCAACTGCTATGAATCAAACCTATCATGCAATAAAGTGTTTTAATGGCACTGTGCTAGTTTACATTAGGCAACGATCTATCATTAAATTAGTGGTGGAAGTTTTTATTTGACATGATCTGATCTCTTCATGACAGTTAGGTTGGGCAACCTGATTGGAAACCTAGGTGTGGTCAAGTGACCTTTTCACTGCTGATTTGTATGGGGCCTTGGTAGTCAATTATCTATCTGTAAAATAAAATTCACATGATGAATCTCCATTTATGTGTCCTATTCTGTGCAAAATCTGAAAATAGTCTGAGATGAGCAACAAGAATAATCAGAGTCCTTGAGAATATAATCTCTGAGGAAAGATTGAGGGAATCATGACTGATTAGTTTAGAAGAACAAAGACTGACAGGAGACATAAACACACCTGGAATATAAGAAATAACATAAAGGACATAACTCTCATCCAGCTGCTTTGGTTAGGAGGACAAATATTAGATATTAGAAAACTAGTGAAGGGAGTAGATGGTTAAACACTGGGATGCTCTTGTGCGGTCATCATTGCTAGAGATTTTTAAGAGTAAATTGGACAGAAATGGGTCAGGAAGGACAGGAAAGTATGTGAGCTTGTCCTTCTTTATGTGTGCATTTGATTTTTGTTTTTCATTCTCTGCCGCAAACTCCTTCTCTTTTTCAGTATTTCCTGGAGGTTTTTTAATCTTTTTCCCTTTCCAAATCTTGTACTACAGATCCCAGATTTTCAGGGACACATGGAAACTAAAAACCAGAAAGAACAAATGCAGTGTTTTAAACCAACTGATCTACCTTTCCTGAAGTGCCAGCATCTGAAACTTTTTCCTGAAGAAGTGCTTCTTGTCTGCTCTACTGACTGTGTAAAGAGACACAATATATTTTGTTTCCTCATTGACCTGACCTGCACTGTATACTAGAATAGTATATGGGCTGTGACCCAACCCATTACAGTACTCACTGAGAAACTCTGTTCCTCTCAGTCTAATTTGCCTTAACGCAACTATTCGGTTTGTGCAGTGGTTATTTACTCTCTGTATCAATTATAATACAGTATATGACACTCACAGTGTATGCATCACCTACCCCCTCCCTGCCATTAAGGAAGAAGGGGAGGAAGAGGACAACATCTGGAATAAAAATAAACTTTCAGATAAAAAAAGAGGTACTTTTGACATACAGACACAAGTACTAGAACAAAAAACCTAACTTATTTAAAGTAAATCAGGTACTGATGTTTTCTTCCAAATAGTCTCACCTTAAAAAAAAAAAAATGGTTTTTAGAGTTCTTTATAATTTAAAATGAATACACAGATATTTTTAAATTTACAAAAAAAGAAAAAAAAGACTGTCAACATAAACTTTGGGTTGAAAAAATGTATTTAAATAGAAGAACAGAAATTCAAAGCTCATGGTCTGTTGAGACTGGCAAAACCTTGCAGAGGGATCTGAACAGAACAAATAGCTGTGCAATCACCAACAGCATGAAGTTTAACAAGGACAAGTGCCAGATTCTGCACCTGGAAAATGGCAACCCTGGCTACACACACAGACTGGGATGAGATGCTGGAGGCCAGCCATGCTGAGATGGATTTGGGGATCTTGGTCTACAGCAAGTTAAACATGAGCCAGCAGTGTGCCCATGCAGCCAGGAGGGACAACTGTATCCTGGGGTGCATCAAGCACGGCATTGCCAGCCGGTCCAGGGAGGGGATTGTCCCCCTCTACACTGCACTGGTGCGGCCTCACCTTGAGCACTGGGTGCAGTTTTGGGTGCCACAGTACAAGAGGGACACAAAACTATTGGAGAGTGTCCAGAGGAGGGCAACAAGGATGGTGAAGGGTCTGGAGGGGAAGTCTTACAAGGAAAGGCTTGAGTTCCTAGGATTGTTAAGCCTGGAGAAAAGGAGACGGATGGGAGATGACATCGTGGTCTATGGCATCCTGATAAGGGGGAGCGCAGGAGCAGGGGCGACCTCCTCCCTTTGGTGACCAGGGATAGAACCCGAGGGAATGGTACAAAGGGGAGGTTTAGGTTGGCTATTAGGAAAAGATTCTGCACTGAGAGTCTAGTCAGGCACTGGCACAGGCTTCCCAGGAAAGTGGTCACAGCATCGAGCTTGACTGAGTTCAAGAGGTGTCTGGACAATGCCCTCAGTCCCATGCTCTGACATGGCTGGTCCTGTGTGGAGCCAGGATTTGGACTCGATGATCCTTCTGGGTCCCTTCCAGCTCAGTATATTCTATGTTTCTATGATTCTATGGTGTAATGGTATCAATTATTTACTGTGCAATCCAGAAATAATAAATATTTCAAATCACATAAAAACCACCATGACAAGTAGAAGAAAAAAAGATCATTTTTCTTCCTTTTACATTGACACGTCAGACTAATCAATAAAAGGTCATTGTATCATATGTGCTTTTTTACTGGTGAAAATATATGCATGTGTATATATATTTCTAATTAGTGAAAAAATACATAATCTTGATTGTGTTGACTCAAAAAGTGAGATTGAGGAATTAGAGTTTTGACCATGTCTTACAGAACCCTTGTCCGACTAGCAACATCAGGTAGACAGCCAATTGTGAGACTACATGACATCATGAGTGGTTCCCATTCATGGTACACTGCTTTCTAAGGGTTGCCTGTAAGTCCTACCATATCTCCACACTCATGGAAATACTCTCCCTGATCTCCTTTCAGCACAAGGAAAATGCCATTTTTCAAAATCGCAGAGGGACATTTATGACCCTTGCAAAGCAACTCACCAGCCTTATACAGCATCATACTGTAGAGGGGTAATACCATTCAAGTTCTACTAAATTTTTTTCAGCATAGATATTCTGAGAGGAATCATTTAATTACATTTTAATGCAAAGCAATGTATCTTTAGTGAATCTGATGTTGTGGAATATTTAGTGTTTATATGGTGAGGATACAAGAATGAGAAAGATACATCAGTTGGAAACCTGGACTTAAATGCAAACCTAGGAAAATTCTTAGAAGCTGGGCTAAAAATATTTTGGAAAGCTGACAGGAATGTGTGTTACTTTTGGAAAACTGGGAATAAGAAACAGGACAAATAGTTTTCTTCTAGCTATGTTGAAGAGAAGGACACATACCCCATCTTTTGGGTGAGGGTTTTTTTCAAAGGAAAATTAGTCTCCTTAATTTGAATTCTAAACTCTTTCTTTAGTCTCTTGTGACCATGAATTTCATAGGCTAGTTAGACATTTCCTTTAATCAGCTCTGAATTTGTTCTTGTTGTCTACTCTCACAGATCCACCGTGCCCTCTAAAACAACAGCTGCAGATACTATTGACCTGAATGCAGTATTTATGCACAGCTCCTGGCAATGAGCCATTTAGCACATGATTTCTCACAATCCCCATGTGGCAGGTTTTCACATTACAGCTGATGTCATAGTCCCAAATACAAGAGTTGCACCCTTGAGTATCTGCTCTACATGGACATTAAGATGGAAGATAATTTTAAGTATGCTTTGTTAATTTTTTAAGTGGAATTATCACTTGCAAAGCAACTTTGGTACAGAGTTTTTTTATTCACTTAAGAGCAGAATTCGGGCCTTGACAAAAGTTTGTCATTCATACTTCAGAAAACATGACTTATTCTTAAGCCACAGAACAAACAAATGTACTGCAAAACATCCAATCAGCACAAGAATAACAGAAATCTGCATCAGAGAAAAGTAGTGTGACAAAGAAGGCCTCTCACTTCACCATCTCTTTGCAAATGTAGAACAAGCCTCAGTAAGAGGAAAACTTGACATAATGTAAGAGTCTAGACGAGCTACCAGATAAATACTGTGCTAAAAGTAGCATCACCTCTTCCTGAAGTGCATCAAAAGCCTCCATGAGACATAAACAATAATAAACATGACTATTAAAGTGAGAAAGGGGAAATAGGGAGCAGTGAATCTGAGGTAGCACAATGAGGCTATACACCTCCAGCCCAGATGCATGTCAGACTACAAAGATGAAAAAGCAGGTACCAGATGAAAAGGCATATAATGAAGTTATTGATTGTAGTTTGTCAGGCAAGCCACAAGCCTCATAAAGGTGGGAAGCTAAAAGCATCCCACACCAAAGTAACCTGTTACATTACGGAGGAGGTGAATATCGAACCTGCTTAATAAATGTAGTACACAAAGCCAGCAGCCTGCAAGAGGCATCATTAGGTGTCCTTAGAAGGAATGGTGGGCCTACAGAGCATCAAAAATAGATTGGTCAACAGGTAATTTATTAGAATTATTGTTACCATGAAATCTCTGTAGACTGCTCTAGGAAAACCCAAACTACAGTATGCAGTAATTCTCATTATACTTTCATAAATGAGTTTGCCAGTGCTCTTGCCTCTCCTATATTATTCTTTCTCTTCTGTATCTATAAGGTGTGTTAATTCACTACTATTACCATACCACACAGCTACAACTTTATTCCTATATTTTCAAAAAATATTGCTGATAATGAAACACATTTCAGTTTAGAATGGGAAAACTGTGACTTACACTGAAGTTTTCATAGAAAAGACAGAAAGATGTTTCTAATATTTGCATTTTTGCTTATTTATTAAAAATTTTTTTAAAGTTTTCAGAACATCAGTAAAAATTCACTCTGAGCACTTTTGACAGGGACTAGATTTAGAAATGGACTTAAACATCCAGATTGCATAATCACATCTATATTTAAGTCTGTGCTACTCCACTGGTCAAGACTGTCTCAAAAAACAATAAAAAACAAACAACCATCACCACCAATAACAAGCAGTCCAGAAAACAATTAATTCTATGCTAACTGCTTTAATTTGGAACAAAGTGCCTTTAGGAAGAAGCTTAGACAGCTAGCTGAACAACTAAGTATACATGTCATCTCCAGATTGTAGTTCTGAAAAGCAGGTTGGGCATTTAGTTTAAAACAGTGACAACCAAAATAAGATCTGAACAAGATCCATCTTGGTTTGTGAAATGCCTTTAACATGTCATTTTTCATATTGATCCTTATGAGCAAATGAGAAGGGAATTTGTGCTTTTGCCTATATATGAATGGCATTATGGTAACACAGAATCCAATCCTGCCACCAATGTCAACGGCATTAAAATCTCAGTGTAAGGTGTAACATTTCTAGACTCTTACTAAGTTTTCTGCTGTGTAATTTATAGATACACATACATATACATATATCACACAACTACATTGCAGCATAAAAAGACACAGAAGAAGATTGTTTCTTGCTATGACTGGAAAAGTAACACTGCTCAATTAATAAGTTCTACCAATTCCTTGTCAAATATACAGCCAAGATTGCAAGTGAATGGCTCCATCTCTGTAAACCTATTCAAAGAAAAATCTGGATTTACTAAGCAATCAGGCACTTTCTGGTAGTGTTCAACAGGAAACAACAGCTGGCTAATTTAAAGTCAATGATAAAGCTACAAGATTTAGTACAAATCAACTAATGTGGAGACTTCTATTACATAAAGCCCTGAAGCAGCAAAACCTTCTTTCTGTATTTCATTTGTAATCCTATCTAAAAAAGCTGCTAGTTTCACAAATAGGACACAGGTGTTTGAGGAAACCAACTCCAGCAACTGAAGTCTCAGTTTCCTTTAATACTACTGAAGTCTACTTAAAAAATATGTATGCCGCCTAGAAAGCTCTCTGTAACACTTCAAATCTACCAGTGGCATGAAGAATCCTGCATAGGTATTCCCACATGCATGGACCTTGTGTTTCCTGTTGTTGAACATTATAAAACTCTCATTAGCCCATTTCTTTAGCCTGTCAAAGTCCCTCTGAATATATGCATAAAGTGCATCATCTACTCCTGCTAACTTTATATTGTCTGCAAATGTTCTGAAGGTGCATTCTATCCCATCATCTAAGTCATTAATTAAGAGGTTAAATGGTATTGTCTCCAGTATCAGCATAGTGTCCTTGCTGACTACTCCCAATCACCTTCATATGTTTTGAAATGTTTTCCAGAATTGCTCACTCCATTGCCTTTCCAGGGACTGAAGTGAGGCAGAGCAGCCTTCAATTCCTTGGATCCTTCTTTTTTGCCCTTTTTGATGATAGAATTGACATTTGCTTTCTTTCATAAATCTTTCCCACCTGACTCAGCCATTCAAATACGGTCAACAGTAGCATCTCAACAACATCAATAAGCTGCCTCAGAATCTATAGGTATGTTCCTATACATAAGAAGGACTGTTTTATGTCTAGTTTGTATAAATGTTCCCCGACCTCATTCTTGTCCACCAAGGGTAGGTTTTCATTAGTCCAGACTTTCCTTTTGCTCTCAGTTCCCTGGGATTCCTGAACATATGTCTTACTAGTAAAGGATGGGGCATGGAATTCCTTGGCCTTTTCCATATCCTTTGTCATCAGGTATCCTGCCCTGTTAACATCAGGTACACATTTTCCCTAGTCTTTTTGGTGCTGGTATACCTGTAGAAATCTTTCTTGTTACCCTCCACATTTCTCACTGAATTCAAATCCACCTGGGCTCTGGTTTTACTAACGCTACCCTTACACAATTGGGCAATGCCTCTTACTTTCCTCCTGAATGACCTATGTCTACTTCCACCTCTTGAATGGTTCTGTTTATGTTAGATATTTTTCAGGATCTCCTTCATCCACATCGGAGTACTGCTGCCTTTCATTGCCTTCCCGTAAATCATGATGAGCTTGAAGGAAATGATTCTTAAAAATCAATGAACCCTCTTGAATACTGCTTTTATCCATGACTGTCTCCCACAGGATTTTTCCAAAAAGATCCGAATAGACCTCCTGCATAGTGGAAAAATAGAAAGCTATGGAATTGCCTAGTATTTTCTTTTTTCCCAAGAGAGAAAGACTGAAAAATATTGCAGTTAGATTTTATAAATTAGGTATTGCATGTTGCCTTGTTTATCTGTCTTGTTGGTGGTTTGTTTTCACCATTTAATACAAATATTGTTTCTTAAACTAATTAATCTTTGAGACTGGGGAAAACTAGGTCACTGAGCAGAAGAAATCTTATTTTAGTTTTCTCATGTTTCTGCATTAAGTCTCTAATGAGTGTGTTAATAATGATTTCTTCACATTAGAACCCAGTTCTTGTTGCCAGTCAAGTTCTGGCAGAAGAGTTGCATTATTATTATTTTTTTAATTATGCATTTTAAGTATGATAATTGTCTTTCTGAAAGAAAACAACAACAATAACAACAATAAAAATAGGCATCCAAATACCCTAAGGTGTAATGTTTGGGCACATGGTTAGCATGAGACACATATAATTGTTTATGAACTGTGAGAATATTCCCTTTTCCTAGATCATGATGCCACAGCAGGTAGCCTCTTACGGGGTAAGTAGGTAAGGATAATCCAACATATTATTCATAGGGATGTCTCAAGGCCAAGGACCTGAAAAAACTGCAATGACTGCAAGAGCAATGATAGTATCCCATCAGTGAATGTGTCATTTCTCAGCTGAAAAGAGATATTTGTTTAAAAACAGTGTTGTGTTGAACCTGAAGGGAAACTAAGTAAGATTAATGTCTGTAGTAATTCATCTCTTCAGATACTAGGAAAGTAAAAGAAGTGTATGGCGGGGAGAGGGGGTGGAAGGAAGTGTTGGTTTCCCAGTCATTAAAAAGGAATGCTGGTACTGTCTAATCACATAACTTATGAAAAGGGTTTGTTTTTAAATACTAAGAGTGAAATAACATCATTAACTGTGTCCCTGATTTAGCAAAGCTTTTGAGTATGTCCTTAACTTTAAGTATGTACTTATATCCCATTGACTATGTAGGGACTGTCGAATAGTGAGATTTGATTCCATGATTAAGGTAATTTGTTGATTCCTGACCTATAAGAATGCTGTGATATGAGGGTTTAAGTGGGCAAATTAAGTGAAATTTTAAAGTAGTACACATATTTTTCCAGATATCCAAAGATTTCTTCTAGATACCTAACCTTAGGTAAATGGTGGTAAAAGATTTTGAAAAATATAGAAGTCAAGAAGCTATTTTGACTGCACCATGAATAGAGTATGTAATGGAAGAGTAAGAAAATACCTGTTATGCTATTTCCATGGTCCACAAATTCATCTCTCCCTTAATAGACCTATGCAAAGAAATAAAAGAAATCTTTTGGCCTTAGCAGCTTCAGAACCATTTGTTTTTATAAAATGCAAGGCTTTCTGTGTCATTTCTCTTTCCTTGAGTACTTCCTCAGCTGTCCCAGTGGCCCTAACCCTAAAAAAAACCCAAAATAGAACAAACCCAAACCAAACACCACCACCCCCAACACAGCAACCAAACAACTAACTATATGCAAACAAGAAAAACAGTTTAGGGTCTGTGTATCTGTGTAAGTCAAAACACACAGAGCCTATGCACTCATTTTGGGACTTTACATACTTTTAATGAAAGGAACTTTAGAAAGCAAACTAGACAAAATAAACAGTTCTGTTTCTCCTTTCTATCACTATGAGTAGTTGCAATATCAACAGATTAAACAGGTATGAAAAAGGAAATGGTCCCAGAGAGTCACCTACCTCAAAAATGATGTTACTATCCTGCAAGGTGCCAAATTGCTTCAACTTATTTTAGCTAAGTTACCATTATAAAGAAGCAATGAAATATGAAAAAAGTACACTACAACTTTGAAGGTGAGATAAGATGAGAAAGAATACATGCTGAGCAGTATTAGTGCAGACAAAGAAGACACCTTAAAGAATAGTTATAGGATGAGTGAGCTCAGATGATTTCTGAAGAACTACATAAGGTGTACTTGTTATTGAGCCCAAGCTCCATTGCAGGGCTTCCAAAGAACTTTTGTGTAACTGCACACAGGACATGGCAGAGATAACAAAATCACAAGAAGTACTTTGAGCTGTGAGCAGGCAGCAGATTCCAAGATAGCAAGATCGATGGAAGAATTATAGTCAGGAATTAAACTAAGCTTAATATAAAAATATTTTCTTTATTTCATATTGGTTTTATTTCTGTTATCAAATATTTAAAAACATTTTGTGCAGTTTGGAAGATAGAGAAAGTTTCCTGTAGCATGACAACAGAAAGTAACTACATATTGGATTTAATATATTCTCAAGTGAAGAAGGCTGATGAGTTTATTGCCCTCAACAAAAGGATTTTTCTTACAAACCATTCCTTTTCAGATGCAAAACTGTTATCTGCAACATTTTCAAAGTTGGATAAAGAAAGGAAGTAGCCAAGTGCTTTACACTACATTGCTTATTCCTCATTAATATTTTCTTTAATGGTTTTCACATACCTGATGTGACATGTTTTTTTCCTTTCTATGGTTCAGATACATTATTAGAAAGGAAGGGTCTTTTTCAGAAATACCAGAAAAAAAAATCTTATTACAGAAAAAACAAGACACACAGAAATAAAACAGGATGACAAACATGTACCATGGAATCTGAATAGAGTATATTACTCCCCGGCTTGTATGATTATCTCAACAAAAATCCTAATTAACAGATACTATTAAATTAAAAATTTATACCAATTCTGTGACTATGAGGTAGCTCTTCAATTTTATGAAACAGTCTTTCTCAAAGTATGGATTTCCAAAAAGACATTTTCTACTTAAAACAACATCCAGGTTCACCCCTTGTGGTTATTATTATAAAGACTTCATGATAGTTTGAGACCTTCAATTTCCCTGGCTAGCATCTGTTTTCAAATCAGATCCAAAGTGTAAAATAAGAGTGTTTACTTAAGTTTGAATAAAACCTTTCTCCAAAAATATGTGTTGCTATCTTGTGTTCATTTCAGAGGCTGTAGAAATCTTGACAGTAGAGACTGTGACATGTAACAAGTCCAACTCACAATTTTAAGACAAAGATTGATGGAAAAAGGAAAGAAATGTCACAATAGGATCCCATTCTATTGACAGCAACAAGAGAAACGGTCAACAGAAAATGCATAAGTTGCCACCATGGATTTTCAAAACTGTAGTCTTTGATACTTTATGTGTTACAAGTGTTTAAAATAGTTATACTGCTTATCAAGAGCTGAGCTGGAGCTAATTGCCAGCCACAGCACCAAGTACTCCAGAAAGTTGAATGGAAAATTCTGAATGGAAAGCTAATGAGAACAAAGATGACCAAAAGGAGACCCTGGAAGTAAAACATCTTCTCTCAGTCCCAAAAGCAGTTCAACTGCCTTATTTATTGTCCAGTTATCAATAACTCACAGCTGTTCACCAATAAATACTTCCCTGTTAGATTTTCTCAGGCAGTTCTTCCTCCATGATGTTCCCATTCTCTCCCAAAGTCAGACAGTCCCACATAACTTACTATATGTAAATATTAGTAAACAAAGATCTAATACATTCTGTTGTTATCATAGAAAAGACAAAATGGAAGATCTTGAGCTTATGTGAACAAACATAAGGCTAGGATGCATCCAAGGGCATATTTTTATTCACATTAGAAAGAAATCGGTCTTGTTCTGTCAGAAGTGATAATACAGTTATCTCAGACAGAAAAATAATTAAATTAATTTTAAGTTTCTGGATTCTTAAGACAAAACAGAAGTAAACTTGTGTCATTTAGGTGACAACAGAAGAATAATCTTCCTTTTTCATTCTTTCTAAACATTTTTGTGAATTAAAGTTAGACATAAGATGTGAGAAAAAAAATCCTGCAACAAATATATCTAAGGTAACCTACATCACATTTTATCATTACACAGATTCCTAAAAAATACCCATGAAAAGTGCAGATCCACCTGTATTCCATGTCACTCTATTAACAAGCTTGATTTTCCTGCTCTCCTGGTTTCAACTGGGATAGAGTTGATTATCCTCTAGTAGCTGGTATAAGTGCTGTGTTTTGGCTTTAGGATGAGAATAATGTCAATAACATGCAGATTATTATTAATGCTACTGGCCAAATCTGTGTTACATACCAGCCAATGTCATGCTGAACAAAAAAACCCAAACACTTGGGGCAGAGTTGGATCAAGGCCAGGTTGGATGGGGCTTTGGGCAACCTGGTCTAGTCGAGGGTGTCCCTCCCCATGGCAGAGGGGTGAAACTCAATGATCTTTAAGGCCCTTTTCCTACAAAAAACATTCAAGGATTCTATGAGTATTTGATTCTATGTTCAGGAACTTAGGATCAGTCAGTGGGTGGTGAGAAACTGCATTATGCAGCACTTCTTTTGTATATTGTCTTGGGGGTTTTTTGTTTTAGTTTTGGGTTTTTTTCCACTACTACTATTACTACTATCTACCCTTTTCTGTCTTAATAATCTGTCTTTATATCAACTCAAGTGTTTTACCTTTTTCTTCCTTACTCTTCCCTCATCCTACTGGGGATGGGAACTTAGCAAGACTGTGTTGTGTTTAAGCTCCAGCTGAGCTAAACCACACCACTTATCATTCATGGGTTAGGAAGAAGTATCTTGTATAACCTCAGCTAACATGCACTGATTAAAACCCACTCAGTTCCATTCAGTATCTGAAGGGTTACAATCTTTGCAGATACACTTCTGTCTCTTTTCATTGATTTTTCTCTTCACTAAAAGCTAATGTAATACTTTCACTACTCTTCTAGTGGTGAGAAGGAGTTCAGTAAGAGTTCTTGCAGTCTATAAAAGTATAGGCAGTGGTAAATGTTACAGGCTTAAGCATATCCTCACAACCCATGATAGTTATTTCTTAAATGCACAAACACACACGTAAAACAACTCACTTCCTACACTTCATGTGTCTTCTAAATCCATCAAACTACCATACTTTCTGCTTCCAAGTGTCTCTGATTATCATAATCAGTTTCTTCCCTGCTGCAAAAGCCACTGTTACAAAGCTGATGGTGACCAGTGTAACACCTGGCAGCTGTTCTTTAGTCCTCAGGTAACTCCACTGTTTCTGAAAGCACTTTCAAAACTTCCCTCTGCAGTCCAAATCCCACTTAGCTTCACCAATCAATATTTAATAAATCTTTATTGTTTTTTTCTATTTTTTTATACATCTACATTTTCTACTGTGAAAATTAATTATTTCAGCACATGAAATGAATCACATACAATTTTATTTTGCTATTAATTATGTCATGTCTGTCCACTGGTACAAAATACCAGAGAGCACTTGAGCTGAAAAGGAGCTTCTTAGCCTATAGTTGATCCTGATCGAAGTAGTTCTTTTGTATTGCTTCATGTAAGACCTAATCTAGCAGCACTGTGTGCACAGTCAAAAACTCTGCTGGATGAGTCAAGGCAATGTTAAGTCTTGTCTCAGCCAATAGCTTGTCTCAGCTGGAAGAAATGATTCGATGTTCCTGCAAGGTCTGCTCTTAGAAAGAGTCACCGGTGACAAATACTAGACCACAAAGCTAACTAGGCCTATCTAGCAGTGGGGCTACTTTCCAATTAAGTAGCATCTGTTTCTTTGCACAGCCACAAGACACGTACAGAAATAGTACCAAGCTCTATGAATGCCCCCCAGATTTGTCCCAAGTTTGAGATCAGAGTCACAGAGATAAAATGTCCACAACTAATTTGTAAAGCAGTGAGGCAGGAAAGCGGATTTCTGCAGCTGCTTGTCTCCAGACCTATATTTCTATGGCTCACCATCAAATTACTCAGGGTTTATAGCTTTGAAAGTATCTCCCTTTGGTCCTCATCACTGTGGGAAGTGCTAGCTATTCCTGCACCACAGCTAACATATCTCTGTTGATTGAAGTAAGCTATGCTTGTAATGGGTATCTACAGCTCATCTTTAAAGCCTGAGTTTGCCAACAAGCATCAGGGATTTAGTGCAAATGAGGGATGGGGAAAGTATAAATGATGGATCCACCATCATGCATATCATCCAGCTTTTTCTGCCAGAATAGATGAAGCTAGAGGCACAAGCATCTGGACAGCTGCTCCAGCCCTCAATTTTCATGGCATTTGTGGAGTGTCCCTGCTTCTTTAATTCAGAACGAACTCCCCAGTGACCAACAAGCTACTGAGACTTCACTGGAGACAGGATTTGGAGCTTAATGAGCACAGATTCAGCAAAGCATGAGCAACTAATGAGGTAGATTGGAAAGCCCATATTGTTTAGTGCACTGCCAGGTGTCAATTGTGATTCTAGTTGTAAATTAATATCATCTCAGAGTAAATGATCTGGTGTATGAAAAAAATAAAACAACTGACTTCATTAGGAGAGGGTGGATCTCATGGGAATGCATTTTATACACAATGCAGGATTATTTATTTTTTAACTTTGTGTGTTGGAAGAGAAACAAATTCTGCCAGCTTGCAGTGGAAATAACCAAGGAGAACAGATGTACTGTAACATATACAAGAGATCCAAAGACAGAAAGTAGGGCAAAATACTGGGAAAAACACATTGTCTGGGATGTTTCTACATCTGGACCTTTAAACATTGCAAGATCACAACAGCTATGTCTATCTTCACCACCCTCCTCCTCAAAAAAAAAAAAAAAAAGAAGAAAGAAAATAAGCATTACACTCTGGGTTAGATATTTAGAGTCTCTGAATGTAATGAACTTCAGATCAAGGTGCTATCTGGTGTAGCTCTTGCCTACTTCAGAGGCTACCAGCTTGCACTCAACATCCCTGCTGTCAGTCCTTCTAGGAGATGTTTCCTTCAGAGTTCTTCTCCTGTGATCTCTCTAGACCTCAGCAAATTGTTCTGCAGACATTTCACTGAATAGGTTAAA
Source organism: Gallinula chloropus (assembly GCF_964237585.1). Taxonomy (NCBI): domain Eukaryota; kingdom Metazoa; phylum Chordata; class Aves; order Gruiformes; family Rallidae; genus Gallinula; species Gallinula chloropus. Next base: position 7,837,317 of record NC_140086.1, read on the forward strand.
TGCGTAAGATTAATTTTTTGACAAAGCTTCTGACTGAAAGGAAAATGGGTTAGTGAAAAATCTTTACGCTACTCTCACCCCATGTGTCTACTTTCATGTACACACATACAATCATCAATTCAGTCAGTACCCCTTCCAATTCCATTTTAAACTGCTGAGAGTCTCGGCCTAATAATTGCTCAACAAATCTCTTAACGTTTTTAGTGTCTAAAGATACTCTGGCTGAAATCCTGATCATACAGATGGTCTTTGCCCCATATCTCTGCTGCACTGCATGTGCAGTCCATTGAAGTGCACAGAACTGTCTCAGATGCTTCCCCTGAAGAACACAGAATTCCTTTGTTTGTGTAGAAAATCATTTCTCCTCAGTTATTCTGTTTAAGCAGAAGAATCAACACATTCTCAATCTTTCAAATGCACTTGGAGATCTGTGGAGGAAAACACAGGGTATTGTCAGCCTTAAAGGAAATACATTGAGACTGACTGGGAAAATAGCTACAGCAACAACAGTCAGAAACTTTCCCATTTCTTTTTTTCCTTAATTTCTTTGACTGTTGTGACAGGTAGCAGAGGTGTGTTATAGAGTGTATGTGTTACTGTGATAAAATAATGCAGTCATGTGTAAGGTTTTAGTCTGAGGCACATCAGCTGAGACGGGGATGTATAATTGCTTTGCAAATCCCATTACAAGGGGAAAGATGAAGCAGGTTCTCTCACTAATAGACTTGCAAAAATCATGAAGTCCAATTGAGGTTCATTATAAAATAATGTTGCTCACGGAGTAGGAAATAACAAAGCAACTCCATTGCCCTCTGGTACTCCTTGCATGTGGATGAGGCTAAGAAGCAATGGCTGTCCAGCAGAAGGTAAGAAGGATTCAGCTGCTCACAGGGTGCATTTTCAAACTCCTATGAGACTTATTACTGATAATTTCTATAGATCATTGAAACAGCTGCTGCACAAATTCAGAATGGATCATCACCATATCATAGGAGGCCATGGAAAATACTTGAAATTGTATTCTTAGAGCTGCAGCAAGCATTGCTGTCGGGTTTTTTGTATTTTTCAAATGTAGGTCAGACTCTGGTTACATTTGCTTTTCTTCTGCTTAAGCTACATTTCCTTTATTCTCTGTTTAGATTTTCTGTTAAAATATCTGTCAGGAAAGATGCTTTTCTATTTTTGCCATGTCTTGCAGTGGAGATATTAAAGCTTATTACTTCCTTAATGTGGTAAGATCTGAATCGGTCAGATTTGAGCGTGGTATTCTTCTTGGTAATGTCTTGTTAGAGTTCTTGCTAATGTCAATCTTAATCGGGCCCTGTAGTTTTATGCTGTAAAGTGTGATTATCATTGAATTTTCATACTGAAAATTTTAAGTACATTATTTCATATTCAGTTTTAAACAGTTGCTTTCAGCGGGAGACATCATTTTAATCATTACAGCCTAATCAAGAAAAGCACATTTACAATAGCTAGTAGTCCTCTAGGAACAACTGAGGAAAAGGTGCATTTCATAAACCAAAATTTTAATCCTGGACCTCAGAAGCACATTATCTTCAGCCTTACTACACGGCCCTGCTCAGCCTGAGCTGTTAAATAGTCTGAACTGCAAGCTCAACTGTTGGTTCCTTCAGGGAATGGACTTCACAGATCTGTGTATCCCACATACTGCCTCTAAATCCTGAAATAACCTGTCATCTCCATAAAATAGGCTTTCTACTAAGTCGAGGTAGAAATTCAGTTTTGATATGTGCTTCATAAAAAACTTAGATTAGATAGACAGAAATCCCCCTCAACACAGCTTCTTGTTCCGTGCAGAAAGGCAGGAAGAGAAAAAACCCAGAAATGTGCAATGTTCATTTGTGTGTGCTCCAGTAATTGCAAATAAAAAGAGGAGTTAATAGGTTTAGAAGCATGTACAACTTCTTACCATTAAAATAACTGCTTGCCAGCTATTTTTTTCCAATTTTTTTGCTTGAAGAAAGCAAATTAGAAGCAGTTCCACCTTGGATATGAATGAGTCTACAGAGTCATAAAGGAACATTGTGCAAGTTTTAAGTGAATGCAAAGGTGAATGCGTACTTGTGGATGGTTTTGCATGGTTTTAACTCAAAACCTAAGTGAAATCTCTGTGGTGCCAGCAAAAAGTTCCTTTTTTGCTTTAGAATTAAGTTGTGCTTACAGGATGAGGGTTTAGGCAGCTCAGAATTAACTGTGCAGGTTAGCACCATCAATTTGAACAAGCTGTGGGGCAATATCTGTCTACTGCAAATGAAAAACTCCTCCTTAGTCTAGTAGAAATAAGATTTCACATTGTTAGGGCAGAATGAATATGGGACATAAGAGTTGATATCTTCTTTGCATGGAGAAAAAAAACAACTGTATTAGAGGAAACCGACCCAATTTAACTCCACTATATCTTAAATATGTATAAACAGAGTGCACTGTCAGCAAGTTTGCTGACCACACAAAACTGGGAGAAGCGGCTGACACGCCAGAAGGCTCTGCTGCCATCCAGTGAGACCTAGACAGGCTGGCGAGTTGGGCAGGGAGAAATTTAATGAAAACTCTACAGTTTCATTGTAACTCTACGAGGGCAACTGTAGAGTCTTGTATCTGGGGGTGAACAACCCCATGTACCAATATAGGTTTGGGATGGACCTGTTGGAGAGCAGCACAGGGCAAAGGGACCTGGGGGTCCTGGTGGACAGCAGGATGACTATGACCCAGCAATGTGCTCTCATGGCCAAGAAAGCCAATGGCATCCAGGGGTGTATTAGAAGGAGTAAAGAAAGGTTCTCCTCCCACTCTGCCCTGATGAGACCACACCTGGAATGTTGTGTCCAGCTCTGGGCCCCTCAGTTCATGAAGGACAGGGAACTACTGGCAAGAATCCAGCACAGGGACACGAAGATGATTAAGGGAGTTGAATATCTCCTTATGAGGACAGGCTGATAGAGCTGGGTGTCTTTAGCCTGGAGAAAAGAACACTGTCAGGAGGATGGAGCCAGGCTGCTCTCAGTGATATACACTGTTAGGACAAGGGGCAACGGGTGCAAGCTGGAGCATAGGAGGTTCCATATGAACATAAGGAAAAACTAGATGATCTTTCGAGTTCCCTTCCAACCCCTCAGATTCTGTGATTATCTGAATTAATAAATAAATAAATACATAGAAAATAAATAAATAAATTTGAAAACTATGCGCCTGCATGTGCACATACAAAAGTAGTTGTGTGTACAATTTTCTTTCTGTTGAAAATGTCATGATTACAGAAAGAGCTATTTGGGCTTGATTTCTGCAGGAACTAAACAGGGTTTGTTTGTGGGGCTGTTTTAGTTTTGTGGGAGGGTTTTGTGGGGTTTTTTATTTGTTTTGGTTTTTACTTCCCCAAAGAAAGCATTCCCATTCCATGATAATATCCCTTCTGTCAAAGAAACAATTTTCTATCAAAAATAATTTCCGCAGAACAATTTTCAACCATTTCTATTTATTAAATCTCGCACAATAATAAAACTCCTACACTAGCAGTTCTCATTAGTTGTTGATATTATTTTATCATTCCAGCTGTCTAGGTGCTTTACAGACTTGTGGGAAGAAAGTCACCCTTGCCATGCAGAGCTTCTAGTTCAAACAGACAATTCCCAAAAAGAGACAAGGAGATGTAAGTGAGAAGGGACAGTAAAATGAAATTATAAATTTTTGCTTTGAACTTGCAGAGGATCAACCCTATTTAAAAATAACAAATAAAAAAATTCAATGGAGTATTCATGAATTCCAGGATCAGATAGTAATGCCCATCTCTGTGCAGGAGATCTAATATTTAAGCATGTTTTGGAAGAAGTGTGCTTAAAAAAGGACTTGTTAGATTTGGAGGAGAAGAGAAATTGCATGTCAGACCGAATCAAGAAAGTGATTATCAGCATAATTGTGCCCTTCCCTAGAGATAGGAAACATGGTCAGGAGATGGCTGCTCTGATAGCCTGGGAAGGAAAATAGACAAGAGTCATTGGCTCATTTTCACTGTAAATGAAGCTTGACAGAGGATCTAAAACCTCTCAATATATCAGTGTGAATCACTAGGCCATAACCAGGCTGCTATTAGCTGGTAGCAAAGCTTTCCACTAAGTATTCTGATGCTGCTTTTTTTTTTCTGACAAGTTGAATAAGAACGTGGCCAGACTGGAAACAGAGACAAGACTTCATTGCTGGAAGAAAACCTTTCCTATGGATTAAGTCAGAGTTAGGTAAATCCCTAAGTTCTGATTTATTTCAAAGAGGAATGAGAATTTTTGTTTGCTAATATCAAGTCTTTGTGGGAACAGGGTCTTCTGTCTGAGCTAGCAGTATAACTGACATAAATGTGTTGGGGTTTTTTTAGCTGAACTTCAGACAAAACATTGTTAGACACTGAATTGCAGTGCAGTTCCAGTGAAGGTTGCTTGTGTAGGTGGAGATCTGACTTTATTCAAAACTGTTTGGCTCTTGTATTGCTAGGCTGAATAACTTACAGCAACCTGCAAACTGTTCTTGAGAATGAAATGTGATTCATCTTATGTTCCTCAAGTGTCTCACTACAGTTTGTTAAATAAGCAAAGTGCTTAGCAGATTTCTAAATTTTATACCATTACTGTTCCTGAGCATAAGTCCTACTTTCAGAAAGCACATCTTATTCTATAAATTAGGAAGAAATGAGGAATAGAAAAGATTAATTATACAGAAATTGCTCATATATGTTCCTTATTTTAACAAGCAGTTAATCAGCACTCTAGCATTTCCAGAAAATATGATCAACTTTAATGTATTAATTTCTTAACGGCCTCTAACAAATGCTATAAACAATTAACACCCTTGCTACTTCAGACTGATGATTTCTTGAGATGAGTGAGTTTGTCTTAAGAGTGAACAAATCCAGCTTCAGGAATTGAAGCCTTCACCTAAGACTCTGTGTATTGATGGGTGGTTTTGTTTCTGGCTTGGAAGGAAAAGAATAGGAAGTATCGAACAAGACTGGGAAAAAAGGAGGTTTGAGTAAAGAGCACATGAGTGAGATATAAGAAGGGTAGAAAAGACTTTGTAAAAAGAGTAGATTAGAAGAAGGGTCTCTTGAATAATTTATAGACATATTATTTTGACAAACAGATGAATATGTGTTTCCAAAACCTGCCTAAGTGATGCAAAGGCCTAAGTCCTGTTTTTAAACATGAAATGGATGGCCAGGAGTGTATTTTAAAAGATTTCTATGTCTTTTGTCCTATAAAATCACTGCATGTTTAAAAGTCTCCATATGATTCTATGATTCTATGATTCTATTCTATGTTTAATAGTGGTCTTCAATTTTTAGTAACATACAGGTTCTTCTATCACTTTTATCACAACTCTGAAAATTTTTATCCTGTAGACCTTAGAATTAATTCTTTATCAACTTCATATGTACCAATTTATTCTTTACATTTTCTATTTACAAAGGCTGGAAGAAATTCTTTTCAACAGCAAAATTGAAGTGAAATTAAAAATACAGACAAGCTTTTAAAAAAGCTAAACACAACACAAAGCCAGGACTGATATTAAGCAGATAGCTCCACTTCAAAAACAATCTTAAAACCCACTGAAATCAAACAAATTGTAAACACATTAAATTTGTTTTCTAACATTTACTGAATCAGGGCTAGACATAGCTGAAAATGCAATGGCACAGACTACTGATTCCCAAACTGTAATACAAGTGGTGTTAGTGGTTCATGAAGCCACCGTAACTGGTCCCCAGGTGATTCATGGAACCTTATAGTACTGTAACAGGTATGGTGTTTTGAGGGGTGACTATTCTCGCAGTCTTATGATCTGGTAGTGACCAAATTTGGGAGGTCAATGAATATACATTCTTGGATAGGAGCAGGAAGGTAAATATAGAATGAAAGGAGAAAGTTTGTTGACAGATAATTTGAGGGATTTAGGCTAGTGTACTTTACAGCTGCAGACCAGCTATACATGATGTCCACTTTCTGCAAAGATCCCTCTTACCTCATGAAATACTAGCTTTCATTTTCTTTCTTTGTTTTATTAGAGATTTGTAGTCTGAGATATGAAAAATAATTTGTAAATTATATTTTGTTAATTTAGGTTTCCTTCCACCCCTAACTATCATGTTCAGAGACCTTAACAGACTGGACCAATGGGCTAAGACCAATGGTATGAGGTTTAGTAACACCAAGTGTAGAGTGCTGCACATGTGACATAACAACCCCATGCAGCACTACAGGCTTGGGGGAGACTGTCTGGAGAGCTGTCAGGCAGAGAAAGACCTGGGGGTGTTAATTGACTGCAGGTTGAATATGAGTCAGCAATGTGCCCAGGTGGCCAGGAAGGCCAATGGCATCTTGGCTTGTATCAAAAATAGGGTGGCCATTAGGGCTAGGGAGGTGATTGTGCCCCTGTACTCTGCATTGGTGAGGCTGCATCTCGAGTGCTGTGTCCAGCTCTGGGTTCCTCACCATAAAACGGACATTGAGGTCCTCGAGTAAGTCCAGAGAAGGGCAACCAGGCTGGGGAAGGGGCTGGAGGGCAAATCATATGAGGAAGGAGCTGAGGCTGTTTAGCCTGGAGAAGAGGAGGCTGAGGGGGGACCTTCTCACCACCTACAGCTACCTGAAGGGAGGTTGTAGAGAGGTGGGCGATGGTCTCTTCAGCCAGGTGATAGGAGATAGAACAAGGGGAAATGGCATGAAGCTGTGCCAGGGCAGGGTCAGATTAGATGTTAGGAAAAAATTTTTCACAAAAAGAGTTGTCAGGGCCTGGAACAGGCTGCCCAGGGAGGTGGTTGAGTCACCATCCTGGATATGTTTAAAAGACAGGTAGATGAGTTACTTAGGGATATGGTTTAGCATAGGACGGGAATGATTGGACTTCATGATCTTAATGTCTTTTCCACCCTTGTGATTCTGTTATTCTGTGATTCTGTGATCATGAGAGGGATAAAGTACTTTGTGAATCATAAATTGAAAGTCAAAGTCTGTTTGTTGGAGAAGGAATATAGCCCTTTTATTTTCCAAGTCATCTTCATTTTCATGCTCATGGCCTGACAAACCTGCTATTTATTCTCACAACAGACCAAGCACAAAATTTCCTATTATGAGCCTTCAGATGCTGCCTTGACATTGTACTTTAAGAATCAGTTTTGACTGATATTACAGAGCAGTCTACAAGTATGATATTAAACTTCCTTTTCTTTAGCCACCGAATACTATCCTATCCATACTAACAAAACTTACTAGAGTTTACAGTCTCTACTGCTCTCTAGAGTCAGTGGAGAAAGAAGTCTTAACAGAGATCTGCAGTATAGGTGATCTGTTATTTTCTAGTTTGCATCTATGATGGGTTGACCCTGGCTGGAGGCCAGTTGCCCACCAAAGTTGTTCTATCTCTCCTCCTACTCAGCTGGACAGGGAAGAGAAGATAGAATGAAAGGCTCATGAGTTGACATAAGGGACGTATCATTTAGCAATTATCATCATGGGCAAACCAGATTCAAATAGGAAAAAAATTGATCTAATTTAATACCTAATAACAAGAGAGTAGGATAATGAGAAATGAAACAAAATCTTAAAACACCTGTCCCCACCCTTCTCTTCTTCCTGAGGAATGGGGGTTATGTTAGGTTCATCACACATTGTCTCAGCCACTCCTTCCTCCTCAAGAGTAGCCCACACATTCTTCCCTTGCTCCAATACAGAGTCCTTCTCATGGGAGACACATCTACAAAAACTTCTCCAATGTAAGTCCTTCCCATGGGCTGCAGTTCTTCATGAACTGTTCCAGAGTAGGTCCCTTCCATGGGTTGCAGTCCTTCAGAAACAAACTGCTCCAGCATGGGTCCCCAATGGGGTCACAAGTCCTGTCAGCAAACCTGCTCCAGCATGGGGTCTTCCATGGGTTGCAGGGGAATCTCTACTCTGGTGCCTGAAGGACTTCCTCCTCTTCCTTCTTCACTTGGTATCTGCAGTTTTTCACATCTTCTCATTCTTTACTGTAGTTGGTTTTGGTGGGGGGTTTCTTGTTTATTTTTTTCTCCTTCTTAAATATGTTATCACAGAGGTGTTACCACTGTTGCTGATTGGACCAGCCTTAGCCAGTGGTAGGTGTCTCTTAGAGCCGGATGGCATTGACTCTACAAGACCTAAGGGAAGCTTCTAGCAGCTTCTTGCAGAAGCCACCCACCCCTGCAGTGCTCCCCACAGCCAAAATTTTACAATACCAACTGAAAACAGCATCTTTTCCTAGTGAACTAGAGAAGCAGCCCAAACTTCATCTCTGTTGATGAGTTTGAGGCTGAAATAATGTTTTTTATGAGTAAAATGCATGGAATCAGTCGACTTACTTCCCAGTGAGGGCAAGCTGAGGGACTGGAGCTTGTTCTGCCTGAAGAAGGGATAGCTTCAGAGGACCTAATAGCAGACTCCCAGGAAAGTATGAGGAGGTCATTAAGAAAATGGGGTGAAGCTTCTCACAGCCTTGTTGTGCAGTTAACCTAAAGGTAAGAATATATATATATGGTTGAACCAGGGCCTCTCTCCTATGGCCATAAAATTAGTTTGTTCAGCTTTTTATTTAAAGTAATATTTAACCATTTCCATCTGTTCATTCTCTGGGACTTTCTGATCTACCTTAGCAATTCAAGTCAGTTGTATTTAGGCATTAAAATTGCTGTAGGAAACTGGTGCTTTATAAAAAAGAAGAATGATGATGTCTGTGACAACAAGGTTGTGACAGGAATGGCCACATTGTGACTCAGAATGAAACTGTGAATGAAAAAACGCTACTGATAGGAAATGCAATTTTTTGGAGAGTTTAGGGCAGTGATGTCACCTAAGATGAGTTTCATTTAGGATATTAGAATCACAACGGCAAATACATTCCCCAAAGCTCCTTTAATTTGGACAAAGCTTTGTGTGCAAATCCTGGCTCAGACTCTGACCTAGAATACAGCATGGCCTTAACTGCCTAGAAAGCTGCAGATTCCAAAGTCTGAGATTTAGGTACCTGTGGAGTAGATGGAAGTTCTCAATTTAAATAGATGGTGCAAATTAGATTAAGAAAATCTCATCTCAATTGTGGCATTCACAGGGAGAACACAGATGTTCAGCATTTACAGAATAATATTGTGTTTTAAGGCATCATTTATTCTTTGCTAAGTAGCCTGAATCAACATATTTCCATTGCTTCTAGCATAGCTATACCAGTTATCAAATTAGGATCTGCAGCCATTCATTTCAAGTGCTAGCTTGGCATCAGTGTTTAGTGGGCACCTTAATATAAGGACTAACAGATGCAATTGGTTCTCTAATGTACATCATCCAGTTTTATTCAACATTTACCTGCTTCAGTTATCTTTATGCAACTAATTCACAGATGCAGCAAACCATGTATTATTTCACTTATCTGAAGGATCTATTTATCCCAGTCCCACTGCCAAAAAGGCATAGCATATAAAATATTGACTTATCATTGCTGGGGGGGCTTTAGTTGTTTACTATTTTAAGTTATTATTGGAATAATTTAAGTTTTTATTTGAAACATTTTTTTTTTTTTAAATAAGGATACAGTGATGAAAAAAATAATTTAAGACTTCATGTAGTGGTAATTCCTCAAAGTTAACACCCATCTCTGTGCAGACATGAAATAGATACTTTGCTCTGTGCCTGTATTGGAGTACTACACACACGTTAAATTACCTGTTTTGGGACAACAACCAGTAATCCACCATAAACTCTCTCAGTCTCAGGGGGAATACTAAAAAAATCTCATGGGGAGAGATAAGGACAGGATGCCTGTGCTTGCATTCCATCTCTCTTTTCTTCCCAGGCTCAACTTTATTCCTAACTGTTCTACCTCTTCCCCCTGAATAAGACAGAGGGATTGGGAATGGGGTTGCTGTCAGAACATAATGCTTCATCTCTGCCTCTACCTCTATCTCACACTCTTGTGCTGCTCCAGCATTGGATCTTTCCCATGGTAGACAGTCCTTCACAAACTACTCCAACAAGAGTCCTTCCCATGGGCTACAGTTCTTCATGAACTGCTTCAGTGTAGGTCCTTTCCAGTGCAGTCCTACAAGACCAGACTGCTCCAGCACTGGCTCTTCTCTATGGTGCCACAGCTCCTGCCAGAGGCCTGCTCTGGCATGGGCTTAAATGGGCTGTAGGTAGATATCTGCTCCACTTTTAACCTCCATGGGCTGCGGGGAGACACCCTGCCTCACCATGGTCTTCTCCATGGGCTGGAGGGGAAGCTCTGCTCCAGTCCTGGGGCACCTTCTCCCTCTGTCTTCACTGACCGGTGTCTAAAGACTTGTTTTCACTCACATTTTCTTGTTTCTCTCTCCTAGTTGCTGTTGTGTATAATTTTTTTTACCCTCTTAATTGTTATCATAGTGGTGCTTCTGCTGATGCTGACTTGATCAGCTTTGGCCACTGCTGAGCTTATGTTGGAACTGGCTCAATTAGACATGGGAGCATCTTCTGATATTTTCTCATGGAAGTCACCACTGCAGCCCTCCCACAGAATTCAAAGAATGGTGGGGGGTGGAAAGAACCTCTGGACACCATCTAGTCCAATCCCCCTGGTAGAGCGGGATCGCCTAGAGCAGGCTGCACAGGACAGCATCTAGGTGGATTTTGAATATCTCCAGAGATGGAGACATTACAACATCTATGGGCAGCCTGTTCAATTGCTTTGCCACCCTCACTGTAAAGAAGCTCCTCCTCATGTTCAGGTGGAATTTCCTATGTTCAAGTTTATGCCCATTGCCTCTTGTCCTGTCACTAGGCACTACTGAAAAAAGACTGACCATATCCTCCTGACATCCATCCCTAAAATATTTATAAGTATTGGTGAGATCCCTCCTCAGTCTTCTCTTCTCTAGGCTAAAAAGTCCCAGGTCCTTCAGACTCTCTCTCATAAGAGAGATGTTTTAGTCCCTGATTCATCTTTGTAGCCCTCTTTTGTGCCTCCTCCATATATTCCACATTGCTCACTGTGGACTGGAGGAGGGAGGAAATAGGTGCTGGCAAATACATAGGAAGGAAATTCATTATCAAATGACAAATGAAAGAGACACTCTCAGCCACAAATTGTTTTAAGTCCCACATACATTCTCCAAGACTCAAAGGTCGTCTTGGAGGACTACATGACAAACTGAGTGCTGGAGCATCACTGAGATCGACCAGCCAAGATTAGGGCTACATTGCATAAGCATCCATTCAAACACACATGCCCTATAATGTATGTGCATCTATGAACTCTCAGATTTTTATATATATATATATACAGGGGTAGGTCTGGAGGGCAGGGATCACAGAATCACAGAATCACGGGGTTGGAAGGGACCTCCAGAGATCATTTGGTCCAACCCTCCTGCCAAAGCAGGTTCCCTGGGACATATCGCACAGGTAGGCATCCAGAATATCTCCAGAGATGGAGATAACATAGACCATGAGGTGATTGAACAGTAGTGCATGTTGCATGCTTTGTCTTCCCAGGATACATGTCTGAGTCCACTATTGGTTACAGGTTTCCAATTTCTCATGCTCCACAAGTCTCTTTTATGACTGCTAAATAAGAAATTGCAGCAAGGTAGATTTGTACTGCCCACATCTCTCATAAATAATTCTATCTAGTTACTGGGAGACAAGAAAAACAAAACCATGAAAAGTCAAGTCTCCAAGTCCAAAGATGGTCTTGGAAAAAGTGAATGTACAATCCTACTTATCCCCATCCCTAAGGGCTTTGCCAGGCTCAAAACTCCCACTGAAATTTTTGTCATACATCTAGCCAACAGCCACCCCACTCCTTTTTCCTCTTCTAATCTCCATCAGGGTATCTGAAACTCCTGCAGCAGGTAGACAGCTGGTGGGTCATGACTGCTGCTTATGACATGGGTAATGATTGTTCTCTTGGTGCCTTGCATTCACACCATCTGTCTGTCAAATGTGCCTGCTCTGTTATGTTTTATCCTTGCATTGCAAATTCTTTAGGACTGGATATATTTTGACATATATTTCTGAAAAGCCAAACACAGTAGGCTTTTACTTTAAAGGTCCTGGATTTGTACTATTTGAGATATAGAGAATAATAAATAATAATCAACTATTTTTTTTTAAGCCATGAGAAAACCAATATCTGGCTTAGTCATATTCTCAGAGATGTATAAGCCTATTCCTAAACCTGATAGAATTTATGGTTTATAGGAGAACTAATAACTTTTTGTAATTTTCAAAAGACAAAAAGCTATTACAGCTTGAAATAAAATATTAAGTGAAGTGGTCACAGCAGCTGAACTGGAGCATTAGTTACACCTGGTACATAAGATTGTCCTTTTCTTTCCCAACAATATGAGAGTGCCGGACACATTCAGTTTGTGATATCTATTTCCCCTGTTGCTCTTTAATAACTATTGCTATATAGCTTTTTCTCTGGATAGAAAGAGTAATTCTCCTGTCCATCACATGAGATGTAACTGCATGTAGAGAAAATAAAAGCATCGGTATTACAGATGTATCTTCGGTTGCACTTATTTCTTTCAATGTCAATTCTACTTTCACCGTACCCCTCAGCAACAAGTGTTGTTATTAAGCAATCAATTAAATGTAAGATGGAAATTAAATATCTTTGGGTTTGGAGTTCTACAACACTTATTGTATGTTCCACACCTTGTCATTTCACTGGAGTGTCTGAAATAAAGTATTTTCTAGCGAAACCACCCCACAAAATGGTAGTTTGTCTCATAGAAATTAAAGACGTTATAAAATCTAAAACACTGCAGCCCAAGAAAACACATCCTGAGTCAGAGTACTGAAACACTAAGAAACGATAGTGAAGTGCAATTAGACATAAACATGTACTAGAAGAGCACAAGGCTTTTGGCAGCACTATGGGCTGCAGGCAGAAAAATATGAACAGTAAGCTGGTTGTTTCTGACTCAGACTATTCCATAGACCTGCAAAAAAAAAAGTAAATTCACATAAAAATCCAATGGTTTTGGACTTGGAAAATGTCTCTAACAAAAAAAAGTTCCATGCAAAATATAAAACATCCCATTCAATTAATTCCTCCACAACTACTCTTACTGAAAAAAAAAATATTCAATAATTGTTGCCTATCCCTCTTCTGTCACCAATTCAAGCTGAAAGAGCATAGGTTTAGATGAGACGTTAGGAAGAAAGGGTGGTAAGGCATTCAGGTTGCCCAGAGAGGTTGGGGAAGCTTCATCACTGGAAGCATTTATAGGCAGGTTGGATGGGGCTTTGGGCAACCTGGTCTAGTGGAGAGTGTCCCTGCCCTCACAGGGGTGTTGGAACTAGATGAACCTTCCAGCCCAAAGAATTGTATGATTCTATGAATAAGTAATAAATTATTTTTCTTTATCCCAGAACATTCTGCAAAATTAAGGCCTTGGTGAAGGCATTGCTATATGGAGCATAAGTTAAATGCAGATATACAATAAGAACTAAGAGTACTCAGTCTACATAGATCTGATAATAAGGAAAATGTTTTAGATAAAAATATCTTGATATTACCTTCATTTATATACAGCCTATGTAGTGGAATTAATCATACTTTGCTTATTTGTTTGTTATGTTAATGAACAACTTGTGGATAATATATGTAAAAATACATGAATTCAGAGAAATTTATCTAGTGATTTACAACACCCATTAATCTCTAGAAAAGATACAGAGAGGTAAAATTGTCAATTTTCCTTTTTTCTAGCAATGCAATAGACAGAGCCATGACTGGTGGTGTGTCTGCACTTAGAAGTTCAGTGTCGAGTTCTTTAATCTCCTCCCCCCTTTTATTTTTTTTTCTTCTTTCAGCTTCTGTGTTTTATTATGTTGTACTAATGTCCCTAAGACGTCACCCAACTCAAACATTCTGCTCAGTGTCATGGGTTGGGGCTGGCATGAAGAAAAAATGTGACAATCCATGGTAAGGAAATGCTTGTCTCCAAGCAGGTAATATCTTATTTGGCTGGTGTCAGTGATGGAAACTGTCACCCTTTGTGCTATAACCCAGATGACACAGTATCATCACTGTAAAGAAAAATCTGACATTTATGGTGAGATGATATTACAGTTAGATGGCTCAATAATTTTTTTTTTTTTTCAATTCTGATTTCTGAGTTTACCCCTGTGTAGGATTTCTTGCCATCTCTCTCTACTGGAAAATACCAAGATCATTACAAATACATTTCCTATGCTACTATAAATAACAACATTTAAATTTTAATCTGCAAACATGTTCTAATAAATTATACAAATCACAGAATCAATAAGCTGGAATTCACTGCAAATTATTGGATCCTAAAGCCCTGTGAAAAATACCTGATTTTGAAAAACCCATGCATTTATGTTTTCATAATGTGAGAAATATATCAAAGTTTCAATCATCTTTTCGGTTACAACTTTGCCACCTTAGGTTTGGCCTAACTTCAGAGAAATCAATAGGAGTTCTTCTGTCAACTGCATTACGTACTGGATCAGACCTGCAGAGTATTTTGCATCTATTTGTTGATTACAAGTGGTTTTTATACCCATTCCTAGACCTGGTTGCAGTATTATCACTGCTTTTAACAAAGGACAATATAACATGCCAGTTGGAAGGGTTCTTGCCTCCTAGTCATACTCAGTTAGGAATAAACAGATATAATTTCAACATGTCCCAGGTCCAGCTTTATACTTAAACACTACTCCAAAGCACATTCCCCCTTCTCTAATGCTTGCACAAGGTGGGCACAGGTTGATGATCAGAAGGCTGAGTTGCAGGAAACAGTTAAAAGGCTGCACAGTATTAGAGTGGCCAAAGCATAGATGGATAGGTGGTTTCGTAACTAAGTACCTGTAGTAGACACCACTGAGAATGTGGCCTTGGACCACCTGAGTCCACCACTCATTCAAAGGCATGCCACTGCTCAGGGCCCATTTGAATTTGCTGTTCTTCCAGGTCACTTTACAATCAGGCTGTAATTTGGAATATGCACCTTCCAAAACCCTATAACCTCTAGGAAAGCCTGTTTCCTTTTTGCTACTTGATGGAGATATAACTGCTATTTTGTTGATCACATCCATTGGCATCTGGCAACAACTATTCTGTCATTTTATTTCTTAAAACTGGATCTCTTGTGCAGGTCCCTTGACCTTATTTGGTTTAATGGCAAAACCAGCTTTCAGAAGGATTTGGATTAGTTTCTTCCATTTCTCAAAAACTTCTGCCATGCTGCCTGGTATGAGGACATCATCAGTGTCTTGCAGGTGTTCCTGAGTCTCACGCTGCTGCAGTGCAGTCAGGATCAGTGCATGGCAAATGGTGGGGCTGTGTTTCCACCGGTGTGGCAGTTGATTCCAGGTGTACTGGACACTCCTCCAAGTGAAAGCAAACTGTGACTTAGGAGATTTAGAAAAACACATTAGCAGTATCAGTTGTGGCATATAACTTCTGTGCCTTTGACTCCAGTTCATACTGAAGCTCTACCGTGTCTGGCACGGCAACACTCAATGGCAGAAAGATCTCATTCAGGCTAGGATGGTCTACTGTCAGTCTTCACTCTCCATTAGACTTTTCCATTGTCCATAATTGGACTAATAAGGGATAAGAAGGTTCTGCTGATCACCCCTTGGCTCTCCAGTCAATGTGTGAACTTATGGATAGGAATTAAGGAGTCTCATTTGGTGTGATACTGATGCCAGTGCACTATTATGGTAGTGCTCTGCACCAGTTGCTCTTCAAACCTCAGCAGCCCCACAGCAGAAGGGTCTTCCAGGAGAATAAACAAGGTAGACAACGTTTTAATTTCCTCTGAGTCTAAGGCAGCTATTCCAAAAAAACCCCACTGACCCTTTTGGGTCCCTGAAATATTCCCTCGTGAGGTAGCCTGTGTCAAGGATGCATGTAACCTCTGGGCCAATCGCAATGGGGTGCTTTTGAGACTCATTCCCATTTAGGCTCACTTCAATTTCCAATGCAGTTAACTGTTTGGATCTCCTGGTCACTCTTGAAATACAGATGGGTTCTGGCCCTTCGTGGCTTGATGGCATTAAGGTACACTGTGCACCAGTGTCCACTAGAGCCTTATATTCCTGGGGGGGTGATGTGAAAGACCATCAAGTCCAAATAGTCCAGGAAACCCAGTTTTCCCCTACCTTCACTTGGCTGGAGGCAGGGCCCCTGTAGGCCTGTTCTTAGTATTTATTACCAGTGTTTGAATTTCTTTGCGCATGTGGGTTCAAATCTCCTCTTTGCTATACACTTCTTTTAAATACAAATCAGAAGCTCCTTCCATAAGAGCAGAGGTAAGATAAGTCCTACTAACCCCCATTTAAAATTTAGCTTTTCCTTAAATGTTTGCTCATATTTTAGTCCATAACTGCTGATACAATAAAGCAAGTTACCACAGAGGAATTTGGAACTTTCCTGTGTCATTAGACAAAAATTAAAAATAATTTTAAAATAAAAAAATATTACAGTATCTTCACAGGTAGGCAATTGCAGAGTGATTTTACTAACAAGCATTCATCAGAAGCAAATTCACTGACACTGACTGTTGATGTGCCTACAAGCCTTAGAATTTCTCACAGGAATTCCACTGGAAACAAAAATAATGGACTAAAGTTGAAAATCTCACTGGAGTAACACAAGACCCAAAATCACCAGAGGCTTTTTAAGGAAAAAGGGAAGGAAGAAGAACTAATTCTCTTTTTAAAAATTATCAAGGTCCCTGTAATCAGCATCTTTTTGTGTGTTCCCCAACCTCCCCTTTATTAACTTTTACTGACATTTTGAAATGTGACAGTTTTAGTCAGTGAAACTACAAATAAGCTTCCCCCTGCCCCACCCCCCCAGTTCCAAAACTAGTATATTAGATTCAAAGCTTTCATTTCTGTTTTGCATAATTGACATCATTATCTGTCAGGTTGCTGGGCTCAGGTTTGCAGTCATTATGAGATCATTAGGAAAAGGGTTGTAATAAGTTCAGAAGGCCAATCGGCTCTATTCTAATCACTGGAGAACAGAGTGCTGATAGGGGCCTCAGGGAGAAAGTATTGAAGCAGCTAGAGGATTTTTTATGACCAAATCAAGTTAGGAAAATCACCACCTGTGCCTCAGTGAACAGGATAATTTCAGCTTGGAGTGAGGGTGAGTGTAAAATGGATTTGTAATCACTTCTTTTTCTCACCATTCTTATTTTCATTTTACTTTATTTTTTTTTCTTACAGGTGGGGTTGGTGATGGGGAATCTACAGTGCAGAGCAGCAGAAAATAGGAAAAATAATCCAGAATATTAGGGTATTGAAGGAGAATAAAAATAATGTCCTGTAGTAGCTGAGTGATGAGTTGAAAGAACAGAGAGTTTGCAAATTCAAGGAAACATCAAACATTTCAAAATCAAGGGGAAACAGTTCTGTAACCTAAAAATGAGAAGTGCAGCCTTTTTTTTCACTACTCAGTGGGGAGAGAAAAGCATTGCCTGCAGATGATTCAGTCCATCATAATTTAAGTGACTGAGGTGATTGTACAGGTAACTTGTCTGGGAGTATCTGCATTTCCTCATTCACTCTAGAGGGAATACAAATGAGTAGCTGAGTTAATAAAGCTAATTATTAGACAGTTAAATGCTCACTCCAAGATTTAAATGACTCTCAGTCATGATTAACTCTGTTAGACCGAGGCACATTGATTCTGTGTTAGACTGGGCACTGTACTTGAATTTGCAGTTGCTCAGTTCTTCCCCAAGACACTGGTACTCCAATCCTTTATTTTGCCCATCCAGACATCTAAAAATATCATTTTGCTCTCTTCCATATTGCCATTTTACATTCTATGGAGTTATCTAAATGGTATTTTTCAGAAACACTAGAGCTCAATTTATCAATATTCCTGAGCAGATGCTCTAGGAATCTCTAAGCACAAGTTAAGATATGACATCTTTCATCAGCACTCAGTGGCTTGGACTAAACACCAAGTTATTTGTATTCACGAGGCTTCTAGTTAATGTGGAGCACAGGCAGAGAAAATTTCCATCTGCTTTGGATGCAAATAGAATGAGATCATGTCTGCTCAGAGGGCAAGAGCCCATGTAGGTGTATCCTATGTCTGGTTTATCTGTTAGATAATAAATTAATCAGACCAAGAGCAATCTCCTTTTTGTATGTTTGTACAGCCCTCAGCACAGGAAATTATGGGTTCTGCTGAGGTCTGAAAAGGCCACTCCTTTATGAAAACTAAAATTCAGAATGAATGCATTGTCATCCATATCTTCATTAAATAAATAAATGGAACACATTACAGCCAAGGTGAAAAATATTCAGCAGATATACTTCTAATGGAAATATAATTTAATTGAAAAATAATCTGTTCACAATATTCTCATATACACTATTTTATTAGATCCCATTACCAAGAATCCATTTACTCTGCATCCTTTGGAAGATATTACAGGGAAAGGAAAATTTAGACTAGATGAATGGATAATATGTGAGATGAATGTATCTTCCTGTGTTAATGTATCTTAGATTAACTTAGGTAATTAAAATAATGTTTTAAAAAAGAGATGTAAGGCAGGAGACTGCCTAAGAAAAAGACAATGTCAGGATTTTTTTTCCTTTCTTTGTGTCATACTGTTCCTGTCAGGGGAGGTTGTTTGCTTGAAGGCTTCTTTTCCCCTCACTACCTTTTTTCTTTTCTTTTTTTCCCCTCCTTTTCCTCACAGAAACTTTTGACTTTATTGCAAAACGCTGCTGTCCACAAGAGGGGCTATTTAAAGCCAGGAAACAGATGGTAGTTCCCTTTCCATATTTATGCTATCAGTTTTGTTGTTTACTTTGTTCAAACGTAGGGGTTTAGGCCATCAAAGAGCACATTACATTGTGTGAAATTGCTGTATAAGTTTACCCAGTAAATGAATAAATAATAGCTCTACCAGTTCTCAGGGAAATCAGATTTTACTACTCGAACAAATAAAAATGTGAATCTGATCTCCTACCATTTTGTTGTTTTTTTTTTTTTTTTTCTAACTTTGGAGGAATCAAACCATCTGACCTTCATTCATTCCTTTTGTAATCACTCCAAGAGTTGTTGAATAGTTAGGAAACTTCAGATACCACAGTCAACAAAAAGTGTAAGACTTTTGATCTTTCCGGCTTTGAGATGTGTTCTGTAAGTTTTGTTTGATGCTGGTTTGGTTTTATTTTCTAGGGGTGGGGTTTCATCCCCCCCACCCCCCCCCCACCCCCACCCCCCCCTTCTTATTTTAATGTATGTTAAAGGCAATTTATATCCTTGAGTAAGCTAGCACATCTCCTGCCTGCAAGGCTCTCCAGCTAGTCCTGGATGGGCAACAGCACCTTGAGAACTCATGTAGGATTAACATCAGTGAATGAAATTGTTAAGCTGCTCCTCTGGTCTCTCTATTTAGTCATTAAGGAGAAATAGCACTTTTGTGAAATAATTTTTATGTACCTTAGAGTCAATGACTCAATCATCTGAAGGAATGCTGACTAGAACATCAGTTGACATTCTTTTCTTCGTGACTTCACATTGTCTGAATATTCATAAAGCACAGTGTGAACTGTTTTTTCTTGATCTGCCTTCCATGGTCTTATGTCATTATGTGAAGACTGATAGCTTGAACTTTCTCTATTTTAGAGCACCAGTATTTCTAGGCACTGCATTTACTCAGCACTGACCAAAGGCAGTCGAAGAATTTCTACTGAATATGTGGCACGCCACTACTCTGAAAGAATAGCTCCTTTCACATCTGAAAAATGATTCTGTAATTATAAAATCAAAAATCTGAGGCATTTAGTTAGGTCTGCAACAACAGGTATGAAATACATGTTAAAATGATCACAGCTTGTCTTAATGGAGAAGTGTGCCTCCCTATGCATGACAGATAGAGCCTCTAGTCACACTCATATGAATAACATTCTGAAACTCAGATATGGAGAAGTGTTCCTGCAGATCACAAATTCTTGAGTTCCTTGTCTAATTTGTGATTCATCTTGGTTCTGAGGCTCATGTCAAGAATTCAATATAAGAAATGTTCTACACTCACACAGACTATGTGCATGTGAGATTTGTTCATCATCACAAACTCTTTAAGGACTCTAGATGAAAATAATTAATCCAGTGAATATTCATATTAGTACGTGATTTGATTCAGTTACAGTCTTGGGCTCTAGGCTCAAGGTACACATAAAACTGGTCCCCTTTTTACAGACTTTAGCCTGTTTCCAAAGTCCTTCCTGAGTAATGTGTGTGTGACAACGTTTAGCTGATAGTTCTGGTTGTGATAAAGTTTTTGAGCTCAATCCTTTATTAATATATATAGTAAATTCTTGTACCCTTTTTTAGAAGATCTGTATACTATTCTGCAAATTAATCCACTGGAGAAAATACACCACCTTTTTCAGAGAGAGAAGTGCCCTGGTCTTCTTCAGGGCACTTCAGTAGTACCACTGAATTTCATGACTGAGATGAATTAAAAAAAATAAAAAAGAAATATATACATAGATCCATACAATCATAGAATGTCCTGTGTTGGAAGGGACCTAGTTCCAAGCCCCTGTCATGGGCATGGACACATTCAACAAATCATATGAGAAACATAACAGCTCATAATTGGCTTGATAGAAATTAAGGAACTTTTTTCCTTTTTCTTCATTTCCTTTAAATAAAGTGTTTGTTTAACTTAATTAAAGACTCAGTAAATCTTGTATTTTCCTAGGAGGGATATATTTTTTCTTTTAATTAGGGCTATGGTTTCCTGTGATGAGTTTGGAAACGCACTATATCCTGTCACTGATGAGTCCCCTCTCCTTGCCTTTGACCTGATCAAAGACAGTATAAATCTAGTAACTGCAGACTGAAAAGCCATTATTTTTCTTTGAAAAGTCTGTTTGCTGCTGAATTGGTCAAATATTCACCTTTCTGTTGACAAGTATAGGCTTGTTAAATGGCCTTTCCTGATACACAAATATTATGCTGCTAATTGGATCTGCTTTAATATTTAGCTTTGGCAACAAGATTATGAACGTCGCAAAGGAACCACAGAAAAGATATCAGTCCCAGGAAGTTAACTTCTTCATATCTCTTCATTCTTTAAAAAAAAAAAATTTAAAGCATAATTCATTTTCATTATTATTTTTTATTCTTACAAACAAATCTTTAGGATTAAATACTTCTTTTGGATATGAATTTCCTGGATGAAAGCTGACAGGGGCTTAGTGGCATTTGTTGATGAAAATTTTATGAAAGATTTTTTTATCTCTGTTGGAGAAGCCATTTTGGATCAATTTATGTTTAGCAAATCCATCCTGTATTGATTTCCTGCTGAGCAGATGGTCCTTTTTGCTACCAAAAAGAAGCAATAGTAACAGAATTTTAAAATACACTAACTGTTGGAGTAAATAGATATATGATCTTGTTATTATTGTTGTTGTTGTTGCTGTTATTACTATTGTAGTAGCTTGTTTCTTGTCTACTTACTAGGCATACAGACTTTAAGTTAACATACTTAAAGGAGTCCCACAGGGAAGTGGGAGAGGGACTGTTCATCAGGAAGTGTAGTGAGTGGATAAGGGGTAATGGCTTCATGCTGAAAGCAGGCAGATTTAATTAGATTTTAGGAAGAAATTCTTTACTATGAGGGTGGTGAGGCACTGGAACAGGTTGCCCAGAGAGATGGTGGATGCCCCATTCCTAGAAGTGTTTAAGATCAGCTTGGATGAGGTTTGGGCAACCTGACCTAGTGGAGGGTGTCCCTGTCCATGGCAGGGGGAGTTGGAACTAGGTGATCTTTGAGGTCCCTTCCAACCCAAAGCATTCTACGATTCTGTGATTCTATGTAGGTATTTTGATCTGAGCACAATTGCTACATAGTTGTTTGAGATTATTGAGAGATTCCAACTTTTCCTCTTCAAGGAAAAATTTTGAAGCCTATGCTTTTATGAGAAGACTTGTCAGAGGCTTCCAAATATAACTTTCTGTTATAGCATTCTGCACATAGCCCAGTAACATTACATTGCCAGAGAAACTGCATACAGAACCATGAGTGGTATAGAAATGGGAAACAAGGCTTCTACTTTCTGCTTCACAGTAGAAAAGTTTTACTAAATTATGCTGCATAAATGAGCAGGCAAAAGGAACATGACCAGCTCTACCAGTTTCTGCCAAAGACTCTGAGACAGGTGTAAGCAAAATCTTCTGCAGAAGTAGACTGAGATGATATTGATAAATCCTTTCCACTTAGTGGAAAAAACTGTGTTCTATACCAAAAGCAGAGGAAACACATACAGCTGCATAAGGATTAAAGCTGAGCTCCCCAGGCATCACCTAATTAGCATTACATGGCTACAAGAGTGTTTCCTGTAGAATAAAGAAGGTGGAAAGGGCTTTTTGACCGCAACTCCTAATAATGGTCAAATTATTTCACTCAAATAACTAGGCATGCCATTCAAATACCTTAACAAAACACCTAATCCTTTCTTTGAGTTGTCTTGTTTTATGTGTCATATATGACTGGACTGGTCAGAAGGATGAGGGAGGTGATTATGCCCCTGTACTCAACACTTGTGAAGCTGCACCTGGAACAGACATTGAGGTGCTGGAGCAGATCCAGAGAAGGGCAACAAAGCGGGTAAATGGTTTGGTGCACAGGTTTTATGAGGAGCAGCTGAGGGAATGGGAGAAGAGGAGGCTGAGGGGAGACCTTGTTGCTCTCTATAGCTACCCCAGAGTGGGCTGTAACTAACAATAGGATGAGATGAAATGGCATGAAGTTGTGCCAGGGGAAGTTTAGACTGGATGTTAGGGAACATTTCCTCACTGAAAGAGTGGTTAGGTATTTGAAAAGGCTTCCCAGAGAGGTGGTGGATTCACCATCCCTGGATATGTTCAAAAAATGTGTAGACGTGACACTCCAGGACATGTTTTAGTCAACATGGTGGTATTGGACTGATGGCTGGATTTAATAATCTTAGAGATCTTTTCCGACCTTAAATATTCTGTGATGACTTCTAGGATGATTCTGTGATATTTATGCCTAAACCACTTTAATCTTTCTTCCACCCCCCTCCCTCAGCACATCTGTGTTACACCTCTTCTTTCTGAAAACTAAAAAAAAAGTGAAGAAATAATACTCAATCATTGGTGTTCAATGATATGGACCTCTTCTTTTTTCCCCCTTTCATTTTACTGAAGCCTTGGAGAGGATTATATTTCTTCTGTAAGAGCTGAATCTTTCAAGTTTTGGAAACCAGTGGTAACTGAATGCACAGAACACAACACAGTACTTTGCCATCTGATACTGTGAATAACAAATTTCATTTTCCTGTTTTCCTAGGGAAAACATTCAGGTGACAGATGGTAATTTCTAGGAGATAAAGAGAAGGCGGTATTAGCCAGGCAGATCTGAGAGTGATATAAGTTTCCTAATGACTTTCCTATGGAAAGACATCTTAAAAAATGGATGAAATGAACATTTTCTATGAAGATTTGAATTCTAATTTAAACTCTGATCACAGTCACCAAGGCCAAAGCTCCTCCTTCGTTCTGCATCACTATACCATAAGCTCCAACATCTAGAAATTGTCAGAGTTGTTATGATTCAAATATTACATGGAATTTTGATTCCAGGAGTCATAAGAACTTCATTATGCTAAGCATTGTACAAATACATTATGCAGGGCAGTCCAGGTGCATTTTCTGAGTAGATGAGATGATCAAAGCACTTAGAACTGTTCAAGCATCAGTGACAGAACTGGAATTGCTTAAGGTCATAATAATTCATTGAATCTGGCACTCATTATTAGAGAAAAAGGAACTTCTGCTCCATCAGAAATCGAATGGTCTCTCAATTTGATCATAGTGTCTCAAATGTCAAATCTCAGAATTTTCCTTACTTCTGGGAAAGTAAGTTGGACTGCCACAAGGTTTTATTACTAGTAGTGCTCAATTTTCATATATTTCTAAAAGAAAAAGTAATATTGAGTGTAAAGGGGACTGTTTCTCTGACTTCCTGCCTAGCATCATCGGAGGGATTCATTACTCAACTACACTATGCTTTCTCTTCAACCTCTCTGTTTGCATAAGTAACACAGATGGATATAGATATGGATGTTTCCAAAACAGACATGTAAATATATATGAAGTACATAAATAAAACCTACACCTCCTTGTCAGATATTTTAATTACACAAAAGTTAAATCAGCAAAACCATTACTGAAAAATTGATGGTCCTGATAAGAGAGTACATAATGTTAGGAAAGTTTTGTTGAAATTAAATAAAACTTAAGATTCTGTAGTTGAGGATTTTGTATCAAGGCAGTATCCTGAGCCTCAGTATCTCATCAGTGCTCTACTACCTAAACAGAGAAAAGAGAAAAAAAACCCAAACTGTTGACTTTGCATTACCAGCTAAACACTTAGCACACATGACTGGCCATGACCTTTCTGTTCAAACACATGCTCTCATCAACCAGGACAATAGAAGATGTCAGGCTGTAATGTTTGATATATATTCCACACGCTTGGTGAGCTGGATATGGCCCATTTTACTTTCCAATGAAGTAAGCGGTCCTGAACACACAATCATTTCTGGTAATTGCTTTTTTTCCCTTTCTTTTTTCTTCCCTCTGCAATGTTGAATGAAATATTATGTTTCTATTTGGGGGGTGGGGGGTGGGGGGTGGGTATGCCAAAGTTTATAAAGCTTTCTATCAAAGATATTAACCTTTTTTCTTAATTTGAGGTTTCTGTGATACTCAAGCTGAGGGTGCAAATAGAATGGTCTTCACGACCAAATGTCACTAAGTGAATACCCAAGGAGTTGATGAATTTTAAAGGGAATTTCCTGTTAGATATCAAACCAACATATTTCTTGATTATAGAGATAAATCAGTAATAGGTTGTACCATGCAAAAAAAAAAAAAAAAATTCTATTCCGAACAGAAAAAAACTAAAAAGAGGACACCAAACTCCTTTCCCATAGAAACAATCTTGACAGTGATAAGAAGACTGTAACCAATTCTCTGTGTCCTCACTGTAATCAAAATCTCAGCTGGTAGTTATTTGGGTGATAAATTACCTGGTTTTCATCTACCTCCTCATTAAACCTTAAACCTTTGATGGTGCCTTTGATCTCACCACTGATGGAAAAACTGGAGAGAGATGGAGAAGGTGGAATGCAATTTCTTACAGTGCATCAGGAGATGCATCTTGATGTCATTTCTTGTATTGCAGCAGGATCATAGTTACATAACCTTAGTTATTTCTGTTAATATTTATTTCCCAGGAGGCCACTATTCTATGTCTTCATGCACTACCTGAAGTATTCATCCTCGTGCTCTCTTGACAGAAAATACAAAACAGTATAAAAAAGGACTACCTCCAGTACTGATTCTTCCCCATTACTGTTCTATGTTTCATCAGGGGTATTCCCAGTCTGCACAGCCAAGACAGAGTAAAATCTGAGCGCTAATTACTAAAAAAGGACCAATGCCATCATCAACAAATTCAAATAAAGACTGCAATGACATAGATCAAAGAAGTAGGTTTCTTTGCAATGGCTTTACTACTTTATAAGGGTTCTGTTTACCCTCTGATTTTTTTTTTAATCTTGTGCATATTGTACACTTACATTTGAGGATAACGAAACAGAAGAGTCATTTCACCTGGCTCCACCTAATAACTCTCAGTAATGCTACATAAAAATACTGTAGGCAATGGAACCTGAAGAATAATTTGCATTGCCACAATGTATTTGTAAAACTTGGATTTTGGCCATAATGTTGATGGCCTGGCTGTATTTTTTGCTTGGAGTGCAAAGTTCTGTAGTGAGAAGTACAGACTTGGATCTTGGTTTGGCTTCGTATTTCATGCGAAATATGGCATTTCAGCAGATAATGTCTCTAGTCCAACAGAGCAGGATTTCCAGCCAAATTTTGACACAGTGTGATCCAGGAGTATTGTGAACTATCTGCATGAGGGAAAACAAGTATCTTCAAAATGAAATGTCACAATTTAATTGTCCAAGAAATACTTCTAAAGAGGTGATTATCAAACACTTCTTGTAGGCACAGAGGTTTTTTTATTTTCATTACTTCATGATTGATTCATAATAGGGGTTAAAACTATGGCCTCTGAGAGTAAAGTCATTCTGGTACTGCAGTTATCTGCACTAGATTTTCATACCTTTTTACTTTATGTGTACTGCATCAGGGAAAAAGGACTAAATCCCCAAAAAAGAGTTCAAGCATAGAGAGAATGACAAGTCTGACTAAAGCGGAAGTCATGCTACTTTGCAGACATGAAATGTCCAGGATAAGTCCTGATGTCTCATTCATTCTTTGCCTGAATGATTGAGGACTACAACTCCATAATATGCAAGTTGGATTACTGTGAAAAAAAAATATAGTTGAAGTAAACCAGAAAGCCTAGAAAAACAGTTTGGTGTAAAACTGAGGTATATATTTGCATGTAACACCTGTCATAGATACAGAGAATGGAGCAGTAAAAATAAATCCAGAAAACAAGACAGGTATAATTGACAAACATGAAAAGTAGTAAGGCTGACAGAGGAAATACTTGTTCTTTACATGATCACCAAAGAAAAGTCAACTCAAGTTTCTCTGTGGCTTGTATTTCTTTAGAAAACATTGTGATAGGTAGATACCATATAATCTGCCAACAATGTCTGTTTTCCCCATTCTACACAGGGAACTCCAGACAAGAGTTCCTGATACCTCAAAGTCTACCTAAACAGGGATTTCAGGAGAGTTCAGATACAGATCCACATTATGGTTTTTTGTGTCACACTGTTCACCAGGTGCTTTCCCTGTTCAGCCTGGTGATGTCTTATGTGTATTCCTCAACATACTCTCTGCCCATACGATGAAGCAACTTTTCTCTTGGAAAACTTTCTCCTTTGGAACTCAGGAGCACCCTTGCTCCTGAGTTTCAAAAGTAAATTGAGGAGATATTTCCACTGCTTTGTCTTCTGGTCATCTTTTATACAGAAAAATATCTATCCAATCAGCCATCTATTTTCAGATAATTTGCCTGAATCCCAAATAGGCAGAAGCCTGGATTATGCAGTCCCCATTTGGATATCTAAGCTCCACAAAACTAAGTATACTCTTCTCTCTCATCTTTCTTTCCACACCAGTCTAAAGTATTCTCTGTCAGAGATGGCTTTCTGGATCCTTCTTTCATTGGTTATTTGGAGCAAATAATATACTTTAAAACCTCATATAGATTGCTTTATATGTTTTGGCCAAATATCCACCTACATTTGCTTTTGTGCTGGCCAGTTACTTATGCTCATGCTCAAAAAGAAGACCTACAGTGAATCAAGAAAGAGAGTCTTTGCATCTCAACCCCCAATTTAAAATCTTAATACCTACAGCATACTTCACTTCTGGGTGGGGTAAAACAAACAAAACAACAAAACCAAAATGAAACCAAAGACACGTTACTGTTAGGGTTTTAGAAACCCCCTCTATAATCAGGAGGATTATAGAATCATAGAATATCCTGAATTGAGGGACCCATAAGGATCATCATGTCCAACTCAGCCAGGTCAGAGCATGGGACTGAGGGCATTGTCCAGACGCTTCTTGAACTCAGTGAGGCTCAGTGCTATGATCACTTCTCTGGGGAGCCTGTGCCCAACCCCCAGCCCTCCTCTCAGTGAAGAATCTCTTCCTAATATTCAACCTAAACCTTCCCTGTTGCAGCTTCATGCCATTCCCTTGGGTTCTATCACTGGTTGCCTTAGAGATTGACACCTGCCCCTTTGTTCCCCCTCATCTGGAAACCACAGACCACGATGAGGTCTCCCCTCAGCCTCCTCTTCTCCAGGTTGAAGAAACCAAGGGACTTCAGGCTCTTCTTGTTAGACTTCCCCTCCAGACTCTTCACCATCCTCATTGCCCTCCTATAGACACTCTCAAATTTATTCTACCATTTGTTTCCTGGGACTCATGTATTAAAAGAGTGCCAAATAAGGCTCATTCCTCCAACATGGACATCATTATGATTTTAAAGAAACTGCTTACATATCTTCTATTAAGCTCATATTTAAATATCTGCGTGAATGAGGCTTGAGAAATTATACTGCACTACTTTTGTATTCCTGCCTCTCATTCTCCCAAATCATCCCACTCTTTCATCCCTTTCCACTACTCTGTTCATTTACTTGTGTTCTTCATTGTCAGGATTGAAAGCTCTTTGGGATATTTACCTTTCATTTGATTAGTTTTTCTATCAAGTCTACTACAATAATACATACAATTTTCCACATAATATTAAAATGTAAAAATTGTAACAAAAATACCGTCACTCCCCTCTGGAGAGAAAATTGGAAGAGGCCACATCAATAAACCTCTAAAGCAATACTTGTATTAGTAAATTAAACATTTCCAGGATGAGTCTTTGATACTGAGACCATCTGTCACAGAATCATATGTGTCCAGATAATTAAACTCTAAAACTGCATAGCTAAATCCAAACTTGTTTAGGAATGTTTTCAGATCCATGAAAGCTACTCAAAAGCTTATTCAGACAGTACCAGTTGTCCAAAGCTAAAACCATATCAAGGATAATTTTAACAACTCATTGATTGAACAGGAAGAATTATTATTGATACCATTCAACTTACTATTCTTGACATAGTCTAGAGATGCAAAAGTTAATCAAAACCATCTGTGATAAGAAGCCATTTAAAAGAATGAAGCAATGGTCAGTGTGTAGCACAAGGGAAATTGAAGCTGAGGTCAGCAAACAGCCATCTTTAGAACTCAAATTGTCAACAAAGTTAAATGTTCTGGTGCTTAGGGCAGCATTAATCTGAATAGTTCATTGCTCTTTTCTTCTGTTGTTGTTGTCTTCCTCTACTTGAGAATAATACCTAAGACTACATTGTATAAATTGTAAAAAGAGAAAAGTTCCTCAGGCTGTGTCAGTAAGAAAATCAGCATTTGAAGAAAAAGATTTTCTGAGCGATCAGTCTTTTGCCATGTGAAGTGAGTCACATTCTAAACAAGAGGAGGAGCAATAAAACTACAATAAAACATTTACTTTTTTAGAAAAAGATGTTTGTGGGCACTATATCTTAGAAGAATGATATTCTGTCTCCAAAAATCGAACTGGGATCATAAGTAGCTCAGCTTTGCTACTAGTAAGACCAAGATTTTAACTGAGGTTTAATGACATCAAACTTACACTGGTGATCATAGAAAAAGAGTGAATATTCAGTTGTCAGTGAAGTCCTATTCTCAAATGCTGGCACTTGAGGGCAACCAGCCCAAACCATTTGGTGGGGCAATACTGGGAAGATCTGAGAGTAGTCAGAAACAAGAAGTTCCTGTTACTCATTTAGACACAGTTATTAAAAGGTTAAGGAAACACCAACCACAGTGCAGAGGCAGGAGAAAAAGAGAAAGGATGAGATAGCAAACCCACTGAGTGAGAAGCACTCTTGGCAGGCTCAAGTGAGGCTCAGTTATACAGTTTACTAGAAAGATTAATCTGTGTGAGGCACCCAGAATCTGGTCATCATAAATGTTCATAATTTTTGAGTCCTATCTGTAAAATGAGGAGAGCAATGCTCATGTGCCTTTGAAAAAAATATTTGGTAATACTGTCTGGAAGATTTCACATCTTGAAAATGTAAGTAATTTTTTCATTTCCCCAGAAACACAACCTTAACAGTTGAGGACATGACCCTACTTATATGCAGCACTCTTTTCTGTCGGGTGTTCTATAACTGTTATGTGCTGTCAGTATGTTTTGTATTTGAATATAGACTATTTGGAAAATATTTAATAATTGTAAGGGGCGTGGTTATTTTGAACCTGTTTGAGCAGAGCAGTTATACAACATGAGCTCCAGAGGTCCTTTTCAACCTCAACTGTTCTGTTATTTGTTCCAACCACGCAAATACATCTGTACTTCTCTAAGTCTTTGTTTTCTGGCATCACTCTCATGTCAGTCTCCTTATCCTGGGGAGGAGTATGCTGTGGAGTCAGGTTTCTATGTGTGATGGATTTACAGAATTACAAAGAAGGAAAGAGAGGGAAGAAAGACTAAGCCATTGACAGCAGGAAAAAAACGAAGGAGATTCAGTAGCTACAAATCCAGCTTTGCCTTAATGCAGTTCCTCACACCATCAAAATGAATCTCTGGCAAACATGAGACTGAACTTCTGAACACAGAAGGACCCTTTGGTGGCATGGGACTGTAATGAAGCATCTGCTGAGCTGAATGCACATAGATACAGCAGGGGCTGAGGAAGAAGTGTTTAAGGAGACAATAAAAACTACCTAGCAACCAGCATATTGCTGAAAATTAACTACTGTTTCACAGACCACATAATGAACACCCTAGGTTTTCTGAAACGCTGTAAAAACAATTAGGATTATTGATTTTCTTCTATTCAGCAGTGATATTTTGGGACATATTATGCATGTTATTTGCTTTATCAGAGCAGGTGCCCATTAACAAATTCCTTAATATGCTACAGGAACTTACAGTGCCTTTACTAAGCACTGTAGGGGCCCGTTAAACTAATGCTGATCACATCAGTGAAGTCTACATTGGCATAAAGGTATCTGAAGAACACAGTAAGTGTAATATAGGGATACCTCAACTAAGTCTGCGCAGATTACAGAATCACACACACATGAGGTTGGAAAAGACCTTTGAAGATCAAGTCCAACCATTCCCATCCTATGCTAAACCATATCCCTAAGTAACTCATCAACTCTTTTTTTGAACACATCCAGGGAAGGTGACTCAACCCCCTCCCTGGACAGCCTGTTCCAGGCCCTCACAACTCTTTCAGTAAAAATTTTTTTTCTAATATCCAATCCAAACCTGCCCTGGAACAGCTTCATGCCATTTCCCCTTGTTCTATCTTCTGCCACCTGGCTGAAGAGGCCATCACCCACCTCTCTACAACCTCCCTTCAGGTAGTTGTAGGTGGTGATAAGGTCCCCACTCTGCCTCCTCCAAGCTAAACATCCCCAGCTCCCTCAGCCGCTCCTCATATGATTTGCCCTCCAGCCCCTTCACCATCCTGGTTGCCCTTCTCTGCACTTGCTTGAGGACCTCAATGTCCTTCTTATGGTGGGGAGCCCAGAACTGCACACAGCACTTGAGGTGTGGCCTCACCAATGCCGAGTACAGGGGAACACTTACCTCCCTAGACCTACTGGCCACACTGGTTTTGATACAAGCCAAGATGCCATTGGCCTTCTTGGCTGCCCGGGCACACTGCTGGCTCATATTCAGCCTGCTGTCAACCAACACCCCCAGGTCCTTCTCTTCCTGACAGCTCTCTAGCCAGTCTCCCCCAAGCCTGTAGCGTTGCATGGGGTTGTTATGTCCCATGTGCAGCACTCTACACTTGGCCATTTAAACTTTATCCCATTGGTCTCAGCCCATCGGTCCAGTCTGTTCAGATCCCTCTGAAGAGCCTCCCTACCCTCAGGCAGATCAACACTTCCTCCTAGTTTAGTGTCATCTGCAAACTTACTGAGGGAGCATTCAATCCCTTCATCCAGGTCATTGATACAGATGTTGAACAAGACTGGACCCAGGACTGAGCCCTGGGGGATGCCACTCATGACCGGCCTCCAGCTGGATTTTGTTCCATTCACCACCACCCTTTGGGCCCGGCCATCCAGCCAGTTTTTAACCCAGCTGAGGGTCGACCTATCAAGGCCAGTGGCAGCCAGTTTCTCAGTCAGAATGCTGTGAGAAACTGTGTCAAAGGCTTTACTGAAATCCAGGTAGACCACATCCACAGCCTTCCCCTTGTCTATGAAGCAGGTCACCTTGTCATAGAAGGTGATCAGGTTAGTTTGACAGGATCTACCTTTTGTAAAGCCATGTTGACTAGGCCTGATGCCCTGGCCATCATGCATGTGCTGCATGATAGCTCCCAAGATGACTCTCTCCATGATCTCCTCGGGACTGAGGTCAGATTGACAGGCCTGTAGTTCCCGGGATCCTCCTTCCAGCCATTCTTATACATGGGTGTAGCTTAGTGTATCCTTAAAACATGATGCCCTACCACCCATTGATTTTAATGAGGGACCTGAGGGCATAAGAGAAAACTTTGACCTTAAAGACAATTCAACACAGTGAGTTGTCTATTCCAAATTTAAGTTGCCTCCTTTGTACTGACCAAGTCTCTTATCATTTTAGCTTTCCATTTATTCAGATGTAAATAAAAATAAAGAACTGGAAACTTTTCAAATAGGGCCTGACATTTAGGTCCATGTTTGTACAATACCTAATGTAGTGAACAATGGACCTGTGCCTGGAAATCCTGAATACTTTCACATGAGAAATAGTAACTGATGTTACATATATTCTTTGTTTTGTTTTAGAACTATTATCTACTTTGCTCAAAGAATAAGTCATACAGGCTATTCCTCAGTAGAGAGGCATAAACAAAGATGAAGTAAAACAACAACAGCTGCCAGTTTAGGGTTATTTCCACCCATGAATTTATGTTCTGAATGTACATTTCTTACTTATTTATACTATGGTAGTACCTTTTCTGTTTCCATACCTTGAGATCTTTATTTTTCAGCACTATTAGTGATTTAGTCAACCCAGAGGGGTGCCAAGAAGCTTGAACAGCAAGAACAGAATGTAGCCCAGAATAACTGAAATAATAGCTATGAAATGGAAGCTTCTTAATGGCAGCTGGAAAGAAGGTCTCAGACTTGCTGGAAAATTGTCAAAGAAAACAGATACTGTTCTTGACTAGTACTTACTATTTTGATTTATATCAGTAATATTGCAGAGAAAGCTTTTTAAAATTTGGAAACTCCTTCACGTACAGTGATCCAGAACCACATTTGAAACTTCTAG
The DNA here is from genome assembly GCF_964237585.1 of Gallinula chloropus. Classification (NCBI taxonomy): domain Eukaryota; kingdom Metazoa; phylum Chordata; class Aves; order Gruiformes; family Rallidae; genus Gallinula; species Gallinula chloropus. Next base: position 7,870,252 of record NC_140086.1, read on the forward strand.
GCAGCCAGGTTGTGTAAAAGTACACTTTCCTCTGCTACAACACTGAAAAGGTATCATTCTTCACACCCTCAAAGGTTATAGTAAAAAAAAAAAAGCCTGAAGAAGTTTCATTTCATAAAGACAGTCAAAATTTCACTGTTTTTTACCAAATTTAGCTGGCTGTAGGCCCCGTAGTGTCTGAGGCCATCATAGTATTCTAATATATACCTGAGTCACAAGTCCTCTAGAAACAAAATTTTCATTTTACATAATTTGTAGAATCACATTTCATAGGTGGCTTTTTTTTTCAATATTCCAAATTATTCTAGGTAATGATTTTACCACTGTTGAAGAATATTTAATAATAAAATAATTCAAATTTTCTCTCTCTCTTTTTTTTTTGGTTGTTGGTTCTTGCAGTTTTCCACAGAAACACAGATATTTCACTAATATTATTGATTAGAAGATATATAAAATCCAGGAAATCTCTTCACACTGTAGTTACATCTACACCAATAAACTATGTGTACCCTGAAGCATTCCCAGACTCTCACATTAGCTGGCAAGGAGACCTGCATCTATGCTAATGAACTGTCAGTCACCAGAGTTCAACATCTTGGAAACAGCCTACTGGGATATGTGGAATAGTGTAATTGCTAATTCTAGTCCAGGAACCCTCCGGGACAGAGCAGCTCCACCAGGCCAAAATCACACCGTAAAAAGCTTATGAAATGTTACTAGTAAAGATATGTGACTCTGCATGGCCTGAGAGAGACCTGTGTGAAAATACCTGATGTTTTGTGAGTAATTACATAGAGAAAACCGAGGTGGGTCTGAAAGATTTTACACAGTTCCAAATTAGCAGAGGATAGAGAGCCAAGATTGAAAAAGACAGTAAGAAGGGATACAGACTTGACTATAGTCATAGATAACAACTTATTACATCTGCAACAGCAGAGCACAGCTGCCTGCAGCATGTCAGTACTGGCTTGCATGCAGAACCTCAGTAGTAGTGTGAACACATTATATGATCATGGTAATAATTCTTCTATTCTGTGTATATATTTTAATGTATACTCTGTTTCTCTTGATATCCAGTGCTCTGTTTCACAGGAAGGAACTAAACAACAAATTTTTTTTTAATTATTCTGAAAGATACTTCTGTTAAAATAAAGTCCTGTAGCTGTCAGACATCTTGTTTGCTTATAATGCTTGAACTGTTATGACATCAGACCATGCTTAAGAAAAAGCCTGAAGCAAAGTGAGGAAAAGTTTGAGGCTTACCTGTTTCTTATTACAGTCCAAATATGCTCATACCATCAATATAGAGAAGATTCATCACTGCTTGATGAATGTGTGTCATTATATATCACATAATTGCTTGCAACAATATCAAGGGGTCAATGTGAGCAAGATCAAAAAAATCTGTTTTTTTATTTTCCAGGTGGCAAACCCATAGGGGAGAAACAAGCTGCTCAGGGAAAGTCTGGTTTTTGAACTGCCACCATCTTCATTTGTGACTCTGAAATACTTACGTCAGATGTTTCAGATTTAGAAGACTAAACCTTAAGTTTCTAAATATGAATATCAGTTTCTAACCTTAGAAATTACATCAATACATTAATATAATATTAAAACATTTATATAATACAGGCAAGTCTGTAGACAAGGAAATCTTTCTCATTTTTAAAGATGGGCAGACATTAGAAGAAAAAACTAGATTAAAAGTCAGATATATTGACTCACAATTCCAAATGTTTCCTCTAGGAGGGGAGACATGCAGAAAATGTTCTCAATAGACATACATGATACTACTGAATTTAGAATGGAATTGAGTTAAAAATTACTTTAGTTAATTTATGGAAGTAGCTAGTTTTTTTAAAAGAAATTAGGTTAAAAAGAATCTATTTTTTACCAAACATGTAAAAGAAATAGAAATTACTCTCCCATCTTTTAAATTATGTTGTTAATGGGACCAACTAAAAGTAATTCAGAATTAGTACAAAAACTCTTGTGGTTTGATTTGTTTGTTTAAAAACAATACCTAGTATAGGGTGCATAAGCAATTGGAAATATTTTGGAAAAAATACAGATAATTTAAAATGTTTAAAAAAATTATAATCTACTTTATTTGAAATTGAATTCAAGGTATATGATGTTTACTGTAGAGGGTGTTTTTTCAGCATGAATGTTTCTTTCCTAATGTCCCTGCTCTGGGTGAAGGGAGTTAGAGTACCATCCATGTTTTGTCCTCTGAGAGCATCATGGGAAAGGTGTCTTTGTAGGGAGACAGACCAGTGTAAGTATGAGAAAACTGAACTAAAAGTGCTGTAAGATTCTATGTCACTAGCTCCTATATGTGGGATTTGTCCTAGAAAATTAAAATGTTCCATATCAGACAATTTTCAGTAAAGGTCTCCTTTGAAGTTCTGTCAGACAAGTTTTGTTGGAGACTTTTAGATATGCTTTAAGAAAAAAAATAATATTTTATTGAAAAGTCAGACTTGACATTTCACATGATAATCCCTCAAACTGATTTTGCATTATTTTGCTTGATCTGTTATTGGAATTTATTTATTTATTGCTATCAATGCTATAAATATTTTTCTTTTTATCCTGACTCTCTTCCACCATTGCTGTCTTCCATCAAACACAGCAGAAACCCACAGATCAAAGTAAAAAAATTCTATTATATACAATATGATTCCTATCTTCTTTTATTGCTGTTGCTGTCAACAGCAGCATTTTTCTTCAAAATGATAAGAGAGAATATAAAATATAAACAAATCGTCTTCATCTACAGCTGTTTACTATAACACTTAATTGAGAATTTTATATAAAATATGAAAAAACCTTACAAAACCCACACTACAACTCCAATACATGAAATAAATAAGCCTTATTAGTTCCACTGATTGAGTTGATTTTAGCATCTGGTGTTTATAAAATGATCTAAACCCATAATACTGATGCAAAAAGATGCAAAAAGGTTAATTCTTTTTTAAATCTTGGTATAATGCTAAAAGCTGTCTGTGTCTTCCTCTGCAGAAAACCCATATATTTTCTTTCAAGTTAGTGCTCAGCTGCATCACACTTGCTAAGGAACCAAGAGCTGTTCACCTCTAGAAGAAGGAGGCTGAAACAGAAGGTTGAGAAGTATCCAAGAGCACTCAAAGGCTTTTCCAGATGCCCAGTAATTAGTTGTCTTATTGAAAGCCAGGAAGCTCAGATCTCACATGCAAGCTGTAGCCCTTCCTTGTCTGTTCTTTAGCTTGCATAACATGAATCAGATATTGTTGGTAAAAATCTCAACAGATGCATTTTTAAAAAATCTTTCAGTCAAAAGCATAATCAAGGAAGAAATGATCATGCAACACTAATATGCTGTAAGTGAAGGAGAAAATGTAGAATAACTGGTTAAGATTATGAGCGGAGCTTTCTTGACTGTTTAGAAACACCAAGAAGTAAAACATCTCTGAGTCCCAACATATTAATTTTAGAATACAGAAAGCTGGGAGTTAAGATTGCTTTGATCATTGCTACAAACACTCAGCTGAAAGGGAGAAAGCTTTTAATTATTTTAAGAAATGAAAGCAAGGAGAAGGTTGAGATAATTGTCTAGAAAAGAGAATCAAAGAGGGAATAAGAAGAGGATGGGTTTGGTAGTTCTGAGAGCTGAAGGAAGCTTATGGATATTGAGGAAGACAAAACACGAATAAAAAAATGTTTTTTTTATTGAACAAACCAAGATTTTTGTGGTGGAATGATCAGAATTCAATGGAAGCGAAATCTGAGGAATATCAGGATGTTCTCAAAAGATGATCCAATGTACCAACAGAGAAATACGCTGGTAAAACTGCAGCCTTTGAGTCCTGTTAGCTGTAAACATGAAGAAATGCAATCTGAATACATTTTTTGTCTCCTGTATATCAGATCCAGAGATCATTCAGAAACTCCTTACACATTACTTGTCACTAGACACTTGGCTGACAAAAGATCAATTTCTTTCATATATTTGTGTATTTTCACTTAATATAATAGACAAAAGTTCGTGTTTATTGTGGATAAATGTATAATTCCAAAAATGGAACATAATCATCTACCACTTACATACCATTTTAAAATGAGCATCAAATTTATCCTGCAATGAAGAACTACTTTTTTTTCCCCCACTGGGACTGTAGGTAGTTTACACATGCTACTGTAAAGCCTTCATGCTTTAGAATATCTGTTTAATTAACACTGGAGAAAATCCTGGAGGTAGCATACATGCTTGCAAGTAGTTAAATATCAATAAAGGATTTCTCTAGAAACACTGATAATTCTACTATTTTAAGAGGTACATGGAACTTCTTGCTATGTGGAAGAACAAGTGAGATAGATGACTTTGAATGTATTTTAATGGGGTAGAATGGGGCAGTTGAAGTAGTTTTTCATTTCAATTCTAATATATTAAAATATTACAGTGAAATTAATTTTATAAAATTATTCAGAATTATTAACTGCAATTTATACATAAAATCTGATTGGGGTTTTTCTGCTTTTTTTGTTGTTTTTTTTTCCTTTTTCTTAAAACAAGAAAGGAATTGTGAAATGAAAAATGCAGTTTCTAGTCCTCTATTTTTAACACTATTTCTTTGAAGAACTTGTGCAGGGAAATCTGTTAATTGAAAATACTGACAGGATCCCCAGAAGGCAAAAATCCAAGTGAAAATTAGTCAAAAGTTTTACTGAAATATCAGAAGTTCTTGAAGCTAATTAACTTCTCTTTGTTGAATGCATACTAATGGAATGAAACTGTTCCATTCAACACTTCTGCATAGCTGAATAGTTTTCTAATAGGGTTTTTTGGTGGGTTTTTTTTTCCTCTCAGAAACTGTTATCTTATGAGTATCTTGCCAGCCTCACTCTTCCTGAATATAGCTAGAGACTATTAGAAGGAGTTAAGGATTTATTAATTAGGAAAAAAAAAAAGAAAAAGAAAAAGATTCCCATTGAGCTCTGCATATTCCTTTGTCTACCTTTCTCTTCAAGTTCCTTTTTCCTTTTAATTTTCCTTTCTTTTTTCTTCTGGGCTGGAGGTGGGTATTTGTGTTTTTGAAGGACTGCAGGTCCTTCCTAGGAAACAGCTCGGTTTGAAAAGCAGCCTGCTTAGTAGGTGCTGACGGCATGAGTCCCGTTGTACTCCACACACAGAGTAGCTTACTGCTGCACAAAAACTGAACTGTAAGCCTCCTTGCTGTGCATAGTGCTGAGCTCAGGCCCAGAGTATAAATTAGCATCTGTCGCATAGTCAAGGCACCCTAAATTAAACCAAGTGTCAGATCAATTGGTAATTTCTAAGCCAATTTAAGGAGGGTTTATACATTTAATCTTTGATCTCATTAAGTGTGATTTTATTTTAGGATTTTTTTTTTTAAATTGTGTTTTTTTAACATGTCCTAAGAAACATTCTTTCTGTCCATGCTGCTGGCTGTAGAGTAGATCAAGCATAGCTGGGGTCCTAGCTCTGAAATGTTCCCAGCTCTGAAATGCTGCATGTGGTTCCGAACACCCCATGACTCAGGTCAGACTCACCCAAGCCCCTTAAACAAAACCCGATCTACATGTAGTCATGCAGTTTACCCAGTGCTGATCCTTTCCAGAAAGCTCATAAGCATGGCTCATGGCAGTGATTTTTGGCAAAAGTTTGAGCATTTCTGATGTACCTAAAGGGTCAGGCTTGGGTTTTGGAGCAGAAAGACTCATGTTTATCTGGCAGAGAAGAGTGCAGAATAACAGTCCATGACCATGTCAAATATTTTGAGCCACACTGCTACATTCCATAATGAGAAATTGGAGGATTATTGTCTGTCTGGTTCCAATAGAGCCCTAGGCCATTTAATCTTGTCCATCATTGTCTGGAAAGGATTGTGTTACTGATACCCAGAATAAGCATCCATCAGTTTATCCTAGGGATACGGTGAACTTAAACCATATAAATATACTGTATTTGCAGCTGAAATCAAATAATTCATCTCTGTGTAGGTTACATCTTCTTTGCATGAAGTTCATCTCTCTGTGAAACAATTTTATTAACCAAGTGAGGATTATTGAAATAGTCCTTTAAATATTACATAAATAATTTCTATTTCATAAGTTTAATGCTTTTGTCCTTCCAGCACAGTATGACTTGTTATATATTTATTATGCTGCAGCCTAGTTTCCTGGCAAAAATACTTAATTAGCCAGACTTTACTGAGCTTAAACCTTTTATTCCCATCAAGTATGAGCTCACATTGCAAATATGACCATTTTGAGCTCTGGAAAAGAAAAGGGAAAAAAAATCCCAAAACCCCAAACAATAAAAACAAGACAAAACCAAAACAAAACCAGCACCAAACTCCTGAGCAACTCTTTTTCTTTGGTTTTGTTTTTTTTTTTTTTTTTTTAATGTTTCCTACTGATTATCATTTAGGAATAGTGGTTGATTAATAATAATTTTTAAAATACACTGGGATGACTGGGATGATGTCTATGTCTATACTGTAATCTGAATGCTGACCTAGGTTCAGCCTGTCTGCAGAATAGCACTGTACCTTCTGATGAGAACTTGGACCTGGAATGGACCAAACCTGAGACTTTATTTTAGCAGTATTATGTATAGGAGCAGCCACAGCTTGTGTGCCAAGCAGCTTGAAGACAAGTCTTGATCAGACAAAGGACAGGAAGATGCATAGATGGAAGTGACTCATTTGAGGTTATATGGCAAAGACAAAAAGTAAAGGTCTTTTCAATCCCCTTTCTCAGGTCACCAAGCCCCATTGCCCTTCTCGTTGGAAATGTAATCTGGTCTTTGGATTTGATAATGTCTTTTCAGAGCATGGGATGATGTCAGCTGATTAATGTTGCAGACAGGAGATTGCAAGATCACCCAAGGTTAATATGATAAACAATTAGAGAACTTAGGATGCAGCAGAAATCATATTGTCTGACAACTCTCTAATTGTAATGGTGGTGTAACTCTGCAACAATCCTTCTCTCCAAATGCACAGTGTGCCGCAGCATCAATAATAATTCACATTTCAGTGCTGTCAGAGATAAATATTGCTGATCTCAAGGCCTCTGAAATCATCCTGAACCAATAGTTACAGCTGTCAGCTAGAGAGACAGAGTAATAGAGGAGACAAGACTGAGAGAGCAGTTCTTAGCTTGCATTTGGCACCAAAGCCCTCCATGACTTTTAGCAGACATCATGGCAGGCATTATGCTGGCCATAATGCCTGCAGCTGAGTTCCTAACTATGCATATTGGGAACCAAAAAGAATTTTGTTTGTTAGAGGCACTGGGAGTTCACAGATCTCAATCAAGTTAATATGACTGGACGTCTATCCAGTCAAAAATATGGTTGTGCGCACTTCAGCAAATCAAACTGCACCCTCTTCTTGAACCACATTTTGAAGGAGCCAAGAACAGCCCAAAAGGCTGTCAGCACACACATTAAAGGAATATTAGAGAATAGAAGCAGTCAGGAAAAGGCCCTAGGGAATGTAACATGGAATAAAACTGGGATAAAGGAAGTGAATGGATTTTATAGTAGTGGGTACAAAGATGTTCACAGAAAACAGTTATAGATTTGAGCAGTGGCACAGGAATGCACATCTCTCTTATTCATTTTAGATCTATTAAGTCCAGTTTTAGTGGTGTGTACGTTCACACAAAGTCCAATGAACTCTGAATTTAGTCTTACGATATCCTTGCTTGGTAAATCTGCACTAAAAATAAGATGACATTAGAAAAAGAGAATGAGGAACACCTTTCTCAGTAAACTGAAGAAAATAAACACTGTCCAGGTTTAGTTAATTTAACTAGAATATTTTATTTTAGTTATTTAATCTGCCTTGAATCTTTCTTGCTAAATTTAACATTTAGAAAATAAGCACTTCAAAAATGGGAATTGAAAAATTAATTTAGTGTTTGTTGAAATTAAACTTTTTTAGCTGAAGCAAGGTTTATACCAAAAGTGATTATATGGGCCCAGCTTCTTTTCATAATAAATAATTCATGCAAAAGATGCACCACATAAAAATTCAAAAACAACAATAACCCAAGCTGAAGGAGGCAGACCAGCAATCCAGGACCAATTCAGAAAAACTTCCCACTTTAAAAGCTTAAGTTTCTATATACTTACCTGACAAAGATCTGAAGTAAATATGAACAATGAAATTTGCTGATGTCAGATCTTACTATTTAAATATCCCCACAAAAAAACCCCACAACAAAAACCAAACAAACCTAAAATATAACAAAACTTCCTGTTTCTTAATAAATTAAAATTGTTTCTATATATTTATTTCCATCAGTTCCCTTTAAGATCCAAACAGCTGTTCAGCCAGTTGATATGTCCTCAAAGTGTCACTTTCATTTCTTTGAGAAAACAGAGAAGGTTGTGAGCAGTCACCTGACAATAGCTCTCAGATTTATTTATTATCACTGATGTTTAACCAAGTAGTGATGGGAAACATTTCTAGCAAGATAGAATGATTTCATGCTAAAAAGTGTTAAATTTTGAAATAAGCAAGTGTACATTGTACACGTTGGAGAAGTTCATGGAGGACTATCTCTCATGAGAGGGACCCCATGCTGGAACAGGAGAAGAGTGTGAGGAATGCCCCTACACCACCACCAAGAAAGCAGGCAACTTGTGAGGATCTGACTGAAACCCACACTTCCCCTTTTCCTGCCCCTCCCCATGCCCCAACTGGGGGGAGAAGAAGGGAGCAAAATCATGACTAAAGTTAAGTCTGCTAAAAGAGGAGTGGTGGAGGGAGATGCTTTAAGATCTGGTCACACTTGTCATTATCTGGCTCTGGTTTCACTGTTTGTGTAGTGTAATAAATTAGCCAGTTTTCTTTCCTTTATTCTGTGTTGAGCTTTGTTTGCCCATGATGCTGATTGCGGAATGATCTCTCTTTGCCCTTACCTCGACTCCTGAGCCCCTCAATATATATTTTCTCCTTTGTCCAGATGAAAAGGGGAGTGATAGAGCAACTTTGGTGGATGTCTGGCCACCACACGGTTTTATAACAACAATAATAATAATAAAATTTTATTTAAAATAGAAATGGCTGGCTTGCTGCCAGACTGGATTCAAATTCTTCTATGATAATGATAAAAAGTTATGACAGGAGGGATCCTTTGGGTTAAAAAATTAATTGTTTAAGACATACTGTCAAGTTGTTAACACTAACATGCCCTAAATATAAAAATTTATATACCCAGAGACCACGAGTCACACTTGATTGCACCTGACGAAGAGGTTTTTTGGTTCTGTAATGATTTTTGGCACCGGAAATATGCCTGCAAGGTTTAAACCCTTCAGAGAAAAATTGCCTGGAAGAATCTCTGCAGGCTTGTTTGACTACCAGATCAGAGTGAATTGACTGGAGATGTTAGCAGCGGTTTTAGGTCCTTGTTTTAGAAATTTTGAGAACATACTGTGAAAGACCATGAAAATTTATAAGCAAGTGGCAAAACATCACTGACAGCATCTTTATCCTGATGTTGTATGTGGTCATAAAGGGCCCTGTTTGAGTCTTCACTGAGCTAAGAGAGTTAGACAAAAACCTCCACCCAAGCAACCAACCAACCAACCAACCAACCAAAGTAGCTTCAATTTTTCTCAAGTATGAAAAAATTGGAAGTTTATCAAGATACAGTATGATACTTAAAGCTAAGGTAATAAATAGACTATGGGTTGTTATACAACTTCACTTTCCACCTAGAACTGGAATAAAAGGATTTTAGGTACAGAACTTTGTCTTTTAAAATCTGTCCTCTTTTCTTTGCTCTTTCTGATGGAAGCTGAGATTTGAAGTAGCAGCTCCAAATTACTGTGGGAAATGCTGCTTTTGTAGTACACTCAGGCTACACAGAAATAATGGAAAGGAAACCCGATGATTAGTGTTATATTTGCTGACTTTAGTAGGCTTCAGAGATTTCAGCCAGAGTTGGACTATGTCACCAAACCTCTGCTCTTTTCTTAAAATGTATTCAGAAAAATAGAAGCTTGATCAATAGCAATGTGTAGGAACCCAAATCCCAGTAGCTCTATTACCTAGAGGCTCAATCTCAGGCATCCTTAAATTCGAGATGTCTTTAAATTTACAAGGATGCTAGCAATGTTGTAGTTTTTTGGATGGAAGCTTCATTGCTAACTAAAATTAGCATCATCTGAAAGTCTGATGTGAGTCTGCTGTGCACTGGTAGAAAACACATATAATTTCATTAACCTCATTGGATCATAGGCACCCATGTAGTAGAAAGCTGTTGTTGAAACTACTATTCTCCTTGGACTATACAGGGACCAAGTGTCAAACTGGTGATTATGTGGACTTGGCCACTACCTTCTTAAGCTGAGCAAGACCAGCAGGTACTCTGACCATCCCTGGTAGGTCAGCTAAATATGACCCAAAACATCAAGATTCACTTTATAGTCCTCAATCAGTTTGATTCCTTCATGCTATAGTAGAAGTTTTCCTTAGGAGCCAAGCATCTTTTTTTCCATTATAACCCTGCAATTTCAAAAATAATTTTCCTATTAAAAAAGAGAATTCAACTTTAAATGTAGCCATTTTTTATCAGGAGGAGAAAATGGGAAAGGTTTTGTAAATACACTTAGTCAGAGACAGCTTTTAAATGATAAAATGTTATAGTATTGGTCTCCTCATCTTGAGTTTAAAAGAAACAATATCGAATTTTCCAGGGTGTCCTCAAGCACCTCACCAGAGCTGAGTGGAAACATCATGCCATCCTAAATACATGCATTTGTGGACAGAATTTCAGTTGTTCTTTATTATATTTAAACCCACCAAACTTCTAGGTGCACAAAAATACCACCCTAAACCTCACAAGTATAAATTTTAATATTCACAAAACATTAAAAAAAATCCAAAATGTATTTGGTCCTCCTGGCTGGAAGTGCTTGAGAAATGGTAATTTCTGGGACTGACTAATATGGAAACTTTTGTAATGCTTTGGGTGATTTTTACCAAATTACTGAAAGGGTGCACTTAAACGTCGTTAAACAAAACCCTAACTCTACAGTGGCTGCTGCTAGTATGTCAGGTAAAACACAAGCACCTGTAGCTTGCTTCTGGCTGGCAGACACAATTATAGTATGCATAAAACATTGACATATCAGGACATATCATGTTCTGGGAAATGGGAGAGGTGCCTGAGGATGGAGAAAAGCAAATGTTACTCCAGTTTTCAAAAAGGGGAAGAAGGAGGACCCAGGTAACTACAGACTGGTCAGCCTGGCTTCCATGTCTAGGAAGGTGATAGAACTACTTATCCTCGGTAATGTCTCCAGGTTCATCAAGGATAAGAGGGTTATTAGGAGCAGTCAACATTGTTTTACCAAGGTGAAATCATGTTTGACTAATATAATAGCCTTTTATCAGGATATAACCAGGTGGATAGATAATGGTACCAAGATCCACTGAAGAAAAAAGGAACATGCAATACTGGAACAAGTATTCCCCTGAAGCTTTGCAGCGGTATTCACACAAGAAATGAGTGTCATCAGTATGTTTTAGGTAGATAAAAGTAGATGGAAAAATGTTGGGTTTTTACTATGCTTGTAAAAAAAAACCGGCCTGCACGGTGTGCGTTGCTTTCAACAAACCCCAAACCCCCAGTGTGTTCCTGAGCCCACAGAGGTCACCCACAAAGTTGCATAGGAACTCAGAAAGGCTCTGGCACTGAATGTAAAAATACAGCTTTTCTTTTGTTCTCTTGCATGAGAATTCCCCATGACCACAAGAAATCTAACTTGATAAGGATAAAGGATTACTGTCACCATAGCAGAACTGGCTGTGTCACGGTCAGATCCCAGATCACCTACCCTGAGGAGAAAACAGTTCCTGCTGCTTCCAGGCAGGGAGGCAAAGCTGAACATTGGGTCAGAGGGAGGTTGAATTACATTTAATGGTAACATATAAAAGTATTTAGGGGCTCTGGAGAGCTGGCTTAGTTCAGTAGTGCTGCCTCAATGATCCATTTGTTGACAAATAATCAAGGTGAGATCAAAGGGCTTAGCAACGCAGACATGGAATTTCCCCATGGAAGACAGAGTGTTTTCACATGCAAGGGTAAACGTTGAAGGAGATTTAGTTAATTTTTATACATCACATCATCTCTAAAAGGTGCAAAGCATAGGCTAACAGCCAAAGGAAAGGCATTCCCCCATGTGAACATTGAGAGCCATCCTAACCACTATATCACCCATTTCTGGCATGATTTCATTGAGTCCTCCTATCTTCTTCACAGGTTCCCCTCTGTAGAAATAAAAATACAAGGAGAAGTTTGGCCCTCCCATCAATTTCCATGGAAGGAAGGAAGGAAGGAAGGAAGGAAGGAAGGAAGGAAGGAAGGAAGGAAGGAAGGAAGGAAGGAAGGAAGGAAGGAAGGAAGGAAGGAAGGAAGGAAGGAAGGAAGGAAGGAAGGAAGGAAGGAAGGAAGGAAGGAAGGAAGGAAGGAAGGAAGGAAGGAAGGAAGGAAGGAAGGAAGGAAGGAAGGAAGGAAGGAAGGAAGGAAGGAAGGAAGGAAGGAAGGAAGGAAGGAAGGAAGGAAGGAAGGAAGGAAGGAAGGAAGGAAGGAAGGAAGGAAGGAAGGAAGGAAGGAAGGAAGGAAGGAAGGAAGGAAGGAAGGAAGGAAGGAAGGAAGGAAGGAAGGAAGGAAGGAAGGAAGGAAGGAAGGAAGGAAGGAAGGAAGGAAGGAAGGAAGGAAGGAAGGAAGGAAGGAAGGAAGGAAGGAAGGAAGGAAGGAAGGAAGGAAGGAAGGAAGGAAAAAATCTGTATTAAACAGGAATAATTAGCTGAAAAAAAACCCAAACTTCACAGAAGTTATAGGTATCAATTTGCAAACTACCAGTTGGTGTAACTGTATATGCAAAGAAAAGGTGGCATGCATAGAGGAAAATATCAGAGTGATTTGAAATAGCTCATCACAGTGCAGAAGCTCTAATGGTGTTCATATAATAGGACCTTAACCTGGGACCTTCAAGACACTTAATTTGGGGAAGCAGATATAAGGAATCCCATGTGACTGCAAGGAAATGGAGATATGAAAAATGAAATAATTTCCAGATAGAAGAGGGTACTTTAATCAAGAGATTTAGACATAGCATTAAATGCAAGGTATAGGAGTATTATTTCAATACTGACTAGCAGGAATGCAATGAAGAAATTATTTCTTATGCTTCTTTTTCTTTGTTTACTTAGTTGGATGAATTCTCCTTTTTTTTCCCCCCTAGTAAAACAATAGAATAATTGTTTAACATACTGCAAGAAGGAGGCAAGGATTAGAGGAGAAGGTTATTTAAATCACCTCTTGAAAGAAGACAGGCTTATTATATGTATAAGAGTACTAATTAAGGTTGTGTTTTGCTTTTTTCAAAAATAAATGTGCATAAAATTTGGGGGGAAAATTTACTAATTCTTCACCCCGATTTACTTGGAAAGAATATTTTAAAAATGTATTTATAAATATGGACAAAAATGGTTTTGCCTGTGTTGTTCTGGAAAAATTCTTTCTTAGGTAAGCTGTAAATTGATAACCAGATTGAAGTAATTTTTTTTCCCAGCCAGCTTAATGACCTGAAGTTTTTATCTGAAAAATCAGAATACTACTCTCCGAATCATCCTCAACAGCTGTTTCCAATGAAGCAGCTACTGCGTCAAAATTTTTAAACATGCTGGTGAATTTTGCAGAGCAAAAAATGATCAAACCCTTCAGAGCAGGTAACAACTGCCACTAATTCAAAGATGAAACTCTCCAACCCTTTTAGACCTGGAGGCACTTCTTCCAGTTGTGATACTCAATAAAAAACCCCTAAACTATTAATGGCATCATGACATTCGTGTTTTTAAAAGTGATTATTAGGTTTAAATAATTATCTTTAACCACAGTATTCATAAGATAATCCTGTCATTCACCAGAGGACAGAGGGATGAATCACAGAATCACAGAACTGTAGTGTTTGGAAGGGACCTCCAAAGATCATTGAGTCCAACCCTCCCTTTCAAAGCAGGTTCTCTAGGACAGGTTGCACAGGTAGGTGTTCAGACAAGTCTTGAATATCTCCAGAGAAGGAGACTCCACAACCCCCCTCCCCGGGCAGCCTGTCTCAGGGATCTGTCACTCTCACCATGAAGAAGTTCTTCCATATATTGATGCAGAACTTCCTATACTCCAACTTGCAGCCATTGACCCCTGTCCTGTCCCCACAGACCACTGAAAAGAGGCTGGTCATTTCCCTCTGTCTCCCACATTTCAGATATTTATAAACATTAATCGGATCCCCTCAGTCTTCTTTTCTCAAGGCTGAACGGCCCCAGCTCACTCAGCCTTTCCTCATAGGGGAGATGCTCCAGGCCTTTAATCATTTTTGTGGCCTCTGTTGTACTCTTTCCAGGAGACACTCTTTCCACTTGCCCTGACTGCAGCAGTTTATGATCATATTTCCCAGCAGGGCAGATAACTTTTCATAAATACTCTCCTATTTGTGAGGTGTATTTGTAAGAGCTAAAATGGACCTTCTGATACATCTCTCTCCTTTAGTAGTTCTAAATTGCTAGGGTCTTTTGCCTTAACTCAACAGTTGAACAATGTTACATTTAATCTTTCCACTTACACCTGCCCCCGTGCTTGATACTTTATTAATAATTGATTTACTTATTTTCAATTTTTTTTTCCCCTCCAAGGATTTAAGACTCATGACATTGTTGACCCTTCTTGGTCTTTTGAGGGAAAACAGTTACATCATAACACCTAGCACTGAACAGCATTTTCTTCTTTAGGGTGGAAAAGTGACTTTTTTTACACATATTCCCCTCCATTTAACATATTTAATGATTATTTTTTTAAAAAATGCAGCACTGGAAAAAAAAGAGAAAAGAAATCTCTCCCAGGCTTAGAATATCTTAACACATTTTGAAGCCAGTTCCCACAATCAAGAATGAAGAAATGACATAACCTTTAGCATATATGCCTATATTACACGTGTATCTTATCCATTTTTTTTTTGAGCTTGGAGGTGATTCACAATAGGCTTTTCCTTTTATTATGTATTTCTGTACATTATGTAGAACAAAATTGCCTTTAACCTTGCTAAAAAATAAAATGTTTGGCAAACAATGAATTAATGTTACTTAAATGTAATTTAAAATGGAATCACCAACATTATTTGAATCTTCCAGGCAATAGTGAAGTACAACTTACACAGATAATTTCTATAACATCTTAAATGATCAGATAAAGGCTCCCACTAACAATAACTGCAAATATAGATGGTTAACCTCATTAAAATTTTACTTTCTGCATGCCAGTCCTCCCATCCCTCTTCCACCAGTATTCAATCTGAACACAAATAAAGAATGTATAACTGGCTAAAAGTCATCTAAAGATGACTCAGTAAACCACAACTCCAAATAGGGGCTGAGAGTAATACTTAAGTAGCAATTTTGGGCAAGGTCTTGCTGAAGTTTCCTGTGTCATGTTGTTCACAAATCCAGGTTGTTTTGTTACATTTGGAACAATGCTCCCTGCTAATCTTCCAACAAATATTTGATGATGAATACATGGATTTGCATTACTAGGAGAGGGGAAAAACCCACAATGTAATAGTTATACATATGTAAACAGTATTTCCACAATGATAAAATCATTATTTTTATGGAGAGAAAAACAATCTCTTACTTCCATTTTCTCCTAGTTCTGGTGAGAATGAAGTTAACGTGCTAGTGCTTTCCAAATCTCCTAATAAACATCCAGAAAATAAAATCAACCCTGGTGCAAATCCCTTTTTTCATCTTATGCAATATTATTTCACTAAATTCCCTGTACCTAAGGGGTTTTGCGGAAACAAATTTGGCTGCTTTACACTGATGTATGATGATAACAACTGAACATATCTCTTGCTAGTAATATAAAAATCCCTTTTGTAAGAAAAGATAGAAAACAATAGGGTAGATGTAACTGCATGACCTAAGAGGACAGGGAAGATCTTAATTGCATTTTAGAAGTCTGGGTTATAATGTATTCTGAAGTGGTTTGTCTACTGAGGAAATGAAAAGAAAACAAGGTATGGGGCTCAGCCCTGCAGACAGATCATGCAACAGGTCCAACAGGAAGATAAGTTGAACCATTAGGAATAAGGAAGTGGTTAGAGACAGCAAACATGGCTTCACCAAGGGCAAGTCATGCTTCAGTAATCTAGTGCCCTTCTATGATGGAGTAACTGCATTAGTGGACAAGTGAAGACTTATGAATGTCATGTCCCTGGACTTTTGCAACTATGATACAGTTGTCAAAGAACAACTGGAAGAACAAATGATCTGAACAAATAGTTTGAATACTGAAGCTGTTTTGTGGTCCCCTGGAAAAAAGAACTGGGTTCTCAGAAGAGTGTGTAAGAGACAAAACTTGTTAAGTGAACAGGGGGTGAAGTTCCCCTCAGCCTGTCTGAGGAATGTCTCAAACTCTCACAAGGTGAAAAAGCTCTGGAGCAAAACTCTTTGAACTCATCCTGCAGAGCATAACTGCTGTGTGGCAGTAGGGCAAACCACAAGGAGTAAAATAAGGTTATCAGGAGTGGTCAATGTGGGCTCAACAAAGAGAAATAATACTTGACCAATCTGACAGCTTTCTATGATGGCATGATTGGCTGGGTGGCTGAGGGAAGCACAGTCAGTGCTGTCTACCTTGACTTCAGCAAAACTTTTGATAATATCTCCCATGACATCTTCCTATAAAAGCTTAGGAATTTATGAGCTGGATAAGTGGACAGTGGGGTGGGTTGAGAACTGCGTGAAGGACTTAATAAGCAGTACAGAGTCTAGTTGGAGGTCTATAGCTAGCAGTGTTCCAAAAGGGTCTGCACTGGGTCCAATCTTGTTCAAAATATATATCAATGACCAAGATGAAGGGACAGAGTGTAGTATCAGCGAGTTTGCTGACGATACAACACTGGGAGGAGTGGCTTGTACATCAGAAGATTGCATTGTCATTCAGTGAGACCTGGAATAACTAGAGAGTTGGGCAGAGAGGAACCCAATTAAATTCAACAAAGGCAAGTGCAGGGTCCTGCACCTAGAGAGGAATAACCCTACACACCAATACAGGTTAGGGGTTGACTTGCTGGGAAGCAGCTCTGTGGAGAAGAACCTGGGTCTCCTGGTGGGCAACAAGCTTTTCATGAGCCAGCAACGTGCACTCATGGCCATTTATGAGGTTCAACTTTATGGGGTTCAAGAAGGCCAAGTACCAGGTCCTACACTTTGGTCACAATAACCCCAGGCAATGTTACAGGCTTGGGACAGATGGCTGGAGAGCTCCCTGGAGGAAAGGGACCTGGGGGTGTTAGTTGACAGCCAGCTGAACATGAGCCCACAGTGTGAGCCAAGAAGGCCAACAGCATCCTGGCCTGTATCAGGAATAGTGTAACCAGCAGGAGTAGGGAAGTGACAGTTCCATTATACTCAGCTCTGGTAAGGCTGCATCTTGAGTTCTGTGTTCAGTTTTGAGCCCCTCACTACAGGAAGGATGTTGAGATGTTGGAGCGCATCCGGAGGAAGGCAGCAAAGCTGGTGAAGGGTCGTGAGCACAAGTCCTGAGAGGAATGGCTGAGGGGTCTGGGGCTTTTTGGTTGTGAGAAAAGGAGGCTGAGTGGAGACCTTATCACTCTCTACAACTACCTGCAAGGCAGTTGCAGAGATGCTGGGGTTGGTCTCTTCTCTCGGGTGACAAGTGATGGGAGGAGAGGGAATGGCTTGAAATTGTACCAGGGGAAATTTAGGTTAGTTTCCAGGAAGAATTTCTTTCTTGAAAGGGTTGTCAGGCATTGGAACAGGCTGTCAAGGGAAATGGTGGAGTCACCATCCCTGGAGGAATTTAAAAGGCGTGTAGATAAAGTCCTTGAGGACATGATCTAGAGGTGGAATAATCAGGGTTAGGCTATGGTTGGATTTGGTGATCTAAAGGGTCTCTTCCAACCCAGGCAATTCTATGATTCTATGATTCCATCCAGAACACATATATCTTCTTGTCTCAGTCCAGCCACATTGCAAGACCTGCTCTGGCCTCCTGAGTCACCTTTTTGCTCACTTATCCACTGTAGCAGCTCACTTCATTAGTGCTGATTTTCTACCTTTTCTTTGTCCATCACAGTTTCTTCCCACATTTCAACTGCTGTCTAACTTCACTGTAAGACTGCTACATAAATGTTTTTGCCTTTTTCTAAGAAAAATCTGAGAAACAGAATAAGAAAAAACTAGAGAGTGCTCTGGGGTTATTGATCCTAGTCTCCCATGCTGCAAGCAGCCACTTTAGGCCTTTCCTAGGGTAGCACAGAGAAGAGCAGATATTTCCTAGTTACTGATAGGTGAAAACTGTCACTCTCAAGCTCATATTGCCTCAGTTTGGGCAACTTAGCATAGGTATAGTCTACAAAATGAGCATGTCTTTCAGTAAATCCAGTGCTAAATCAGCATTGAACATGGCTTAATCAGTTTCCTCTCATATGATAAATGCTTTGAACAAGCACTAGCTTTTCTTACAACAGATTTAATCATTCAGGAAAAGTAAATTTTATAATAGTTCCATAATTTCTTGTAATGACATCATCCCAATTTATAATTTCATGTTAAATATAGCCATCTTCCCTACATTCAGGGAATTTTTACTTAGCATCCCAGCTCTCAAAAGCATCTTACCTTTTTTCTTTAACCTTAATTAACCAGTGATCTCTAATCCAACTTTACCTAGTGAAACTTTGGTCTATTTACCCTCTCTTTTATTTTGTTATTTCTTTGACTCCTCCAATTAAGGTATTTTTCAACTTTGGTCAGACTGCAGTACTCAGTGGAACACCTGTTCCACTTCCCTCCGGTGTTTCCATTTCAGTGACTGGAAAAGCAATATCAGGCTGCATAGACATCCTTAATGCAGAAGCATTTGCTCTTTAGCTCTAAGGGCAGTAGCTGAGATGGATGGAGATTATTTTCCAGTTCTTCTACAGGGCATTCCCAGAAATACCTGCATTTGCTCCATGATGTTAACTAGAGAAAGCTCAAAAGAAAACACACCAGGAACAACCTCTACAGCAGGAAGAGACTGCATCTTTCCTTTTAGAAATCTTCTTGCTCTCATTACTGTACCTTCAATTCAGGCTGCCTGAGAATGTGGAAGCCACTCACATTGAGCTGCAATTGCACAAAAAAATCCCTACCAGCCCTTCTTTGAAATTAGGGGTCACAGCAGATGTTTTCAAGAGAGCTATCAGATGCTGTGTAAATTCTGATTTGATTTACAGATCTTGCTGGCACAGTTCTGTCAGTGACATTACCTCCAATTTTCCTGTACAATATTTAAGTACAATAAAGCCTAATGAAAGGAAAAAAATATTCCAGGACTTATCGCTGACTTGAAAAAATACAATATACAGTTTTTACTCAATTCAGATCATTATAATCCAACAAGTAACACAGGGAAAAAGCAAAAAAAAAAGGCAAATGTTTGGAGAGGAAGATTTCCTTATTACAGAAGTGAAAGGATTTCCATCCAAGCCTGTTTTATTGTCTTTTCTACAAATACATCTCCTGATCTGAGCATATGTTTATATTGAGAGTCATTGGAACACTGAGGTCCTGGCTATACAGAGAGAAGTATTATGAGAAAGCTTGAGACATTAGCAGTGAAGTCCATGGACTACTGTAGTAGCTCATAAAGTATTGTAATTCTTAGACTCCCTGCATATGCCTTTAGTTTTTTCTTTTTGTTTACTGAATTTCTAGGAAAATTACCTAATAATGTCTCTTTTTAAGAATTTTAGGAGAGAAGACAGCGTAAAAATGATGCAAGGTGTTAACCAGTGGATGTTCATACCTGATTCTTTCTTCTGTCCCCAGCTCTAAAATATTTAGCAAAATCCCCTAAACATAAAGTGATGGTAGCAAAAACTGGGAGAAGAAAAGATGGGAAGTAATAGCTTGAAGTCAAAGAAATAGTAGGCCAGAATTTTATCTGTTGTGTAGCAAAACATCTTCAGTAATGGAAATGAATTGTGCCTATTTCTTTCACCCAGTAATCAACATCCAATGTTAGTCTCAAGAGCAGATGTTCTTCCTTCTATCTCAGTACAGAAAATCAAGTCCCTTTCCTGTTCCTCGATAGATAATCTAAAGTTCTGCAATGGAAAGAAGTTTAATGGTTGGGAAAATTTAGACAAATGTTGTGATACAGACAAGCTGGTTCATTCTTCTGATGATAGCACTACCCTCCGCAAACCATCCCATAGCTGCTGAGTGAGCAGCTACATCAGCAGTATCAAACTAGGACAGAGGGATTTACCCTAAACTTTTCTGAACAAGCTTGTGTGTAATTAAGCATAAATTCTTTCTTTTGTCAAAGTCAGTGTTTTGTGGAAATTGAAAACTTTCCAGATTCTACAAATTTGGAGAAAAGATTTGTGGGGTCAAGTGTATCAGATTGCCTTGTGAATGGGGTATGTCAGTGTTGGATAGAAGGTCTAGTCCTCCTAAGTATCTTTCCACAGACAATTCTATCCAAGGTCATGTTCACAGTGACCATTCTGGGGGGCTTCTACCTCAGTGGAAGATGAGCTTCTCCTTTCACTGACTTTCATTTTTTTTCCACTGAAATTAATGCCATAATAAAATCAGAACCATCTCCCCATGATCTTTAATAAAGGGCATGAGCTCCAGGTGATTTCATATGCTTTTGAGTTTCTTGTACATATCTTACTTAAAAAAAGCACTTAATATCTGTTATTTATTTATTTATTTATTTATTTATTTATTTATTTATTTATTTATTTATTTGTGCTTCAGGATAGCGTACCTCATTTGTGATTCCTTTCTGGTCCACTCAGGCATGCTGGCAAATGGGTAGTCCAAACGCATAGATCAAAGGTCAATGAAACATCTGCTTTCCTGGTCTTGTTATTACTAGTATGCTCTTTTCCAGTCTCTGTTGTTCTGAAAATCTTTCAAGCATATAATGGGTAAAGTTCCCTCATATCTGAACCTTCAGCTCCAGCTGACACCTCAGTAATTTGTTTCCCATAGCAACTCATCCGGGATTCTTGACCTTGATGGAATGGCTAATGTGGCCACTCCTAACTCAGCTTCAGCACTGCAGAGAGATTGCAAGTAAACCATGAGAAGTGTATTTGTTTTACAGCGCTGATTTCTTTTGGTGCCTTTATTTTACTAACCCTGATTTCCTCTATTTCAACAGTAATGTCCCATAGCAAAAGCTTCCTCACAGATTTCTTTGTTTTTAAGAGAGATACACTTCATTGTTTATGTTTACTGTGTTAATATCAAATCACATGTAGCACTCAGAGCACCTGTGTTTTCTGAAAGAATGAAGGATGCCATCCCTGCTTTTGTTTTAATTCACGAATCTCTGATGAGTTCTCTATAAGAAACATTGTTGGCTTTTCAGAGACAAGACAAGATATGAGCAATTCCAGCAGAGGCACTTGAATTTAAGTATTTCTCAAGATGGGTGTAGTGGTATGTCAGTAGAATGAAGTTCACATTCTCTGTTATTCCTTCATGAGAAAGTGTACCAACTATAAAATTGGTGAGCAGTTTCTAAGCACATTAAGTATCAATGCAAATTTGCTCTTGTCTTAAGCCACAATTTTAATAATGCCTTTTTAAAACTAGCATTTCCCCCCCTTTTTTTTTTTAATAGACAATGGGTGGGTTAGTGGTGTGTAAAAAAATACAAGTTTAGGAGTAAAACTTTTTATTACTTGAAAAACTAGAACAACTGAAAATTGAAAGATTAAAAAATTTTAGAAGAAAATCAGAAATTTTCCATGTAGAAATGCTCTAAGACAAATCATGAGTCAATCAGTCCATTGGACTGCAGTTCCTGATGTCAACGGAACAGTTTTTCTGTTTGAGTAAAATACCCATAATATATAGAGATGAAAATATAATAGATGATGACAGCTTAGATGAAAGGAATCATCAGAATATCATGGGCAAAATGATTCGTCATGGAGCATGGTCAACAGTGAGGAACAGGATATGTAAGGTATTGGATATTTAGCTTCCATAAAGGATAGAGGAAGGATTACTAGATTTAATATTTTTTTAAAAATTAATAAAAAAACCCCAAAAACCCCAAATAAACCCCACCAAAACCCAAACAATTAACCCTACAGATTTTTCTTATCAAGACATTGTTGAAAAAGAAGGGAAAAATGTAACTGAAAATATCTTTAACATTACTTCTTAGTTACTTCGTTTGAAAAGAATGTGTATATTAAGCTGATTATAAAGAAAAACATCTTTCTTTTTTAAAAGGAGGAGGGGGGAATGTTTGCATGTATCTGTGTGACACGGAACATATTGCCTCCTCAGAGCTGCCCCAGCATTCAGTGACAGAAAGAAGAATTTGTGAGTATCAGGGGTGACTGAATCCTGGGTCCTGCATTAATGGACAATAAGGTTATCAGTGGTTAAACAACTATTTCACTATGTAATCCTTACATTTTCATTTGATTCAAAAGTGCTTGTGAAAAGAAACCCAGATAAAAATATAAAGATAAAACTGAAAAAAACCTCAATTCATCATACAATATCCATGCCCATAGGAAAAAAAACGTGGGCAGCCTGTGAACGGTAATAGTACTATAAACTACAGGCAGAACAGCTGGAATGAGAAATCAATATCTCAGCTAGAAAAGACAATGTGCAATAATTAAATTATGGGTAATTAATATATGATAGCTTGTATCTTACAGGTCTGCACTTTGGGAAATGCTGTGACTCTGCAAACAAAGCAACAGCAAGGCTTTCTGGGTCTTCCCTGTGCCATTGTTTAGCAAACAAAAGACCCTCTGAGAGTGCAGAGCTTTCTGCCTACACAGCTAAGATTCCTATCCAGCTACATTTTTAAAGCTGACTTGCAAGTGGAATAACAAAATTCCATCATCTCTACACAATACCAATAATATTTATTTAGCACTTTTCAATAGGGAGGAGTTTGTGTTCTTTGTATAAAATCATGTCAGGAATTCATCTGATCTTACAACAGAGTAAATCAGAAGTAACCTGTTAAAATCTAATCAACTTAAAGCAGAATCAGCCGTTGCATTTCCATATTGACAGATTCCGATCAAGCAAGAGAATGAATGATTTTCTCCTGTACACTATGAACCAAGAACTCTTCAACCAAGAAAGGTGAAGCTGATTAAAAAATGCTGCATTTTCCAACATCCCATACTTCAGAATAAGTAAACAAATTAAAGCACAGACGGGAAAAAATTTGGTGTAACTTCTGTTTTTTTACATATATGTAATGAAGTTCTACCTATTATCATTTCTTCTTTTTTTAAAAAAAAAGATACAAGAGGGATCAAAAACATATCCAAGATTTCAGAGGAGATAATAGAAATGGGACCAAAGTCATGAGACTTATCCTTGCCTTTTGGCCAAAGATTTTACCAAGACGATTCGGCAGAAGACACAAGGTGTAATTCCCCATTCCTCCAGACATACGAAGTGGAAAGAGAATGCAACTGCCTCCCTAGCATCTGTCTCTGTCGTGAATTGCAACTCCATCTCATCTTTCTTTCAAATCAGTGAGGCAGGTATTTGTACAGATTTTCTGAATCTACAATTACAGTCTGGAAGCCTCTGTTTTGGCAGTGGAACACTATGCAAAAAGAAGGTAGACAGATAATGATGAAGTTTAGGCTTCTCTGACACATTGGAGTGAAGGTTGAAAAGATCTGATAGTAATCTGCACATGCACCAGGGGACTATATACATGAGGAAAGAGGAAGGCTGTTTCAGCAAAAGGGTAAAGCTGTAACAAGAACAAATGCATATAGATGGGCTGTGACTATGAGTAAGCTTTGGGGGTTTATTGTTGCCAGCAAGATAGTGAAGGTCTGATCAGCCTTTCAATGTGTGAAAACAAAATACACTTTGAGATGGAGCTAAGAAATTTCAGGAGGAGGATACTATACTGCTTTCATAACAGATTTTGGGTGTTATTGTATGAAATACCCTGTACCCCTAAATTATCTTAGTGTGGTATTATGACTGTAGTAATTGATCTGGTTTGAGACTATTTGTAAAGCAGACAATGATTCAGATTACCTAGCAACTAATAACAACAGACATGGACAGAGGAGTGAATTTCTTGTGGATAGCTTACAATAGTTCAGATAATGTCAGCTTATATACTGTCAGATAAGCAAATTGTGCTAAATAACCCATCTCATTATTATTATTATTGTGATTATCATTAATATTGTTGTTATTGTTGTTATTGTTATTATTGTAGTGACTAGAGGCAACTGAGTCACAGCTTTGATAAGATGCTGTAAGGGAGGACCACATGCACATAGGATGGTATTGTCCTTTTATAAGAGCATATTCTAAAGCAGCTCAGGTCCCATCTACAATTGTGCTTACAGACCCTGAGTTTCCAATATTCAGTGTGCTAAGGACTTTAAGAAACTGTCTTTTAATGTTACTTTTGGAGTAGTCGGGGACATTGCTGAAAAGCTCTCTGCCTGCAAGGAACTGTTATTGTATAAAATGTGTCTCATGTCCTAGAGTCAAAGGGGAAACAGAAAGGGATAAATGGGTGACTCAAGGACATAGTGAAAATCAGGAGCAGAAAAAAAAAATAAAGAAAAAAAAAGAATCCTGTCTCCTAACTCTTGTTTGAATGCCTTGACAACTTTACTGCACTGCTCCTGCATCACACTTTCTTCCAAAATAATACATGTGATGTACTGATTCATCAAGTCTATTAATTAACTTGGGTCTGAATTGAGCAAATTCTTGATTTTCCCAACTGAAATCCTATTCCAACAAAGGAGGACACTTTTGCTTTGGCCTTTATTTTGTATTACATTCCTCTGATTACTGTCAGTTCTGTGCTATGATTGATTCTAAAAGAAGAAAAACAAACAATTTTTTTCCTCATTCTGTTCTGGCTACTCAGCGTGCAGCAGGGATGTTGTCTTTTTCACTCTCAGCAAATCTTACAGCACTGCAAGATTAACGGGGCACAAGCTCTTTCACAAAATGATGCTACATGGAAACATATGCATATGTTCTGAAAAGCACCATGCCATTTACACAGTTCAAGTGGGTGCAGGTGAGAATTAAACAAACATCAGCTCTAAGCAGCTTCTCAGCTTTTCATACAGTTAGCAGATTGGCCTGTGGCATACAGAAAAGGCTATTGTTGCTTTTTAATCTCCTTTCAGCGTGGGGAGCTACTGTTCTCTCTACTGCACTGATAACACATAAATTGCTTATCCTCCACAGCAGCCTTCACCTGACCACTGACTGCAATCCACTCTTGCCAGGCTCCTGATAATCTCTTCCCACTTCTTTTTCAGTTTGTGTTGTGTTTAGCTTGAGATTTCTATGGCCCCATACAGAAGGAGAATTAAAAAGGTCCTTTTTCCTTTTTCTTTCTCCCCACTCTTCTGCTTTCCTGTGAGATGAAAATCCCTTGGGGGAGAAAGGAAGAAAAATCTGGTGATGGTGCTAGCACACCAAGTAAAACTCCAATTCCAAATCATGTTGTGAGGTTTCATATGTGCTGTGAAATAATTAGAGGTCATGAAGAGGTGGCTAGACCAGATTCTCAGAAGTGTAACATGGACATTTCTCAAAATCTTCCCCATGGCTCCTCACTTGTCCAGCTGAATTTTCTGAAAAGAGAGCAAAAATATTTTCTTTTTTTAATTTTTTTTTTACCCCTGGAGTTAGGTCACAGTAAGGTATAGATATAAACATTGTCTGGTCACCACAGAAGTCAATGAGACATCTGCACCTTGAATACAGTGTAACCATCTCATCCTTCAAACAAAAAATGTGCGAATATGTGTAACAAAAGGAACTTTGAAAAAAAAAAAGCAAAGATTATTTATGAAGAACAAAGAACATAAAAATTTAATACACAAAGCTGCAGGAAAGCAAGCCTTCAGGTTTCTTTCTTCACTGTTCAAGAAAGAAATGGAAAAAAATAGGTATTAATTGAATAAAAGAAAACATTTGGAACTTGCCCTTTTTTCCCATGTGATTGAAGAGAATGAAGTCAATGAAGTGTAAAGAATTTATATGTTTTTTTTACTTAGGGAAACAAATCACAGGTGGAAACTCACCAGTCACATTTGATTTACTAGTACTGATGAAACTCATGTAACTTCCTTAATACTAAGTATTCCTTAATATTAATTATTCAATCTCTGTCTTGTGATGAACGGTCAGTGAAAATCTTCAAGATGTCTGCTAAATAAAATGATTTCTTCTGAAACTCTGATCCTGCACAGAAGGGACCTAACTTCATATTCTCAAGAGTTACTCCCTGTTTCCCCATAGAAGCTTTTTACACAGCAGTCAGGGTCAGTGAGGCACAGGCAGCTTAATGAAGGAGGAGTCTAAGGACAAGTTGAAGGACTGTCGTGGTTCAATCCCAGCTTGAAGCTAAGCACTACACAGCTGCTTACTCATCCCTCCCCCAACCCGCCACTTCCCTGCCAAGGGGATTGAGAGGAGAATGGGAAAAAAATAAAGTCATGGGTTGAGATGCAGGTTAATAGGATAAAAAGGAAGATAATAATAGAACTAACATGTGATGCACGAGTCCGATTGCTCACCACATGATACAGCGGAAAAATCTGTTTCCAAGCACAGCTCCAGTCACCCCACTAGCTTCACCAGTTCTATCTGCAGCACGACATTCTGTGCTGGGAAATATCCCCCTGGCCAGTCTGGGTCAGCTGTCCTGGCTGTGCTTCTTGTGCACCTGGCAGGGTGTGAGAAGCTGAAAATTCCTTGAGTCAGTGTAGACACTGAAACTACCCAGCGATGACTGAAACCATCAGTGTGTTATCAATATTACTCTCATACTAAATCCAAAACACAGCACCATACCAGCTACTAGAAAGAAAATTAACTCTATCTCAGCCAAAACCAAGACAAGGACTGATCCTAGGAACAGCTTATCTACCTCCTTAAGATGAAAAGCAAAGATAAAATGGGACCTTAGTGGGATAGGTCAGGGACAGACAGCAAATGAGTATTCTCAGAGCTCTGTATTCTCTGCTTTCCACCCCTGCAATTATCACAAGTTTGTACTGAGGTGCTAACTCTGAGTGAAAGAGAAGGGTCGTGGCTCATCACCCAAGCAGTGGTGTAGGTTGTACAAAACCTTCTGTAGGAGATGATTCATCCTGACACCTATTTTAGCACGATGATGATATATTTTTCCAGAGATGTCCCGAGCACTTTACCAAGTGCCAATCTTGTTGCTTGGGAAGACTTCAAACAAACTGAGTCAGACAAAAGTCAGCCTGGCATCCAGAGAAGTATGACAAGGTCTGAGCAGTGATAGCCTATCACAGAGAAGTGGATGGGGCATGACCAGAAAAAGTGTGCATGTGTATGACTGTGTCTGGGAAGGAGGTAGTAGGAAACTCTGTTGTCTCGGTCCCTTATGGGTTGGACTGAGACATCCTGGGACAAGAGACTGAGAAGCTTGGACCTCAGGTGACACCAAGAATGGCCATGTGCACTCATTTCTAGGGCACACAAAGGCTGCAGGCTGTGCACAACCACAGTGCTAATTTCCTGGGAATTATCTCACTGCTGTTCCTCATGAGACAGCTCAGTTTGTCTCCAGCTACACTTAGATCATTCAGCAACTCCTGTCTAATTCTTTGATCAGCAATATGTCAGAGCTGGTGCCACCTAGAAGTGTGAAACCCAGTCTCTCAAAGGCAAAGCAGTGTGGGTGTGAGAGGTGTTTCTGTTGTGCCAGCAGAGGCGATCAGGACTGGCTGAGGTCACACATCTTACAAAAACTACAGGTGTGCCTAGGATTGCTGTACATTTGAGGCAACATGACTATACCAGTAACTGACCAGATGTGATGCTCTGCCTGTGACTGAGTTTTCAAAAACCCAGTTAGTAGGATGAAAAACAAGAATTTGTTTGTATTTTGACATGAAGATATGTTTGTAATCTGACAATGAAGAACTAAATTAGTTACTTCCAGGTCATCTGAAGAGTTATCCATCTTCCTTCAGGAATGAACTGAAGGAAATGTTTACTACTGGACTTACCTTGCCCTTTGGTATACTAGTTAGGATGGTTTTATTTCTCTCTGACCATGGTCCAAAAGCTGCAGCAGTGTGGATAGCCAAAGGATACTACCTTAAATAGCCCTGCGTTAGGTATTGTACAAACATGGACCTAAATGTCAGGCCCTATTTGAAAAGTTTCCAGCTCTTACAAATGGATTTATTTTTATTTACATCTGAATAAATGGAAAGCTAAAATGATAAGAGGCTTTGTCAGTACAAAGGAGGCAACTTAGATTGGGAATAGACAACTCACTGTGTTGAATGGTCTTTATGGTCAAAGTTTTCTCTTTTGCCCTCAGGTCCCTCATTACAATCAGTGGGTGGTAGGGCATCATGTGTTAGAGATACACTAAGCTACACCCATGTATAAGAATGGCTGGAAGGAGGATCCAGGGAACTACAGGCCTGTCAGTCCGACCTCAGTCCTGGGGAGATGATGGAGAGGGTCATCTTAGGAGCTATCATGCATGATGGCCAGGGGATCAGGCCTAGTCAACATGGCTTTACAAAAGGTAGATCCTGTCAAACTAACCTGATCACCTTCTATGACAAGGTGACCCGCTTAATGGACAAGGGGAAGGCTGTGGATGTGGTCTACCTGGACTTCAGTAAAGCCTTTGACATGGTTTCTCACAGCATTCTGACTGAGAAACTGGCTGCCACTGGCCTTGACAGGTGGACCCTCGACTGGGTTAAAAACTGGCTGGATGGATGGGCCCAAAGGGTGGTGGTGAATGGAACAAAATCCATCTGGAGGCCAGTCACGAGTGGCGTCCCCCAGGACTCAGTCCTGGGTCCGGTCTTGTTCAACATCTGGATGAAGGGATTGAATGCTCCCTCAGTAAGTTTGCAGACGACACTAAACTAGGAGGAAGTGTTCATCTGCCTGAGGACAGGGAGGCTCTTCAGAGGGATCTGAACAGACTGGACTGATGGGCTGAGACCAACGGGATGAAGTTGAACATGGCCAAGTGTAGAGTGCTGCACATGGGACATAACAACCCCATGCAGTGCTACAGGCTTGGGGGAGACTGGCTGGAGAGCTCTGAGGAAAAGAAGGACCTGGGGGTATTGGTTGACTGCAGGCTGAATATGAGCCAGCAGTGTGCCCGGGCAGCCAAGAAGGCCAGTGGCATCTTGGCTTGTATCAAAAACAGTGTGGCTAGTAGGTCTAGAGAGGTGATTGTGCCCCTGTACTCGGCATTGGTGAGGCCACACCTTGAGTACTGTGTGCAGTTCTGGGCTCCCTACCATAAGAAGGACATTGAGGTCCTTGAGCAAGTGCAGAGAAGGGCAACCAGGCTGGTGAAGGGGCTGGAGGGCAAATCATATGAGGAACAGCTGAGGGAGCTGGGGATGTTTAGCCTGGAGAAGAGGAGGCTGAGGGGAGACCTTATCACCACCTACAACTACCTGAAGGGAGGTTGTAGAGAGGTGGGCGATGGCCTCTTCAGCCAGGTGGCAGAAGATAGAACAAGGGGCAATGGCATGAAGCTGTGCCAGGGCAGGTTTGGATTGGATATTAGAAAAAAATTTTTTACTGAAAGAGTTGTGAGGGCCTGGAACAGGCTGCCCAGGGAGGGGGTTGAATCACCTTCCCTGGATGTGTTCAAAAAAAGGGTTGATGGGATATGGTTTAGCATAGGATGGGAATGGTTGGACTTGATTATCATCAAAGGTCTCTTCCAACCTTGTGATTCTGTTATTCTGTGAAATCTAGCCTTAAGTCCAAAATTAGTTCCAACTCACCATGTTTGTTTTTGTCTCTTTGGTTTCAGTTACCAGGCACTGTTGAACTTGGTAATGAATACAAAGAATTTTTATTCAAAAAAATTTGACTGTAATGTCTCTCTTCATTATCCATTTTTATTAATGACTTTACAGAGTAGGAGCACTGAGGGAAAATATTCTTTCATCTTTTTCTCAGTTAATGTTTGTCTGTTACAAAACACAGAAGTTGGATATATCTGCCAACCACTTTTTACCTACAGCAAAGCCATGACAGGTCCTGCCTTCAATAATGCATTTGGCAACAACCAGTCATACAGCTCCATGTTGATATGATGATTTACAGAGTGCAAAGGTATTTCCTAACAAGGGGATAGTTTGGATTAAAATATACAACCCTAGTTTTGGGCTTAAGTACTTTAACACCAGGGTATTAAATCAGAGATGTGGACTATGTAAATACATAGATCAGAGACTTATATTACTTTTATAATTTTGAGAAAGAAAATAAAGAAAAGTCAAAGGAATTTTTTTTAAATTCATTATAGTTCCCATTAGTTCTTTTAGACAAATCAACCAACCTAAAAAAAAATCTAAGGAATTATTCAGCATTTTTACCTGCTTTTCAATAAAATAGTTTGAAGTGATTTTTGACTTAATTTTAAAATAGCCAAAAGTTTACAAAGCTAAAATAAGTTCTGAATTTTACACTGGGATTAAGCAAAGAAATCTGCCTCATCCTAGAGGAAGTTTCTTAATTTTTTAATTTATTTTTCAAAATTTTGGGGACAAAATGTTTATGTAGAACAATTCTATACACACTCTTTTTTTGTTTTTTTTGATTTTTTGTCTGCTCAAAATATTTGAGTAACAATGTATTTTGGTGAATATATCTACCTAGTGTAAGGGAGGTGGAGAGGGAGATACTGAGCTCTTCTCCCTGGTATCCAGTGACAGGATGCATGAGAATGGATCCACTGTTGCCGTAGTAGGCAAGCTTCAGGATGGTCATTAGGAAGCATTTATTTACCAAGATGATGATCAAACATTGCAGCAGGCTTCCTAGAGTGGTGGTCAATATCCCAAGCCTATCAGTGTTTAAGAGACATTTTGACAAGAACCTTAATAATATGCTTTAAATTTTAGTCAGCCCTGAAGTGGGTAGACAAGTGGATAATCCTGGAGGTTCCCTTCAAACTCAAATATCCTATCCTGTCCTACCCTACTCTTTGCTGTGACTGATTCTGTGAAATTGCAATGATTGTACATATCTATGTAAATGTTAATCCATAACATTTTACCAAATTCCTCAATATCATGTATTTCAAGACACTGGCCTTTGTGGAGTGATATCTTGTATTCTCAACAGTGTCAGAAGATTAAATAACTATCTCTCCATATGTACTTTCTTCCAGAAAAATGTTAAAGAGCCTGTGTGTGTGCAGTGTTCTGGTTTATTCTGGAGATACCCACTGTTTCTGCCAAGATTCATTGGAACTACAATTTAGTTTAATTTTATGATAATATCACAGACATGGAAAAAATATTTCTCTAAGCCCTTTTGTTGATGACATACAGGTTTCTAGAAAAGCTGGGAAGTCATACCAATTTTATGATCAATTAAATAGGGTCTATCAAAAGGTAGTTAATTTTATGGTAGAGGTAGAGTAAGGTGATGCTATAATAATCTTGTACCTCTGATGACAGGAGGAAAAGATAACTCACTAGCTACTGAATGTTTCCAGATGTTCACATTTTTTATCATTGTTTATATTTCAGGTCTGTTCACTGTTTTGTTATTAAAGAAGTTGTTCTGGATAGTTAAGTGTGCTTTTATGCATGCTCTCATGAATATTATGTATATCAATATCATTATGAAAATTAGCTATTCTCTTAATAGACAGAAGCTATCTTCTGCCCATTAGCAATGTGACCAACAATTAGATGTGTATCAGTGAAAATAATGGTTCTCTCAGATTTCCAGAGAAGATAACAGAAGTAAAAGGAATATAATGAGCCATAGATGTTTTTCTTAAAGACTGAATATGGTAAAGTTGAAAATGTAGTTACTTTCACAAAACATCACTGAGATAGTATGCAAGAGGTGTAATTATATTATACTCTAAGAGAAGAAGAAGTCACCACAGATCAGAAACTAGAATATGAGAGAAAAATCTGTCCTAATAATACCAGGAAAATTAGATATAAGAGTGTTTTGTTGCAGCCTTACAGACAGATTTAGGATTTACATACAAGAAAAGCTTGAAAGCTTGCAGCAAGTAATTATGAGAAAACATAGAATCATAGAATCATAGAATGGTCTGGAAAGGGACCTTAAAGACCATCTAGTTCCAATCCCCCAGCCATGGGTAGAGAGATACCCTCCACTAGTCCAGACAGCCTAAAGCCCTATCCAACATGGCATTCAACACTTCCAGGGATAGGGTATCTACAGCTTCTCTGGGAAACCTGTTCCAGTGCCTCACCACCCTCACAGCAAAGAATTTCTTGTAGCCAATCTAAATTTACCCTCCTTCATTTCAAGGGCCATTATCCCTTGTCCTTTCACTACATGCCCTAGCAAACAGTCCCACTTCCTCTTTCCTGTAGTCCCCTTTAGGTACTGGAAGGTTGCTATAAGGTGTCTCCAGAGCCTTCACTTCTCCACACTGAACAAGCCCAACCGTCTCAGCCTGTCTTCATAGAACAGCTGCTTTAGCCCTCTGATCTCCATAATGGCCCATCTCTGGAGCGCTCCAACAGCTCCATGTCTGTCTTGTACTGGGGAGCCCAGAGCTGAGTACCCAGAGCTCAAGGTACAGTTTCACGAGAGCAGAGTAGAGCCGAAGAATCACCTCCTAGCAATTCTTCTGGTTACAGTTCTTTTGATGCAGCCCAGCATATGGTTGGCTTTCTGGGCTCATGTTGACCTTTTCCATCACCAATACCCCAAAGTTCTTTGGTCTGCTCTTAATCCATTCTCCCTACCTGTAGACGTGCTTGGGATTGTCCTGACCCAGGCGCAGGACGTTGCACTTGGTCTTGTTGAACTGCATGAAATTCGCGTGCACAGACTCAAATCTCAAGACTGTCAAGGTCGCTCTGGATGGTATCCCTTCCCTCCAGCATGTCAACCACACCACATAGCTTGATTGTGGTAAACTGCTAAGGGTGCACTCCATCCCACTGTCCATATCACCAACAAAGATGTAAAACAGTGCCAGTCCCAATACTGACCCTTGGAGAATGCCACTCATCACCGATATCCACTTGGATATTGAGCTGTTGACTATAGCCCTTTGAGTTCAACCATCCAGTCAATTTCTTATCCCTTGAGTGATCCATCCATCAAATCCATGTCTCTCCAATTTAGAGACAAGGATACTGTGCAGGATACTGTCACATGCTTTGTACAAGCCAAAGTAGATGACATCAGTTGCTGTTCCCTTATCCATTAACACTGTAATCCCATAGTAGAAGGCCACCAAATTGGTTAGGCGTGATTTTCCCTTAGTGAAGGCATATTGGCTGTCACAAATCTTCTTGTCTTCTATCTGTCCTTCCAAATAGTATTTATCACTCATTCTGCCTCTTCTGAAAGCAAAGCTATTGTAGATAGCATCTGGTTAGTCTCAGTAGCCATTTAAATACCCACATTCTATTAAGAATACTGTTAATCTGTGTGTATCAAAGAAATTTTATATGGAAAAAATCCCAAATTTGACTTGATATGTGAAAAAAAAAATTCTTTTTTACTAGTTCTGATAAAATGTGAAAGTTGTCTTGTAAGGTCATGTCATGTTCTTTATTCTCTGTCATATGGGCCAGGGAACACAATCTTCCTAATTCAAATTCATTATACTTGTTAATTTTAATGGGATGACTCTTATTTGTTTTCCTGACACTCTCATAAGGTTTTTCAAACTTTTCACTGAGGGGGCTTTCTACGTCTCTTATTAATCTTGTTGATTTTTTACATAGCTTCTTATTTTAATTTGTTATTCTGGAGAAATATTTCACCAGTGCCACATAGTACATTAGATGGGATCATACAGGATTATGCACTATTATACAGACAGGCACTGCAATATGATCTGAAATTTCTCAGTCTTGTTTTTTATGAGTTCTAATATTATGCTTACATTTTTACTGCAACTGAACTTTAAGCACAGGTCTTCAGAGATGCCTTTGTCCCTTTTCCATTTGCTGTTGTTATTCTTGAATGCTGCAAGGTTTGACAGGTGATTTAAGGGTTCCTTGTGCTTTGTTATTTGATGTTTTTCAGCACAGAATTTCATTTGCCATTAAGTAACCCATTTATGTAAGATTAAGTCCCTCTGAAGCTCATCAGCAAACTCTTTGTCCTTGACTAAGGCTGTAAGAATAATTAATATTTTGGTCTGGCTGCCAAACAAAAGCTGATTAGCATTTAAACAAGTATATAAATGTTTCATTGTTTCTTCCCAAAATGAAAACCTAGGATGAGCAGGTTACTGCGCTTGACAAGACTCTCACTGAACCTCAGATTAAATACTCTGGTGCTCTCATAGTTTGAGGAGTCAAAGCAATCAAGCATTAGCTACTCAAGATTTCCAGGAGAGGTAACGGCCTCATTAATCTCCAATAGCCCAAGAGACTGTGCTCCCAACTAAGACATGGAGAAGGGGACTTACTTGCTGCAGACTGAAATGGCTGTAGCTATTTGGTTATAAGGCAGACCAAGACAAACTTGTGCACAGATTTGAATTCTCCTGTGGATGTTGTTCTACTTTTCTTTTTATGCTCTTTGGATGGGAATTTAAAGCTGTTGCAGTTTAGCAGTTGAAATGCAGACATCAGAGCGTGCTTCCTGATACAAGGTGTGATTGTGTCAATGGAGGTGTTACCCTTCAGCTTCCCACAGTTCACCTTTTTGCTGAGATACACTTTGAGCCTGATCATTAGAGTAAATAAAGTATTCAGATTACTGCACTTTCTGTAAGGTAAATAGTTAGAGTATTTCATTTCCTTACCAAATGTTCTAACTAATGGTTTATTGGAAAGAAAAGTTAACAACTGTTTAACAGTCTAGCTCTTCAGACATGTTATCCAGACTGACCTAATCTGCATTTGACACAATTCTGAAAAAAGTCATAAATAGCTTTGGCAAAATAACTGTTCTTGCCTGTACTTTTTTTACTTCTACCTTCCTACCACCTTCAACTCTTTCTATCTTATCATCTGTGATAATTATTAATTACATTAAGCTCTGCAAAATCCAGAAAAGTTAATTGTTAGCTCCTTGCCCTATAAAAAATTTACTCTTTAAGTCTATTTTTCCCATTATTTTTCCCAGTTCTTTTCTTTACCTTGCTGTCACACACTTACCTATTTTTAAATGTAATGTAAAAAATTTTGTAACAAGTATATTTAAAATCCAAATTAAGTATTTCTTGTTATTTATTAAGAAGAAATCTTACGCCATATGAAATATTTCATGAAAGAAATACCTTTGTTCAACTCAAGCTTAATTTAAGATCTATTACAAGAAAATGTGCAAAAAACAGTGGTCACTGGGCTTAATGATTTCCATATACTGATGGAGAAAGGTTTATTTATTTTCATGTATAGGTTTCCATGGGCCATATGATTCCCTGAATGGAGATCATTACATTCTGAGAAATGCAAGTAAACATTTAAGAACTTTGATAATTATTTGATAATGGAAGTTTAGTCAGAGACATTTACATTTGCTGTATATGCAGAGTTTTACATGCAGTTCACTTCTGCCAATGACTGTAATGAGGTCAGAAGGGTTATCTGCTGACAGGAAAGAGCTACTACAGAACCAGGACCAAAGCTGAGGAGGGTGGTTCTGATTCTCTCAAGACAGATGTCCTGGGAAGGCTAAAAATGCTTTTAAAATAGCATATTTTCAGAGTGTATCAAATGTACTCTGAAAAATCTGAGATATTCATAAGGTGCTAGCTGTCACTTTCCATTTAGAAGAGCAGTTTGCATGGTTTTCTCTTGTAATCCAGTGGTGAGAGCACTGACCTGGGATGGGAGGCATCCATTAACCTTTCACTTTCTTTTTCTGTTAAATGGGATTAATTCCCACCTCCCTCAGCTCCCAGCCTTACTCACAGGTGGTGCCTGAGGAAGGAGGAACCTTCCATTTCTTATTATGCTGCTTCCTGGCAGAGGTTGAAAAAGGTCAAGATCAACAGGCCTTAAATACATTGAGGAAGCATGACTGCATTCCCTGGTAGCTGGAATGTTTACCTGAAAGAACAACAGAGGTAATCTGTCTCCAAAATAAAAAAAAAAAAGAATTAGAAACTCAAAGAAAACAGTTATAGCACAACTGGCTCACTAGCTCATGCAAATAGAAAAGTGTTTTTCAATACTGTTCATTCACACCTAACACTCCTTGGGAGTGTAAGCCCAGGCTTGCCTCACAGTAAATTCATCCAATGATCGGAGGGAGATCCTTAAAAGATACCTACGCAATACTTTATGTCAACTATGATTCATGACCTTTGATACAATAGGTAAATGATCAGGTGAGATTTATTTTTTGCTATATAACAAGCCGTGGGGTTAGGAGTCTAAGCTCTTTGACACAGTCAGCCTTAGTCATTAGAAGAAAGCTATTTCAGTAATGAATTATTACAACCCTGGGAGTACTTTGGTCATGGTTCACCACCGTGGTCCACTGTGGACCTTAATAGTGTCTTACAATGTCAATATGTGCTTTATTTAAAGTTTGTATCATTTTAGACAGTCAGAAAGGATAAAACTCAACCCTGTGCAGCAGGCCAGAACATGGTCTATTCATCATGCTAGTCCCATATGAGTCCTCAAAATGCATTTTAACTGAGATGGAAGTGACACATAAAGCTTCTGTGAGGTCTTTTGCACACAGCTGGATTTCAGCTGTGAATAGGAAGGCACCAATTCACAAATAAGTTATTTGAAGGAAAATTTTACCATCAATCATGAATAATTCCTCTAGCCTGACCTACAATATCTGAATTTTGTCTTTCAGGATAGTTTTGAGTAAGCAAATTTCATGGAAAATAGCTGCAGAAAAAGAATATTAAGAATAGAGGAGGGGAGCTTTTACATTAAATAATTGGTTCAATTAACTTAATGCAAAAGAATTCAACAGCAGGCATCCAACTTCTGCATGATGGCCAGCAAATTAAATTCCTTTTAAGTGCTCAAATCTCAACTCTCTGTCTTTGTGTTCCATTCCCTTTCCTTTCTCTGTTCTGTTAGATAACTGCCAGAGCTCCACAAACAGGCAAGTTTCTATTTGATTTTATATAATAAGAATGTTTAACCTAACCTCCTCTGTTCAAAAACATTTTTGTTTAGCTTATTGCACTAAACTTACTTTAATTTTAAAGACACAAATTAAAAGACCCCAACATAATCATGTAACTTTTCAAAATAACAAATTGTATTTGAAAGAAATAAAAACTCTCTGCTCAGTTCTGTCTCTCAGTATTCAAAATAACATTGCTTTAAAAAAACCCCAAACAACAAACTAACAAGTGTTTTGAAGAAGATATATTAAACTAAAACCAACTATTTTCTACACAACTTTTATGCAATTAGTACATTTGTTTTGAGTATGCTGTTTTGCCAGGAAATTGATAAAAACTCAGACGTGTAAGTAAGTGGAACAAACAAGCATTGTGAATCAAAGCATATTGGTAGTAATTTCATTTCTTTCTATCTTTATGTATGACTCCTGGAATCCATCACATGAGATCAAACATGAACTTCAGTGTTTATATTTACTAGAATCTGAGGAGTCAATAATATTCTTTCTAGAAAAAATTGTTATAGCCAAACTGAAATACTTGGCCTGTCTCAAGTATTTTGTATTTATATGAATCTTCAAGTGTTAAAATTCCCTTGGGCAGAGATAACCTGTTGCTTCATTTCCATTTTCTCCACAGTTTCCCTCAAAGCACTTTACAGTTGACTATTTAACAGACACAGATGTACCTTGTATAACACAAGGGAGATGCTACAGAATGCAGAAATTTAAAGTTAAGATTTCAGTAAGTAACATTTCTTCATACATGTCCACCACATAACAGTATGTGAAAAGCAGTATCATCAGAAAAGCAAACCCACAACATCCAGAAATCTAAGAACTTAAGAGTCATAAAACAGAACTCTTCAGGTTTCAGCCACTCTATTATACTCCAATCCACGTGAGGTAGCAATCAATTCCCATCACAACCTCTAATGTACTCTTGAAGCTAAAATCATAAACCAAACGAAGTTCAATCTTTACGATCAGGTGTGCAGAGGCCAGCAGGCTGCTCCTGTTGCTACAGCTTTACTATGCCACAGGAAATAAGTATACCGAGTCCATTAAAAGTTAAAAGACTCTCAGTGGATTCATGAATTATGGTGAATCACTTCACCCCTTATCAGTGCACAAGGACTATGCATACTTTTGTTATTTAGTATAACTGTTCAGTGCGTCAGCCAAGTGATATGCAGCAGGACTATTGTACTTGGTCTGGTATGTGGCTATAGATCTTCCTGCATTGTATTTTTTTTCCCATAAGCTGATTACATGTAGCATAACTCTTTCTGTCCACGTAAATTCTTTGGATACTCCGGAGGACAAAGCAAACTTGAAATCTTCCATTTCTACCTGTGCAGAACAACAACGCAGTAGTTGAAATGAGGACTGTGATTTTAAAACATGCAGCAATTATTGAAACCAGAAAGCTAAAGTCTTCAGACCTTCCTTGACTTTTCTTTTTTTTGCCCCAATACACTCATGAATGTACTTTTCAGCTGGACAGAATGTTGATTGCAAAAATTCCACTTATAGAGAATTACAAATATTCTAGATTGTCTTATTGCTACACAGGGCTGGAAACCAATGGGAATAAGCAACAGATTTTTGAAAATCCCTTATTTTCTTCTGGAACTTTGAGTTTAAAATTAAGGAAGTTACCACAATTGCCTTATTTGTTTTTTCCTTCTATGCCAATAGAATTACTAAAGTATCGCCCCATTGCTCTTTAGACTTTTCTCCAGCATGCCTGTGCAAACAGAACATCTTTATTTACTGTCTGCAATGAGACTTTAAAATTGCATCTAGGAAATGCCACTGATTTCAGCAAGCTTTAGCAAGGATGAAGAGACTTGTATGAAATCACTTCCCTCTGCATAATTAATTTGCAGAATAATTTCTTTTCCTTCTGCCAGTCTGGTGTTCATCCTCTCTCTCATTGGTTGAGATTCTCTCTATATATATTCTACATAAGCCACATGTTCTATATAAATTACATATGTTTTCTTCTGGTGCAAGTACCACATGAGTCCATGAACATATATTTTGGCCTTCTTTTATTATCCAGCACAGAAAATATATGGATCAATTCCTACCTGATGTTATGGACTTCTGAAATTTTCCTCCTGCCTGACCTGAAATGGCAATCTCACTGTAAAAAGGCTCTTTCTTCTCAATTATGTCTATGAGCAACGTGGAGTTTGAAGAACAAGAGGTTCCGCTGGCAAAAGTGGAAGGAGAGATTCCACCAAGGAATTTCATCCTTGATAGGCTGTGTTGGCTGAAAGTCTTATGATGGTCTCCAGAAACCTGATTAAACACCAGGCCCTAATCTAGATAATATGTTGTGGCTCTCTTCATCCCTACATACGGCCCATAATAATGAAAGATGACAGATTCTGTTACCCTCTAGAGGTCCTACTTAGCCCAAATTACAAAACCTTCAGCTTTTCGTTAAACATTTGACTGAAAACCAGGATTTGGATGGCAATAAGGGCTCTGTTTATTTTTTTGTAGTAATAAACTCCATTCAAAAAATCAAGCTTTGGTTGAAAAAGGCAGAGATCTCCCCAAAACCCCAAAGAGACATTTTCTTTTTCAGGTTTGAAGAGTAGTTGTAATTTTATCACAAACCTTTTAATCCTCCAGTATAAAGTGATGAATGAGAAAAAGAGCAATCTGTTCTGAAATACGCCTTCTATCATCATCTTAAAAATTTCAGTCAAAATAGCACATATTGACCTTAATTTCTGGGGAATTATCCCATGAAATATCCCCAAATGTCATTGCACAGTTTTTGTCATCTCTCTCTCTAACATTACCTGTTTATTTCAGCAGTTCCCTGATGCTGAAATAGCAGAGTATTTGATTTCTTCACCTAATATTGCTAAGATTCAAGTCTCCAGAGATGTGGATGTTTAAATACAACATGTTTTAGTTCAAGTCCATCTCACATAAACTGTTATTGATAAGACCACAGTCACACAGAGCTGACTGTCACTCAGGTGTTTATGGAGGCAGAAATAAAAATCCCATTCCACCTCACTGTTAATCAATCTTTGTCAATCCACCAAGTTCCTTTATCAGATAAACTCTCCCATGGCTAAGAGAAATAGAAAAAAAAAATCAAAAAAATCCCATAACTGGAAGCCCTGCCGCTCAAACCAGCAGACCAAAGGAAATGCAGCACTGGGAGGAATACAACTGCTCCTGGCAGCTGCAGGTTTTCAGGCCAGCACAACTCACCCAAACACCAGCCACAGCCAGAGGTATGCTAGCCTGTTTCTCCAGCTCACCAACAGTTATGTGCTATAGCCACCAGAACTTGGACCCCTTCTCCAATGTGCCACTTTGTTCATTCATATCTCAATAGACTCCCACAGTCCACATTTATGTCTTTCCTTGCCCTCCTCACCAGTCATCTATGCCAATCCCCATCATAAGCCCTGTCACACTGAGACCATCCCTGCTGGCTCTGATCCATCAGAAGGGGCTTGTCCTGTAAGAGCTGGGCAGGAAGGTAGCTAATCCATCACAGGTGGCGTGGGCACTATTCCTATTAAAAGCTCATCTGGCTTATGACAGGTCTAAATTATACCCCGAAGGCTGTCCTTACCATCATGATACTCCAGACTGAGCCTGTACTCCAACCTAGCCTCACTGTGATCCCCCACACTGCCAATTTTTGCTCACATCTTATGCTAAGTTGGGATCAAGTCAACTCTATCTTCTTGATAGAGAAGCAGTGATGTAGATGGGCTGTTGGTGATAGCTTGAGATGCACAGCTAGCAGCTAGGCAGATGCAGTCAGTCCAGCATCCTGCCATGCACTGTGCCCAGACACAGTGTTGACTCTATTTGCCTCTCCACATGATTCTGAAGGTGAGCCATAAAGCACCAATGTGAGCCCTCAGATCCAGATTCCTGTTTCTACAGTTTGGACATTTTGTGGAAAATACCTGATTGAAATCAGTGAAAATCCACAAAATACTTTCTAAGTAGGAGTGCCCTGGCCTAACAGAAATATCAGATGACTCATGAAGCAGAAAACCACCAGAGGCTACCAGACACTCTGGACCAGGCAAAAAAGGAAAAAGACCATGAGAGACAGCTCCAGTGGGGATACCTAGGCACCAGACCTTGCGTGGTGCTAGGTGTTTTGCTAGAATTCATAAGCACCATTCATCTTCTGGTGTTTATGTGAGGGCTAACCTTGCTTCAGAAGAGAGGAGTGGAGGGGAATGAGGCTCCTTTGGAGATGGGTACAGAATAGGAGCTAGATAGAATGTCTCTAATATCTCCAAATATAAATAAGATAAACAGCAAACTTGTTAATTTCTTCTGGGATGTTGCCATGAAGAAAAATAAACAGAGGTTCAAAAGCAAGGTAATTATAAGTAAATAGAAGCAGCAGTAAAGGGAGGAACATAAGGAAAGAGTAAAGAGACTACCGGGCAGGTAGCAAGTTCAGAGAATGGGGGAACATCACAAAAGAATCCACATTCTTCAGAAGAAAATTGTTGAACTTCATAGGGAAAATTTACTGAGCATCCTGGGAAAAGGACAGGGATGTTGCCCAGTTGTGTAGGGATGAGGTCAGGAAGGCCAAGGCATCTCGGAGCTAAACTTGGCAAGCAATGCCAAGAAAAAAGAAGGACGTCTACAGGTAAATGAACCAGAAAAGGAAGGTTCAAGAAAGTGTACTCCCCACCCCCATCTACATGAGTGACAATGGAGAACTGGTAACAACAGATGAGGAAAAGGTTGAGGTTCTCAAAAACATTTTTTGCCTCAGTCTTCACTGTTGACCTCTCCACTCACCGCTCTTAAGTTGAGGGCCCACAAGATGAAGACCAGCGAGACAGAGTCCCTCCTACTGTAAATGAAGATAAGGTCTGTGACCATCTGAGGAACCTGAATGTACACAAGTCCATGGGACCTGATGAGATGCATTCCAGAGTCTTGAAGGAATTGGCTGATGTAGTTGCCAAGCCACTCCCCATGATATTTGAAAAGTCATGGTGGTCAA
The DNA here is from genome assembly GCF_964237585.1 of Gallinula chloropus. Taxonomy (NCBI): domain Eukaryota; kingdom Metazoa; phylum Chordata; class Aves; order Gruiformes; family Rallidae; genus Gallinula; species Gallinula chloropus. The sequence continues at coordinate 7,912,501 of NC_140086.1, forward strand.
GTGTAGTCCCTGGTTACTGTAAGGGAGGAAACATCATGGCCATTTTTAAAAAGGGTGGGAAAGGAGACCCCAGGAACTACTGCCCTGTCAGCCTCACCTCTGTGCCGGAGAAGATCATGGAACAGACCCTCCTAGAAGCTCTGCTGAGGCACATAGAGGACAGGGAGGTGATTCCAGACAGCCAGCAGGGCTTCACTAGGGGCAAGTCCCACCTGACCAATCTAGTGGATTTCTACAATGGAGTGACTGCATCAGTGGGCAAGGGAAGAGCTACAGATGTCACATGTTTGGATTTTTGCAAGGCCTTTGACATGGTCCCCTACAACATCCTTCTCTCTGGATTTCATCTCTGGATTTGATGCCTGGATGGTGGTATCTAAGGGGTGGTGATCAATGGCTCGATGTCCAGATGGAAGACAGTGACAAGCATTGTCCCTCAAGGGTCTGTGCTGGGACCAGTGCTGTTTAACATCTTTATTAATGATATCGACAGTGGCATTGAATGCTCCCTCAGGAAGTTTGCTGATGACATCAAGCTGAGTGGCGAAGTTTATGTGCCAGAGGGACAGGCTGCCATCCAGAAGAACATGGACAGGCTGCAGAAGTGGGCCCAGGTGAACAGGTGTGACATTCAACACAGCCAAGTGCAGGGTCCTGCGACTGGATCGGGACAGTCCCCAACATCCATTCAGGTTAGGAGATGATGCACTTGAAAGCACATAAGGAAAAGGACTTGGCAATACTCGTGGGTACTAATGCATTCTCTGATTCTATGATCCTGATATGAGAAATTCACACGTTGAGCTTCTAATTATCTCATGAACTGTGAAGGTGGGGAAGAAGGGTAATAGGCTTGTTTTAGGTTATACTATGAGAGAAAATACACTGTAACCCCTCCTGACTTACATTCACAGTTCACTTTTGCTCCTTATGGGCCAGGAGTAAGTATATCATAGCCTGAACTTCCCTCATGGGAGCTGGAACAGCACTGGATTAGACAAATTTGGCCCAAAGTGCCCTGTTCACCAATTTTGATGGCATGGCTCCTGCTGGGCTAGCAAATGTTCTGTAACATGCAGCAGACTGTGACAATGCATATGGCATTTGGGACACTGCTGTGCAAGTGATTATTTCATTTTATTTTTTCATGAAGAGCTCAGCTGGAGAGTGAGAACCAGTGTTTTCCAGGTAGAACACATGACTCAGAGCGAGAAGGGGCTTCTGACAAAGCCATGAACTTTGGTCTCCTGGCACTGTGCATGTTGCTGTGTGGAGAGGGAAGGGAGGGTCCATTGCTCAGGGCAGACGGGGACGTCTGGTGACTTATCCAGCATCCACACCCTCAACATAACATATTAATATCTATTACAGTCCATCAGGGGCTGTGACTAACAGCATTAAATTCAAATACTTATAAATCCCTTTACACAGGCAATATATCATAGAATCATAGAATCACAGAATAACCTGGGTTGGAAGGGACCCATAAGGATCGTTTGAGTCCAGCTTCTGGCCCCAAACAGGACCAGCCATGTCAGAGCATTGGACTGAGTGCATCGTCCAGATGCTTCTTGAACTCAGTCAAGCTCAGTGCTGTGACCACTTTCCTGGGGAGCCTGTTCCAGTGCCTGATCACCCTCCTAGTAAAGAACCTGTTCGTAATAGCCAACCTAAATTGCCCCTGTCACGGCTTTATACCTTTCCCTCATGTTCTAGCACTGGTCGCTAGAGAGGAGATGGACACCTGCCCCTTTGCTCTTTTGTCTTCAGAGGAGAGGTGCTTCAGCCCTTTCATAATCTTTGTGGCCCTCCTCTGGATTTGCTCCAGGAGCTCAATATATTTCTTACACTGGGGACCCCAGAGCTGGATGTCCATTAAAACTTAAAACTAAGATAAGAATTAAGATTAAATCCAAGTTCTCTCTCTCACCATTTCTGGAAGATTTTAGTGGCAATCTTTTTTTGGGAGACAGCAGTTATTATAATTTAATTATCATAAATAGTTTGATTTTCCTCTGTCCACTTATGACTTTCCTAAGAAACCATGGATTCCAACATTTCTTTCTTTATCATATTTTACAATATTAATTTAACTGAAGAATTGAGGCCTATGACTGAATTATTACCAAATAAGCCACAAGTTTCCTCAGTGGTGAAGTGTATGGTGTTAGCAAACTAAATGAAATTATGTTCTTACATTTTTGATTCTTTCATCCCACATTTATCTGGGTGCAGGGGAAATCATGATGACAATTTCTTTTTCAGATGCACAACTCAGCTGACAGCTACAACTGAAGTGAATTGAGATGACAGCTACCACTGAAGTGAAAGTTGTTTCTGAAAAGAAAGTTGTTCCTGAAAAGCATTTTTAAACATGAGGTGTCTTAAGTGCATCTAGGATTTTTAGGAGATATTATTGATTTCCATTTTTCCATTCTTCTTTCCTTAAAAAACAAATTTACTTAACCTTTTGTTTCCACTGAGTAGACACCTCAAGGATATCTTGGGAACTGGTCACCACAAAATGTATGTGTTCAAAAATTATTTTGTGCATTTTATAATTGGTTTAATTATTCAAAAGTTTTTGAAACCTCATGGCAAGTGTCTAATTACAGTATTTTATCTTATGCTAAACAGAAAAAAAAATCTAGACAAAACTAAAACATCTTTCACTCTCCAAAACACAATAAGCTAAATTCCTATCTTTAAATATTTTTTTTCATTATTTTATTAGTAATAGGAAGAAAAGTCCTCTTATCAGAGTTACTTAAAATGCTTTGAAAGAACACTGTGTCAGCTCAACACAGAAGAATTAATTTAGTCTTTGTTATAGCAGAATAATTGAGTATTTTGAAGTCAGTCTGGAGGTCAGCAGAAATGGAACACCATGGAAAATGTCTCGTTGATCTAGGGGGCAAGAATGAGAGAAATGACTGTTGCTAAAAGGGACTGTTTACTTTTCTTTAATTGCCAAACAAAACCCCCAAACAAACTAATCTTACAGGTGATGATTATTCTAATTTTAATTAATTGCAAGTTATAACAATTACAATGCAAGCATGCAGAGACATTCATGTAATCCTGATTTTTATTGATGCTTACAAGAAATCATTGCTCTAATTGTAGTTGCTCTCTTCTGGGAAGAAAGGAATGGGAATAAAGAAGGGGAAAGGGGTGTGTATGTGTTTGTAATTAGAAAGTACTTCCAAAAATTAAAGTTTCATAAATTATTAATTTCTCCTAAGAATACTGAGAAATTTTGAACTGCTGCAGAAGGTTTTTGTTGGAGCTGGAATAAATCAGTATGAGACTTACAGGGCAAGATTTTATTGTTAGTTAGTCTTATGGCCCTACTCTGAAGTTGGGCTGGATAGGATATATTATACTGGGTTTGTTTTTGTTTTCTTTTTAATATTTTTCACTGAAATATTTTTGCTAGATATTAAAGAACTTCAAGGTTATCTATTCGTAGAATCACAGAATGGTTGAAGTTGGAAATCATCTGGTCCAACCTCCTTGCTCAAGGAGGACCATCTATAGCCAGTTGTTCAGTATTATCTTCTAAAAACTTGTAAAGGGAAGAGTTCTGAAGTCTATCACAAGATTTTCTATCGTTTCTTGAGATTTAGAAACATATTATTTTTAAAAGAACTATTTCATTGACTTTTCTCATGTAATTATATTCTGTTTTAACATTCAGAAGTTAAGTTTCTACTCCAGTGTAAAATTTAAGAAGGAATGGAGAAGTAAAACAGAAAAAAAAAAGAATTGGTGAAAATCTTTTTTAAAAAAATTGAGGTGAATTACATTTATCCTTCACTGTTTATCCTCTGGGGGAAAGAGGTAAAAAACCACCTACTTGGGACTCTGATGAGTAGCAGAGAATTTATTGATTTAAAACAGCAATTGTTCTACATTTGTCATTCTTTGGGAATAAAATATTTCATCTGGTGAAATACAACTGAACAGGGAAAGACCTCATCATAACCCTATTTATATTAATATTGGTCATAACACTTGTGGACAGGTTTTTTTGAAAAGGCCAGAACATCCAAACCTAGCCACAAGCACTGAATTTGTGACATATATGCAAGACAGTTTCACGTTGTGCTCATAACATGCCTTTAGAAAAAAATTTCTGCATCTCTCAATCTCTCTCTAAAAATTATTTCCATTTAAAACTTGTCATGATTTCCCTAACAACACTATTTTGTGGTGGCAAGCTCTGCAGTCCTGAAGGGAGCTTATAGGCGGGAGGGGATTCGACTTTTTAAAAGAGCAGATAATGGCAGGACAAAGGGGAATGGACTAAAGCTAAAGGAGGGAAGGTTTAGATTAGATATTGGGGGAAGTTTTTTACAGAAAGAGTGTTGAGGTGCTGGAACAGGCTGCCCAGAGAGGTGGTGGATTCCCCGTCCCCGGAGGTGTTCAAGGCCAGGTTGGATGGGGCCCTGGTCAGCCTTGTGTAGATCCAGGCCTGGAGGTTGTTGTCCCTGCCTGTGGCAGGGCAGTTGGAGCTCTATGATCCTTGGGGTCCCTTCCAACCCAGACCATTCTATGATTCTATGATTCTATGATTCTATGATTCTATGATTCTATGATTATTTTAAAACATTTTTTCTCTCTGTTGGGAATTATAATTTTACAGTGCCTTTAAACGTTCCTCAGGTACACAGCAGCAAAAAGAGGTAAAGAAATCTGAGACAATACATTTAACAACTTCAGTCTTATCAGGATCAGCTTCATTTCCATGTATCGTTGCATGTTACTCTGCAGAACCCATGTAGGTTCTGAGCTCCACCTTTTAATGACCTTTAGGAAATTTGTAATGGAATTAATTGAATTTGTCTTTCTTGCCTTTAGGTATTTTGCCCAAGGAGCACTGATGCTGTTGGAAATGAAGGATGGTCCTGGGTGATTCCCCTTCTAGACACAGCCACATAAACCCAAGTCTCCAGTTTACTACAGAACTGCTGAGCTTTGCTGTGACCCCACTTTAGTCAGAGGTCAGAAGAAGAGATGGAGTGCTGTGGGAAGGGATCATCTAGGCAGAAGCAGAAGTGAAGGAGATGATGTCAACTTAAATAAGAAATCTACTTGGACATGCATTACCAGTGCTGTTTTTATGTAGTAGTTCAGTAACTAGCTCAATGCACTCCTGAAATAATGAGGCTATCGCAGATTGCCAGTAATATACCATAAGGGAGGTGTAGTTCATGTCTTTTGATTCTCCTCAGTCCACCAAAAAGGCTAAGGAATTAGTGAAAACCAGATCTTCAGAGCTATAACAACATGATAGTATGCAATCTTTTTTTTTTTTTTAACAGCAAAAACCTAAAAATTTGCTTTTGAAAGAAATGCATGATTTAGTATAGCCTACTATTAACTGCTGACATATGGATACATTTCCTCTGTGAGGATTAGCTCTTCCTTCTGACAGATGGATTCAGACACACCTTCTCAAACTGATCACTGGCTGCTAGTTCCGTACATTATTCACCAAACAGTGACTTTATCACTGCACTGTTCTGCTGTTCTTTATTTTCTCTCTGCAACTCGTAGGCCAGAAGAATAATGAAGGGGATCAAATTTTGCTTAGCAAATTAAAAGAAAGGGAAAAAACAAAGGATTAACAAGGTACAACTTTCCTGTCAGCATTACACAATTCCTAAATCCTGCAGGAACGTGAGAAGATTGTCTTCTGATACAGAGTTCCACAGTAACATGAAATGCTTAAAGGCCAATTCATGACTTTGTGGCACTTCAGTGCTTTTCTATTAACCCACATCACCTATCTCCCAATTTGAAATTAGAGGCATCATCTGCACTTCCTGAGCAAGAATGATAAACTTTTTGTTCCATTTGTTCCTTTTTGATTTTTGTCGTCCCTTATGCTCTGAAGAAAAGGGAGTCCTGCATGTTGTCTGAAGACAATGTGCATTGTCATTCTGGAAATCTTGTGTAGTTTGGGGTGAAATCACAGAATCACAGCATCTCTAAGTTGGTGTCCTGGTTTCGGTCAGGATGGAGTTAACTTCTTTTGTAGCAGCGGATGGAATGCTGTGTTTGAGAGTTAAAATGAAAGCAGTGCTGGTAACACCCTGATGTTTTTAGTTGTTGTCAAGCAATCAAGGACTTTTTCAGTTCTTCATATTTCCCTATTAATGAGAAAGGACGAAGCCAGAACAGGTGACCCAAACTGGCCACAGAGAGAATTCCATGCAAATTACATCATGCTCAGTATAAAGGGGGGCTGGTGGGAGGAGGAGCAGAGGCGGCTCCAGGACACACAGTTTTTGGGGAATGGTCGGGTTCCGGGACAGCTCTGGGTGGCACGGCCTGAGCTGTGGGTTCAGTGAGAAACTGCATTGTGTATCAACAGCTTCATAGATTTTTTGCTCTAAAGTCCTGTTAGCAATGTTATATTTTATCTTTCTGCTATTTTAGTAAACTATCCTTATCCCAACCCATGGGCCTTTTGGTTTCTTGGTTTTGGGCTGTTATTTGCCCCTTCCTTTTCCCTTCCCTTCCCCTCCCCACTCCCCTGCCCTTCTCCCCCTCCTCCTTTCCTTTAAAGAGCAGGCAGCTGCATAGATCTCGGTTCTCAGCTGGGGTAAAACCACAACAGTCTATTTTGGCACCCAACGTGGGGCTCGAGGAATTTGTGATAAGGACTAATTGGATGAGGGAATGGGCAGAACAGAATGAACAGAGCTGGCTAGTGTAATAATTGTAGACAATTTTCTGGATTTGCATATATGTGATTCGCAGAGGCGAGGGGTGGCATGTTACAGTTTTGTGAGGCTGTGCTGCTGAGACAGTTTCTTTAAGCATGTCCTGGTTTTGGTCAGGATGGAGTTAAATTCATTTGTAACAGCAGATGGAATGCTGTGTTTGAGAGTAAAATGGAAGTAGTGCTGATGACACCCTGATGTTTTTAATTGCTGTCAGACAGTCAAGGACTTTCTCAGCTCTTCATGAGAAAGGAGGGGCGAAGCCAGGACAGGTGACCCAACTGACCAAAGAGAGTATTCCACGCCAGTTACGTCCTGCCCAGGATATCGGGGGGCTGATGGGAGGAAGGCCTACGGCGGCTCCGGGACGCGCGGTTCTTGGGGGACGGTCGGGTTCTGGGACGGCTCTGGGTGGCACGGCCTGAGTTGTGTGGTTTGGTGAGAAACTGCATTGTGTATCAACTGCTTCATATATTTTTTCTCTGAAGTCCTGTTAGCATTGTTACATTGTATCTTTCTGTTATCTTAGTAAACTATCCTTATCCCAACCCACGGGCCTCTTAATTTCTTGGTTTTGGGGTTATTTGCCCCTTCCTCTTCCTTTTTCCCTTCCCTTACCTTCCCTCCCCCCCTTCCCTTTTCCCTGCTCTTTTCCTTTAAGGAGCAGGCAGCTGTGTGGATCTCAGCTCTCAGCCGGGGTGAAACCATGACAGTCTTTTTGGTACCCAACGTGGGGCCAGAAAGGTTGGAATAGCTGCTTTGGAGACAGAAGAAATTGAACAATTGCGTGCCTTGCCTGGACTCTCGGATGATCCTTCTGTTGTGGGGTTGTTGAAGGTCGAAGAACAGCAAGTGCCAATTGGTACAACGACAGTGCACAGGAGACAATATCGTACTAACCGAGATTCCCTGATCCCCATCCATAAGCTGATTTGTCAACTGGAGAGTCAAGGAGTGATCAGCTGAACCCACTCACCCTTCAACAGTTCCATATGGCCAGTGTGGAAGTCTGATGGAGAGTGGAGGCAGCTGCGTGGATCTCGGCTCTCAGCCGGGGTGAAACCATGACAAAGCAGCAGTTAGATTTTTCTGCCAGCCTAAACTATAGACAACGAGCTATTCAAGGCCAAAGTCACGGCCTGAGAGACAGTCAAGCGCCTCTGAGTATCACATACAGGAGAAAACAACCCGGAAGCAGCTGCATTTTGCCACTGGAGAAGGGAGCGAGAAGATGTAACGAGCTGTGCAGACACCAAGGCTGGGAAAGGGCGGGGGAGGAGGTGGCCCAGGTGCCGGAGAGAAAGATGTCCCTGCAGCCCATGGAGAAACCCATGAAAAAGGCCAAGACCCCACCTGCAGCCCGTGGAGGGGCTCCACGCTGGATGGAGCAGGTAGAGACATCTTTCAGTGAAAAATTACATGATTCAGGAGGATTATTTCCTTTAACAATAACCATCTTTTCATAGGGCTCCTTACCCTGTAAAAAATACTTCCACGTGAGTGGTATTGTGGCGTTGGATACAAATCCAACCCATCTGGAGAAAACATCTCAGGGAACCAGCTGTGGAACCACCAAGAAGGCTTTCTTTGGGTCACTTTGTTCTGGTTGAGAAAATAGCAAGTCCCTTTAATTAGAACTCTGCTAAATGGAATTTGGATTCTGATCCTGCTGTTGTGTACAAGATGAAAAGCTACCCTCAGTCTTTCCACACCCCCTAGGACACTCTTTCACTTGGTATAATAATTGTTACAATGCATGTGTAATGATTACAGCTGGGCAACATTTTCCTAACAAACCAGAAATAATTTCCAAAGCTTTTAGCAATCTTGGGCCAACTTTTGGCTGCTTTTCAGTCAACCTGAGTCCCATTCCAGGGCACATTCATAAGCCAGATTTTTGTTGAAATTTGCCCAGGAATGCTTACGTCAGGAAGGGTTTTTCAGTGTCACCTGGAATTCATACCAGCAGGTTGATTTTGTGGTTACAGAAACTTAGCAAGGCAGAATTCAGTGGTTTCAGCTGAGATATATATTTTTGAGGCCTTTCAGAATGGAGCTAAAAGCCAAGACTCTTGAGTACGAACCTACAGAATATAAACCAAACATAATAATAAAGTGTCCTTCAAACCCTCTCATACAGAAATCCTCTATTTCACATTGCCTCAGCTGGATTTTCTTTGCTCATATTTAATTAGGTCTATATTTTTCAAAGGACTGTTACAGGTAACTTTTTGCTTTTGCTTGCCTTTTCACAGTAAATAAATTTAAGCCCACAAATTCAAACCTATCCCCTGAGACAAGTGCAGTTGTCTGTGAAGTGGAGGAGAAAACTCCAAGTGTAACAAAGTGGTCCCTTTGCCTGACGTGTCTCCTTCGATTTTCCTAAGTGCTTTCCTTAGCTACCTGTACACAGCAGTCTAGGAAAAGAGACTGTAAACAAGCTGCAGGTAGCCCAGCACCTATAACACAATTTCAGCCCTTCTTTCTTCAAAATCTGTATTAGATATTTGTGTGTTTGTGTGAATATATATATCCGTATGTGTGTTTATTGAGAGAAAGGGGAAGGGAGAAGAGAGGAAAGACATGCCCATTACTGAAGACTTAAGTCTATCTTTGAGAATAAATAGACTATGGACTTGGAGTAAAATTAAACAAAACCAAATATGTGGGAAAATTCCAAATTTTACATAAAACAATCAGCTGTTCTGATGATACACTTTAGGAGATTTCACTTGAATTAGTTAATATATACACAGCACTACTGATAATTATTTGATAACATTATGGAGAAGTTATAGAACTTTAGATACAGTCTCAATCTTCCAGACTGACTCAGGTATTCAGTGCTTTCTAAGTCTGATTTCCAACCCTTCTACAAAACAGAGCAGGAATGGGCTATGAGGCCATAGAAGATAATAACAGTGCAGCAGAAATTTTATGGGTTGCATCTAAATCAATACAGGAATAAACAGTAAGCTGAGTCACATCAGCCTCCATAGCAGTGGCTTAACTAAATCACAGAATCACTAGGTTGGAAAAGACCTTTGAGATCATTGAGTCCAACCATACCTGTCCTCTACTAAACCATAAGCAAGTCATCTACCCATCTTTTAAATACATCCAGGGACGGTGACTCAACCACCATCCTGGGCAGACTATTCCAATGCTCAATAACCCTTTCAGTGAAGAACATTTTTCTAATGTCTAATCTGAACTTGTCCTGGCACAGTTTGAGTCCATTCCTCCTTGACCTATCATCTGTCACCTGGGCAAAAAGACCAACATCCACCTCTCTAAAACCTCCTTTCAGATAATTGTAGTCAGTGATAAGGTCTCCCCTCAGCCTCCTCTTCTCCAGGCTACACAACCCCAGTTCCCTCAGCTCTTAAGGTTTGCTCTCCAGCCCCTTCACCAGCCTGGTTGCCCTTCTCTGGACATGCTCCAGGACCTTGATGTCTTTCTTATAGTGAGTGGCCCAAAAGTGAACACAATGTTCAAGGTGTGGCTTCACCAATGCCAAGTACAGGGGTACAATCACTTCCCTGGACCTGCTGGCCACACTGTTCCTGATACAAGCCAGGATGCCATCAGCCTTCTTGGCCACCTGGGCATACTGCTTATTCGGTAACATTCAGTCAGCAGTCAACCAGTACCCCCAGGTCCTTCTCCACCAGACAGCTTTTTAGCCACTCTTTCACAAGCCTGTAGTGCTGAATGGGGTTGTTATGTACCAAGTGCAGGACTCCGCACTTGGCTTGTTAAACCCCATGTCGTTGATCTCAGTTCATAGATCCAGCCTGTTCAAATCCCTTTGAAAAGACTCCCTACCCTCAGGCAGATTGACACTTCCTCACAGCTTAGTGTTGTCTGCAAATATATTGAAGGAATGTTTGATTCCTTTATCTAGGTCATTGATAAAGATATTGAACAGAACTGGACCCAGGATTGAGCCCTGGGGAACACTACTAGTGCCTGGCCTTCAGCTGAATTTAGCTCCATTTACCACAACTCTTTGGGCCTGGCCATCCAGACAGTTTTTTGCCCAGTAGTGTGTGTGCCTGTCCAGGCCAGTGGTAGCCAGTTTCTCAGACATAATGCTATGAGAAACAGTATCAATGGCTTTGCTGAAGTCAAGGTACACAACATCCACAGCCTTTCCCTCATCCACTAAGCAGGTCACCTTGTCATAGAAGGCGACCAAGTTAGGTTGGCAGGACCTGCCTTTCCTAAACCCATGTTGACTGGGCCTGACCACCAGGTTGATATGTGTGTGCTGTGTGATAGCACTCAAGGTGACCCACTCCATGATCTTCCCTGTCATTGAGGTCAGACTGACAGGTCTGTAGTTTCCTGGATCCTCCCTCCGACCCTTCTTGTAAATGGGTGTAACATCTGCCAGCCTCCAGTCAAGTGGAACTTCCCCAATCAGACAGGACTGCTGGTAGATGATGGAAAGGGGGTTGACAAGCACATCTACTAGCTCCCTCAATACCCTCAGCTGAGTCCCATTCAGCCCCATAGACTTGTGAATGTCTAATTGGCCTAGTGGATCTCTAACCATTTCCTCCTGGATCATGGGTGTTTTCTTCTGCTCTCCCTGCTCTCCCTCCTTGTCTTCTGGCTCCTGAGGCTGAATACCCAGGGAACATCTCACCTTACTATTAAAGCTAGAGGCAAAAAAGGAATTCAACACCTCAGTCTTATCCTCATCTTTTTTCATTAATGTTCCCCCTGCATCCAGTAAAGGCTGGAGATTGTCCTTGGTCTTCCTTTTGCTATTGATGTGTCTGTAGAAAGATGAATAGGCTAATCTGAATTCTAGCTGGGCTTTAGCCCTTCTGATTTTCTCTCTACATGATCTTACTTCATCCCTGTAGTCCTCCCAAGCTGCCTGACACTTTTTCCAAAGATCATAGCTGGTTTTCTCCCTTTCCACCTCCTTTTCTGGTCCATGGAGTCTCTTGTGCTGCCAGGATTTCCTTTTTGAAGAGTGTCCAGCTCTTCTGAGCTCCTTTGCCTTTATGGACTGTCACCCATGGAACTTTATCAATGAGCCTTCTGAACAGTACAAAGTCTGCCCTATGGAAGTCCAAGGTAGCTGTTCTACCAACCCCCCTCCTCTAGAACTGAGAATTCTGTCAACTCGTGATCACTATGCCCCAGGAGTCCTCCAACTGTCACATCTAAATGCAAAGCAATATGCTGCTGTGGCATGAGAAAACATGGCATCATTCTGGGAATGATAACACCTGAGCATAATCTTACATCTGCTGCAGATTCAAGGTATGATAGTAGGCCAGGCCTCTTACCTTTTTTTGTTTCTCCTTTTTTCAAGCTGTTGGCTGTTTATGTAAACTCTAAAGTCTTCATAACAGAAAACATTCCCACTGAGATCTTAAAAAATACCTATAACAGTGGAACAACATCTAAACCACAGCCTCTGTCAACTCTGGTCCATGCAATGGAGAGTGAAGCATGACACCGATGCAAACATTCCAAATTTACTAACAGCTGCTATAGAGAGAGGGTGAATAAATCTATGATTGAACATGTCACCATAGGTTCCATGAATTCATAACCACAGGTTCAACCTTCTCCATGTAGTATTAAAGATTTGTGAGGTGCCATTTATTCACCATTCATTCAAATAAGGAACAGAAAATGGATTTTGCCTACCTGAAAAAAATGTATTTCCCTCTTTCCCATGTATTTACAAGTGTTTGCAATAAACAGATAAAATTCCAAGGGGGATAAGATATTTATGCAAAAAATAAATTATCTAGTGTTTGAATGCTAATGCTAAAAGGAAAATGTGGAGAGGATATTAAACTTCATGCATCAAGGATTGTTCCATTCTCTTTCACTGAAAGCTGAATTAGTTTACATTTCACACAAGGTGGAATCTCAGCTTCCCAAGAGCGGGTAATTGATTGAAATTTCAAGATGTATAGTACCATATGAAAGCATGTTGTGTACCAGAGGATCAGCTTACCCTGCTTCTTGCAGTCTTTTTCTCTAGACTATCTTTGTATCAACCACAATCATCAAAAGGATTCAAGACTCAAGTCTCTGAGTTCAGTCTTTGCACTATAAACAGGTTCTTATACAATAATCTCCATGAGATTATAAACACTAAGAAAACTTGGAAATACATGAAAAAATAAACAGTATGATACCAGTGACAAAGGACATTTCCCAGTGACAAGTGACATTCCTCAAGGGTCACTTTTTAAAATCTTTGTCAGCAACAGGGACAGTGTGATCGAGTGCACCCTCAGAAGCTTTTCTGATGACACCAAGCTGTGTGATGCAGTCAAGATGCAGGAGGAAAGGGATGCAGTACAGAAGGACCTTGACAAGCTTATGTAGTGGGTCTATGAGTGCAAACCCCATGAAGTTCAACAAGGCCAAAAGCAAGGTCCTGCACATGTGTTAGGGCAATCCAAAGCACAACTACAGGCTGAGCGGAGAATGGATCGAGAGCAGCCCTGAGGAGAAAGACTTGGCTGTGTTGGTGAATGAGAAGTTAAACATGAGCCAGCAATATATGTCTGAAGCCCAGAAAACCAGATGTATCCTCGGCTGCATCAAAACCAGCGTCACCAGCAGGTCAAGGGTGGTGATTCTGCCCCTCTGCTCTGCTGTGGTCAGACCCCACCTATAGTACTGCACACAGCTCTGGTGTCTCCAGTAAAAAAAAGACACTGAGCAGCTGGGGCAGTTCCAGAAGAGCCCACAAAGATGATCAGAGCACTGGAGCACCTCTCCTATGAACAGTCTGAGAGAGTTAGGCTTGTTCAGCCTGGGGAAGTCTCTGGGGAGACTTTGTAGCAGCCTCCAAGTATCTAAAGGCAGCCCACAGGAAAGATGGAGAAGGACTCTTTATTGGAGAGTGTAATGGTAGGACAAGGGATAAGCTAAAAAAGGGTAAATTTAGATTAGACATTATGATAAAGTTCTTCACTGTGAGGGTGGTGAGGTGCTGACACAGGTTTTCCAGAGAAGCCGTGTTCAAGGCAATGTTCAAGGCCAGGCTGGATGGGGCTTTGGGCAACCTGATCCAGCGAAGGGTGTCCCTGAACATGGCAGGCTGGGTAGAACATGATGGTCTTTAAGGTCCCTTCCAACCCAAATCATTCTGTGATTCTATGATTCTAAAGAAATAACATTTACAATGTAACATGAACTCCTTGAGCCCAAAGCAGTGTGAGTACAGACAGTACATCTATTAGCTGCAAATGAATAAAACACTATTTATAAAATGGGTAATTTAGATATGATTAATGTTTATAAATGTGTTTACATAAGAATTGGATATTAACCTATAGCATTAAAGAGTTTAATTAGCCTTGGAATATTGTCTCAGTGTACAATGAAAAATAACTAATTCACAAAGGAAAATGCAAATAAAATCTGCAAGCATAAATGAGGTCAATTAATTAAACAATTTACATAAATTTGAATGGTTATTTTCAGGGTATTTTTGACATTTTGCACTTCCTATTCTCTTCACACCAGCAAAAAAAAATACTTTTCTGTCACCCAATTTATATGATACATCAATCATCTCATGGGATCACAGAATACCAGCACATGCTGCAGTATAACAGCTTCTACACACAAGCTTTCTGAACCGTGCAGAGTCTAGCATCCCATTTCCAGCTGTACTATCTTATCACCAGCAGATGCATTTACAGGCTGTTACAGCTTCATTCTTACCTCCAAATGGAGAAAAGAATATGAAATATGACTTCATCTCCATTACATTTTTACATCCTGAATACCAAACAGATGGTAACAATTACAGATGGGAGTATATTTCTCACACATGAAGCCAAATGCAGCATAGCTCACCAGTTGAAATCTGGAACAATTCACTTAATGCATTTAGTTTATCCAGATCTAAACTGGTGAAAAAATGTAGAGGAATTTAGCCTAACAGTTTCATATTCCCATGGTTACCTTGGGAATACAGAGCACTAAAGCTCTCTTAATACAACTGTGTCCACACAGGTCCTTGAACTTCTTTCTATTATCCCTATAGCTAGCAAGGCAAATTTACTAATTCAGATGTAAGAGGAAAGTAATTTGCTTCAGAATGGGGATCCTTCTGTGGCAATTCCAGTATATTCTTCTTTCCCTGAGCAGTGCCTAGCAGGAATAAAAGTCTGTAACACTGACTGGATTGCTCTCTACTGGCTGAGCTGTGTCGATCCACCAGAATGAAGCTGTGATTCCAGAGTTGACAGTGTGCAGAGTGTTGCTTTGAAGCATTGCCCAAACTGCAGGTCACTGGTGTGTCACCAGCTCAGGATCAGAATCTAAAGATGAAGCTGCTGAAAAATTCTTCTCTCTCCTTTGGTCTTCAACTCCACAGCCTCTCGCAAGAGTATGTTCCTCTGGATCATGTCTGCCTTGAAAAGAATAATGTAGGAGCTTTATCTGAGCATGACAAATAAAAAATGCCACAAATTTATATTTTACAATAATGCAATATTGCACTTACTCTGACATATTTTTTGCAATACATTTTACATTTCATGTACTGTACTACTGAGAACAGTGATTAATTTATAGAGTCCTTCTATATTGTCCCCAATCTTTTAAATATAGTCACAAGTGAATTTTTCACTGGTGTATTTCTCTATTTGTACAGTACTTCCTGGGCCACAACTTCAATTGATGGAATTGAAGCACATTGCTTAACTGAAAACAATAACATAAAACTGCCTTACACCAGTTGAGAACGAGGCTTTTGCACATGATTCATGTCAAATGTTAGCATAGAGCTGAAGATAGAAAATAAATGTAATTATAAGAAACACCAAGGAAACTAGGAAAGACTAGGAAAAATATTTTTTGTTTTCTTAATTTTGTATTATTCGGGGATTTATAAAATTTTAAAACATATCCTTTTCAAAATTGATGGTAACATGAAAATATCAGAGTATATATATATTGAAATCTGTAAAATTCTCAGGAGCTGAAAGAATGCATTTGAATGGCTTGATTTTCATTGCTTTAAATGGCTGCATTTCTTTGCTATAAGTTAACGTATATTTCAGAATAAAACCATCTCTAATTTCAGTAAGAACAAAAGTGTTCATTTAGAAAATGCCATTTTCATCCATTTCATCATTTGTTCCCTTGCTATTTTTGCCAGATTAAGCCTTTTACTTCAAGCATTTGTGACTGAATGATTCTAATATCATAAGGAGATAAACAGAACCCTTTCTCTAACCTACTGCTTTTCTTCTGGTATGTACAAATGCAAAATTCTTACAAACAACCTAACAAGTAAACTTTTTTTTCACTTAATGCCTTACCAGCCCATTTTGCCTTCTTTATGCTGCTAAGTACCACTAAGTTACTAAGCCTCTCAGGTATATTACTGCAATCAAAAAATAGCAGCAGCAGAAGTTACTTCCTTAACTTCCACACACTGCTGGTTTCTCTACAGAGACTGCTTGTGCAGCACCCACAGTGTTTCCATCTGTCTCAGGCACAGCTTAGTCATGTAGAAAACAGCACTTCCAAAAATCTTAAAAGAAAAGATACCTTAATAAAAGAGGAAGTGATTAAGAAAACCAATAGATTATTAAAATTTTGTAGCAGATTGTTGTGGTTTTGCTCCAGCCAGATGTTGAACACCACACAGCCACTTGCTCGCTTTTCACCCACGGGGGAAAAATGGGGTTAGGAGGGAGCAAAATAAAAGGAAAGACAAAGACAGACCCTGTGGGTTGGGATAAGGACAGTTTACTGGGACAGCAAAGGGAGGGAGAAATAAAATAGCAGGACTTTATAGCAGAAACATACAAAACTGGTGATATACAATGTAGTTTCTGATGCATTGCTTCAGTATCTAGATGTATGCAAGTCTATGGGGCCAGATGAGGTCCCCACAAGAGTACTGAGGGAGCTGGCAGAAGTGATCATCAAGCAGTCCTGGGTAACTTGGAGGTCCCAGCTGACTGGAGGTTAGCCAATGGGATGCTCATCTACAAGAAGGGCTGGAAGGAGGACACAGGGAACTACAGACCTGTCAGTCTGACCTTGGTGCCTGAGAAGGTTATGGAACAGATCCTGAGAGACATTATGTGGCATATATCAGGCCCAATCAGCACTGGTTCATGAAGGCAGGTCTTGCTTGTCCAACCTGATGTCCTTCTATGACAAGGTGACCCAATTAGTGGATGAAGGAAAAGCTGTGGATGTTGTTTACCTCAACTTTGGTAAAGCCTTTGACACTGTTTGTCACAACATTTTCCTAGAGAAACTGGCTGCTCATGGCTTGGGCAGTTGTACTCTTTGCTGGGTAAAAAAACTAGTTGAATGGCCAGGCCCAACAAGTTGTGGTGAATGGAGTTAAATCCATTTGACAGACAGTCACAAGTGATGTTTCTCATGTCTCTGTACTGGGGCCATTTCTCTTAATATCTTTATTAATGACCTGGATGAGGGGATCCAGTGTAGCCTCAGTAAGTTTGCAGATGACACTAAGGCGAGAGTGTTGATCTGCTTGAGGGTAGAGATATGGAGGCATATTAACAGGCCAAGGAGAATGGTGTGAGTTTCAACAAGGTAAAGTGCCAGGACCTACATTTTGATCACAAAAACTCCATACAATACTACAAGCTTGGGACTGAGGTGCTGGAACATGACCAAAGAAGGACAATGAGGCCAGTGATGGGACTGGAAGAAAAATGTTATGAGGAGCAGCTCAGGGAGCTGGACCTGTTTATTCTGGAGAAGAGGAGGCCTAATCACTCTGTACAGTGACCTGAAGGGAGGTTGTAGTGGTGGTGGGGGGACCTGGTCTTTTCTCCCTAGTGACAAGGATAGGACAAAAGGAAATGGCATCAGGTTGTAGTTTTGTCAGGTTAGGTTGATGGTTGGACTTAATGACCTGAAATGTCCCTTCCAACAGAGGCAATTCTATGATTATATGATTTTCACCAAACCACACAACTCAGACTGTACCGCTCAGGGTCATCCCAAAGCTGGACCGGACTGAAGCCAAGCCATGCACTCCTCTTTCACCAGACCCCTTTTATGATAAGCATGACATTGTGGTATGGAATACCCCTTTGGTTAGTTTGGGTCATCTGTCCTGGCTGTGTCCCCTCCTTCCTGGGTTCCCCCTGCCTTCTCGTTAACAGGGAAGCATGAAAAGCTGTAAAGTCCTTGACTGCTTGGCAACAACTGAAAAATCGGTGTGTCATCAACATTGTGCTCATCTTAAATCCCAAACACAGCACTACGTTAGTGACTAGAAAGAAAATAAAGTCTACCCCAGCTACATCCAGGACAAAGTTCTACAAGATCAGGGTGCACAATTTTACCATACTTGGTCTTCTCCTCCTTGCTTGAAGTGCTTGAAGACTGAGTGTATTTTGGTTTTAAACAGGTTTCCAAAGAAACCTATTTTATCACAACATGGATCACTGAAATCAGAATTTCCTCCTGTTGACAACTCTGTCTTCAAAAATCCCTGTGACTCCACTGGAATTGCTACTGATAAACATGAAAAAAGAACCCCCTTGCAGATCTTTCATCCATTTGGCAGTGAAACTATTTACAAGGGCAGCAAGTGTCTTGTTGAACCCAGAATTTTCTCACACTTTGAGTTAGTAATTGCAGCAGTAACTTAATGATTGATGTAAGGTTGATTATTGCAGTCTTTTTCTATCCCTTCCCATGAGAAACTTGGAAAATATTGTTATATTTCTGATAGGAGAACAAAACCTTAAAAACAAATCCAAAACATCTTTCAAAATGGTAACACCATGACCTTCCCAGTTGTAGTTCAATGTATAATCTAATCTGAGGCATTTAAAAGCTGTAATATGCATTATAAAGTTTATGACCCCCTGGGAATTACTCCTTGACTCCTGTGAGGAAACAAAGTTGAAAGGTATGCCTTGTGAACTACAAGTCAGTTGCACTGTGGAAAGAATTGCAGAGTCCAAGCTTGCCTTTTCAGGATGAAAATAGCTGATATGCTATGATGGAGGCTTGAAATTTAAAGGATGCATGGACTATGGAGAAATTAGTCAAGAAAATTTAAATTTTCTATAATATCTGACTGTATCTTTGGCCATTCTTATGGCCTTAAAGCTCATTTATTGAAGTATGGAGGATCACTATGCCACTGCACCTTTCAAATTACAAGCTGCATTCTGGCAGAAGGGGTTTAAAAAGAACATAGACCTCTACAAAACTGAATGTAACCCCTGTGTTGTGATGACTGGATGTAAGTACAGTCCTTGATCCCCCAGGGACATCACCCCTGTGGTACTAACTCTCTTTCCACATTCCTTCCTCTTCGAGAGCAACTGGAATCAGCACTTAGGGTTTGGTTTTTTTTCAGAAATAGGTGCCATGCTTGCAAAGTACACTTCTTCCTCCTAGGCATCTAGCGGCTGCTCCATGCTCTAGCTATGAATTTAATAAACATGTCTGTTAGCAAAGGTGCAAACTACTGAACCTGCTTATGCTGGAAAATATATTGTCTCATTTCAAAGTATTGATGTCTGGGGGCAAACATAGTTCCAGGCAAGGATATAGAGATTTATACAGATTTTGGAAAAAGTGATTTTGGTTTGTAAAGGGTTTAAATGCACATACTACCAAGTTTTCCTTCAAATTCTCTGCAGACTCTCCTGCTATGTCTTCACTGATAAATCAGAGCAAAGGCACAAGTCTGAACACTGTTCTGAGACTGTCAGTACAGATTAATTACTAGCACAGTACCTAGCATAGGTTTTGCCCAGGCCAAGTAACATTCTCTCAGGCAAGGCTCAGGTATGTCTGAGTTTTTTTCTCAATTGGCTGTACAGATAAGGTTATCCTGTTTTGAAGGGTGAGAGAATTAACTGAATATGAAATGGAACTGTGTCACTTACCTTCAGAGACAGAGAGGAAGCCCTTTCCCATATGATCTAATCTTTTCAAGAAAGAAATCCTCTTTGTAGTGAAGAAAATGTAGCTTGAGGTTATACTGTCTGCTTAGAAGTGTTAGAGGGTTGTATAGGGCCAGGGCACACAAACTTGGTAAAAACTGACTCATTCTGGCACTTGGGAGGGTTCATGCAATGAACTGTGATGAGAACTGCAACTAGTTTTTGTTCTGTTGAGTTGATTCACTCCAAAAGAATACACGGAAGTTAATTAATATTTATGCAGTTTGGAGGATCAGTTGGTCCCAGATGTAGGATTGCACTGGTGAGATATTTATTTAGCAGTAAAGACTCAGCAGATCCTCAGCAGCTGTAAATTTTTCCCATTACTATCAAAGAAAGGTATCAGCTATCTCCAAGGGCAATGAACCAAGACAGAGGCAGCAGGGCCATTATGTGAGAAGGTGACAGGGATTACTCCTGGCTTTTCTCCATAAAAAGTGAGATGGGATTTGGGAAAGGCATGAAGCCTTCTAAACCCAGGAATAAACCAACAAGAAAAGCAGAAGAAGGAGCCCTGAGACAAACACAGATGATGAAAACTGGAGGGGGCAGCAGCATAAAACAGAACAGCTGAGTTTACCAGTAATCCTACCTAACTCCACCAGATTGCCTCTAGTAGAGTCATGGCTCAAATCAAATCGAAGATGACTAAATTTACTGAGGGCTTGATCCAGGGTCCTTTTTCTCACAAAGCTTTATACAGTGCTGAGAGAACTGATAAAATCTTCTATAAAAAAAAAAACAAAACAACAACAAAAACGATAGACTGTCTCTTGCTTCCATGCTAAAATTCTTTGATAGAAGGGACTACTCAAGAACGTTTCAATACTTTAACCTGAACAATGTCTAAGCATGAAATGGATGCTATTGGACTAACAACTTCAGTGTGAGTGTTCAGAGGTAATGGAATAGCATCCAAATGCATTGAGAAGGAAAAATATTTGCTGAGATAAGTGAGTTTGGGGTGATTAATGAGTGGATTTCTGGGATTTCAGCAGGACTACAGAGTTTCATAAAGGTCTATATGAAGGTGTGATAGTGTTTTCATCTATTTATAATGCAAATTAGAGAAACAAGTATTGAGAGGAGAAGAAGGATGCATTTCCTAATCAGAAATTTATGGGTGTTTTTCCCACAACAAAAAGAGTTATTTTTACCTGGGAGCTATTTGTAATAGTGCTGGGACACTGTGTTTTTGTTGCGATTAAACCACCTTTGTTACACACAGCTACATCAGATGACCTCTAAAATATGAAAACAATCACTCTTCACTAGCATTTTCCAAGTCCCAACTTTGGCAGACAGACTGATCAGCCTCAGGTGTTACTCCAGCCATCTTCCCATGCCTTAATCATTTCAGTCTCTGCTTGAATTGTAAGCCTCAGAGCACCTGGATGCCTCCTGGCAGCCAGACTGACTTCGTGAAGTCTGGAAGAGGACAGGAAGCTGGTTAAGCTTGTGAGCTCGAATTAAATGGCTGACAGTGAAACCTGCTAACGTTGCTCCTTAGAAAAGCATGGGAGGTTTTTGGATACTAGCTAGACCTGACAGCTTCTTACAGATTTGCTATTTGTCCTTGGAAAGAAAGAAAGAAGAAAAACCCTCAAACTCCACAATACCTTTCCCAAGCAATGTTTAGTTGGTTTAGATACTGGCTTTTATTGTTTGCCAAAAAATCTTTAGAACTCCTCATGAGATAAACTATCAAATGTCTTTTGGTAATACTGGGTACTGAATTTTCCAAAGGTATTTGGCAAGGTCCATTAACAAACATCTTTGATGAATTTAAATGGCTGTGGGACAAGGGGGAATGTTTTGACTCAGACTTCCTGAGCCAGAGATGGTGGGTTTGTTTTTAATAACTGTGATAAGCTTCTCTTCATTTCCTTAATTTTTTTCACTTATTTTTTGGGCACATGCAAGCTTTTGGCTTCTACAGTGTCAATTTTAACAGATGATCTATTTGCAATAGAAGATGCAATGAGCTATCATTTCCTATTTATCTTCTCCAGGCCAGTCATGACCATATAGAAATCAAAATCTCTGCTGTTCAAGCATCTTTTTGCAAAATTGTTCTCCTTTTTCTCTTAGAATCTGCAGCTGGCCACTTTCACAGAAATGATTCTGGGCTACAGGGACCTACAATCCAACCAGAAGGGTAGACTTTGTGTTCACACATGATAGAAAACTGTTAACTCTGTCTATGCCAGTACTGAACTTTGAATACTAACAGATGGAAAACGTGGTCCTGCAGGTTATGACACCACTCCCTGCAGCAAAGGGGGAAATCTCACACTGTCCTTTGGTTGTGGATCCCAGTGTGGAAGTTGAACTCCAGTCCGCAGCTACAAGGACTACAAAAGGCATTTTGGAGACCTAGGATCATGTTCTCCACTGATACAGCCAACACTGTGGCATCAGAATTTAAACCATTTTACACTATGCAGAAAATTTAGAGTTTATGAAATCTCCACTAAAAAGTCATCCACCTGCAGCATTTGTTCATCATTTACTACTTTGTGAATGTTGCTTTTGGGGATGTTCCCCCCAACAAGGGAAGATCACGGTCACTGCCTGCCTGAAGTTAAAGGTTATTCTGCTTTCTTCAGTAATGTATTTTTGTTGGGACTCCTCTGTTAGATTTTCTGCTGTTTACTATTAATTGTTTAACTGCAGCATAACCCGTTGAAACCCTTAGCTGGGAAGCTGCTAATGACACTCCTTGGCTTCCAAATATTGCTGTCTTCACTAACTTTTACATCAACTGGCCAGCTGAGTTAGGCTGTAAATCATAGCTGATATCCCTAAATTCAGTGTGTTTCCTAGCTCTAATTTAAACTTGCTTTTACAAGAGAGTATGATACACAAAATCACTTTCATATCTGCTTCCACAGATTAATATTTTAAGGGTTTTTCATCAGCTCCCTGCAAAATTTCTGATAACCCCAGCAGAACTTAATCCATAAGCTACCTGAGTATTAAGTATTGAAGTTGTTTTTCACAGTTTGACACTGGAGACTAGAATCTCACTAGATTTCTAAGGAAAGCAGAAGAAACAGACTGAAAATAATAATGTCAAAATCGCTTACTCTTGCATCAGCATTTGACACTTGATAGTGTTGAAGCCTCATAAATAAAAGGGTGACATTCTCAGTATTCCAGTGTAACGGGGATCACTTTCATAAGTCACACATTGAAAAGTATGTTTCCCCTTTGTAAAGAAAACTAGGGGCTCCATTTCAGTGTCATTCATTTTCTTCTCCCAGTAAAAGATTTCATTATATTTTCTTAACACCCATTCACAACAAGAGTTCAGTTTCATTGAAGATAAAAATGAAAGGGAAAATGAAAGAGAAATAGGAAAAAGAACAATGATTTGAGCAAGGACATGTGTACAGATAATTTTATTAGTCTGAACATGGAACAACCACAGTGCTCCTGTGCTAAAAGTACAAGAGATTTATCTAAGTTATCTGCCATGAGCACCCACTACACTATCAAAGCTGTATTGCACACCTACAGTACTTTCTAATTCAGCACTGCACATCCATAGCACTTTCTCTTGTTGCATGTTAAATTTGCAGTTGAGCATGGAAATATATATGTGGCAAAGCTCAAATTAAAAAAAATCTTAGGGCTATCCTTTATAAGATGAAGACTGTACAGAAGGTGAAGCTTCATTTTCCCTGCTGTTTGTGACACATTCTTTCATCAGGCTTTCCAGAAGGTTCTATATTCTTTTCTTTAATTACAGAAATCTTCAAAACATTCCCAAAGGTTATTAGGTTTCCTACTTCCATTCACAGTTGTAACATATTTCAGAGCCACTTTGACATTCCTTTTGACATGTTTGTCAGGAGACTGATATAGTATTGCAATTTTTTCCATCCTTATGATTTTTTAATCCCATGATTAAAAAAAGTGTTTTATTAACTAGCTCAGGTGAGGTATGTTTTATCCAAAGAAAATAAATATTTTACCATGGATGGAAAATATGTTTGACTAATTAAAAAAAATTATATCATTGATAATACAGTTAGGGATCTCCTTTAGCAGTCATTTGAAACAAATTCTGAGTGCTTTGGGAAAGACTGTTTACAAAAAATTGGAAAAGATCTAGTAAAAATAAATTTAAGCAGCTTTATTTTAAAGACATTAATTTTTTTATACCTATACTTATCTGCATATATATGCAAGACCAGTAAGTAAAGGTTATTTCTAAAAAAATCTAATAATGAGTAATCAATGGGGTTTCAATCCATGACTAAAATCCACTAAGCAAAGTTTAAATGGAAAATAATAATTAGGGGTTTTTTTTACCTCACTGCTATAGATCATGGGGAAAAAAAAAGAAGATACTTCTGGGTTCTTCATGTCTGAAACAAATAGAAGAATTCAGGTCAAGCAGAAGTTTAGAGTCTTAATCAAATCAACAGATCAACAAACTGACATAAATATGGTTCCTACCACATCAGAAAGAAACCTTCTTGAGCATGGTAGAGTGACACACAGAAAAGACAGGATTTTTTCAGAACTTCTAACAACATGCAAAAATAAACCTAAAATGCTAGCCCTTTACAACCAAAACTTATCAGTAAAATGTCAAGTGCCGTGTGCATTTCTGTGAGAGAGAGTGTGTGTGTACTTGTCTATTTTTAATCAATATCCAGTATGTAAGGGCATTAATATAAAGTTGTAGAATTACATTCAAGCCCTTTACTTACTCAGGAATACAGTGGTGCATCATATTAAAAGTAAGGTTCTAAAACCATCCCAGAAGGAAAAATCCCTCTTTACTCTTCCATATAATATGTTAAGAATCTTAATGTTATACCAGTGAGGAATAGAAATCTGAAATAAATTCTGAAAAAAAATCAATCATACACTGGGAAAATCAGCTCCTATGCACCTCCACCAATAGCTTGCAGCATTACATCATAGACCCAGGAGAATAAGTTTATAAGCTGGTAAAGAGCTGTTAGTCTCTAGTGAGCCAGGCAGTGATTTGGGGCATAAAAAAGTTTTACCAATGTTTATATCATAAGAATTTCCCTGTATTCTTTTTATCTCTGATTTGGAAGTGTCAGAAATCGGGGGGGGGGGGGGGGCATGTTGGGGCAGGGAAATTATTTATTCTCATGAGATTTCTACTGCAAAGTAGAGTGGGAAAGTGTGTAATTAAAAGTGTGCATTTCCCTCCTTTCTTCTAAGGATTGGAGTCAGGGAAAAAAAAAATTACAATAAAAGCAAAGAAACCCAAACATATGAAAAACAAGACCCAGATGACATGCTAATCTAAATTTTAATCACTGGAAAAAAACAAAGACTATTCAAACTCCATATAAAGTTTCTGCATTAGCTATGGTCCCAGAGAAAGCACTTTTATCCCACCCTAACAGCAAACATTCAATATTCCATTATAAGAGTTAAGGGTCATCCCTAAAATTTGAACAGAGAGTATTTCTCATCATGCTCCATTAGTTGTGGGCTTTGCTGAGTTAGGACCTAAGTAATTTGGACATACTTTGGTTATGTTTTGATCTGTCTAATTATCTCCACCTCATTAACAGAAATAATATGTCTACCACTTTTGCTTTGCCAAAGTAATGACAGTCTTCTACGTTTTGGTAGTTGAAAGGAAAGTGTCTGGGAACAACGGTATTAAGTAAGCGCTCACCCGTGATAATGACTTTCTGTGTTCTATATGTAAAATGTAAGATCAACAGAATACCATTTTATCTGACAAGGAAAAAGTAATGAAAAATGGCTTTCCGTTGATTTTCCTCCCCAAAGTGATAAAGGCATACATACCTCCAGTAGGTACATCACAACTCTATTGCTAATTTTAGTCTAGAAGACATACCTCTAAGATCTTGCCTCTACTGCTGATAATTAAATGTCAAATGATCTATTTAAAACAATTTCTGTTAAAAAACCCCAAAATCATTGTGTATTGTTCTTTGTCAGCTCCCGTACAGGTTCAGGTAAGGACCTATAGCATCTCAAAGACCTATTCTGTTGTTAGCACATCCATGCCTTTCTTGAGCAGAACACAGTAGTCCAGATGGAGGTCTCATGAGAGTGGAGCAGACGGGGAGAATCACCTGCTACAACCTGCTGGTCACCCTTATTTTGATACAGCCCTGGATACGAATGGTTTTCTGGGCTGCAAGTGCATATTGGCTGCTTATGTCTACTTTTCTATGTATCAATATCCCTAAGTCCTTCTCTCAAGGCTGCTCTCAATCCATTCATCATGCAGCCTGTGTAGATCCTGGAGGCTACCTCGACTCATGTGAAGGATCTTGTACTTAGCTTTGCTGAACTTCATGAGATACACATGATCCCCCTCCTCAAGCCTGTCAAGGTGTCTCTGGATGTCATTCCTTCCCTCCAGCATGTTGACCACACCACACAATTTGGTATTGCTGGCAAACTTTCTGTGAATGCACTCAATCACACTATGTCACTGATGAAGATATTAAATATTATTGGTCCCAATACAGACACCTGAGGGACAACCCTTGCTACTGATCTCCATTTGGACATAAAGCTGCTGGCTGCAACATTCTGACTAAGACCATACAGCTAATTTCTTATCCATTTAAGTGTCCATCCATCAAACCAATACCTCTCCAATTCAGCACCAGGAATATTGTGGGCTTTAACAACAGGAGTTCAGTTTCATTGAAGAGAAAAAGAAATCCAGGCAGATGACATCCACAACTCTTCCCTTGTCCAATGATGCAGTCACACCATCATCATAGAAGCCCATCAGATTAGTCATGCATGAATTGCCTCTAGTGAAGCCATGCTGGCTATTTCTAATGGCTTCCTTGTATTACAAATGTTTCTATATGTCTTCTAGGAGGATTTCCATAATCCTTCCAGGCACACAGATGAGGCTGGCTGGTCAATACTTCTCAGGCTCTTCCTTTAGACCCTTTTTTAAAATGGGCATGATGTTTTCCTTTTTCCAGCAACTGAGTCTTCACCTGGCTTTCATGACTTCTGAAATATGACACAGAGTGACTTAGCAACTATATCTGATAGTTATCTGAGGACCCTGGGCTGCATTCCTTCAGACTCCACATCTCTCAGGTGTTAAAACTATAGCCTTGATGATTTGATTTACCATTGTCAAGGGGGAAAAATTAAAAGGACCCCTTGTCCTAAATGGGCTGAAAAGCATTTGGTGTTTTAACAACTATAGTAGATATGGAATTTAAAAGCCATTTGATATATTGCATTTGTCAGGTTATTTATCTTAGCACAAATAAATCAATTTGGTAGTCATTCAGTTAATGAGATACTGAAATTATCACATTATGATTGTCATCAAATATGTCAAATTAATCATACAAATCAGTTTCTACAGCTATGAAACCTTTTAAAAATAGCGAGCAGTACCTAATGCTGATAATAATAGGAATTAAAGGGATAGAGTTATAGATTTGAAAATCAATAGGAGTCAAGATTTCATAACACTAAATAAAAGCTAATCAAGTCAAATTCAATAACTCTTTTTTGAGAATTAATATAATCTCATTTTGCTAGACAAAGATGTAAAGACTTGTTTGCTGTGGTTGTTCCGACTCAGTGTGTCTCAAGTTATTTCTAGTTTTGAAAGCAGTGTAGTAAGAAGACACATTGTGTGTTTGATAATTTTGTTCATAGTAGCTAGTATGGGAATATGGTTTGGATTTGTCCTGATAACACAGAGATGTTTTTGTTATTGCTGAGTAATGCTTACGCAGAGTCAAAGCCTTTTCTGCTTCTCACATCACCCTACCAGTGAGTAGGTTGGGGTGCACAAGAAGCTGGGAGGGGACACAGATGGGACAGCTGAACCCAACTGACCAAAGAGATATTCTGCATCATATGATGTCATGCTCAGCAGATAAAGCTGGGAGCAAGGGAGGACAATGTTCAGAGTGATGGCATTTGTCTTCCCAAATCACTCTTACACATGTGTGATGGAGCCCTGATTTCCTGGAGAAGGCTGAACACCTGCCTGCCCATGGGAAGTAGAGAAATAATTCCTTGTTTTGCTTTGATGTGTGCATGGCTTTTCCTTTACCCATTAAACTGTCTTTATTTTAACCAGTGAGTTTTCTTCCTTTCACTCTTCCAATTCTCCCACTCCACCCCCAGAAGGAAGGTGAGTGAGTGTCTGTGTGGTGTTTTAGCTGCCAACTGGGGTTAAAACACGACAGAGCTGAAAAGATTGAGTGGATGAAAAATATATTTTCTTTAGTTTCCACATAAAATGACAGCTGGAAAAAGCCTTAAATATTCGTTTTGGTTTGCTTTGTTTACCAAAATCCAGAACGCGAAGAGATGTTTAGAAAAACACTGAAATACCCTAGCAGCTTTATGGCTTAAATCTAAAACAAGCATAGGAAATTTTCAGTATTAGACAAAAGGCAATGAAATTATATGTGCACACAATTGTAAGGAATTTGTATCCAATATAACCCTTCTGAGCTCTATGTTTCTGTAGTCTGTAAAAGCTAATCATATATTTAAAGTTGCTACAGTGCACATTCATAAACAAGTATAAATGTCTATGCAAGTTTTTCTTTCCAGTTCATTGCTTTCAGATATATTTTTTTTACCTTGTTCTCTCATCATGGTGAACAGAAAAGATATTTTCTGCATGAAGCTGGAGAGATTCAGGGTGTAACAGCAGTTGAGAGATTCAACAGCAACTGTTCCAGGATGGGACAAGGAAGAGACAGCAGCAGACGTGGACTAGAAGTGGATTCAGGAGAATGAGAAAGCAGCAGATTTTGGTGAGGTCCCACCTTGAGTACTGTGCTCAGTTTTGGGCCACTCACTACAAAGACATTGAGGTGCTGGAGGGTGTCCAAAGAAAGGCAATGAAGGTGGTGAAGGGTCTAGAGAACAGGTCTTATGAGGATCAGCATCCAAGGTATTTTCATCTCTTTTTAGTGAGATTTGCAGACCTACAGTACTCTGAACTACTAGATCCCTTCTTGCATTGCAATAGCTGTCTAGAGATATTCAGTCTCAGATTACGCTCTTTCTAATTCTTACAACATTAAGCTAATTTCTGACTAAAACAGGGAAATGTGTATGTAAAAAAAAAATCAAACTAAAATGTCTTTGCAGATAGCATAAGCTGTGTTTTCTGAGCACTCCAAAATATTTAATGGACTTTATCTTGATAACTTCTCTGTGAAGTAGGGAAGTACTATTAGATTTTAAGGACAAAGATGTAAAGTAGAGACAAAGGATCAATATTAAAACCAAATCAATGAAGCAAAACCCCCACAAAAACACACAAAAACCTCAACTAAAATAAAAAGATCTCAGACACTGATTTTTCTGGACTGTTGCTCTGATTTTCGTATCTTGTGCTTAATATGTATGTTTGGGACATTTCAGAGAGCAAAAAATGATCTGGATAGCTTACAGTCATGCTCCTCCTTGAATTTTATCTGAATTAGAAAAGAGCCTAGCTCTGCTTGGCTTCAAGCACTAAATAGCTGATGTCTGATGCTTTAACTGAGTTGCATCACTACAAATGCTAATCATATTCCTGGTCTTTGAAGAAGGAACTTTTTATTCTGCATTTGTACAGACCCAACATAGTGAAGTCCTACTCTCACTAACTCAGTTTTCTTGACTCTAAAACCGTAATAATAAAAGAACCTTCTGAACAGTGTAACAACTGTAGAAATAGGACAGATGAATTTGTTATTAAAGACAAAATATACATGAACAGAGAAAATTCATGGGCTAACTAAATCCCTAGTCTACCCTGTGCAAGAAATGTTTCTGTGAAAGAGAAATGATAAACACAGAGAAAGCAGAAGGTTAATGTGCTTCTTAATTTTCTTCTTTCATGAGGAAATTTTCAACCAGATTCCCAGGTCTAACTCCTTGCATTTTAAATGTTTCTTCTCACACATATTTCGCATTCTAGCCTAAACTGTTTAATAACCTTGTTGGTTGTTTTAGCATTCATTTATTGCAAGGTTTGCGTTGTTTATATTTGACATACAAAATACTTGGGTTTGATTACACATATTTGAATATCTTTAAATGCATAATTAAGATTTCAGCTAATATTCACACCTACAAAATTCAGAGCGATGCATTTGCATAAACACAAGGAAGAAAAAGCATTCTTAAAAGAAAAAATAATTAAGGAGATAACATTAGCTATTATGGTGCATGAAAGTTATTGAAGTGCCCTCTTTCCTTCTGAGAAATCTTTTTGCTGAACAATATTGAAGGACTATGCCCAACACACATCTCAGCTATTGAGCATCCTATGTCAGTACAGAGTCACATTGATTTTGGTAGGATTTTGTGTTACTGGATCCAGGTGTGGAATTGGAGCCAAAGTCAGAAGAGAGGGAACATTGATCCGTGATGGTATGGTGATTCTTGTGTTTCTGTGCTATTGAATCACATCACGTCTGAAAGTCATTGAATTAAAATGAATATGCCTGCAAATAAATGTGAGGCTTTTGCAAACCACAGCACAAAGTATGTCAAATTACTCCCTGAATGATTCAGCCAAAATTTCTAAATGACTCGGTCACACAATCCATAGAGTTTATAATTAAAAGTATGCAGGTGCATGAATATGGGTGCATTTTTCTCAGATGTGTTTCAGAGACCTATAAAAGCCTCAGACATTACTAGAGATGTGCCGAATTAACCATAAATAATTCAGGTAGCCTAAGAACCTCTACATCTGCTGTTTTGCAGAGAATCTGCATGTACTGTTATTAGCTTTCCTTCTACCCACTGCAATTATTTTTGAAACCGCTTCTTGCTGTTTCAATGTACAGCAGGTATTTGAAAGAAATGCTCTTATTAAAAAAATAAAAATCCAGATGTGCTATGTCAAGTTTCCCTAAGATATGTCAATACATTATTTTGGGGTCACAGACTGACGTTATGTGACTCTAAATGTCAAACATGAGAAAGAAATAAATTACTTCTCAGCATTTTTATAGACAGTTCTAGTTTTATACACAATATTCTATCTAAATTCTTGATTGCTTTGTAGAAGATCATGCCCCTAATAAAAGTGCTTCTCTTTCTGCATTTTCAACATTGCTCCATTTCTTTTTCCTTTCTCCCCTTCAGTAAAACTGATTCATGCAGCACATTTGGTTCTCATATGCAGTTAGTTATCCTAGAAGTATAATAACTGCAGGCAATTAGTTAAAAAGTGCTAGCAAAACAGAGCAAGTTATTATAAATACAAAAGAAAAAAATTAAAGAGAAGCTGACTATTTTCAGCTGAGTTCAGCTGTATGATCTGTAGTCCCTGGAGTAGATATGGGGGAAGTGTTTTTTGACCTAAATATTTCCACTGAAAAATACAGAATCTTGTCAATCATATAAGCCATAAGCCATCGAAAAGTAACACAAAACAATGTTTCAAGATTTTTAAAACAGTAACAGTTTTGACTGAAATTATTTTTGCAAATGTACCTGTGAAAGTACATTGAGTCAAAATATGCTTTTGTGCTTTGCAACTCTTGAAATAAAATGCATTTTTACTCAATGATAAAAAATCCCCACTTTTGAGAAAAACAACAAAGTTTGTTCAGTCCAAAACATTTTTTTTCCACAGCTGACAAAAAACCAAGAGTTGATTATCTGCTCAGCTCTGCTCCTGAGTTTAAACAAGATCCCTAAGGGCTTTGTATAGCCCAGATATCTTTTTGTCTCCTTTTGTCTTTCCAGTAAGGAATGACATTTTTTCTTAACTAATTGGACTGTTAGATCTTTCAGGACAGGAAGATAATCTCGAGATGATACTCTCCACTAGACTGCAGGCGACCTTTGCTCAAGTCCCAAGGTGGTCTTAAGGTAGAGTGGCATGTTTGTGGTTCTGTAACACTCACTAAAATACTGTTTGCTCACTTGAATTATTGCATATCAACTGACAATTGCTGCTTTTCACAGGTCAGGTCAATCAGATGAGGTTGATAATCCTGCTCACAAACTGTTATTCCAATGAGGTGGCAGAGTCCCTGCTTTGAGGACTAATAAGTACTTTGACTTATCTCAAATCACAAATAGAATGATATGCTGCAGCCCTTAAGAAATAATTTTATTATCAATAGCTACACATTAAATCAAAATGTGTTTATTATAAGTAAGCAAACCTGCAATTGAAGAAGATTTGATCACTGTAAGGAAGACTAAGTTCCTGTGTTGCTTTTGTTGTCCCAGTGCTGCTCCTTGGTGTTTTGGACTTCACTTTCCACTTTTTGTTTCTCTTTATCTCCAAACCCTGTCACCACTCTGTTTAAACTCTTATATAGTCTCCAGTATTAATTTATTTTATCCAGCTAGAGTTAGGGTTTGTTGGATGTTGTCAGAGGCCTCACATCACATTAACTCCTACTTGTGGTCTTCATAACCACCTCTTCCCACTTCATGTTGTCATTACATTAGGCAAAAGGCAAGTGACACTTCTTTATAAAAAGGCCAGCTTTTGCACAGTTCTTTGCTTCACAACTCAAGAGGCTAGATGGTTCCTGAAGCCTCTGATACCACTGGAACAATGTTTTCTATTGACTCTACAAATTCCACTTACAAATCTTACTTTCTAGGAATATCCACTGAACTATCAGAATATAAGGGCTGGTGACTCCACTGGACCCAGGATCTGTGGGGGAATAGAATGAGGCATGGGGGTGCAGTCAGGTGCAGCCCCCAGCCCAGAGCATCAGGCACCTCTGTGGGGATGTTGCAGCTATGCAAACCAACAAAATAATGATATTTTGTACCAGTTGAGAAGACCTGCTAATCTCTTTCCAAAGGCCTAGATAAATAGGAAAAGGTCAAAAAGGTAATTCTTTGCAATAAACTTCTGTTTCCCTAACAGAAATCTTTTCTGGAAACTAACCCCATGAATATACTTAATTTAGGCATAATAAACTGTTCTCCATTTTACTCTATACCATAAAGTAGATTTCATAGGATATATTTTAGTCAGTATCTCTCAGACTGAGTTTCCATTCACTATATGATAATCAACTCTATGATAAGTTCTTTAAACTTTTATACTTGTTGAGCAGGGTTTTTTTATATAATCTTAATTTCATGTGTGTATAAATAAAAAAAAAACAAAAATATGTATATTTATCTTTGAAATCTTTAGGGTTTAAAAACATTGTAAAGAAAATATAAAACACAACAAGTGATATCTATATGAAGGAATACATGATGTACCTGAAAAAGAATTATGGGACTCAAAACCAAATTATGGAACACAGGTGGTTTTAACTAAATGGAAGAGGCTATTGAATATTGAGTTTCTAACTTGCAGCATCTTTATTTCAGTAAGTATTAACAGCAAAATTGCACTGGTAACGTAAATCCCAGCAGAACTTGCAAACCTTGAATCAGAATTTGTTTCCTTTTGCCTTTCCTGTAATAATGAGTATATATGAAAATAAATCTCATACATCTTTGTTCTTGTTTTCTTGAAGTCTTTGAGAATTGGTGAGGGGGAATTTTAGCTAGATGGCAGAGGTAATAACATGTGCAGCTCTGTTATTCTATGTTACAGAGTAGCTATTTATATTATAGTGATGCATGCTGTAGGCAGGCTTCCACTAACAGTAAAGGAGTTTTGGGGTTCCAACATTAATATAGGCTGGATAAAGCATGTAGAGACACAGATGCTAAGATGCTTGCCAAAAGTCACAGGGCAAGTCAAAGACAAAGCTCAGGAAAGAACTCTTTTCACAACCAGACAATTTTCTTAACAACCTCACTGTGCTGATTTTCAACATACTTTTTAGAAGATCATTGCTTCTGTAAAATCTTTGATTTTAATTAAATTATTCATATGGGGAATCCCTCACAATGAGGCCCAGAGCTTAGACCTGAGAGCTGCTTAGTGCCTTGCTGGTAATGCTGTAAATGTACAGTCCTTTCTATGCTTAATTAAGCCTGTCTGTATATTGTACATGTTTTTCTCATGTGTTTGAATAACACCAACACAACCAGCTTCCCTCATTGGTGGATCTACACATTAGCAAAATAGTAATAATAACACTACTATTGTGCTGAAATTTTTCTGGCATTCCTACAGTTAGCTTAGGGAGGTGGGCAATGAAACTAACAAGCTTGAACTATACTGATGCTTGAATGAAAAATTTGTTCAAATTACTCTGTACTCAAACCCTTCTATTATTGCTTCTCCAGTTCTTTGAAAAAAAGAAAGGTTAAATAATTTCAAGATTCCACTTGCCTCCTTTATACACACATAATGTCTGTATAATTTCTGGACGAGAGGGTCAAAAAATATATATAAATAAACTCTTCTTCCACATTTACATACAATCTAAGAGGAAAATGAAGGCATTAACCTGAGTATAAGCCTTTTACACAGGAAAAACTAACAGGAACCACAATAATGTTGTAATCATTGTCAAAGCATGAGATGTAGAGGTAAGGAAAGAATTTAAATTTTAAAGAACTTTTCTGAAAGGGCTTACATTTTACCAAGTAATATCTCCCATTAATTTAACATGTCCATTGCTTTCCTACCTGTAGCTATCATTCTTCCTTTTTCACATATAGTGTTGATATCTACTGATGGATTAGATTGTTTGCAAAGTCTGAAACTCAACAGATTTTGAAAACTGCTGCAATTCAGAAGTTAATAGCTGGTACTCTTGAAAGTGGAAGGTCAGAATTAAAACTCTGTGTACTATGAGGCTGTCACTGTGACTATGGGTTTGCAAATGGCACAGACTACAACAGCAAAAATTATTACATAACTTTTAAACACTTCAGAATATGTTTGAGATTGATATGTAGGTTTGTGAGACATTTAAAACATGGAGTATTATGAAGACCGTTTTGACAAATGATACTTCTTCCAACAATTGGCCAGCAATGGAAGCTGTGTCACTTCTAAGTGCATCTAAATTGCCTAGTACCATTAAGAAGTCATTTAAGCTTCAGCAGTGTTTTGTCTGATTCTGAAACTGAGCACTTAAAAAGTATGTCTTGTCCAAACACATAATGAAAACATTATTTTTTACTTTTTTTTTAGTCAGTCTTCTCCCAAAAACACATACACATCCCAAGCTGAAACGAAATAAAATAGCAAATAATGTTGACATGTTCTATCAAACACATGAGTAAAATAGGATCTATCACTGTGTCAGTCTGGGTATAAGAGCTTTCTTCTAGGACCCAAGGGGATATTAAAATAAGAAAGACTTTTCTAGCACTTTGTGTGATTCATGACTTAGAAGCAACATCCGTGAATTTCATAAACCAAGGTAAAGCTTAAGTAGGTACAGAGCAGTACAGATTAAGTGAAAAGGATTTTTGATTAAACAAGCTATTCAAATGGACATAGTAATTTAGACATTTCTACAGTAAAATGAGTGGGAGTAGGCTTCTATGAAAGTTATTAAGTATCACTGACAAAGTCATACAGACTATTGTAATTTCTTTCACTTATACCCTTATATATTTGTTCAGTACTTAGAACTGGTGAGAGTCAAAGCACTGATGGGAATCAAATACAAATCCTATGTTCAGTAGTCAATGGTAATGGAGCATTTATCCTCCCGTCAGTCTTGTAGTCATTTTTCTACCTCTTCCAATATACATGAGAAAAAGTATAGGCAGTTACAACACAGCTGTTGTCCAGTCTCACAACAGTATATTAAACAAAGTTTCTAACAGCATAGGTGTTTGTAAGTGGAAGCTCAAGAAATACTAAAAAAATCTGAAGGACAGCCTATCCTTATGAAAGGATGGGGATATTAATGTGCTGGGTAAATGTTAATCTTATGATGATTACGATTACATTGCCTCAAACATTGTAAAGCTCAAGGGCACTCTGTGAAACTCAAGAGAAGCCTTGACTGCAGTGACCATGAGTGGAGTTCAAGATCCTCAGGGCAGCAAGGAGGACACACAGCAAGCGCTCTACCCTGGACTTCAGGAGAGCAGATTTCAGCTTCTTCAGGGACCAGCTTGCTATAGTACCATGGAACAAAGCCCTGGAGGAAGGAGGGGCCCAAGAAAGATGGTTAGTATTCAAGGATCACCTCCTCCAACCTCAGGTAAGGTGCATCCCAACAAAGAAGAATTCAGGCAAAAATGCAAGTGGGACTGCATGGATGAACTATATGAAGAAGTTCCTGGTCAGACTCAAAAATAAAAAAGGAAGTCAACAGAGGGTGGTAGCAAGGGCAGGTAGCCTGGGAGGAATACAGAGAAACTGTCTGAGCAGCCAGGGATGAACTTAGAAAAGCTGAAGCCCTGATAGAATTAAAGCTGGTCAGGGAGGTCATGTGCAGGTGTATCAGTGATAAAAGACCAAAGAAAATGTGTGCCCCTTCCAGAAAGCAAAGGGACACATGGTTACACATGATATGCAAAAGGATA
Organism: Gallinula chloropus; assembly: GCF_964237585.1. NCBI lineage: Eukaryota > Metazoa > Chordata > Aves > Gruiformes > Rallidae > Gallinula > Gallinula chloropus. Next base: position 7,948,622 of record NC_140086.1, read on the forward strand.
AGGTAATCAACAACTTTTTACCCTCTTGACTGGAAAGTGTCAAGCAAGCCTCAGAAGGTGAAGGCTGGGAGAATGAAGAATCATAGAATCAAGTGGAAGGGGCCCATAAAGCTCCTCAAATCCAGCTCCTTGCTCCACACAGGGCTAGCCAGGTCAGAGCATCAGAGCATGGGACTGAGTCAGTGGAGACAGGAAGGTAGAAAAAAATGCTTCTTTCCCACCAGAGGTCCAGAATTCATCAGTGATTTTATCTTCAAGTCAATTATAGTTCCTCACATATTTACCTTAAGGCCTAAATGCATTGTTATAGCCTTTGCTGGATCAAAATGTTTGCCTTTGAGATGCAAAGTAAAAAGCAAGAAACTGCCTAAACTCAGTAGCAGATAAATAAATTGCTCTTCTTGTCCTTACTACCAGTTTGTGGCCTTTCAATATGCCTTTTCTAGTAGTCTTCATAGCATATCTCCTTAAGGTGAGGATTATAATACAAAAACATAAATTTCACAGATACACAGAACTGTAGGAGTTGGAAGGGACCTCCAAAGTTCAAATATCTGTGAGGGGAGAAAAAAGTATTTCAATAAGCCAGTCTCTTAAGCAACAAGACCTTTTGTCGATGTATATCAGAAAACCTTATTTGTAACAATAATAGTTTGAAACAAAAGCATTGTTTATACTGAATTATAGTGAAACTGAGAACCTATCCCTAATAATCCTTTGAAATATAAACTACACTTTGCACTGTAGAGAGTGCTGCATATTGAATGAAGACTTACCACTGCATTGTTGGATAGTCATTTTATCTATGTCTGACTCATTTAAGTAGCTAAATTTAGAACTGGATTCTTTCCAGAATGTTTCGGTACCTGATCAGCTCCAAAGTAGAGCAGCAGAGCAATGAATACAGTAAGACAATATGCTTTCACTACAGTAATAAGTGAAATTCAGCACTGACATGCAAACGGGTTCAACTGAGTGTCCCTTACTTCAGCTTCATTAGAGTTCAGCTTGCTAATCAATAACTGAGTCAGCCATTGCTGTGGGCAGTTTGAGGAGATAAAAGTGAGAAAAAAATACTGTTCTTGGAAGTACTATTTCCAGGGGATATTAGCTCAAGTGTTGGTTCTCAGTTACACTCCACCAAACCACTGACTCAGCCACTGATCTGAAATTTCCTGCTATCAACAGGTATTATCCTGGTCGGAATTTTAAATTCAAAATGCTCACTGTGAACAGGAATGGGAGAAATACTGGATTTAAAGAAATCAGTAATTTACCTAAGGATCCATCTGTACAGTAAGCATGTGCTTGTGAATCATTCAGATTCACCCTGCAAAACAGAATAGAAAATTATACCAATTCCACATATGCATCATTAGAGGTAGCTGACTGGTCAATCACCCCTCAAATTGCAGCAAATTGTCTGGCATTTGACATCAAATTTCCAGTTTCTGCTATTATGAAACAAACTGGAAAGAACAAAAAGAAAAGATAACTTATTTTTATGATTATTTACTCATTTGTTTCCTTTAGTTTGTCAGTTGTGGCACACCAATACTTATAGGGGTCCTACAGGAAAATGGGAGAGTGACTGTTCACCAGGGAGTGTAGTGAGAGGACAAGGGGCAATTGCTTTAAGCTGAAAGAGGGTAGGTTTAGGTTGGATGTTAGGAAGAAATTCTCTACTACAAGGGTAGTGAGGCACTGGAACAGGTTTCTCAGAGAATATGGAAACCCTGTCCATGGAGGTGTTCAAGTCCAGGTTAGATGGGACTTTGAGCAACCTGGTCCAGTGAGGGTGAACCTGCCCATGGCAGGGCGGGTCAGAACTAAATGATCTTTGAGGTCCCTTCCAACCTAAAGGATTCTATGATTCTATGGTTTCACTACACTTGCAGGAAATAATAAAATCTGGGTAGCAGTTTAAAATAACTCAATTACATTAAAAAAAGCCCCCAACTTCACAACAGGGTCTATTGAGCTGGCTTACTCTTTTTTAGGTCTAGATGTTTAAAGTACTTCCCTTAGAGCCTGAACTAGTAACACTGAAGTGCAACCATGGAATCAGCAGTTCTGGTCTGGATTTGATTGCTGTTCACTACTGTATGACTTCTGGCACTTTTCCCTGTACTCTGCCTCTATTGCAGTCTCATCCTGCTTTTCCAAGGGTCATACTGTTTAATGTATTGCACAAAGTTGCATTACTGCAAATCTTCAAGAATATTCATTGGGTATTTTTAGCAAAAAAAAAAAAAATGAAGCAAACTACCAAAACCCTAACAGAACTGGGTGTAATAACTTGAATCCTCCTAACATTTCCAAGAAGAAAACCTTGCAAATCTATTTTCTATCATTCCTTAAAGAGGTGATCTTTGTGCAACTATACAGCTGTTGTGTATATTTGTGTTTAAGTTTATTCTAAATAACTTTTAAATACAGTTTTCATGTCCAACCAAAAAAAGACCTTTGACAAAGGTCTTAAGATTCAGTTTCTTCAGTGAATCTTAGGGTTTCTTACACAGAAGCTTGTCTGCTGATTTTGAAATACTGGCTTTTTGGCTACAGTCTACAGCACAATGAAAAGGAATCCTGCCCAGAAAATTGATCTAATAGTCTTTTTCAGAGGCAAAAATATGCCTAATTTGAATGTCTTAAAAAAAATTAAAGGGTATAACTTTCAAAGATAGTTAACTATCATAATTTAAGCACAGGGAGACTTTCTTTCTTTCTTTCTTTCTTTCTTTCTTTCTTTCTTTCTTTCTTTCTTTCTTTCTTTCTTTCTTTCTTTCTTTCTTTCTTTCTTTCTTTCTTTCTTTCTTTCTTTCTTTCTTTCTTTCTTTCTTTCTTTCTTTCTTTCTTTCTTTCTTTCTTTCTTTCTTTCTTTCTTTCTTTCTTTCTTTCTTTCTTTCTTTCTTTCTTTCTTTCTTTCTTTCTTTCTTTCTTTCTTTCTTTCTTTCTTTCTTTCTTTCTTTCTTTCTTTCTTTCTTTCTTTCTTTCTTTCTTTCTTTCTTTCTTTCTTTCTTTCTTTCTTTCTTTCTTTCTTTCTTTCTTTCTTTCTTTTCTCACAGAGTTATTTTAAAATGAAGCTTGATCATTTATGATATTTTTGGTGTAACTCCACAAGGATCAGGATGCTGTGGGGGCTGGAAGTTCCCTGGGGTCAGGGATCATGGACACTCTCCCAGGGAGACAGAGGAAGGCCAAGTAGCTAAAGCCATTCCCAACACCACAGCCAGGAACAGGGCAGACCAGGGACCATTGCGGGCAGTGCTATCCCTGGGCTCTGGCACCTCCATGGAGGTGCAGATGGGCCAAGGACAGGACAGAATGTCCATTGATAGGACTGGGCAAGAGGCTTCCATGGCCTGTCAGTCAGGGCAGGGTTCTGACAGAGCTGGAAACCAATGTCCTATGGTGTCCCTGAGGAAGGCACTGGCAGGCCAGCAGGGCTGAAATGGGCTCCAGTGTAGAAGTGGGGAATAAGAAAGGCCCCAGGTGCAACCTGTGCAGCCCTGACAAAAAATCTGTAGATACCAAATTTTGTGCTGGTCATGGCAATATTTATTTCCAGTCTGTATGTGGCCTTACACTACAGAGTGCCACAAACTTTAATATGATTGCCCTAAAATACAATTGCAGGGTATAGAAATTATATTTTAATATCTTATAAACAGAAACCTGAGAGACAGAACCATTTCAGAAGATCTTGAGATGAAGGAGTAACCAGTATGTTCCCTGCCATAAATTGCCAAGCATGAAATTACTATTTTAGGCTGAGATAAACTGCTGTGGTGCTACTGACAGACTGAGAATTGTAGGACTAATAGTCATCAGCACATAGTACAGCACTGAATTAACATGATAAGGAAACCTATGTTGCAGCAGGTTTTTTGGAGGAAAGAAGTCCACAGAGCGTTCATGCTCACCATACTTAAATACTGAAAAGTATCTGAGAGTGTTTATTTCATACACAGTCCAGTTCTATGTCCAAGTGGTCAAGTCCTTTTGAGTTTTGTGACATAAAAGCACATCTTTAAGCTGATGCAGATTTTATGATCCTTCCCTCCTAAACATGAGTTAGGGCACAAGATCAACTCAGACATATGAGTTCTTTCCTCAATCTGGACCATATTTCCCAATTCTGGGAAGTACATAGTCCATCAAGAATTGAAATATCAATTATATCAGGGGGAGTTTATTAACAGGAGGGGATTCAAATTTTTAAAAGGATAGACAATAGCAGGACAAGGGGGAATGGATTAAAACTAAAGGAAGGAAGGTTTAGATTAGATATTAGGGGGAAGTTTTTTACAGAAAGAGTGGTGAGGTGCTGGAACAGGCTGCCCAGAGAAGTAGTGGATGCCCCGCCCCTGGAGGTGTTCAAGGCCAGGTTGGATGGGGCCCTGGGCAACCTTGTGTAGATCCAGGCCTGAGGCTGGTGGCCCTGCCTGTGTCAGGGGGGTTGGAGCTCTATGATCCTTGGGGTCCCTTCCAACCCATGCTATTCTATGATTCTATGAAATATGAAAGGAAATTATTATCTGGATGAAGTCAAATCAAACAACGAATTATTTCAGTATCAGGATAAAATGACAGGTTGTTCATATAGTTGGCCAGACTATTTGTCTGCTTGTTCTGTAAATTATAATTTTTTTTTCCCAGGCCAGTCATAGTCACCTGACTGCTTATTGTCATACCTGTCATGACTAAGGAGAATAGTAGAAATCACACATTCCCCTTTTACAATGTTGTTCTGCATAGTGGCTGTTAGAGTTTAGTGATATGAGGAAACAACCCAGAATATAACCGGGTTTTATTCAATTTTCATAGTTAAAAAATGTTTCTTAAAATTGGTTTTTATTGTTTATCTTGTTCTCACTTTAAAAAAAAAAGACAGGACCACCTGCATGTAGATAATAAGAAAGGAAATGAGGTTTTGTACCTTCTACTTTAAAGTACCAACATTGCTCCTTGTAGTCAAAATTTCTAAGGGATTGATGGTATCTTGGCTGTATTTGTTTTACTTCTCCTCAATTCAATTTACAGAAAATGTCCTAGTGAAATAAGCAGCAGGGTAAATACTGTGATGCACAGTATAATCATATCACAAAAGAAAGGAGAGGGAAAAGAAAGTAGATGGCCAGCATTCACATACCATTTAGCTTTGGGCCTGGGGTATTAATGAGAACACACAGTCCCTAGTGCTAGAAAGCATACCTTTGTCATCTAAAAGAAACGTTTATATTCTGATGCAACTGTGAACTAAGAACAACTTTAGTGATCTAAAATCACTTCTCAAAGTCTCTTCTTAGCTTGAAATTTTCTTGTCTAGGAAGCATGTCTCTGAACAAGCCCAGAGCTGTTTTGTAATGATTAGATACATCTTGCTTCTGTCTTAGTCCCATGGGAACCACAGCACCTAAGCATATTCTGCAAGGATTCTTCAATCTCCCTCTTAAATTCATATTGAGACACAGTACAAAAAGAGATCATGAACACTGGAACAGACTGCTCAGGGAGATTGTGGAGTCTCTGGCTCTGGAGACATTAAAAACCTGCTAGGACATGTTCCTGTGTGATTTAGTCTAGGTGATCCTGCTCTGGCAGGGGGAGGCTGGACTAGATGATCTTTTGAGGTGCCTTCCAACTCCTGGCATTCTGTGACTGTGTGATGACGAAGCATTCAACTTGCTAGGTGATTTAATAGCTGGGACACTCAGCCTGGGATTTGGTCTTGGATCCAAAGATGATGTCTACTCTCTTGCCCAATAACTCCTTAATACTGAAAGAAAAAGATCCAAACTTAGAATTTGCTGTACTGATCTGTGACCTTAGAGCAAGGCACAGAGTGCTTCCTGTGCCTTTTGGGGTGCTGCTTATTCTTTCACTCTGTACCAACAGTATGTCCTTTATGCCAAGAGGTGTATCTATGTCAAGATGAGTAAAAAGAACCTAACTTTTTAGATGCTCAAGTTATCTAATAATGTCTTTCAAGTAAATTTTCATTGGAACATAAAGTAATATCATGCTAAGCTATGTTTTAGATACATTCAAAACTTCTCTAGCGTATATATTGATGGGCTTTCTTTTAGTCTGGATCACCTTAATTTATCCTGGAGCGAGAGTGAAGAAATTGACATACTCCCTGAGATATTATGGCATGTTTTATCAATAGCTAAGAATCTACAGTCATTAACAGAACACTACACTAAACCTCTTGTGTACACGACTTCACATACATTGGCACTGCAGACATTAGAGGGTTCTGATTCTCTTGTTTCTTCTTTGCTGTCTGTCATAGTTTTGACCCATCTGATAACTAAGCACCACACAGCCACTCACTCTCCCCAGATGGGATGAGGGAGACAATCAGAACAGTGAATGTGAGGAAAATCATTGGTTGAGACAAAGAGAGTTAAGGGGTAAAACAAAAGCCACACATGCAAGCAAAGCAAACCAAGGAACTCATTCACTGCTTCCCATCATCAGGCAGGTGTTCAGCCATCTCCAGAAAAGCTTTATCATGCATAACAGTTACTTGGGAAGACAAACATCATCATGCTGAACAGCCCTATTTTCTTCTTCTCCCAGCTTTTTATACTGAGCATGATGTCATATGTTACAGGATATCCCTTTGGTCGGTTGAGGTCAGCTATGCCCAAACAGCTTCTTGTGCAGTCCCAGCCTACTCACTGTTGAGGTGAGGTGAGAAGCCAAAAAGGCTTTGACTCTGTGTAAGGACTGCTCAGCAATAATGAATCATCCCTGTATTATCAACACTCTTTTTAGCACAAATCCAAAACATAGCCTCATACTAGCTAACATGAAAAGAATTAACTCTATCTCAGCCAACAACAGCACACTTTCATACAGCAGATTTGCTATGAAATAATAACAGATGGATGGGTTTTAGTTTTTAACCAAGGACATTCATAGTTGTATTTTTCACTACTCTTTTCAAGCTTTTAAATTCTATTTTAATTCCTTCAGTGCCAGGTAAAGAATCTAATTGTGGGACAGCAAATTCTTAATTAGACATTTTGATGACATTAGAGATAGCTTTAAATGACTCATTTAGGTCATAAGTTCTTCAGTAGAATTGTTTTCTGCCTTTTGAAAATTCGGGTAACTCTTACTCATGTACCACACTGGATTTAGAGAAATTTGTCAGTCTGAGAAACTTGAGACCTATTTACTTTTTTCCATCTCTAATCTTCAAGGACTCTACCCACTGATACGAGGTGAGATGTTATTCGTTCATGTTCCTACATAAATTAGAGTAAAAAAGAAAATGCACTAGCAAATCTGCTGCTAGGTGTGAAGACAAAAATAACTTTGGGGATCCACAGTCTTTTTAAATCATCACTTCTCCTTTTGCATTGTCCACTACCAGGTAATTACTTTACTTGGACTGCAGACTTAGGCTGAATTAGACTAATGACTTACTGTGAAATGCCCAAATCCCATTAGCCAGAATCATAAAGTCCTGTTTCTTCCTAAATGAAGTCAGGGGGTTTATTTCATTGACTGGGTTTATAGCAATGAAATACCATTACATCAGGAAAACTTCTGATCTTTGGCTGTTTCTTTCTGAGACCTGTCCTGCTAATGACTCTTCATATTAATTGGATATCTGAAAAACAGATGTTTCAGTACAATTCTTTGTTCCCTGATGTCCAGTCAACCTGCTAATAGTACTTACTGCCACCCATCCAGAGAATATATATTCAATATAGCATAACAAGATAAAACTGAATATTTGACTATCATCAGTGTCTGTTCTCCACTACTGTCAGATAACTCACCCAAATATTTTAAGAAATTATAATATGTTGACACACATTGAACCTGAACCTATTAAAATACCTATGATATAATCTAGTGCTAACAAACTGATGTGTGAACACAGTAATTGAGGAATTTGTACTTACTCAGTTCTACCAGGACTTCTTGAGTCACAGGCAGCAATCTCTCTTTAAAGACCAGGGTAGACAGAGAAATAACTCCCAAGAGAAGCTCTACATGTTTCCTCTCAGTTGTCAACATTTTTAGTCGCTGTAAATCAGCACAATTCATTTGTGGAGCTGATGTGAATTAGTTCAGTTAGCATTTGGCTTTGACTATATTCTTTTGTCCTGTTCAAAACCTGAAATTATGAGTACTAAATGTAAACTTACTGTGCACCACAGTCTTGTGGAGAAACATATTGGTGTTTTTTGTTTTTTGTTTTTTTTTCCAAAAGTTATTCCTATTTTTTTACAATACTTATATTGTTTTTAAAATTTAACAGCTTCAGGAGGATCCCAGACCTGCAAACCTGTTCTTTTTAGATCAGTTTCAGAAAATATGTTATATCTTTACAATGGTTAGAGAACCGTAGCTCCCTCTGTTCCCTTTTTTCATCCCGTGGGTGCTTAGATATAATGGATCTAATCTTTCATTTCAGGGATAAAAACTCAATTTGTTCACAAAAGGGATGTGGTCTGCGCTGTCAAAACAGTTGAACATTTTCATATTTTTGACTGATTGATGGATTAACAGAAGGATTATATAAAATCAAAGGTAACTGATAACATAAACCCAAAGCTAACTGAAGTTAATTATTCTACGGCTAAATGAAAATCTAAATTAAAATTCAGTTCCATCTGCAAATATGTAAGCAATGGAGGTGAGCCTGTGATTAAGATCCCTCATGCATACACTGGAGTTTTAGTGTAAGAACTACTATTTCTAGGGGTGGAAGAGGTAATAGCGATTGCCCTGACAAATTGCCTCCAGGAGTATATAAATAGCACCCTCTTTAACATTATTTATTTAAGAAGTATTCAGGAATAGTAGACATACATTTTATTCTATAAATCAGTTTGACATACTATGGCTTACTTGAAACACACCCACCAGTGATGATCAGAAAATTAATTAATACGTGAGAAAGGAAATGAGAAGAGAAGACATCCTGGAAGATTGTTCAGATTTCCAAAGGAGTTTATTAACTAAGAAATATTCCTGTTGTCAAAACCCTTTTTTCAGCCATCTTTCTTCAGGGCTTGTGCATGGTACCTATGAATAGAACCACAGGCACTTACAGGAGGGCTGAAGACATATGGCAAATCTCTTAGCAGAATGTCTAACTGCATTGTGAGATTGCACATATTTCCCTAACTTTCTGAGCCTTAAATCTTTAGATCAGGAAAATAACTTAAAGATCCTTTATATAAGACTCTACTGCTTCTTACATACTGTGTAATGTCTCTCATAAAGCGTGTTTCATGTGAACCTAATTAATTGAGGGAGTATCCCAGCCAGCCTAATTGAGGGAATATCCCAGCCAGCCAAACTGGGAGCATCTGGGGGGTATCTCTGACAGTGTTCCATATTTATAGTGGGATGCAATAGGTACACATACCCAGCTCTAAGTAGGGGTGGGGGCTGCAGGGGGGGCCTGCGTGAGGAGAAGGGACTGCCCCAGTCCCAGCTGGCTCCAAGGGCCCCACCGCAGGACACAGCTGAGCCACTCAGCTGAGCTGGGGGCGTCGGGAGGGGACGGGGAAAACAGGTTTCAGCAAGGCCCAAAGGAGGCACAGGCAGAGCAGGAGGAATCCCAACAAGGAGGGAGCAGCAGCAGAGTGACCCCGAGGCGGCAGCAGCAGCAGGAGAAGGGGGGCAGGAGGTGCTGCAGGCCCAGAGCAGGGATCCCCTGCAGCCCTGCAGATCCCCCGCTGGAGCAGAGACCCAAAGCAAGGAGGGTATTTCCTGCAGGAGCTGTGGCCATGGAGAGCCCAGGCAGGACCACAGTATCCCTGAAGGGCTGCAGCCTGGGGAAGGGTCCACGCTGAAACAAGGAGACCAGGGAGGAACAGCCTGAAGGGGCTGTGTTGGACTCACCACAATCCCCATCCTTGTGCCCCTCAGCGGGAGAGGAGTTGGGAGTGAGGGGGTGAGTGGTGGACCTGGGAAGGAGGGGAGGTGAAAGGTGATGTTTTAATGTCGGCCTTTTGTTCCCCAACATTCAAATTCTTAATTGCATTTTCATTGGAATTGACAATACATTGAATTACTTTTACCCACATAATCCTGTTGTACCCATGACGGTAACTCCCATCTTATGTTCCTGTATTTATCTCAATTCATATACTTTTACATCTTCTGATGTAGTTAAAGGTGTCCCTGCTTACTGCCCGGGGGGGTAGTGAGGTGTTGGACTAGCTGACCTTTAAAGATCCCTTCCAACCTAACACATTCTATGATTCTATTCTATGATTTTCTCCCTTATCCTACTGAGGAAGGTAAGTAGAGAGCAGCTAGGTGGTAGTTTGGCCCACGGCCAAGGTTAACCCTCTATGGTCCTGTTGTTCTTTACATGCTGTGCAAGTTTAAGGGCTTCATAACAGGAAGTATAAAAGGAAGTTTAGATTGACATCTTCTGCAAAGGCTGGTTTTACCACTTGTATAGGTTGGTACTCATGGGTTAACCAAAGATTGTTAACCTAAGGTTGCTCAGATTTCTGAACTACAGTCGTTAAGGCTGTTTGTAGATCTGGCCCTTGTGCCAATCAATAAATAACATGAAGAACATGATGAAGAGCTTTCATGACTGCCAGAATCCCTGTGTTTCTGTGCCTAACAACTTCAGATAAGGTTCTCCTGCTGAGTTATAACTCTTAGCAAGTAAGTCATTGCCTTCATCAGCTCCTGGATCGGTTTAGACTGCAGACCCACACAGAGCACATTGCAATCTCTTTTTAAACAACTGTATCACGTGGATCTCAGCAGAATGTGTAACATCTGAAATTGTCACAAACACTTACCAGAAAGAAGTGAAAAAAGTTGTGCTGACCGTCTCCAAATGTGACTAAAAGCATCTGCGTAACTAACAGACTCCATTAATGTGTAAACAGTAATTATTACCCATTCATATAACAGAATGTTAATTGCAAGAATGAATGTTAATGTAATATATAATTAATGTAACGGGATTCTAAACCCACATACATTAGGAAAGGAAGAATAAGTCATTCATGTCTTTAATTATCTCTGTATATTTGGGTTGTTTTCAGTGAGAATGAAGCATAGATTATAACACTCAGAAGAACCCTTCATTTTCTCTAGTCTTTTCAAAAGCTAGCTATATATTTCTGTTAATGTGGGGAAAAAAATTACTTACAACAAAATATGACCTGCAGAGGTGTAACTCTGATATCATCAAGAGCTTTGTTTACATTACTTGAGGATGTAACCAGTATTTGCTCCACTATAACTAAAAAGTTTTGTTCATTTTGATATTTTTTCAGCATGAAAAGTGATCAGCTAGCATAAAAGAGGTTGTGAAAGAAGTATAGCTGTGATCATAGAATCTTGGCTGGAAGGGACCCTTTAGATCATCAGATCCAACCATCACCCTACCATCCTGGCACCCAACCTGCCATCCAGTACTAAACCTCAGCACCATATCTAATCCTCTTTTAAATACCTCCAGGGATGGAGACTCCACCACTTCCCTGGGAAGCCTGGGTAGAGACATTACAGGTCACAGGGCTTTATTTAAGGAAAATTCATACACTGGTCTACAGTAATAGTGTGTATGCTTCTGCAGCAGAATATGGCCCTATTTCTATCAGAAAGAGTAAGGTTATGAACAGAAACATTAAAGCAAAGTTTGAACCATTTTATTGTGGAGAAACAATGATTACAACAGGCCTGCATAAAGAGCAAAATATAATACCAAGAGTCTTGTGCTTGAAATGCAACAGCTGGAAGCAGTGGAAGAAGGAACACAGAAAAAAAAAAGTAACAGAGGTCTGTAAAATGAAATCTGTCATGGAGAAAGTGAATAGGGAAAAAAATGGAGAATTTGGGCAAGAGAAATTAGAGCATTAATGGATTTCTAAGATAAGGAACTTTCTGACAAGGATTAGACAAATTAATGAAATAAATATCTTTCACAGGCTATTAAATATGAAGAAAACTCTTCTGGTTCATGAAGCCTTGCAATCACTAATAATGGTGCTGCTAAAATATTCTGAAAATTACTGCAAAATTCTTGTCCTATTCTTATATCATTTACACTACTCACCAGTGGTCGATGCTGCAGACTCTATATGAAGCTATATGAGCCTTTAATCAGACACAAACCCATTTCTTACTGGGAAAAAGAAAAAAAAATTATCAATAGCAAGAAGTATCTCCTCTGTACACATCATAATGAAAACAATCATTCAGTGAGCATTGCAATAGATCTTATTAACGTTAGTTTGCCTTTCTTCTTAAGTATTCTCAGTTAGCATTAATGATTATGATGCAAAATGCAAAACTTGGGAGACTTCTGCATTTGAGCAGGACAGATTTCCTAATTAGGGGATTTTTTTCTGGTTTTTTTTTTAGAAGTGTTTGATTCCTAAGAAGTCTCATATAGAAATGTGTCTGAAATATTCTCAGAGATTATTGTCAGTGAGCAAAGGTCAGACAAAACAAGTGCAATATTAAGTCTTTGAGGAGATGATAAGAGTTTTCAGCAGATACAAGCTGATTAAATTATGCTATTCTGTTATGCTATTCTGCTTTTACTTAAAAATATAAAATTCCCCTGTACAGCTATTAAATAAAGTATATTTTAAACAGAATAAATAGGAAAGTTTATCTCTCCATAGGGAAGCTTCTAGCAATGATTCCTTACTGAATTATGTGGACATCTCTGTGTAAATGTACATGTACAGTCACACAGGGATGTACACAACAATGATCCAAGGTGGCAAGAAGACTCTTGTCTACAGAGTCAGAATCATAGCAGGATGTGTGGTACAGACAAGAGAGTAAAAGCTTTTTAACACTCTCATTCACCCACTGCTTTGATTCTGTCTGAAGCAGCGTGGACAACAGGTCCAGTGAAGTTATTGTGACCCTGTACTCAGCATTGGTGTGAGTGCTGTGTTCAGTTTTGGGCCCCTCACTACAAGAAGAACATCAAGGTCCTGGAGCATGTCCAGAGAAGGGCAGCCAGGCTGGTGATGGGTCTGGAGAGCAAACCTGAGGAGGAGTGGCTGAGGGAACTGTGATTGTATAGCCTGGAGAAGAGGAGGCTGAGGGGAGACCTTATCACTGCCTACAATTACCTGAAAGGAGACTGCAGAGAGGAGGATGTTGGTCCCTTTGCCGAAGTGACAGATGATAGGACAAGGGGGAATAAACTCAAGCTGTGCCAGGGCAGGTTCAAATTAGACATTAGGAAAAAATTCTTCACCAGAAGGGTTATTGAGCAAGGAAATAGTCTGCCCAGGGAGGTCACCATCCCTGGATTTATTTAAAAGATGGATAGATGAGTTTCTTAGGGATATGGTTTAGAAAAGGACAGATACAGTTGGACTTGATGATCTCAAAGGTCTTTTCCAACCTAGTGATTCTGTGTTATTCTGTGATATAATAATTTCTACCTTTTTAGGACTGCAAAGGGCTGTGAGATAGATAAATAGTGATTACATCCATTTTAACCAGAAACAAAAAGGGTTTTCCATCAACAACCAAATCAGAGAGAGATGTTCCCAAACTCCAGGCCCTGACTGGCATGTCCTGCTTCCCCTGATTTCTGGAAATGTATTTTCAGAGTGGTTGAAAAGGTCAGTCATTGACATTGAAGGAGATAGTCCACCCACTAAATCTCATTTCTGAATAGTCTCTTTGATGTAGCTCAATTTTCAATTAAATGCCTGCATAAGCAGAATACACATTTTGATCTATGTGTTTTAATAGATAAAAAGCCTTGTATCCTTGAAAGCTGTGTGACTGTTTTATTACATTGTTTAGTCAGTCCAATGAGAAAAATCCTCTACAATTCGATTTGTCACATTCTTTTGAAACTATCAAAATCTTTTATATAGCTAGCAATATAAACCTAACATAGTTCATATTAAAATCAATATTCATTGAATTTTCAATGCAAACCGGTTTCTACCTCAAGAGTTTTGGTTTACTTTATTTTTTGTGTTGTATCATGAAACATCACTTTAGCTAGCAATCCATATTTTTACTAATAATACTTATCCAGCACATTTTCACTTCAATTTATTTAGTGCTGATCAGCCAAGCGTAAGAAAACACTTTGCAAATAGTATCTAACTAAAAAATGAAGAATGTCAGTAAAAATCACCCGTTTCTTCACAGTTTTTCTCCTTGTATGTTTTCAGAGCCAGGTCTGCTAAGTCAACTGGAAGTTGCATGTTTCTCTAACTAGTATTTTTCTTTCAGAAGTCGAAAAAGTGTGTGAAGGTATCACTGCAGGATCTTTACTACTACAGTGACCCTGGCTTTACTCTGTGCTCCTAATCTAAATCTCCAGGTCTGCTGGGAGGAAAAAAGAAAAATAACAACAAACAAAAACCACAAACAAAAACCAACTCACAAACCACCCCAAAAATCTTAAACAAACAAACAAACAAACAAAAAAAAAAAGCCCCACTACACCAAAAAAAACAACCCCTTATGCACCAGAAACCCCAACTGAGCTCAGGACCTGTTTTATTAGACATTATGGAACTATAGCACTGGATTCATCTCTTTGCTTTGTAGAGGATAGTGCTGAAGTAATAAAGAATTATTCTTACTACTACACTGAGAATTACAAAGCTCTCACAAAGGCCCTTTAGGTAGGTAATGCTGTAACATTCCTGAAAAAATAACTCATAATTACTTATAAACAGACATGTATTGTAAAGAATTCATTTCTATTATTTACCACAGTAAATGATACTGCAGATTTTAAGAAATTATTATATTTCTAAAATGGCAGTGTATTGACATCTATGTCTTATTTCCTCATATCTTACTTTCTGATATATCTTCACCTGTTTGCATTTGCATTACCTTTTATTATGTTATAAAATGTAGAAGAAATAGAAAAAGACAATACATGAAATATTTTTGTTGCTGCACAAGATTTGGTTTCAGGTTTGTATGTAATAAACATTATTTTTTTTCCAAAGTTAGTATCAATGTTTATTGTCCTTTAAGGTAATTCATAATTCTGTTTTCAGCTTAGATCGATATTTGTAATGTTAAGTCAATATATCATGACAAAATATTTGAACTTTATGGGTATGGCTTCCAAATACATTTTATCCCCTCTGTAAGGTAGTGTGCAGTGCAATAATGGACAGAACACACAAAGTTCAGAGTTGCCCATACAGTTTTGAAAATCCAGAAATAGTTTTCTTTGGTGTTTTGTTGTTTGTTTTGTTTTTTAAATTTGACTTGAATGCTTCATGGCTCAGTTCATCTCCAAAAGAACTTGGAAACTTGGGTTTCACTCTATCATCTCCATACTTGTTAATTTCCTTTTATAACCCATTCCACAATCTTTTATAGGTGAACATTGATTTGTACAGGCTGGGGGATGAGCTGCTGGAGAGGAGCTCTGCAGAGAAGGACCTGTGGGACACAGAGGGAAATAGCCAGCCTCTTTTCTATGTCCTGTGGAGACAGGACAAGGGGCAACGGCTTCAAGTTGGAGCACAGGAAGTTCCGCACCAACATGCGGAAGAACCTTTTCCCAGTGAGGGTGACAGAGCCCTGGGACAGGCTGCCCAGGGGGGTTTTGGAGTCTCCTTCTCTGGAGATATTCAAGACCCATCTGGACGCCTATCTGTGCAATATGTCCTAGGGAGCTGCTTTGGTGGGGGGTTGGACGCGATGATCTCTTGGGGTCCCTTCCAACCCCTACGATTCTGGGATTCTGGGATTCTGGGATTCTGGGATTTTGATTTTCTGTGTGGAGCTGTTCTCTACTTCATTATTTTCTGGGAGCCAACACTTACCTTTTTTAATTGGATCTTCTAGTTGGATCCTGCTGTAGCATAAGCAGGAACTAGAACTGGTAAGTCATAGCTTTGGAGGTCATTTGTGATCTTTTTTTAGCAAGGTGATAATAACTAAAGAAGTATTTACTCTTGGTTTCTTTATTTCTTCTTTCTACATATAGAACACTTCAGAGACTCTTGATCTTCTGTTTCCTTAGGGGAAAAAATGCAGCAATACTGCGTGGTATTAGTACTCAGTATCTATTGTACTGAGCTCTCAACTAGTGTAGATATAATCCATGCCTGAGATAAAAGACTAACAACAAAATGTCTCACTCTTCAAACTAGAGGACAGATAAGATCAAGCTAAATAAGAAAAATAATACAGGACTGGTCCACAAAATATCAGCAATCTAAGGGTAAATATTCTTCTAAAGGGAGCTAGAAATCAAACACCATACACTTTCAAAGAGAAACACAGTATTTTCCTTGATGGAAAGCTCTAGTAAATGAAAATGGGATTTCCTTGTCATAACAATGAAGGCAAAACTGCCACTAAGGTTTCCCGCACTCGAGGAGAATGTGGGTCACAGAGTAGAAAAGATGCTCGAGCACTGGCTAGTAAATGCCAAGCACAAAATCAATATAAGCCAAGCCACTGAAATCATAAGGCTCTTCTAAAAATTTTTGGTTTGCTTCTTTCTTTCTTTAATTCAGTTACACTTCTTTCTCCAGGCACAAAAGCCTGAAAAACACTTTTCAAGAGCATTTGGATCTCCAGTATGTCATAAGGATTTTTACTATGACTTTTTGTTTCTGCAGTTTTAAATGGCTTTGAAGATGTCTGTACCTCAGAATATTTCCTCACACAATGAATTCAATATTTTCTCACAGTTTATAGATAATGCCCTTTCAAAGGCAAGTCCTAACTAGGATGCTTGAGAAAGATTTAATGAAACATCTTTTTTTGCTACTTTGAAGTCATGGGTTTATTGGAATGAAGAGTTTACAAGGTTAAAGTATTGATGAAACTTATGCTAGAAAATGTTTCTTGGGCTGCAGAATTTCTGCACAACACAGCAGAGACATGTCAACCTCTGAAAAAGTCAGGAGGACAGCCAGGCAGACAACAGGGAGGAGAAGGCAGCGACAAATCTGTTATAAGATTGTCATCCAAAATGAGTTCCCACAGTTGTACACTGGTGGAAGGGCCTCCCACTTTAACTTCCACCTCACCCACACTTTGAAATTAAACTCTTCTTACCAAGCGTTTTGGGTTTGTGTGGCAAGGTTTTGGTAGTGGGGGGCAGGACATGTTTCAGGGGTGGCTTCTGCAAGAAGCTGCTAAAGCTCTCTATAGGTCTGAGTGAGATTCCCCTAGAGCCCGTGGAGAAGACCATGCTGAAGTAGCCTGTTGCCCTGCAGCCCATGGAAGATGATTGGGAGTAGAGATTCTGCCTGCAGCCCATGGAGAGGCCCCACGCTGGAGCAGCTGTAGGCAACTGAAGGAGGCTGTGACCCGATGGGAAGACCATGCTGGAGCAAGCTCCTGGTAGGACCTGTAGCCTGTGGAGAGAGAGGAGCCCATGATGGAGCAGGACTTGTGACCCTGTGGGAGACTGCGCTGGAATGGTGGTCTGCACTCCATGGAAGAGATACACACTGGGGCAATTTGTGAAGAACTGCATCCTGTAGGAAGGACTTATGTTGAAGAAGTACTTGGAGGACTGTCTAATGTGAGAGAGACCCCATGCTGGACCAGGGGAGAGTGTAAGGAGTCCTACCCTTGAGGAGGAAGGAGCAGCAGAGACAACATGGGATGAACTGACCACAATCCCCATTTCCCACTCCCCTGTGAAACTCAGAGGAGGAGATAGAGAAATTCGGAATAAAGTTGAGCTTGAGAAGAAGGGAGGGGTTGGGGCAAGATGTTTAAAGATTTATTTTTATTTTTCATTATCCTACTCTGTTTTGATTGGGTAATAAAATGCATGAATTTTATTCCTTGTTGAGTCTGTTTTGCTTATAATGGTAATTGCTGAATGATCTCTCCCTATCCAGAGTCACGAGCCTTTCATTATATTTTCTCTCCTGGGTCCAGCTGAGGAGGGGAGTGATAGAGAGGCTTTGGTGGGCATCTGGCCTACAGCCAGGGTCAACCTACCACACCAAGACACTTACCAAGCAATAATTTTTCTCAGAGCTTGAGGAGGCCTCCACATTTTTCTTTTTGCTCTTACCTAATTTATCTGCTTTCTACATGAATCCTGCAGTTTACATGCTAGGATTTCTGGAGCATCCACTCCAGGAATGCATGCATTTAATAGGCCTCCTGTGTCATATCTGCTGGAGCCATGGTTATATAGCATGGTTACAGCAAAACATTCTATGTGGCAATAGGTATCTGTGGGCAACTGAACTGAATCCCTTCAGCAGAAATCCAGGAGTTCAGAGGATCATTCAGCTGACTTACCAGTAACTGTCAAGTGTAGAATAATTTTCTCTCTAGTGTCAAAGTACTCAAAATTCCTTTGATTAAAACAGGATATTAGGTACCAATTACATATGAAGACATCTATATTCAGCTATCTTAACCCACAGCTGAAGGAACAAGTTAAACTTCAGATAGGTTTTAGACTTCCTTTGTGATCTCTGGTAAGTTTTGTACCAGTTACTATGTAATTGACATTTCTTTTTCTGGAGAAAGGTACTGTGAAGATATATGACATTCTTAAAGCTGAGTGATGTAAACAACCTAGATGGATATATTTCTCAGAAGTACTACTTAGCTGCAAGGTATGGCTTATGGAAACATTATGCCTAACTGTCACAGTTGACACATACTGTGCAACTTTAGGATGTAGCAAATAAGCATAAATTACTATGAAGCTGAAAAACTGCAGTAGTACTCTTGGACAAATCAATAGATCTATTCAGCTTTCAGAACAGTATGCTGCATATGTGCAGCCAAAATATAAGCCTACATACCCACTAGCAAAGCAAAGTATTACTTTGTATAATTCAGCAAAGTTCTTGTCATTATTTCCAACAAAAAACCCAAACCAAACAAACAATAGTTAAGAATTTTACATAATTTGGTAGTTGGTACAGGAGGAGACAATTAGTTATCCATCTCACTTAATGTATGATATAAGCATGAACTTAATTAGCTGTACCAGACCACTGTTATACCCAGTGGAGAGAGATGGGTGTTTTCACCAGGAAGATAGTTGGCCCAGTCTAGGCCCCTACTTTAGGGAAAAAAAATCTTTCTTAAAAGTGTCTTTTGAAACCTCTTATCCTGTATGACCAATAAATATTATAGAGAACTAGGTCAAATCATGTATTTTTAGTACTCAAGAAGGTAAGAATGTCTTCAGTGGTGCCATTTTGAGCACTGTGGTGTAATCTCCATCTGGGGTAGGAGAAGAGTGTGACTCTCCTAGGTTCTGTGTAGCATTTGCCACCCAAGTGCTGATGTCTTCAGTACCCCACAGCATCTCTAACAATCTTAAACGCCCGTTTTTAGGCAACTTGATTTATCCTGGTGAAGTCTACCTTAATTAGATTAACTTTTCCTCTCTTTTGCTTAACCCATCTGGAGTAGCTATTTGTCATTCAGAGCTGTGTTACTTTAAGCCTTTTTCTACATCACACCTGAAACAAAATAGGGCTGGAAGCCAGGAATGAGAAAAAACCCCATCTTTTTCAAACCTTTTCAGATCTTTTCCTATACAAAAATATCAGTGAAAAAGATAATCTTGTAACAGAAGAAGACAAGAAGAATTTCAGTTTAGTCCACAAAAATAGTTCTTTCAGTCTGAATGGAACTAATTAAAAAAAAATCCGTAAAAGAGTCAGGCTACAGTTTGTATTTTAAAAATTAAATATATACAATTTTACACTAAATTACATACTATGATTAAAATTTATCATATTTTCTAATATTTTTAAGAAATACATATCATCCCTTACAATATTGATTGCTACATTAGTTGCCTGCTGAAAGACAAAAACTGGGAAAAAATAATCCGCACTTTAATAGACTCTATACATTTCCTACTATTCAAAAATACAAAATATTATTTTCAAAACATTCCTGTGGGCAAAAGGAAACTTCCCTCGTATGTAACATCAAGAATGTCTTATTGGTGTAACTGAAATATTTACAGCTTACTCAAAAAACTTACTAGTCTAGACCAAATATGTGGAAAAATACATATTAAATAGTACACATTTTCAGTGGTGCTTAAGACCCAATTTTCTCTTCTGTGATCTGCTACTCATTGCTAGCATGGAACTTCTGTACTTGAAGTGGCTATCTATAGAAGATATTTGCTCTTTTTCCTCATTGCTGCCCCTAAATCCAGTTTTCCCTCCTCCCTGATGTGCATTTCTCTAATTGACCATTAGTGGGTTTGTGTGGCAAAGTTTTGGTAGCAGGGAGGCTACAGGAACGGCTACTGTGAGAAAATACCAGAAGCTTCCACCGTGTCTGATAGAGCCAATACCAGTCAGCTCCAACATGGGCTTGCCTCTGGACAAAGCTGAGCAATGGTGGTAGCACCTTAGGGATAATAAATTATAAAAGAGGAAAAAGTTGCTGTTCAACTCGGCAGTAGCTGAAGAGAAGACTTGGAAGATGTGAGAGGAACAACTCTGCAGACACCCAGGTCAGTGAAGAAGGAGGAGGAGGAGGTAGAGATATGTGGAGACCAGTGATGAGTGGTGTTCCACGAGGATAGGTACTGGGACCAGTGCTATTTAACAACTTTGTCAGTGAAATGGACAGTGGGATCAAATGCACCCTCAGCAAGTTTGCCAACACCACCCAAGCTATGTGGTATGATCAACATGCTGGAGGGAAGGTATGCCATCAGAGGGACCTTCACAAGCTTAACAGTGATATCTTGCCCTAATGTATTTTACAGGGGAGCTGATGCTAAGGAAAAAAACCCAAACAAACAACTGAGCAGAACATAAATGTTCTTGGTTGTCATCAGCATTCATTCCTCATTTTTGATCAAAACTCTTCTGCTTACTCAGCACAGTTGATTTAGGGGAATATAAACAGTGCATCTGTCTTAAGAATCCTAATGGACACTATCATGCCCTTCAAGTAACACTAATCTGGTAGGGTATTAGACAACACAAATGGTTAAAAATATGTCTAATCTTTTTGCACACAAGGTCATAGTCATGCCAGACACTGGGCTTTCAGTTCCACTGGGAGCTGTGCTACCAATTCAAGTGCATAAACAATGTACTCCAGAGCCATTATCTGCCTATATAGGTTGCTGAGCTGTTAGAGGTTTAAAGTGTCAAAAGTAATTGTGTGGATCTGGGATGTATGGAGATTTTTCAACACAATCTGTGTTGTTACATTGATTAAACTATTTCAGTTATCTGGGTCATCAGACCACAATGCCAAGTCATTGATTCATTACACAAGGGTGAAGGAAACAAGGTTAAGGATTTGTTTTCACTGGTTTTATCCCCTTATTATAGCAATTGAATTAATATATTATTTTTACATTTGTAAGACACAAAGACCCTTACTTATGACACAAATGTAGAATGGAGGAGTGGATTATTTGATGACTGAAGATCTCTATTCAGCTGAAAAACATGGAACTACAAAATTTTAAGTGCCCTTCGGGCAAGCTGCTCTTTCTCCATATGCTAGGAAGAAAGGAATGAATTCAGTTACTCTGTTACTTCATATCTGATACCTCCTGAATCCTTCTGCTGATCAGAAGAAGCAGAAAACTGAAAAAACCCTCTCCTATCGAATTGCCTCTTCAGTGATTGGACAGAGATGTAAATTAAAAGAAATAATGGAGTAAATCTTATTTGAATCAGAAATGTAATGGTTTAAGTTTTGACAAAAAAAAAATAAGATAACAAATACCTAAGTGAAATAATACAATTGAGTATAACAGTTTAGAACAATCTAGAAGGAAAATTGAGATATTTTTTAATGATGTCCCTGCTTACTGCAGGGAGTTGGACTATATGATGTTTAAAGGTCCCTTCCAACCTAACACAGTTTATGATTCTGTGAAAGGATCATCCAACAATACCATGCAGTTTTACCACCAAAGAGATAACAGTTGGAGAGGTGTAGCAATTAATTATTCATGCACTATTGACAGACTAAAGGCAATATTTTTGCAGAAAAATACCAAGAAGGCTAGAAAAATTGTCATTTGCTTTGTGGTCAGAGAAAAATGAAATTGTTATTCAGAAATTATTAGTTACAGATTACTTCCTCAATTCTATTTTTAATATTTGCTCTTTGGAAAGAAACTTATGCCTTTCAACATTTACATTCTTTGTGGTACCCATTCCTTATATTTACCAGACTTTGTGTGAGTCACTGCTTAGTTACTTCAGTATTTAAATTTGTAGCTGTCTATTCTCTTGGCATACTGTATAGAGTAAGACATATAACGATAATCTGAGATGATCACCATATTTCAAATCAAGGAGGTAGCAAAGAACAAGGAAAGGTTAACTGACATACACAATTTCCTTTCTTCTTTGTGTTATCTTGTCTTCTGTCAGTGCCAACAGATGAAATTACTGTCTTTTTGTGGCTCTCAACTCTCCAACCATCATTGCTTTGCAGCCTCAGGTGTTTTTCATCAATACCTGACTGCATGTAGCTTCATATATACTTCTAGATCTTAAAGTGCATCCTTCAGCCAACAAGCTTTAGAGTTCCATCATTCCTCATTCACTCATCAGTGACACATTTGTTATCAACAGTCAGCAATCCTGCTGTATCTGCACAGTGTTTTGTAAAAAAACTTTGTGGACTAAAAGGGACTCTATCAGATACATTTTCTCCAGATTTTATTCTGCAGTTAAATTTTCTTATCATTCTTGTTGAGCTAGAATATCTCTACTACTGAATACCTCTCCTGCAAACCACTGGGATATTTATTTCAGGGAACAATTTATCACAATCCCATAGTAATCTCTTCAGCCTTTTAGATACTTTTCAGGTGCAACCATACATTAGTTTCAACTTTCACCCAAAATAAAATATTTTAAAATATGAAATATTTAGTACCTTGACACACAGATTCCTTTATATGGATTGTTCTTCAAATAAGATATTATATAGACAATCTGTCATTTTTAGGACTTTGTGATCTCCTTCTCTACCAGTTAATCTCTATCAGATTGCTTTAATATGGCAATGAATTACAGTAGAATTTTAAAAATAAAACCAGACTTGTTGCTCTCCTTTTTCTTTTTTTCCTTTTTCTTTCTCTTCTGGCTTGACAAGAGTATCTGCTTCCACATCCTGGTTTAATCGGAAAAGAAGATGCCAAAAAGAATATTGAAATATTAAATAAAAAACAATTAATGGAAAGATTTAGTAGACTGCTTAGTCCTCCCAACCAGATTAGGTCTCAGGTCAGAGAGAGCTGCATTTTGTTCAGCATTAAGAAACAAGTATCCACTATAAACATGTTACAGACACAGTGTGGTTCATCACCAAGTAGAGTGATGGATGTTCTCATTTTTTGCCCAGGAAAAAGATTGTGGAAGAGCTTTCAGGGTCATCTCTGATTGTATTTCATGTTTATAGAGGCATGTAAGAGATACACCTGCCCAAATGCCAGCAGGGTCTGCGGGGCAGCCTCTGTGGAGAGAGGTGGGGCTGCCTCGTGCAGGACACAGCCGGCTTCAACGGCCCTACCGCAGGACACAGCTGAGCTGGGGGCGCCGAGAGGGGAAACAGGTTTCAGCAAGGCCCAAAGGCGGCACATGCAGAGCAGGAGGAATCCCAACAAGGAGGGAGCAGCAGCAGAGAGACCCCGAGGCCGCAGCAGGAGGAGGGGGGCAGGAGGTGCTGCAGGCCCGGAGCAGGGATACCCTGCAGCCCTGCATAGCCCCGCTGGAGCAGAGACCTGCCCTGCAGCCCGGGGAGGACTCTGCGCTGCAGCAGGAAGGTATTTCCTGCAGAAGCTGCAGCCATGGAGACCCCAAGCAGGAACAGGGTGTCCATGAAGGGCTACAGCCTGGGGAAGGGCTACACCCTGGGGAAGGGCTGACACTGGCGAAAGGAGACCGGAGCGGCCAAAGGGGCTGTTTTGGACAACCACAATGCCCATCCCTGTGCCCCTCGGCGGGAAAGGAGTTGGGAGTGAGGGGGTGCATGGTGGACCTGATAAGGAGGAGAGGTGAAAGGAGTTGTTTTAATGTTGGCCTTTTGTTCCCCAATATTCAATTTAATTAATTGCATTTTCATTGGAATTGGCAATAAACTGAATTATTTTTACCCTGGTAATCCCATTTGGCCTATGTTTGTAATTGATAAATCATCTCCTTGGTTTGTTTGCTGAACCTGTGAGCTTTTCTGTCCTATTTTCTACCCGTGTCTTGTTGAGGAGTGAGGCAGCAGCTGGGTGGCCTGATTCCTGGCCAAGGTCAACTGACCACAGGGTAAAAAGGTTTTTATATTTGATGAAGAAAAAGATGCTTGTCACTATCAGAACATTTTAGGAAGCCTTTGAAGGACTTTTAATGTGTAAAGAAATAAGAAAGATAATCATAGGAGTTTTTTAAGATGGCACAAGGTGAAATGTTGTGAATAAGCTAATGCATGCATATGCAGCCTACACCTATTTGTTACTGTCATTCACTTACTTGTTACTGTCATTTATGTATTACTATCTACGTGTTGTTTAGTAGATACCACTGTCCTTGCATCATGCAAACAAATATTTGCATTTTGTTACACCTTGAAGGAGAAATATATTGGTCTTAAAGCATTTTTAATGGTTGTTAAAGTTTTTTTTTTAGGTATGAGTACTTTCAATTGAAACAAAAGTACTGGTTTTCTCAATAAAAAGTTAGAAATATTATGAAACACTTTATGACTGTATTCTCTTTTGATAAATGTAGTAAGTACAGATTATGAAAGTTCCTGCCACTTAAAAATTTGTTCATGCTTTACTTAGAATATGGAAAGATAAATTCCTACCATCAATAGGAAACACTGGTGACATAAACCCAACATGTAATACAGTTGTAGGACAGCATTTCCAATATTTGCAATGCCTTCTTGAAGTCTTGAAAATTGGCTGCTTCCTTCAGGTAGACTGTGCCTTCTTCAAGCACTTACCCAACCAAAGGCATTCATAATCCAGATCCACTTTTGTCACTGACCTTTTCTGAGGTTGGAAAAATCATAGATTCATTAAGGTTGGAGAAGACCTCCAAGATCATCTAGTCCACATGTTCCTCTACCACCTGTATTACTAGCTAAACCATGTCCCTAAGTACCTCATCCAGCCTTTCCTTTAACACCCTGAGGGACTGTGACTCTACCACTTCCTTGGGCAACCCCTTCCAATGCCCGACCACTTTGTTGCCCTTCTCTGGACATGCTCCAGGGTGTTGATGTCTTTCTTGTAGTGAGGAGCCCAAAACTGAACACAGAATTTGAGGTGCAGCCTCACCACAGCTGAGTACAGGGGGATGAATAATTCCCAGGTCCTGCTGGCTATGCTATTCCTGATACAAGCCAGGATACCGTTGGCCTTCTTGGCCACCTGGGCACACTGCTGCCCCATGTTCAGGCGAGTATCAGCCAACACCCCCAGATCCTTTTCCTCTGTAGAACTTTCCAGCCACCCTGCCCCAAGCCTGTAGCATTGTCTGGGGTTGTTATGGCCAAAGTGCAGAACCCAGCACTTAGCTATATTGAGTATCCCATTTACTTCTGCCCATCAATCAAACCTGTCCAGGTCCCTCTGGAGAGCCTTCCTAACCTCCAACAGATCAATGGGTGTCCCCAGCTTGGTGTCACCTGCAGACTTACTGAGGGTGCACTCAGACTTACTGAGGATGAGCACCGGTACTGACCCCTGGGGAACACCACTTGTGACCACTTGCCAGTTGGATTTAACTCCATTCACCACCACACTCTGGGCTTGGCCATCCAGCTGGTTTTTAACCCAGCAAAGAGGGTACATGATGCCTTTCCTCAGCCTTGGTCTGCTTTATCTGAGGAAAAATAAACTGTAAACACAGGGAACATTCTTCTTATAATCCATTGTATCTCTATCTAGACAGCAATATAAGCTTCTCACAAATACTGACAGACCACAGCTATGCACATGTGCACGCCCACAAATAAGCAAAACATACAAAACCATGCACACATATTCCATGTGCCTCATGCCCTGCCAGTGAGTACCATCTTGAAATTATGTCTAATTTGCAAGAGAAAAAACGTTTCAAATATTCTAAAATTCAAAAAATAGCAAACCAGAATTCTGCCTGTCAGCATTCTACTAAAATTCAATATAAACAACAATATTTATACTTAATTGATTCAAATAAACTGCATTGGAATCACATGACAAGTTCTGAGAGTCTTTCCTTTTATCATCAATTAAAGGCAACTGATTACATAGTATGCTTAAAGTATCAGTCAAAATGTTCTCAAACTACTCCTGACAAGCTGCTCTGGACTGAAAGCCTTTTATTTTTCCCCTTACAGTGAGATTAAGCAACATGCTTTTAGAAAAATTACAAGCTAATAGCACCACAAGAACTAAGTTTATTTCTGTAATTGAGCTTATTTCCAGAAAGAATGAATTGACTTATAATGCATATGTGACAGTGAAAAAAAAAATAGCCCTTAGAAATCTATTTTGTCTCATTAATTTTGACATAAAATTTAAGACTGTAGAGTCATAAAGCATAAATTAGGTAAGTGTCACCCTGTATCGATCCTTTAAAGAAAAGGAAGTTGATCATTCTTGGTTTATTTCACTGGGAAATTATTTGCCTGGGTTACTTCAATGTTTAATTAAATTGTCATATAACACATATAAAATATCAAATAAAATAGTCTTTTGCCGTGCCACTACATTAATTTTCTGTCATCAAAAGTGTTTATCTTGTTAGTTGTCTAACTTAAACTTGCTCAGTACCAATTAAGTGGTATATCTGAATACACTTAGAATATTTAAATTCCTTCTTTTATTGCACTCTTGTTAAACTTTTAATTTCCTTTTTGTTGTAATTAGCATTTGGAGAATTTGATTTCTTTAATAGGCTCTCTGTAATTTACATTTTATATTACTCTACTTGTTTGCAAAGAGATCATTGGAGCAACTCCAGATTTGCTTATTGGAAAATTATTGCAGGAATACTATAGCATTTATGAAAAAAAATAATTATCCTTATTTCCTAAGGAAAAAAGGCTTATCCATTAGATTTTTGGACTTTCTGTCTTCTGAATCCTCACACCACTCATGTCTGAAGGCAATATTCAGTGTTACCAAATCTAATAGAAAGGCATAGGTTTTAATGATAACTAAATTGCAACCAACATTCCTTAGAGCATTTTCTGTCCATGGCAGTGTGTGTCCTCCCAGACATCACCCATCCACAGTACAGAAGATGGAACAAGTTGAGGACTGTTTCCAAGACACAGTTTGTTGTCATTGTTTTGGAGACTAAGAAAAGTTTAGCAATGACAGCTAGTACAGTCTAAACCAGAGTTTTGCAGCCAGCCAGTCAGAGAGTGCCAGGAAAAATTCATGTGTAAGTATGCCTAAGTGTTACCTGAAATGCAAGCTCAGAGTCCAGTCTCTTGTGTGAAGGGAAGAATGAGGCAGGATAGGACATGCCTAAGTGGGTCAGATTTCAGGGCAGCACAGAAATAAATGTGGAGACTTCATGGTTTTGTGGCTGTAAGAGTTCAATCTCCAGACCAGAGTACATTCCAGGTTCTCCCTGTGTCCCTTGGTGCCAGCCATGATGTGCTCACAAGGGACACCCAGCCTTGCCCAAAGTCTGTAAAGTCTTAAAAGTGGTACCCTTCAAAGGTGTAAAGTTAAGCTGTGTGATAAAGATCAAGCTCCTTATTCCTTCTCCTCAAGAATTCTGGAGAAATTTGTGAAGCTTAATGTTTCTAGAGTACATGGAGAACATTGGCTTTAACTGGTGATATCATTGCAGGGGCAGCTCTATGAATACATGGCTGTATTTTTCAAAACCAGGAATAGTCCCATGCTTTTAATTAACTCAAGAACCAAAGCACTTTGGTCTACTGTGTGCTTGTTCTAATTTACTAGGTAAATAGCCAGAAAAAATAGGTCATTTTCTTTCTATCCAAGAAGAAGATAAACTAGAAATCTCCATTTAGTCATTGTCACTAACTAATTTTATCAAGTTATTGAGGGGGACTGGAGCAGGGGGTGTCCCCTCTTTTTGGGTTGTTTGGGGTTTTTTTGGTTAATTAGTTTTGTCTCTTCCCCCCCCCCCATCACCACTATCCAAAGTAAGCACTATTAATTTGAGATTAATGGGAGATAATGGTGGGGGACAGGTTCCAGAGCATCACAAAGAGCTTTATTGTGCTGGAATACCAGTTTCTTTTTCTCATTGTTGGTGGCTAACACCTGGTTGACAAGAAGCCTGTTTTGTTTATAACAGCCAAGGTTGTAGAGAAGAATTCTACACTTATATGAAATCATAAATTTTTGCCTTTAATGCCCTTTAAATTGTCTTTAACTCATGAAGATTTTGATGTAATGTGAAATAATATGAAGAGAAATAGCAGAAGTAAGTCTTATGAGTTAGAGGCTTAGAATCAGATTACCACATACAAATGCATATTCCAAGGTGAACTGAGTAACTCTCAAGGATATCATCATCTCCATGACTAATGAAAAACAACACACCTGCCTCACATGGGATATCTACACATAGAGGACTAGATTTTGGTTGTTTTAAACTAAACCCTGCCCTTACTGTCCAAAGTTGAATCCCTCTCATTTACTCTGTCAGTGAAATATGCATTTCACAGAAGTGAGGTCTTTCTCCCCACTTGGTCCTGAACTGCATAACCTTGCAGTTTCCACTGGTTTACAGTGTGACAATTGCAGTAAATTGTTATATTACCTTGGTAACCAACGTCCTAGCCTCCTGATTCTCTAATAGAAACTCCAAGAACTTGTCCCATGTGGCTTGTTTCATGAAAAATGCCAAGTACATTGAATAATGCAGCACCCGATTGCCATGCTGGCCATACAGTACTGGCATGTGAGTAAAAGACACTGATACTCCAGCACTCTAAGTGAGATGCATAATAATATGGGGCACAAGTGTGTGTGTTGGTGGTAGTTTTTAGGAACTAGAAATTGCTACTAGAAGAATAGACCAAAAGTGTGATTTTTAAATTTAAAAACAAAAATCTGATTTATTTTGATATGCAATTCCTTATAATTCATAGAACCATACAATCATAGAATGGTTTCAGTTGAAAAGGGCCTTAAAGCCCATCTAGTTCTAACCTCCTACCATGGACAGGGACACCCCCCACTAGACCAGGTTGCCCCAAAGCCCCATCCAACTGGCCTTGAACACTTCCAGGCAGAGGGCATCCACAACTTCTCTGGGAAACTTGTTCCAATGCCTCACCACCTTGAAGAATTTCTTCCTAATGTCTAATATAAATGTACTTTTTTTTAGTTTAAACCCATTACCCCTTGTCCTATCACTACACTCACTGATAGAGTTTCCCTCCAGCTCTCCTGTAGGCCCCCTCAAGGTGCTGGAAAGCTGCAATAAGGTCTCTCTTCCTCAGGTTGAAAAAACCCAAGTCAGACTGTCTTCAGAATTGTGCTTGAACATGTTTATAACATTTTAGGTTTGACGTCATGAACACATGGTTCCCCACATTGTGGCATAAAAACTGCAGGCACTAAAAAGAAAAAGAAGACTCTAGACTCTCAGAAACTAACAGACACTTCCATCTCTTCCCTAATATCCCTATGGTGATACCATTTTATTTCAACCATTTTATCTGTATATACATGTGACACTATTTTTCTCCTGCTAATGTCTTATGCTGAGTGTGCACAAAATGGTACTAAAGCCTATGGCACACAGTTTACACCTCAGACTTCTGAAATGTTAGCTATAACTCAGCATCCTTCGGTCACCTTTCAAGAGAGAAGAAAATGTTACTCTCTGTTCAGTCTAGAAACTTTCAATATTAAGCTATGCTAAAGAATTTTGGGTTTTGATTGTTTATTTATTCTAGACTTTATAAAAGTATACACTTCTAAGACCTTCTGCTGGTGCTTTGGAATTTTACTTATACTTGATTAAAAGCATAGTTTGGGACCCAAAATCGTGAAAGCATAGTCTTCTTGGAAGAAAAAAAAAAAAGAAAAAAGCCAGTTATAGGCACAACTTGATTCACTAAGCAGCAAAACCACTGGGGTGTCTTAACAAAGCCAGTCCCCTACCCAGAGAGTCCCCCAGCAGTCTTTTCTACCAAGGCAGACCTTATCCAAGCAGGATGTTCTTTTGAAATACATTGAATAACCTCCCTCCCCCTGTCTAAAGGGACTTACTGGTAGCTCTGAGATGGAAGGATCGGGGTCCAGCAAATATTTCTGTTATTGTTGCAACCCAGCTGCAAAGGCTTAATATAAATAATGGCAGCGGGTGGTTTCTAATATTGAAAGGTCACTGAGTCACAGGAAGCCACCTGGCCATACTGTATCTTTGCAGCTCACAATTATTATTATCTATTATTGTTCTCTATTTATAATAAATACATCAAAATCTTGGGAAAAAAAAAATCCATCCAGAGATGTAGGAATCCTTGCCAGAAATAAAACATGAAATTTAAATTAAAACCAGCATCTGCTCCTAATCAGCAAACCAAAAAGAAATAACCAAAGACAACAAAATTAAGTCCAGACCATGCCTACATTTCATGCAAATTTCAGACCTTAATGTATCATTTCCCAAAATACTGTAACCAGTTATTTGGAGTCCCTCATATTTAATCTGACCTCCACTACCAACTTTCTCTTTTGTTTTTCAAGGACATTCTTACAGTCAGCTTGCATTCTGTGTCACCTTTAAGATACAGCTTAACATGCCATTCTCTGCAGTGCTGTTGTCCCAAGGGCACAAGAGAAAAGAATATAGCAACTAAATCTGTTCTCTTTTCAAAGCTGACTTCTTTGATATTTTTGTCATGAGATTGTTGTACAGCATCTGGGGAGTCAACAAAAACTCGAGAGGTAAAACTTCAGGTGCTAAATTCACTCAGCTACTTTGGTCTCCACTATATATTTAGTCAAGGAGGGCCAGCTGATGTCTACATGTGCCCTTTGAGGAACTGGTCTGATTGTCTCAGGTAAGGGTAGTACATATATAAAGCTGGGTATCAAAAGGATGACATCATTACAGTCTTATGTCAACTGTCTGACCCGTAGCTTCATACATATACAGAAAAGAAAAAAACATGGTACCATTTTAATACATATTCAAAAATTACCTTCAGGGTGAAGTGCTCTCTACAGCTACCTGAAAGGAGGTTGTAGTGAGACAGGGGCTGGCCTCTTCTCCCTAGTGTCTAGCAATAGGACAAGAAGAAATGGTCTGAAGTTGCACCAGGCAGAGGTTCAGAGAGTATAATAGGTAAAATTTCTTCACTGAAAGAGTGGAAGAGTGGTAAAGCATTCGAACAGGCTGCCCAGAGAGGTGGGGAAGTCACTGTCCCTGGGGATATTCAAAAAACAGGTAGATGAGGTGCTTCAGGAGATAGTTAGTGGTTATGTGGTGTAGGGCTGATGGTTAGACTTGATGATCTTGAAGGTCTTTTCCAAGCTTGATGATTCTATGACTCTGTGAAATTGTGCAGATCTGGTCTCTGGGAATTGTGAGTCAAAAAGACTAATCCACACTGAGAGCTGTACTACTTTCTGTTCCTGTCTGGTCAATCCTTGGTCAACTCTTACCACTATCAAAGGAAACAGAAGAAATTTAAATATATCAATGTGGAAATTCAGTTTTATTTCATAACTGTTTACTTTGATCCTTCATGGATGTGTGCAGAGCACATGTCCAGCAAGTGGTGATAATTTGTGGTAACAAGTTTCACAAAATTCATCTCTGTATATTCAGTTTGTTTCATCACTTTTTCAGCTTGCTTGCTGTTAAATTTCCTGAATTTCTCTTTGGTTTTATATTGTGGAAAAGCAAAAGAACTGGTTTCTGTGCTAATTTATGGCTCTGAATTTACCTTGTGAATTACCACAGCACTTAACCTCTATTTTGAAGACTTAGATATGAATATAACTAACAAAGCATTTCTAAACAATTTTTCAAGAAACTTTCAAGGTTCACAAACCTTCTCTGAAATAACTTTCAGAGATTTTAAATTGCAAAACATTATTAAAAGAAAAAATCTGCAGTGGAATTCCTATGTCGAAACAGAGATATAGAAGAAAAGTGCTCATTTATGAAAACTGCTCCAGATTTCTTCAGTGGTTGTTATGAGGAGGGTTGATTTTATAAAATTTCTTTCATTTTATCACATACAACACTGTGAATTCTTGATCTCACTTCTGGCATTTAAGCGTTACTTTATTTAAAAAAACAAATCATGCAAAGAAGGAAAATAGCAATTTGGCTCAACTTTTCCATAAGTTCTGAAATGAAATATTTACAAGTTTATCATTAAGATCAACACTCCCATATTTTTCCTTACTAAACCAAGATAAAACTTAAAATTCCTTTCCTATTATTATCCTCTTGCCATAATATACTGGGTTTGCTTCAGATTTTGTAACTATATGAAGCCATCTCATCTCAAAATATCTTTTACTGTATATATGTATAGTGCTTGTTGATTTGTACTTAGTTATTCCTTTAACACATCATAGTTTTAATAATATTTTTTTGCTACTTTAGAGAAAAGTCTGTTTCCTGGTACTTTTTCATTTTGAAATGTTTCTCCCAGAAAAATGTGCCACTGAAAACAGAATTTGGAAATTCTGTGTGCCAATTGCACATCAAATGGATGGTGCAACACTTCAGCAGCTGAATGAGGCAATCAACCAGCTACTGGAAGAATAACTCTTGGTCTGATGGTATTCCAAACGTATCCTTTGATGGAGATCATCTGAATGCCATTCTCAGATTTTGCCCAGTAGCTCTCCACATTTCTGAAGGTAATAAATATTTGTTGTTTGTTTGGGTTTTTTAAAGCTTTTAATTTCTTTTGATAAGGCAACATTGAATGGCAATGTGATATTACCTTTTCATATTTAGTGTGCTGAAGTTATGTTAAAGAAAACCCCAAATGCCTGAAAGTGTTTACTGACATAGATGCACATGACAGAAAGAGAATCATAGAATAACAGAATGGTTTGAATTAGCAGGGACCTCAAAGCCCATCTAGTTCCCACCTCCTACCAAGGGCAGGGACACCCTCCACTAGACCAGGTTACCCAAAGCCCCATCCAACTGGCCTTGAACACTTACAGGGAGGGTTCATCAACAACTTGTCTGAGCAACCTGGTAAAAATTTAAACATCCTTCTGATTTTTACCTCTCAGTGAGGAATTACTTGTTTCTTATAGAATCATAGAACATGTTAGGTTGGAAGGGACCTTTAAACATCATTTAGTCCAACCCCTGCAATAAGCAGGGACATCTTCACTAGATCAGGTTGCTCAGAGCCCCATCAAGTCTGGCCTTGAATACCTCCAGAGATGGGGCCTCCACTACCTCTCTGGGCAACCTGTTCCAGTGATCCACCACCCTCATACTGAAGAATGTTTTCGTAATATCCAACCTAAATCTCCCCTTTTCTAGTTTAAGTCCATTATCCCTTGTCCTGTTTTTACATGCCCTCGTGAAACAGTTCTTCCTCAGCTTTCTTATAGGCACCTCTCAGGGTAATGGAAGGTCACTACAATGTCCACCCAGAGCTTTCTTTTCTCTAAGCTCAACTCTCTCAGCCAGTCTTCATATGAGAGGTGCTCCAGCCCTTTGACCATTTTTGTGTCCCTCCTCTGGATGCACTTTAACAGGTCCCTGTACTTCTGGTGTTGAGGGCTCCATTACTGGACATGGTATTCTAGGTGAGGTCTCACCAGAGCAGAATATATATAAACCATTTATTCTTAAAACTTAAGCTGAATATTTTAGAAGTATTCCAACTCAGCTAAGATGAAGGATAACATGCAAAGACCTGTTTTCTTTCACTTTTTTCCTTCTTTCTCTCATCTGAAATTTGTAAACAACTTAGTGCATTTACCCATTTAGAAATTTTAGTAGAGAAAGCCATTAGAGCAGTGACAAGAGGGAACCCAATGGGAATGCAATGGTGCCTTTTATGCCATGTTTGAGAAGTGTACAATTCAAACATAAAGTTTCATTCAGGCACAGGCCAATTAAGGTTTTGTGGGGTTTCAGGTCATTTAAAGCTAATGCCATTTTTTAAGTCTTATTTCCCTATTCGATCCTTTGTAATATTGAGTATTTGTTAACAAAGGAAGGTTTAGGCACTTTCAGTGTAAGGAAGCTCTGTGACAGGTTTAAACAAGACATAAAGAACAGATCACAGAAACTTTACAAGTATTTTGTTCCCCTAAGAAACACACAAAAATACAAGGTCTATCACAAAATAATTTCAGGGAAATTCTGTTGTAACACTGTTTCCTAAATGAAAATCCAAGCACATATTCTCGACTGGTCAGGTTTATTCTTATGTCTAGTAGTGGATGGAATGCCGTGTTTGGAAGTTAGGATGAGAGCAGTGCTGGTAACACCCTGATGTTTCTAGTTGCTGTCAGGCAGTCAAGGACTTTTCAGTTGTTCATATTTCCCTGCTAATGAGAGGGGACACAGCCGGGACAGGTGACCCGAACTGGCCAAAGCAGATATTCCATGCCAATTACGTCATGCTCAGAATAAAAGGGGGGCTGGTGGGGGAGGAGCAGGCAGCTCCAGAACATGTGGTTTTGGGGACGATCCAGTTTTAGGGATGGCTCTGAGCTGTACAGCCTGAGTTTGTGCAGTTCGGTGAGAAGCTGCATTGTGTATCACCAGTTTCATATATTTTGCTATAAAGTCCTGTTATTATTGTATCTATTTTTCTGCTATCCCAGTAAACTAACCCTATCACAACCCACAAGGTTGTAGTTCCTTGGGTTTTTTCCTTCTCCTTCCCTCTCCCCCCTCCCTCAACTCTCCCCCCCCCCCCCAACTCCCTTTTAAAGACAAGTGGCTGCCTGGTGCTCAGCTCTCAGCTGGGACAAAACCATGACGCATATCCAATTCTATAACTATCTTAGAGAAGAAGATGGGAGGAATTATTGTGATTAATTCATCACAGGAGCCATTCTCATGCCTTTAGGCATTGGAAATGTACCCTCACTTTGTGAGAATGACAGAAAAGCTGGTCAGGAATTTTTTATCAAAATGTTTTTCTCATAAGCAGGAAAGTTAAAAAAGAACCCCACAACCCAATACCCCAAAACCACCACCACCACCAAAAAAAATTAATTCTAGAAAAATCATCTTTTATTATTTTGAAACTTCACCAAAAATAATAATTATAAAAACCCCAACAAATCCAAGCAACCCCCCAAAAAAGATTAGAGAGTACTCTTTTTGACCCAGGCTTTCACTCCTGCCTGATGTACTTCTAGGCAATAGGTTTCATACAGAAGTCACAGTCTACAGAAAAAAGTAACACAATGCTTTCTATATTGTTTAATGATCACTTCAATTTTTTTTTAATTGTGTGCAAACCCATAAGAAAAATATTTCTGCTTTGTCATGTTGAAGGTTTTCTATATGGAAAATACCAAACTCTTCTTTCATACAAAGCCAGTTTAATAGTTTCCAATAAAAAATTCTGAGTTTCGTGTTTTCTACAGATTTAGGAGGAATATGAATATTGAACTATGAAAGTATACTGGAGTATAGAGTATAATAAGATGCGTATTTACTCCATCACAAAACCCCCATCCTATAGGCTAACAATTTTTTTTAAACTTTGAAACTTAAAATGTCAGTAGTTTATGCTACCATTAAAGCAACAGGAAATTGAGAAGCAAATAAATATTTTCATTTCCTGATTTCAAATTAACAGTAGTATATTGTATTTATTTCAGTAGCATTATCAATTAAAATTTATGTGACAGCATGTGATTTCAGAATTTCTTAGAGAAGTGGAAACTTTCTTTTTTAGGAAACATTTCCTCCAGAAAGTGGTTTCAGGCATGAAAAATGCACTCAGAAAATTTTCCATCCATTCATTTTATATAATCTATTTGCGAAATCTGTCACTGGAACATTATCTTAATGCAAGATGTCAATGCATTTGAGATTTTAAAAATTCCTAATAAAAAACCTAAATACTGTCTACAGGAAGCTGTGTAACATTTGAGATTTTGGAGTAAGTCTATAAATAAATGAAAATTCATGTTTACAATGACTTGATGTTTTTGAAATGTCTATTTGTCACCATAAACTTTTCTCTAAGAGTTTCCAAATCCTACAAACTGCAAAGAGCAGCCAGGAAGTAGTTCAGTTAACATTTCATTGCCATCAAATAAAAGGCTCTATTTTCATTTGGATAAAATCTCTTGATGGTTTTATTCCCGTTTAAGAATGATAAAACATTATGCCTATAGACTACTTGCATTAAAAGTTTCCTTGTTTCCAGACTGACTGCTGTGTGTCCAGTTGAAAAGTTGATGAAGATGACTCCTGGGTCATCATCATACTGCACAGATTCCTGACCCTTCTCCAAATCAGACATGGGGCTAAAAGCAACATTGCTACAAGTTGGATACTGGTTACCTCCCTGTGCATAATCCATGTCTTTTCATCCTAGACATCCTAGAGTACCCCAGACTTTTGCTTGAGCTAGTAATTGTAATGCATGACCTACATAAGACCTGAATGCTGCAAGATTAGCAGTTGACAGCCACACAGGATGACATAAAAAAAAGCACTGGATTCTTCTGTTCAGGCAATTTCATCCCACCCTTCAGGTCAAGCTGGATGGCAGAAAATCCTTTCTAGAAGGGAGGAATCTAGAATGCTTTTTGGAGGGGAGGAATAAGTTAAGAAAATAAACACCTGTCTATCAATATAAAGTTGTTTGGGTTTTTTTGGTAGATTTGGGAGAGTAGTGTAGTCATTCATATCTGAACAGGAAATCAAGAAGCAAAAAAGAATTTCTGAAGGCATTTGTACCTCATGAAGAACCAAATCTCAGTGGGGAATTTGCATCTTTTTGAGAGAATGTCTACTTCAAAGAAATGTTAGAGCATGAGCAATGAACTTATGAACTGCAGCACAAAACACCCAGAACTGCTGCTTGCATTGTCACCTCAAGTGGAGACATATTGAAGTGCTACATTTTCTCCTTGACCTTAGAATTGAATCAGGCTTTCATTGGCCTGCATTTTCTCTAACACTTACCAAGGGTCAGCACTTGAAAGAAAGGTACCCAAAAAATTTTCAGCCTAAGGCTTTGATGCCACTAATATGCAAGTGTGTACCGATTCCTGCACACGAATAGCCTCATTGAATTAGAGCATGATTATTCTGCAAGAAAGAAAGTCTAAGCTTTGGAGGACATTTAAGAAGCAGTGTGGAAAAACCCTCAAATATTGCTGAGAAAAGCAAAAGTGCTTTTAGACATCCATCAATGCAAAGGGCAAGCCAAGCAGGTGTTCATTTAATCACAATAATCATGCTACCACAGTCCTATTTATTTTGTCTCCTTCCCAAGCTTACTTGCTACATCAGTTGGTCTGATGTAGCAAAAGTGTATTCCCTGTGGTTGTATTTTTTTGTCACATAGGAATGCTGGCGTTCGTGCCAGGTGTCTATCTTTGCAGCAGTGATCTGTGTGTATATCCTCTGTCGTAGATTGTTCTGTCTGTAGCACAAGGCAGAAACACAGGCTGACTTTTAAACAAATGATTGAATTATTTTGTCAATTTAGGGAAAGCTTTTATTGTAAGCTCTCCCATTTTCACATAGGTTGACTGTATGAATTCTAATGTAAAATAACATTTTAAAAGCTTCCTGGCTTGAGAAAAGTAGTGGGGAGAGTTTTTTTAATCTCAATTTAATTTTTTCTTGTTGCCATGTGTTTCCTATTAACATTATTCTCTCTTTAAAGATGTTTGCAAGTCACATACGAACAAGAATAGGTCAGAAAGAGGAAAGAAAATAATCTACAAGAAATCTCTGCACTCTTCTACTACAAGATTTTAATGCACGTTCCAACATTCAGTAAAGTTTTCTTCCTTTTCCTTTTCCTTTTCCTTTTCCTTTTCCTTTTCCTTTTCCTTTTCCTTTTCCTTTTCCTTTTCCTTTTCCTTTTCCTTTTCCTTTTCCTTTTCCTTTTCCTTTTCCTTTTCCTTCTTTTTCTCAATATGAAAAAAGATTGCCCAGGATCTTTAATGTTATCTCTGTTGTCTTTTTATTCCTTTTTTCACCATCTTATGGTGAAAGCGTTGAGAAAGCCCCAAAAGACAGAACTGTCATTTTATAGCAATCATCGTCACTAATTATTTGGCACAGTAGACATACTGGTTGGAAAATTGAACCACTGAAAGGATAAATTTGCTTGTTTGTTTTTTTTTTTTTAACTGTGAAAGATGTAGAGAGAAATTAACAGCTTCTCATAATTTATTTCTACAGTATAGAAATAAAATCTAAAAAATGGAAGTGTTTCTCGTTAAGACCAACAATAACAAGAAAAAACATAATACCTTAAGTTGAATTGTGAGTGATCGTCATTCATTGGTTCACTCCCTTTGGTCATCTAAAGAGAAAATAAAGATAATTTCAAGACCACTTCCCCCTGCTTTAAACACAGAAATAAAAATTATTCGTTGTTCTGGGAAATGCATCTTTACTAACAACACACCCCTACAAGAAATGGAAGAAGGACAGGATGGCCCTTTTACATCACCATCTCATTATCTCCAAGGGAAAAGTGGATGGGAAACCACCAAGTAGTAACTGGAGACTTGGTTTCAAGGAGTAAGCAGAATGGCTAGCCAGTTACTTATAGTTTAAGCTGCATTCAATTGTATCTTTGAGAAGCAATAACAGAAAAAACTACATGAGAGTTTTTGGGTTTTTTTTTTTGATAATTACAAATGGATCTCCTAAATATTGCCAATGCGAATAGTAGGTGGTAAGAAATAAAGTGAGATCACAGGAATATTAACATTTACAGAATTTGCAATTTCTTTTAGACATTTAATCAAAATATCTGTCATTATAATAATTAAGAAGTAAAAAAACGTAAGCAGATGCTTTTCACCCAGAGAAGGGAGTGAGAAGTTGTAAGAAACTGTGCAGACACCAAGGCCAGAGAAGAGGAAGGAGGAGGTGCCCCAGGTGCCAGAGAGAAAGATTCCCCTGCAGCCCGTGGAGAAACCCCTGGTGGAGCGGGTGTCCCCCCACAGCCCATGGAAAAGGCCGAGACCCCACCTGCAGCCCATGGAGAGGGATGCAGTGAAAGGGTGTGAGGAATGCTTCCTTGGCTAAGAAGGAAAACAACTTGTGAGGACCTGAACAAAACCCCCATTCCCTCATTCCCTGCCTCTCCTTGTGCCACAGTGGGGGGAAGAAGGGAGTGAAATCATGAATAAAGTGAAGTCTGCTAAGAAGGGAGGGGTGGGGGGAGGTGTTTTAAGATCTGGTCACACTTCTCATTTTCTGACTCTGGTGTCACTGGGTGTGGAGGGTAGTGTAATAAATTAGAGAGTTTTCTTTCCTTTACTCTGTGTTGAGCCTGTTTTGCCAAATACACTGATTGTGGAATGATCTCTCCCTGTCCTTATCTCCACTCCTAAGCCTCTCAATATTCTCCCTGTCCCTGAAAAGGAGAGTGATAGAATTGACTTTGGTGGGCATCTGGCCTCCAGCCAGGGTCAAGTCACCACAATAATTTTAATGATATTTAATGATATTTTCCTTCTTGCCTTGATTGGTTTAGTATAGAAAGAGGGAAAGCTTAAATACTTATGTAAGAGTTAAGAGGCAATAAAATGTATGTACAAGTATAAGTATACACAAACAATAATGCTTATATATGATCAGATAGACAGATAGATTGAATCACAATGGAGAATATAATCTGGTATTATGTATTTCAGGGCTGAGAGGGTGTTTAAATCAGAGTTTAATGCTCAGACACGAAACCTTTTATTACAATTGGGCTGAATAATTTGGGTCCTTTAAGGAAATGTAATAAGACATTTTAAATGATGTTCTTCCTCTGTTCCCTTTTCAATTAGATCCAACCTTTGATCTTTTCCTCTTCTCCTTGAGCCCCAAAGATGAAATTGTAGCCCTTCTGAACTTCAGGTGGATCTCACTCCTCTTCAATAGGTGCAATATTTGACATTTCCTAGTAAGCACCCCATTTCTAAATCCATTTGCACTATCTATTGCCTAATACATCATTTAGCCTATTATTGATCCTTTCAAAGTGCAGTGTTCTCATGTCTTTTTGAAAGATTTTTAATGCTTGGCCACATACTAGTCAGCATAGTTCCTTAAGCCTCTGAAAGCACTCAAGGTTTGTTATTTTTTCCTTTTTCTAAATTTGTAGGTCATGTTCCTTTTTGACATTCAGCATGAATCAAATTTCCTCGTTATATTAGTCAGATTCAGGTCACCACCCTGAAAATTATTTTGGATGTGTCTCAGAATTTTCTCAATCACCCCAAAAAATAGGATGCAGGCTTCACTGCCTTTTTTTCCTGTCTTTAAAGATGAAAAAAAAAAAAACCCACATTTAAAAATCTGATGGAGATTTTTGTTAAATCTCTTTTCTGTAGTAATGACTAACAAAATTTATGGATAGGTGCTTAGTCTCATTTTTATGTTTTTTCTACATTATTTTTATTTTATTACACGTTCATT
The DNA here is from genome assembly GCF_964237585.1 of Gallinula chloropus. Lineage (NCBI taxonomy): Eukaryota > Metazoa > Chordata > Aves > Gruiformes > Rallidae > Gallinula > Gallinula chloropus. The sequence goes on from NC_140086.1 coordinate 7,989,169, forward strand.
TTTATTCATCTTGATATTAATTTCCAGTAGCAAGAAGGATTTCCTTTCTGAAGTGTGGTAAAAATCCCACCAATAGAATAGAAACAAATTAAGGTCCTCAGTGTCCCTGATGAAGGAAGAAATAAGATATTGTCAGCAGCGAGACACAGGAATCCTCTCTCAGTAGTAGTCCACTCAGGGTATTTTAGTATTTTGTTCCTCAATCATAACTCTATCCTGTCTATGATTATTACAGAAGTCTGCACTTATTAAAGTTCCTTTGCATTCGCTGACTGATATTTTTGCTATGTTACTTCCTACAGGAATTTCTCCTTTGTCCCCAGATTCAATGGCTACAAGATAAAGTTCTTCCACATGTCTCTCCTTTTATTCTGTTAAATTTTACCTCCTTAGTATGGGGTTGCTTTTCTGTCTAGGGTCAGCTCTGCAGTGCAAATAAAACATCAAATCCCTTTTCTTCTTGTTACATACAGTGATTACACTAAATCCACTAAATCATTCACATGAGGAATGTTAACAGAGGGGATGTAGTGTAAATATATGCACAGAGCAATCACAATTTTACTCTTCCCTCAAACAGTCATCCAAGCAGGAATTGGGCTAAAGAACTGTTGTCCTTTTTTTCTTTTTTGAGTGATACTTCCCCTATTTGTTGTGAATCTTCACCAAGCTCCATGACCAACAATGCTATAAGTATCCCCTGGTATCTTGTGTCTTATTTAAAGTAAAAGCTCTTTGTAGTAAAAGAGTCAGATAGAAGTGATGTGCCTATGGTACATGTCTTCAATGCATAAAATTACAATCTGTTCAACCATTTCAAGAGATGTAGGAACACTACAGTCAGACTGTGCAAGTAAGAAACTAATAGGAAAAAAAAAGCAGCAAGTCCTTTAATTTCTGCTAATAGTATAATGTATCTTTTACTTCCATTCAGTAGCAATGGGACTGGCTTCATTAGGATAGATATAAACTAGACTGTGAAGATTTCTCACCTTGGGAGGGAACAAATGACAATATTGCATCTGTTTTATGACCTCCCTTACATGAGTGGCTGATGCTTTTTCAATGTCTGGAATTTAAAACACAGATGTATCCGTATCTCAGCCACCACTGCCACAACCCCTTTCATAAATTTCTGAAGTTTTGATCCCCAAAAGTATGGGTAACCTGCTCCCATGACAGTTCAGCTCTAACACTGATGTTTCACAAATGGCAATATATCTACACAGATGTGAGTTGAAACCACCAATTTAGGTCATTCAGGACAGAGGGCTTTCAAAAAGAAGACACCTTTGCTGCTCATTTGAACTGGTATTGAACTGTTACCCAGAGGATAAAGTCCTGGCACTGATTCTCAGAGCCCATTTAGACCTATGGTACTAACATTTATATGTATGACAGTTAATTTCTCACGTTCTTACAGTAATTTAAAAGGATGGCACTGAAACCTGTGTCATCTGCAGCTATGCATCAAAGCAATAGATGCTTTATTTACCAGTAGTATAATGTATATGAGAAATATGAAGCTGTACTCACCACAACCATCTCTGGAACTAGATAAATTAAACCAGCTGGGACAGTTGGTAGCCTGAAGCAGACATTCCGTGGGGTAGTACATTTATTCTCTTTCACTTTCATAGACAATTTCACCAAGCTGTGTGGTGCAGTCAACATGCTGGAGGCAAGGGATGTTGTCCAGAGGCACCTTAGCAAGCTTGAGAAGTGCTTCTATGTATTCAAAGTTCAACCAGGCCAAATGCAAGGTCCTGCACATGGGTCAGGGCACTCCCAAACACAACTACAGAGAGTGGATTGAGATCATCCCTGAGCAGATGGACTTGGAGGTATTAGTGGACAATATGCTCAGCATGAGCCAGCAATGTGCTCTTGCAACCCAGAAAGCTAAATCTATCAAAAGCAGCATTGCCAGCAGATTGAGGGAGGTGATTCAGCCCCTCTACTCTGCTCTGGTGAGACCTCACCTGGAGTACTTCATCCAGCTCTGGGGCAACATACGAAGAGCATGGACCTGTCCTAGCAAGTCCAGAGGAGGGCCATGAAGATGATGAGAGGGCTGGAGCACTTCTCCTATGAAGACAGGCTGACAGAGTTGGGCTTGTTCAGCCTGGAGCAGAGAAAACTCTGGAGAGAAGAGGAAAAAAAACAAACAAGGGAAACCTCATGTGTTGGGATAAGGATAGTTTACTAGGACATTAGAGAGAGAAATAATGGTAATAGGCATTTTATAGCAAGAATATATGACAAATATATGAAACTGGTACTGCACAATGCAGTTTCTCACCAAACCACACAACTCAGGCTGTACAGCTCAGAGCCGTCCTGGAGCTGGACTACCCCAAAACCATGCATCCTGGAGCCATGCCCTCCCCCCTCCACCACCCTCCTTATGCTGAGCATGACATAACTGGTATGGAATACCCTTTTTGGCCCGTTTGGGTCACCAGTCCTGGCTGTGTCCCCTCCCAGCTCTCTGTGCACCCCCCACCTTCTCGTTGACAGGGAAATATGAACAACTGAAAAGTCCTTGACTGCTTGGCAACAACTAAAAACATCAGGGTGTTATCAGCACTGCTCTCATCCTGACTCACATACACTGCATTCCACCTGCTGCTAGAAAGGAAATCAACTCTATCCTAGCCAAAACCAGGACAGGGGCTTGCAGAAGAGATGGAGAGGTACTGTTTATCAGGGAGTGCAGTGATAGGACAAGGGGCATTGGTTTTAAACCAAACAAAGGTATATTTATATTAGACACTAGGCAAAAAATCTTTACTATGAAGGTTTTCCGGAGATGTTGTGGATGCACCGTCCCTGTGAGTGTTCAAGGCCAGGTTGGACGGGATTTTGGGCAGCCTGGTCTAGTGGATGATGTCCTTGTCCATGGTTTGGACTACATGATCTTTAAGGTCTCTTCCAACCCAAATCATTCTATTATGATTCTAAGGTACTAATGTCAAATGATATAAACATCTTTTCTAAGCCTCTCTGTATGTCTGACTTTCAGTCACCATCACGTTATTAGTATTCTTCAGGTGTGCTTTCCAAATTTTCCTGTGATAAAGGCAGGGAATTTTTCTGCTCATACCTTCAAGTCACTGTTAATCTCTGTCTGCAGCTAACATGTCCTCCCCCCCAGTGATATGTGTATGGTTGTCTCTGCAGGTGGATCTTTATCTAAGCCTTTTTTATGTCTCCCTGACTCACAGCATGCTTTTGCCACTTTTTTTTTCTCTGCATGTAATCATATTTGCTTTCTTTCCCTAACTTACACATATTAGCCTTTCTATAACTCTGTTTCTTTAACTTACATATAACTGCTTAATCACTTCTTTTTGTCTGTATATATATATATCAATTTTTTTGTCTTTTTCCCCAACCATTTTTATTAGCTTCATTCCTTTTTTTATTCTCTCTCCCCTCCTCTAGGCAGAATGGTGTGCTGAAATATGCACGTTTATCTGTCTACTCCCATTTTTCTCAGGGATCATGCAACCTGGTTGACGATGAATCCTGAATATTGTGAATGAAGATTTACTCAGCCCCTGTATTTCCCAGAGAGGCCAGAATCAACCCACAGGATTTGTGAGCTTGGATACAGATGCTTACTGAAACCCACTTGAACACTGAATCATGATCCAAACTGCATCAGAGAAGGAAAGAAACACTTTCTACATGACACTACTAGTCATATTATTTAGTTTTAGATAGTCCTACAAGTAACAAGGAATTGGACTCAATGATCTTTAAGGGTCTCTTCCAATTTGAGAAATTCTGTGACTCTCATGCTTCTTATGGTCCCCAAGTCTTCACCTCCCTGTCTCTGCACATATTTCGGTGGAGTTATGTCCAAATTATCATTTCATAGCTGTTTTAAACTTTTTATCCCCCCCCCCCCCCCTTGGAATAGTTTTCAAAGAGCACACTTCCTTGTGGTATAAATAATCATGTCAAAATTCATGTCAAAGTCTTGCAATCAAATTTTAAGGAGCAAGCTGTTCTATTTCATTTCTCTGTATTATCAGTCATTCCTTCAGTCCTAAGGCTGAAATCTTCTGTATCCAGAGATCTTATGCATGCAATTTTTAAAAGATCTCAACACTGAAACCTGAGTAACATTCTCAGGCAGGCTTTTTCCTTATTGAGGCATTAAAAAAGAACTGAGCAGATTCAAATTAAACTACACATCCTAATAAGCTCAGGCTGCACATTTAGATAAAAGGTCTTTAAAAAGCGGTTCCACTTTTTAGCTACTAGATACCTGCACATCTAGCTCTGTAGAGACTCTTTCAAGTATTGGTGACTTTTTAAGCCTTAGTATTTAGGGCCAGAAGGATCCTATTACAAGTCAAAGAACTCACTTAATTCACCCTGTATTCAGCCTCCTAATTTGAATTTTACTGAAGAATTTTTTCCAGTAAGTTGTAGCTTTGAATACATAAGAATTGGAGAATTTTCTGTCTCCCTTACTGTGGTTGGTTTTCTTTTTTCAGGTTTTTCTTTTGATTTGAATGAAAGTAGTTTTAAAATAGTTTGTGTATCCATATACCAGTACTTCATTGAAAACAGTGCAGGAGACAGTCAAGTCACATCATAGAAGCCCACTAGAGAGAGTATATGTGACAGAGAAGTACAAAAGAATAAATCCACATAAATACATAACAGTTTCCTTAAGCAGTGATTTCTGAATGCTCATTATGTCTGATTCTAGTTAAACATGGATACAGTTTGTGCTCCTCTCAACCTGCAATTAAGAGAGCCACTTAACAAACTTGAAATTGCATGAAGATATATTATTTTGTCAAATGTTCACAAAGCAAATTTTTTCATAAATTAAAATGGTTAAAGCAGCATCACCTGCTCTGTCATTAAGATGGTGCAGTGTGTTCTTCCTCCACCTCATTATCCTTTTGATAAATAATGATCTATTCTCCCATTTCTGTAATTTAGACAATTGGTTACATTTTATAATAGGTCTTTTTGGTAAAAAAAAAAATAAAAATGTCAAGAATAGGTCTGATTCTCCATTGCATCAAGATGTACTTAACCCCCTCACCTCCTTGAAATGTTGTGGAGACATTAAAGGGAGAAAGACCTGCTAAGAATGACCCCGTGGCTTGCAGATAATTAAAGAGGTAAAGATATTACACCAGATTCACGCTGGTGCAGATTCTGGTCAAAGTTCAGTGTTAAAAATATACAGACTAGAAACTTCAAAAGTCAAGATAATGCAGCGAGACTTAGTCTGGTATAACCCAACCACACCATAATACTCTGCTTAAAAATCTTTTGCTTCACTGTTACTTTGAGCATCTCCCCATAAAGCAGGAGGCAAAGCCTGATTTTTCAAGTGAAGACATTTATGTATGGGCTGATGCAGGTGAGAAGGTGCTTTTCTTAGTGCCTTATAGTGTTTCAGAACAGTGTGATTAGCTAACAGCAGCCTCAGTGGTGGTCCCAGCAGGACAGTGTTTGAGTCCTTTCAGTATTTGGTCTGGTCCAGTTAGATAATGGTTTTGTTTTGTATGGAATTTTGGGTTTCTTTGGTGGTTTGTTTTGTTGCTTGGTGGTTTTTTGTTGGTTCATGGGGGTTCTTTGGTCTGGTTTTGGGGTGTGCTTTGTTGTTTGCTTGCATTTTTTTAAATATTGCACTGAATATAGCAGCAATATTTTTGGGAAGTATCCTAGTTCTGTCCAGGCCAGAGATAACCTCCCCAAGCAGTCAGCACAGGTGAGGTAAGTCAGCCTGGGCTGTTTTCCACACCATCTGACATCACTCCCCCATAAAAGGGGCTAGTCAGGGAGAGGTGCTCCTGGGTGCCTCCAGGGTAGCCTAAGTGTGGTTGGGATGTTGGGTCAATCCTTGCATGGTGCAGTACTCTGTGTTATTGTCAGGCCCATAAGATGCCCTGTATTATCACTGGGTGTGAGTGTAATTTGTGATGGGCTGTTATTGCTTCCCTTTCACAGTGCTTTTGCCAGTAAACTGTCATCCTAACCCACGGAGGCTCTTTCTGTTTCTCTGCTGGGTGTGAGCAAGCACCATGTGGTGCTCAGCCACTGTTTGGGGCTGAACCACCACAGGAAGGAATTAATCTTCTCCACCTTTGTCATGCCAAATAAATAAGGATTCAGGACTGGGGCCCTACAGGAGACCCACGATTGTGGACCAGTTGTTAGACACCAAGCAAAATATCCTAGAACAGTTAAAATAGCACTAAACAGCTAATATTAGGCAAGTACATTAAGAATCTGAGTCACACCCTTAGTCTTCCTGCATACAGACACAGTATCTGAATCAAGTGAAAATCAGGTATACTTAGACAATGGAAAAGGGACATTTACACTGTTAAGAAGATTTCTAGGCTATGACTAGTGACAGCTTAGGGGTTAAACTCTGGCCCTGGAGATTTGAGTCTGTTTTCTGGAGTGCCCTTCTCGCTAGACTACAGGACACAGAGGATGTTTTTCCAACAGGCCTTCATGAAAGGGAGCTTGTAAACCTTGCCAGAGATACAGAAATACTTTAGAGAAATTGAAACATTCTGGTAGAAAACAAAATTTATTGCACATTCATCTCTTTTTAATAAAATCTGGCTGAAAAAAATGTTTGCTAAGACTTAAGTCCTTTTGCCTATTCTGAAAAAGTTCTTTTATTTTGAAAAAAAAAATCTCCTACATTCCCTTATTCTATTTTTTTTTGGTGGATGGATTGTGTTTTGGGGTTTCTTTTTCCCTTGTTCTCTCACAATTTTGACTGTTGTCACAAGGAGAATAGAAAAATCGCAGTTCATAGCTGTTGGTCAACAAGAAGTTAACTTCAGTTCTACTTTGGTTCTCCTTTGGTGGCTCAGATGAAAGGAATTATGTTGGCTAAATTGGTTAAACAAGGAAAAGATAATAACTTTGTGTAGGGCAGCATTTATCTCATGTTTAGCTAGGCTGAATTGTAAATAGGATTCCTTTGCTTCCTTGCTATAAGTAATATCCCCTGAAGAAAAAAAGAATCTTGCTAGATGCTTTGTAAATTTTTCTTACCAATTTCTTGTTTAATCAGCTTAAAGATTAGACTGATTTGCAGATTGAATTAGTAAAAAAAAAAAAAAGCAAACCACACACAGAGAAAAAACTCGATCTCTGTAGCTTATTTTGCTTTTATCCAACATTACTGAAGACAGTTATTTTAGCCAAATATATTTTTACCTTCAATGGACTATTCTGGCTAAAAGCTTATCCACCAAAAAACTATCATACAGAAAGCTTAGCTCCTAACATGTCTTTTGACAGCTGCATATAAAGCAGAGGTCCAGAAGTGTGGGAATGACGAACAGAGAACCCTCTTAAATTCATGACAACCTGAAAAGATTGTATGCTGAGAAGAGTTTTGAAGACAGTGAATTTGCTACTAAAATCCTCTGTAGATATGCTCTTTAGAAGTTACACTGATATGTCACAGTTATGTTGCCTGTTTGAACTAAAAATTACTATGATGGCCGAAACTATAAAAGGAAACAATGTAAGATCTGAATCTGTATTTTTCAAAAGGAAAATAACCTGTTATGTCACTCACAAAAGCAGCTGGACCTTTTTTTTTTGTCAGCAGGCTCCTTCAGGGGTCTAGTAAATTCATGGCTTTTGCAAAACAAAGCTTTGCCAGCATCGGAACATTGGGAACACATTTTTTGATGTAGTTAAAAAAAAATTAAAAATTGCTCTCTTGATTGTCATTAATTTGTGTGTAGTCTGACTTTTCACGAAGTTCTTATTAATTCTCAGCTTTTAACTCCTCTTGTGAAATGGTCATTTGGGATGCTTATGTATAAGTATAATACACAAGGTCAGAATGTGAGAAAGGTGGGGCACCTCTGCATTCATTACTTTAACTCAAGTCCTTTAAAACATGTTGCAAGCTATATACAAGACAGACTAGTTTTTGTTTCCCAGGCAGCCTGCAGCACAGTTCAAGAGTAGAAACTGAAATCTCTTGTATTTACCTTGCCTTGTTCTTGTTTGCCCATTGACCGGGTTTATGTCATGGTCAGTACTCTGTAGATTGTTTCTTTGACCTGCTAAGCAAGGAGCATCAAAAGGGTGTAACTGGATGATACCAAGGATGCACACTGGTGGCAAGTGTTATCTGATGTTTAGTAGTGGGCGTAAGAGTAAGGAAAAGATTTAGTTATTGCTCTCACAAGGAGATTTCTTGAACTTGAATCTGATTCATTCTTTGGTACAATTAGATAAATTTATGTCCTTTTACTTGTTAATTCACGTTTTGTCACAACCCACAATACCCTGTTCTAGTAAGTTCTGCCATCAAAGAATGTAGTGCAAGAAAAATCACTTCATTTTGACTAGTTTTTAATGTATTTAGTGCTGATTATTTTTTTCTGGCATTATAAATGCAGTAGGTAAGTATTCCTTTTTTTTTTTTTTTCTTTCTCAACCTCTCCTGTCCCTCTTCCCAGAATGCCCATGTTTTCACAGTGGCCAGAAATGGATCATTATTCTTGAATGACTTCTGAAATGCTTTATTTTCTCAAATTCTATAAAAAAATGAAGATGCAGAAATGTACAGAGACATATTTCAATAAATCAAGAAGCAGCTAAAACAACACACATCCTTCTCAGTGGGCATTAGCCATTATTCCTCTCTGGTCATTAGCACAGGAGAGCTGACTGTGCATGAATTCGTATAGAAGAATTAATGGCCCACATCTGAAAAGATAATAGCTGAGCTATTAAAGCCAAAAAAGGACCTAAAGGAAGAAAAAGGAATGCTGAGGAAAGACTAGATGAGAAAATACTGCAACACTGTGTATATAAATATATATTCATATATGCTGTTACAGACAATGGTTCCATTTCTTCTGCTCACTCAGTTTCAGAATTTCAGAGTAACTGTAAGTAAAAAACACCTCAGCATCAAACCACCAGGTCTGTCCATGCCACCAACAAAGGAGAGGGTTTCCCTCAGCAGCCTACATCAACATTCTATGACTGTCAGAAGGATTCTGCCAGCACTTAGTTAAAAGTAAATTGTAACGAGGCCAATATAAACAAACAAACAAACAAACCCACCAAAAAAACCCCAACAACCACACACACACACACAAAAAAACCCCCAACCAAAGCAACAAAAACCACACCAAACATACATACACACAAAATGCAAAAAAAAAAACCCAAATCAAACAACCCACAGAAAAAAGAATCATAAGGGGTTTTGGTTAAACATAGGAAAAGCAGATAAACATGAAAACAGCCTGTTTATATAAATAACACTTAAAGTAGAATTATACCAGTAGTAATCTGCTAGGCCAACCAACTACTTTCTCTTTCCTGCATTATTTCATGTACTATTTTAAACATTAAAGTCTTGCTGGTCACAGGAGCTGACCTGAAGCTGGACTGACCTTTAGATGTTTGACTGTACTAGCTGTGCCTTGGTTTGACATGTAACCATAGGTTGAGGGTTTGTACCAGTACTTCTTCTAGCTGCCTTCCTCTCTTACAGGTGCTTTAGCTAACTTAACAGCTTTGCACAGTAATTTTGCACTGCATTAGAAACTACACAAAGATCATCTATCGCATCTACTTATGTCCCAGCTCTCATGGACACCTTGGAAAAAATCAAATCCTTCAATCTCTCATACTTCACAAAACATCATATAAAAATTTTTGTTTCCTTCTTCTTTTTTCTATTAAAATTTTTATTACTTTACACTTTTTTTTTTCTTTTTCTCTGTAATCTTTGCCATCTGTGCTGGAAACCACTGTTTAAGTTCATGATGACTCTCCACTTTCTCCTGGATACATTTGATAGAGTTCATTGGCTTGAACTTCTATAGTTATTAGAATTACAAATGGTCTCTGCTTTATAAAATAACAACTTTTTTCCAAAAGAAATAGTGATAAAAACAAATAATGCAAGTTATGAAGAACTACACGTTGAGTGTGCCCACTAGTATTTTCTATTTATCTAACTTTTACTCCATCAGCTGTTCACAGAGCATTCCTTCTCTGGTGGGCTCCCTTCCCAAGTAACTCTTGAGGTGAAGAGATAGGAAGAGAGGCAGCACTTCCATTGTAGACATTTGCAGTCAGAATCATGTGAACAGGATAAATAACAGTGCAACACCTCAAATGTGGTGAATTAGATGAAATTTGATTTTGTCTCCCACCTATTTTCCTTACTACAAACTTTAAGGTAAGATGAAATAACCACTCCAGATACATAGGTGCCATGTGATTCTCCGAAAGCGTATAGGCAGTAAAGCAATGAGGGTGTGATGTGAGAATTTGAATTTAGCAGACATTAGAAATGTGCTAAGGTTGTGATGTTCACAGTTAAATCATGCCAATTCTCATTTAGAACTAGCTATAAGAGGGAAAAAAAAAACCCTATTTCCATATCAAAACACTGGACAAATATTCTTAGTGTCTTACAGAGTTTTCTGTGGTCAAAGACAAACACTTCCAGTGTGCAATTCATTGTGTCCTCAAATGAGCCCCCAGGGTGAGATAAATCAGCTTCCAGAAGAGCTGACTTTTACCTCTGACTTCAGAGACAACCTGGGTGGGGTGGTTTTGGCTGCATGCCTACATCACTGACTTTTAAGCTTCTTGACACGTCAAATACCTTGGAGTGTACAAGCGAAAACAGGAGGTTGATGGGTAGTCTATGATGGGACACCTTTACTCCTCTGGATAGGCAGAGGGAAGGCAACTTAGAGCACCTAAAATGATTAGAGTTCCTTATGTGCAAATTATTCAATATGTTAATAATATGGAAGACAAATATCACCATAACTGCAGCATTACAAATGAATAAAAATACAGGTATTCAATAACACTATGTTTTATAAGACAGCAAATATGGAAGCACTATATAGATGAGATTCAGAATTGTAATAATGGATGTAACTATTTGACATAAATACAATTATATTTCAGATTTATTTACATTTTCATTTATTCATATGCAAGTGAATGAAGAAACTGAGTAGATTTTACTTACATCCTTAATTATACCTACTTTACATTTTGAGGAGTGGAGAATATCTGAACACTATGCTGTTGAGAGTTTGACCTAAGTATAAACAGCCAGATTTTACACTATGTAAATAGCAGTTTAATCCTCTCTGGGTGACCTTTGTCTGATTCAGTAAAAAAGTATTTAGGCAGATGAAAAAAGTTATGCATTCACTTAAATTATTGCCTGAAAAGAGATTAGCTCATGGTTATGCATTTTCTTGGTTCCAGGGCTAATGAAGTGGCTTTTAAGTCATAGTCATTGGTGTTTATTTTTCCATATGTTTTTGTATTTTGCAAATAATTCACTAGCAAATATAATTCTAGGTTTATGGCCATCATGGAAACTACATCATGTGAAAAATGGGAAAATAATCCTATGAGCCTAGCACAAAAGAAAGAATTAATGAATTCCAGCAGAAAAAAAGAAAACACTAAAATACCTCTACAAGATTGCAGGCTGTTTTTAAGCCTGAAATGGGGGAATGGGGCTGGAGACAGGGGGCTTAGACAGCAAAGCTTTCTAGCCTCTGCCTTTTTACTGGCCATAGAAATAGAAAAAAAAAATGAAGGAATCCCTATAACTTGCTTCATTGAACTCATTGAACTTGTTCACATTTTCTACATGACACAGACTATGACAAGTTATAATAGTAACTGAAGATTTAGAAATAAATGTCCCCTGTTCTTTGTCTTTCCAAATGCATCCTGCTGTGCTGCGGAGTTTGCTGTGTCCCAGCTTTACGAAACACAAGCAATGAACTGTCTTTGTTCATTTAGCTTTTGCCTCAAAGTTATAGCAAGTGACAGTCTTGTTATGTGACCTACAGCAAAATAGTTGGGGCAAGATTTTCAAGTGCTCAGCACCCTGTATTCCATTATGGCCTTTTACACACTTTCAGAGAAGGCAAAGCTGCATGATCCGTGAATATCAGTATGTGTGTGACAAAAAAATGTCTTATTAGGAAAAAACTGTAATAAAATTACTTGAAAATACATTTTGGAGGCTATGGAATATACTAATTGCAGAAGCACAAAATAATTCAATCAGATGTGAAATGTGCAGACAAAAATATCTGTCCCAATGGCAGACTACAAGCATTAATTTATGTGTTCCCTTCAGTGTGTTCAGAGCTGCTCAGATAAGAGGTGCTGCATAAGACCTAAGAATTTTTCATTTATTATTTATTAGTCATGTTACCTCTGTTTAATATGCGTGGAGAGAAAATAGATAGTGAAAGAAAGCCTGATTCTCTAAGTTTAGCATTGCTCAGTTTGCACTTCAGGCAGCTTTTGCAGTTTCCCTGGATTTATTTGTAGGAACAAAGAGATTATCACCTAGGAAGAGATCATTGGAGTAGCTGGACCAAGTCCTTGTGTCTAACAGTTGTCAGTGCAGCTGATTCAGAAAAGTGCAAAATTATTACAGTGAATCTGAGTGTGTGAAGTGGTATGTTATGGGACAATTTTGTCTAACCTCAGTGGGTCACTTTATACCTTAAAAATAGGACTGGATAGCTCTCATAGTTGCACTCTTCCTGTTGTGATACCATTGTTATTTGTGTTTATGGCACGATCCAGCTTTATTCTTAAATCTACAAAGGTACCCAGCGGCACTGACACACCACCTTCCTGTAGGAATGAATTAAAATGGTGATTTATCCAGTTTTCAATAAAAGATGTTTCTCTTTGATCAATATTTTTTAAAAGAAGATATGCCTTTGAATTGAATTACATGCCTCCTCTCCCTGAATTTTATTTTGTTTTGTTTACTCTCAGTAAAGGGAGAATGGAGCATCTCAGTGTGTCTTGCTGTAACATCTTTTCTGCACATTCTTCTGCAGGAGCCTCCTGACTCTAAGACCTCCAAGTTTCTCACATACATCCGTGCTAACACTCTGAAACTCAGTAGCAGAGAGTCCCTTTGATCCTGAGCACAACTTTCTAATTGCTCTGAACTACTGTGCTGCAGAACAGCTGAATGAAGACAAACTAACAGGAGGAACGAGTTTGCATTGCCAAACACATTTCATCTGAGTCAGATATGAAGCTGGGTCTCCTGGGCTGTAGCTTGAATGCATTCCCTTGGTCGTATAGAATCCAATGTCTTGCATCCCCATGGAATATTCTTCAGAGCCATCATTTTGAACTTTTTCATGGTACTTCTTGCTGTTGACTTTGAAAAGGCTACTGCAACAGAGATATGCAGTACCCACATGCTTTCTGAGGCCCCATGACAAGCCTACTTAATTTGTCCTTTAAGTGACTTTCTATATATTTCCTGGTAAGTGTGCTTTATGTTCCACAAAGCCTGGCATATGCTCTGCCTCATGTTTCTCCCTAGCCCCTGCCACTACATCTTTTATTTCCCCATACTCCCTTGCATGTGACAGACAGAGAGGCCACTGCTGTTACAGTTCATCTGTCTAAAGATGTATTACTTGAGTGTGTCATCAAACAAAGTCACTTTAACAGCATAACCCAGTAATACATTATCAGAGGAATGGTATTTTGATGATGTATTGCTGCGGTACATTAGAGAAACGCAAATGGCAGAAAGGCTGTACTTATGGTCATCCTTATGAATGTAAACCAGCAGTGCCATGTCTTTACCTACCTCAAACCTGTGAGTCTCAGCTGATTTTATGAAGACTACTCTTTTTATGGACAGGCACCCCTATAGAGACATTCCCTTTTGTATTCGTTCCCTATCTGGTCCCATTTGTGTGTCATATTCTTCGTGACAATTATTTCAGAGTCTAGGTTCTCCCCAGTAAAACTCAGACTTCTCTTTGTGGGATCATAGCAATTTCTTTGGCAATGCCTTGTGGAGATTCAAACAAGCTAAGGAAGCAACCTCTTAAGATTGCACAACTAACCCCCCTGGATTTCTATCTACTGGAGACTTTGATAAACAAGAGAGAGGATATTAGTCTTTACATGCTGAAAATGAGGAGATTATATGGATGCATAATCAGCTTTAGACTGTCCACCTCTTTCTCCATTGTCAATTCTGGCTTGTTGCTTCCAGAGAAGTAGAACAGCAGGGACTAGCTCTCTCTGTGCAGAGACTGGTCCATCATTCCCCTCCCCCATGGTCTTCCCATGGGTCCTCCTGCTCACAGGCTTCCCTCTGCTCCTCCTAGCCCAATGACAGACACAGCATAATCCTTACTCCCAGGATAGCTATATCTCTTTGAACCTCCACTTCTTAAGTAGCTATGGTGGCTCTGTGCAACTGCCTGGAACATCAGAGAGCTAGATCAATCACTCCAGGCATCATCTCCAGTTCTGTGTTCACATGGCTATGGGTTGAAAGACAGTAGAGAGGTTCCTCTAACTGCAAATTAAGCCTTTGGATTAATGCCAGTGTCATTCATGCTTGAAGGAAAAGAACAACAAATAAATAAGAACAGGTAATTTTCAAAGTTGATTTTTAATGCAGTGTTTTTAGAAGTTGTTTCTTTCCAGTAAAGGAGTCTGGAGTTTGGCTGTAGGTCAAGTTCTTCTTCTACTGCTAGATAGGAAAGCTTTATTTTCTATAGGTAGTTTTGGCACCCTGACTGCCACACTTAGCCCCTTGCTTAGCACAAAATAACACTTTCTATGAAACAGGAGGCATGAATCACTGCATTATAAAAATAGTCTCCTCACCAAATCTCCATGCTAACTAAGTTTCGTTGTAGTCAGATTGTAAAGCATGTAGAAAAGGCATTTTAATTCACAAAGTGGAACCAAAATCAGCCCTGTTTTTCTACTAATATTTGAAAGACATCATTTGGTTATTCCCTACTGCTCTCCTGCAATTTGTCAGAAACAATCTCCCTGTCATTTTGCCCTTTACAGTGCTGGTTTTGAGTTTACATGGTATAAATCCAGTACGTTGCCACTGAAGTCAGTGGAAGTACACTGAAGTAAAATGAAAAGAAACTAAGAACTAGACCTACTGTTGGTTCCCTTCATGCAGTTTTAGAATGGTTCATACGATTCAAAATATTCTGCCTCATATATGCATAGATATTTTTTCAAAGCTTATTACAGGATAACTGTTGAATCTGTTTAACCAGCTTTCATAGCATCAGGAGGTACACTTTGATGTACTTTGATGTTCAAGAAGAAGAGCTTTACCATTTTATGAGACACCATGATTTGGTTTCAACAAGCTTTGTATTCATGCAAAATCCTTCAGAGATATCCTTGCAATTTTGTACATTTCCTGCACATGTTTAAAAAAAATAAAAATATATTGTTTCGGTGCTTAAACAAACAGGTGTGAAGGTTAATAGCATACATACAAACACAATAACAAGCAGTCTGCTGTTTTCAGTGCTGTGGTGAAAATCCCAGCACATCTTCCAGTGCCTGTTAAATCAGTTCCTCTGCTGACGTAAATTGGTTTTACTCTATTGACTTCAGTGGGACTATGCCAATACACACTGGCAAAGAGTCTTCCGTCATGTCTACATCTATAATTAATTCCAACTATTGCTTTTTCACTCTCATATATTACTTTTTCAGAGCTTAAGGTCAACAAAACACCCTCGTTTTAATACATTGCACAGAATAATGAATGAGCCAATGAAATAATAGTACTTCCAAAACACTGAGAAGAGATTATAATAGACTAGTGGATTATGAAGATGTTTGAATCTGTCATTTGAGATACAAGCAAAACAACAAGTTCAAAAGATGAGTACATTTTATGCAGTTTAAATATTCTGCTATCATGAATCACAAGTTTAAATATTGCAGCTCAAAACCCTTTTTAGCCTGTTCCCAAGAAATATTAATCATTTTTTAACTGCACTTTTTCATTTCTTATGGAAAGGATTAGCCCTGAAAAAGATCGCTCCATTCTAATTATGGGTATCCATCTAAAAGCAAACAGCATCAGAAAAATGCTGGTTATCTGTTAACAAGTTCCTCTTAGAAGGTTACATTTACTTAAAGATAGATCTGTTTATCTAGTATATACTCTCCTCTCCACCGGCAGAGAAAAATCAATTTGGAACAAATTGCGGCTGATAAGGTTTTAGGCAACATAACCACTAACATTTGCCTGGGAGAGATTATCGTGATAAGGTAGCAAGCTGAATTTGGGTGGGTGGGCTGCTGTACCTTCAGAATTGGAGAATCTTCCCCTCCCACCCTGGGAAGGCACCGAAGTTCATTGTCAGAGGAGGGTCAGTGGTCTTGCTGTACCAGAATTCCCATTAGTCTTCTTGAAAAGAAAGAACAAATGTGTAGGAGTGTCTCTAGCCGAGTTACCCAAAAAGCACAACCATTTGCTCCCTTGAAGCAGACTTCAGAGCACCTTAGAAATGCCAGACAGGAGTAACCAGAGACATTAGTCAGATTTCAAATTTGCTTTTACTTCTCAAAATGCCATTAGTGGCCATCGTAATTCAAGCAACTACATCTGTATTTTTGATTTATTTATACTCAACATAATATCGCATTACCTGTCAAGAGGGCAACATAATACTTCATTGTAAATGGATCGGCAAGAAAAATGTTTTTACAATGTCATGAGTTGTTGATGGCTTTCTCTGACAAAGCTGACATCTGGAAGTTTAATATAGCAGTATGTTACCAACAGTGTTTGCACTCCTTAATGACCTTTTTTTCAATTCGAGAACCAGTAGCCCATATTCAGATTAGCTGCGTCATGGTTCTCATGGGGAAAAAATCCTCATTTGAAGAGAAAGGAATGAATTAAAGGTGCTGTTGTTGCCTGTGCAAAGATCCGTGATACTCAAGTTTTAAAATGTGGATGATGTCATCTTGGTTACCAGAAGTGCCAATAAGATGGAGGAAGATACTTGGCCAAACATAAAGAGCTAAATATATAGAAAGCACAACAGCACATCATACGCTGAAGTAGACTGAAAACATGCAAATTCTCAGGTTAGCAAAAGACTGGTCGTTCTTCCTTCCTGTATGAAGAGATACATTATAAAGACAAACAAAGCAGAAGGAGCAGATTTCATCAGCTGTTTCTGAAGAAAATAAGTTTCCAAAAGCAATGTACTGAACTGGCTGACAGGATCCAGCCATCTGCCCAGACCTTAACTGTGGGAAGAATTCACCTGATTACACGTGCTTACCCACAGCACAGTTATCTATACTAGAGTCACCACTGATTTCCTTTACAATCAAAGGAGAAAAAGTCAGCTTAATTGCTGACTACGATTCTCTGCATCTTAAAGAACAGTAGAAAAGTTCTTCAAATGAGAAAGTAGAGTTGTAATCTTTATTTTGTATGTATAAGAACCAGCTTCAGAGACTACAAGTTTTCAAAACTACAGAATTTTCACATAGTTCAACATAAAAATGAACTCCCATCTTTCTGAAGTCCAATTCAGATCCCGCTGAAAAGGCTACATCACTGGACAGCTCAGGGGAGTGAAGATTCATCTGCTTGCTGAAGGGTTGGAAACAGAACACAGCAGAATGAAATATCCTGTCTGAGCAAATAGATATTCTGGTGTTTTCAGTGGCTTCCAAATACTTTTGTGTATCCATTTGAATTTAACTTTTAAGAAAACAAAGCAAAAGAAATATTCTGGTTTTGTGCCATTTTTTCCCTTTCATCTAAAGTACATTTAAAAGGGAAAAAGATTTCTGGTGGCAGCTATACATTCATCCTAGTTTGTCTTAAAAGATCACTTCTTCCCTGAACCAGAAGAATTAAATGCATAAACCTTTTCATAGCAAGATATGCTGGAGATTAAAGAAATAACTATCTTTCATAATTCACATATAGCAGGGGTGAAAAATAATCTGTTATTATCTAGAGCAAAGAAAGTAATTTATACCCAGACATGAATACTTAATCATTAGACCAAGTGATGTTGCCCATATTAATACAGACAAAATAAATCAGCCTTCAAATCTACTGCAGCCCTTAAAATAAAAGGAAGATAAATCAGCTGTTTGCTGCTGTAAAAAAGATTTTTTCCAGATTGAGTACACAGTGACTATCCTCCAAAACAGCACAGGAACAACACTAAATTATCACAAGACAAATTAATTACATGCGTTTTCCTGATACCTGCTAGTCTAACAGAACAACATGACAGAAGGTCATATTTCTTTGAAGGGAGAGGGGCTTGGATCCCTTTTAGGGGTTTTTTTTTTGGTGTTTTTTTTTGGGGGGGGGGTCCAAAATAAAATGTCCTGGAGCAATCTAACAAAACATTATTTTCTGAGGTCTCAAAGTCCTGTTCAGCGCTATTGTTCATGGGGTAGCTCATCAGCATCAATCAAAGTAAAGGGTTTCCAATAGTCTTAAAGTCAAATCCAGATAAAAGATGCTTTATTCTGACACACGCTGCCAAATGTGCAGGCTCTGTCAAAGAGTGACATTTGTCAGGAATGGATTATAATAAAATAAATTATTAGTTAAATATTAGACATAATGGCCACCTCATTCACCAGCAGACAGCCTGGATGAAGTGATGAATTCATCAACCATACAGGAAATGAATATTAATGTGTTTGTGGGTGTGTGTTTGTTTTTAATCTGCGTTCACAGTATTCTAAAGTACTGGATGGAGGGGTTCAGGAATCCACTAAAAAAGAGGTTTCATGGAATTGTTCTTTGTTGCCCCAGCTGTTAGTCATACATAGGGAATAATAACCTCTGGAAGTCTTTAAATGTTCCTGTAACGAAATGAAATCTTGCTACCTACAGTCCACGCTCCCATGTAGTTAGAATAATTATTATATATTCTTGCTGATTTGTTCTTAAATTTGGACTTTGGGCTGCTGAGATTAGATTGAAAGCTTCCCAGATATCTCTTCCAGATACAGACTTAATCCATAGACAGTGTAGTTATTTACATATAGAGAGTTTGTTACAGCCTGTGACCAAATGCAATAGGGTTTTGTCTCCGTGTTCTTTGCCAGGCATAATCCAGTCAGACTGGAGGATATAACTTAAGTGATGAGTAAATGCCTGATGCTTAATTTCAATCACGTCAGATGCTTATAATTTTCAGCAACCAGATCCAGCAAGATAAGTAGAAAGTTTAACTTCAGATCATAATGATACACAGAAAGATACATACACACACACCAGATGATTGTGTAAAGCTTAAAACAATTCCATATTCAGCCTCATTTTATTTTAAAAAATAAATACATAAATTTAACATTGGTGGAAGGAGGACTGATCTCCAGAAAATGAATGGAGCTACTACATTTAGAGTGAAGGCTGTAGTGTAACTCATATACAAATCTAACAATAACAGTGCAGAGCTTCCCTCATATTATGTTAATATTCCTTTATCATGATGAAGAGGGACAAAAGTTCATCGGAATAGGAAATACCTCATACATATCCATACATTATTCTTCTGAGGGCCACAGATAAGATACTGCTAAATTTGTGCCTGTTTCGTAGAACATTTTATCAGTGTTCTTAAAGTGCCTGCAACAGTGGATCCTTGTCTTTGCCCTCAATAAAAAAGAGACTGACAGTACAAGATAAAGCTGGGAAATCGGAGATAGTCCAGTGACTAAGGTCCAGACTGGACATGAGGAAACATATCCTTTAATTAAATGCCATTTAATTAAATAATGTGATCTAGGGGTAAGAAAAGTCTGTAGATAGTTAAGATGGAGTCTACGAAATATTCTTATTTGATTAAAGAAACTGTAAAATTTAAAGTCAAATACTTCTAGTGAAGATTTCCTTTGAGATCAAATTGCCAGAAAATTACAAAAATCCTTAGAAAAAAATTATTATTCTAATAATACATTTAGGCTTTCATTAGCTGAACATTGCCACATGGATAACATGCAATACCGTGTGCATACAGCTTGTATGTGTATATGAAATCATTAACAATTGTACTAATTATCTATTTTATGCATGAGCTGCATAAAAATAGTATTTCTTCAGTATTGTCATTCGTGTGTGATGATAATAGTTTCACAAAGAACAGTGGAACAGTGTTTTTTTGAGTTAATTTCTGAATTTAAACATTTGAATAGTACTATAAAAACCCAAGCACAGTCTAGTACAAGTGTAAAAGAAGCAGAAGAGGAACTCCCCACATGAAGGTTATGTTTGCTTACAGATCCAAACTAAGCTTGCAATGCCTACATATGCAAGGAAAAAAAAAGAGATGCCATTAGAAACGACTAAAGAAAACAGAGCACCAAGGAAGAGTTCATACCACATATAATTTCACTATTAGCCTCAAAATATTTGAGTCTTATAACACTTGTTATTTTATGACATTTAAAGGTTTGTCATCATGAGACCAGGGGATAATCTGAGGCACTCTGCTGCTGAAAGAGAAATCTGTTACAGTTTAACATCACATAGTTTGTTCTAAGTTATTTTTCAAGAGAATACTTAGAAACACTCCCATTAGAGTCTTTGGGGAAATTACTGGATTGGAGCCAAAGACCTGCGTAAAGGAATTGGCTAACTTCAGAAGAGCTCAGCAGATAACAATTACTTGGGGGTGAGACCTTTGCCCTGTAAGAAACTGAAGAACATTTGGGATCAAATTGCCTGCTTGGCAAAAATGTGCCTGTGGCATTTCTTCACTGGGAGCGAAGAGGAGAGTGAGGCCTCTGTTCATATGAATAGTAATGTTTTGTGTTGCCTTAAATTGTGTCAAATTGAATTATACTGTGTATATATATATATTTATAATATTTATTGTCATGTAACATGTATATATAAATAATGTACTCTGATTATTCCTATCCCACCCTTCAGGCCCTGCATATCCCTTTCAGGAATAGAATAGAATAGAATAGAATAGAATAGAATAGAATAGAATAGAATAGAATAGAATAGAATAGAATAGAATAGAATAGAATAGAATAGAATAGAATAGAATAGAATAGGTCTGGATTGGAAGGGACCCCAAGGATCTTAGAGCTCCAACCCCCCTGCCACAGGCAGGGACAACAACCTCCAGGCCTGGATCTACACAAGGCTGCCCAGGGCCCCATCCAACCTGGCCTTGAACACCTCCAGGGATGGGGCATCCACTACTTCTCTGGGCAGCCTGTTCCAGCACCTCACCACTCTTTCTGTAAAAAACTTCCCCCTAATATCTAATCTAAACCTTCTCTCCTTTAGCTTTAGTCCATTCCCCCTTGTCCTGCCATTATCATATATATATATATATATATATATATATTAGTTCTAGATCTAAAATGCACATTAGCTTTTAGCTCTCAACAGAAGTATGAGCAATAAGCCTTGCTCTGCTTTTGAAAAGAAACCCTATGCAGTTTATTTTTGTCACATGTGTTTGTAAGAAAGTTGTGTGATGACAAGAAAATAGAAAAGTAACTAAAAAAGGATTTTTTTTTCCATTGGGGGTTAGTTAATTTGCAAAAGCATTGATTTTATTGAGAGGTTTGTTGGGGTTTTTTTCTTAATTCAGACTTATGAATTCATGAAGCAATATATTTTTTGTAGCTACTCTTTGTTGTTCTAGAGACTGCAATTCAATTAACGTTCTGGGACCTTAAAACTGAGTATTCTGATTACTTCAACAGTGTTCTATAGCTTTGCTGAGATCTGAAGAAAAACTTAGAAAAAGTAACAACAGGAAAAGGGAAACTACAACAAAACCACATTTTGAAGATCCCTTGGAGGCATATACCACTTGTGAATACAAAATATTGTCCATGAAAAAACACTCAGTGCTTTCTTCCCCATACAGATAATCACTCTGCAGTCACAATTTTAAAGAAAAGACCTATAAATAACCTTGGACACAAGAAACACTTTTCCCACATGATCCCCTCATATACATTTATTTGGTAACAAACATGTTTCAGACAATTAAACAGAAGCAAGCAAAGCTTGTTTCCTTGTTTGAGTAGAGGAAGAGATAGAAAGTGAAGAGGCAGAGCCCTCTGAGGAAAGCTCCTGTGTATGAGGCTCCCTGACTGATACAACCCCTGTTCCAGCCTGTAGAGCTGTTGCTAAAGCTGTTACTAAAGTCTTACATACCAGTGTAATCCCATATATGCCAAACTGCAAGGACATTGCAAAGCCTAAATTACACTACACCATAGGGCCTTTTAGTGTTGTTTGGGTTTTTTTTTGTTTGGGGTTTTTTTTGTTCTTTTTTTTTTTTTTTTTTGCTGGTTGTGGCAGGGTGGTGGGGGGGGGGGTTGGTGGTTTTTTTCTTATTTTATGCCAAAGTTTAGGAAAGTGGCTGTAGAATCCCAAAATACAGTAGGAATTAAGGTAGAAAAAATAATTCTTCCCACATTTTCATCAGCTCCTAGATCAAGGGAGAAATAAAGCCACTGAGCATTTGCGATCAGGGAGAACTCTTCCATTAAATATCCCTGGCAAGCTCCTTGTCCTAGTGGTTATGTCTCTAGGAATATATCCAGAAGAAAAATGATCTTCTTGTGTGTGCATCCTGTGAAACCAAATGTCACAGCGAAACCTTGGATTGGTACATTTTTCAGGTAATACTGAACTCATTCTTACTAGCTAAGGAAATCTGACTGTGCAAGCCTGCTAGGGTCTGTGCTGCAGTTCTTGCCAGGGATCATGCTGACATCCCTCCCACAGTTTGCTTAGAGAGCAGATGAAATCTTTGTCACAAGCCACAACACCTGCCATAGCATCCTATCTAAAAATAAAATCTGATCCTCACATCTCACCTTTCCATTCTCTCTTTTGTTTTATACATCAGGGGATGACACCAGTGAGTCAGATTATTATGATTGGAGTTTGCCAAAAATCTGGCTGTGGACATACCTTTTCTAAAAAGGACTTTCACTCAGAAGTCTCAGTGAAATAACCAGGCACATGGCATTGTACATTATGTAGTGGCAGGGAGAGGCAAGGAGGGGGTAAATAGACAGGAAAGGCTTTGGTGAGTGAATGATCGAGTGAGATGTATATCAGATCTCGTGCAGACACAGAAGGAGAAATGTTAACTACAGAGAGGAAAAAAAAAAGAGAGAGACAGAAGAAACAGGTTTTTTTCAAACCAGTCAATTCCTATCTATTTACTGTCAGGTTCTCCTCCTTCCAAACATGGCACACTGGCATAGTAGAAAGCTGGAATCTTAAATTAATAGAGCGAGAAGGTACTTTCATATCTATCCACCATGACAAATTAACAGACTTATAAACAACTGAAAAAAAAAAAAGAAAATGTAAGCTTAACTATGGAAGGTTTTCTCCATCTGTACAGTACAGACATCAGATTCTGATTAAATGTGATACAGAACTAATCTTTTCAATTAATGCAAATGAGCTGCACTTTTATGTAGACTATTACCAGAGGGCATTCAATGATATTTTTATTCACCACATTTGACCTTAAAAATGTTTTGTAGTCATCAAGGATACAATTTTTCACACAGTGGGGATGTAGGAACAGCTAATTAAGTGGTGTTTAATGACGTTTGTTCCTTAAAGGAGGGCTGATTAAATGTAGCATGTAATTTTTTACCAAATCAAGCAATTCAGCCAATTTTAAAATGTGCTTAATAAGCTAAGCCTTAATAATTACACATCTTACGTAGATACACTACACTCACAATGGTTTGTGGGCTGACAAATTTAATGTTACTTAGTTGTGAACCTCAGTTGATTAGACTGCAAAATTCTTATTTCTTACTCCTACTGTATACCCTTTAAAAAATAAAATAAACTATATCAGTTTTAGAGAGTGGAATACACTCTGTATTCACTTATGAATAGTCACTCCAAACAAACCTTGAGAGCTTATCACAAATGCATGGTTTTTGAGATCTTACTTTGGTAATTTTAACCTATCCTTTGCAAACAAAAACCCACTTATCCTCAATTTGATCCATGTCTAGCATGGCACCCTATTTTTGAAAATTAACCTGTGTCCATATCAGCACAGCTTATATGGTCTACAAGTAGCTCATGGTACTTGAGAGAGTGAATGGGTGAGTGAGCTCATATACTAGGAAATCTGGATGGACCACGGAGGGTTTTTTTCAATGAAAATCAAATACATTATTTTCAGCTTGCTTAGGAGAGTCGAATAATTGCATTTGACCAGGAACTGCTGATGTTGGTTATTTACTGTGTTACATACACTAATACCTTATGGCTGGGTTCTTCTGAGGAGACCAGTGTTTCAATCACAGCACTGCACTCATATGTCCTGACTATTTCTCCAGAACAACACAAGTCTCCTGCAGGTTTTATATCACACTCACCAGACCTATGAAGGTCTCATGCATATCTTAGGATTCCAAACAACTTCAACACTTCCATTCAGACAGAGGAGTTAAGCCCTATAAGGCTACTACCGGATCACCTGAGACGTCTTGCACTGTTGCAGACTCAACTTGAGTACTGTGTTCACTTTTGGGCACCTCAATATAAAAAGGTTAGCAAACAATTACAGTGTGGCCAGAGGAGAGTGACCAAGACAGTGAAAGCTTCAAGGACAAGATTTAGGAGGAGTGGCTGAGGTCGCTTGGTTTGTTCTGCTTGGAGAAGACTGGGGGGTGACCCTATCGCAGTCTGCAACTTCCTCAAGGTGGGCAACAGTGGGGAGGTGCTGGTCTCCTCTCTGGTGAGCAGTGATAGAACATGAATAAATAGAATAAGGCTACATCACTAGAAGTCCCAGATTCTGCACCTGGGGGCAACCCTGGTTAACATACAGGCTGGTGAATCAGACAGTGGAGGCCAGACGTGCTGAAAGAGATTTGGGGGTCTTATCAACATCAAGTTAAAGATGAACCAGCAATGTGCTCAGGCAGACAGGAGAGCAAACCATATCCTGGGGTACATCAAGCACAGCATTGCCACCTAGTCCAGGGAGGTGATTGTCCCAGTCTACACTGTGCTGCTGCAGCTTCACCTCGAGCACTGAGTGCAGTTTTGGGTGCCACAGTACAAGAGGAACACAGAAATACTGGAGAGCATCCAGACAAGGGTAACCAGGATGGTGAAGAGTCTGGTGGGGAAGTCTTATGAGAGGCTGAAGTCCCTTGGTTTGTTCAGCCTGGAGAAAAGAAGGCTGAGAGGAGACCTCATCACAGTGTATGACTTCCTGATGAAGGGGAGCAAAAGGACAGGTGCCAATCTCTTTTCTTTGGCGACAAGCAATAGAGCCTCAGGGAACAGTGTGAAGCTGTGACAAGGAAGATTTAGGTTGGATGTTAGGAAGAGGTTCTTTACTGAGAGGGTGGTTGGGCACTGGCACAGGCTTTGTCACAGCACCAGACTTAGTGAGTTCAAGAAGAGTCTGGGTGATGTCACTCAGTCCGATGCTCTGACTTGCTGGTCCCGTGTGAAGCCAGCAGTTGGATTCAATGAACCTTATGGGTCCCTTCCAACTCAGAATATTCTGTGATTCTATGATTCTAAGTTCAGTTTGTAAAATAGGAAGAGGCTCTTCACTGGGAGTCACTTGAACAGGGTCCCCAGGTCAGGGCACCATGCCTGTCAGAGTTCAAGGAGCATCAGGACAATATGGTAGTCCTGAAAGGAGCAGGGAGTTGGACTTAAGATATACTATGATTCTTACAGCCTGGACTGTAGTGATAGAATTTTAAAACAACCAAATCTACAGTTTTACCATCTGTAAACATCTGAATGTCGAAAAATGCTTCAGTGATTCCAAAGGGTTACAAATAGGCACACACTGTATAGAAGCAACACCAACACACAATCCTCCACAAAAAATATTCAAGATTCAAAGAGTTATGAATCAATTGCATGGTACTGAGTCTCAAATTCTTCAAATTAAAAGTATCTGAAATCCTCCTACAGCTTCATAGTTGAAGATCAGGGATAATGATACATAAATAAAATACTTAGGATGTTCATAATCAAGATGTTATTGCTTTACAAAAACGTTAATTTTATTGTTATAATTACAAGCACTCTAATTACACTCTAACAGCCATCAGGGGTCATCTTCCAGTTTCATCCACCAGCCGGCAGTGACACTTTTGCCAACTGCAAGAATGCATATGCATGTGTGTTTTGGAAAATAATGATAGTTTTCACCTACTTTCAAGACTCTTTCTAAATTATTATGGGCCTCCTGTGGTATGAGGGGCTCCAGTGGAGTGGCACAGATTCAGGAAAATCATAACAGGAACCTGGCTATACTACAAACATAGATTTAGTTCTCATTTTAACTCTCTTGCAGTGATGATAAATGCATATTAAATAGTGTAATGATAAACTACAGAGATCTAAACAATATTCATCATAGATTTATTTACATGATGACCTTTTAGAGGAGATGCAGCATCCTTGGATTTCCCTGGTCATTGGGAATGATAGTCTGTATTAGTGTATTAGTGGTTCATGTGTTTGGTGAGAGGCAATAGCCATGATAGAATAAAATTCCCATCTGTGTGTAGTAGCTGTGGTACTGTATTATCCCACTCTGATGCCTTGCAATTCTTTAAGCTATATACCACAGCCAATTCAGAGATACCAAAAAGAAGTATTTTCTTTTAGAAGTTTCAGCCTCTATTCAAGAAAAAAATACTTAAAGTAAACTTAAAACAAACAATTAAGAAGCATTTTTTAAGTTGTCTGTAATGAGGTATCAAGCAGAAATCACTAATTGAGGATAGTATTTGTATTTCTATTATTTTCAGGACAATGAAACCCACCTTGCACAAGGATTCTCAGTAGCAAATTAAATATGTAAATTGATTACAGAGTCAGTATTTTCTAGCTTCACTGTCTAATATAATTCCCACATATTTGGGTGGTTTTTTAGT
The DNA here is from genome assembly GCF_964237585.1 of Gallinula chloropus. NCBI lineage: Eukaryota > Metazoa > Chordata > Aves > Gruiformes > Rallidae > Gallinula > Gallinula chloropus. The sequence goes on from NC_140086.1 coordinate 8,015,962, forward strand.
TTTCTCATTCAGTATTCCAATTTTAAATAAATCCGGCACTAACTTTCTCCTTCTTCCTCTTGGGAGATTTAGATTTTCAGCCTCTCACCCATCTTCTTCTGAAATGTCAAGGGCAGAGGACTCAGTGTCTGTAAAAATCATCAATGACTTGAACTCAGTCCTCCATCACATAATGAAACCTTCATTTCTCTATGAACTGACAATCTTTCACAGTGTGAAACAAGCAACAAGGCAATTGTTTTATTTTAATATGGAATTTGGTGGAACTAGACTAATTTTGGCAAATAAACCATCTGACACTGAATGCTAAGGTGCCAGTTCATCAGCAGAAGTAGCCAGTCAATACCATGTGCAGCATTTCGCAAAATTTACATCAATGACCATTGACTGCCAATAGCCAATAACAAGGACCTGCTCGATAGACAGGCCAAGCATAGGTCTTCAAAGCTCTGCCTTATGAGGGACAAAAAACAAATAAGAAATGCCCATATTATGGGCAGTTCCAAATCCCAGCCATCCCAGTTCATTCCTTCTCTTATTCCAAAAAGGAAAGTCACCTGCCACACTTCCATCCTTGACAACAGATGATTTTCTGTTGGAGCGAATTGTTTAAGGCATGGACAAGAGACAGGATTTCATCCACTGAACACTTATATTTGCCATAATGTCTCTTGTTCTCCTTTCCATGCTCAATTTCCAACCCAAACCATTCTATGATTCTATGATAATTTTGGAAAAAAAATGTGAAAGGTTTTCTTTAAAAATGGAAACATTTCCTTATGTTTTTGTCTCCCCTCAACTTTGCAGTGATACTTCTTTTTTCTTCCTGTCTCAACTGGGTACAGAGCATGATGGGGAAATAGGAATGTTTTTTCCTTTGGCTGACAGTGGGATTTTTGATAAATCAGTTAAGCATGAACACATTTATATTCTTCAAAATATTTTTCAGTGAAAACAAGAATGAAGGAGAAAAAAAGGGAAGAAATGAGAGACCTTGCTGATCAGCTATTCTATTTCCCTTTAAAGGAAATATTACTCTCTCAGATCTCTCCTAAGATCCTTGAACAACATAACAGATCTCATGTCTGGGAATTAAGCTGTAACATACAAATTAAATGTACTCTGAATGATTTGTAAAAACTTTTCTCATGAACTGTTCACATGAAGTGATAAGATGCTTCTAATAGGTCGGTTCCTAGTAGGGCATGGTGAAATTCCTTGTGATACTGTTTTACTTTGTATTTACTGTTTGTTATTTTACTAGTTAGGGGGTTTATTGTTGTTGGAGAGTTTTTCTCTCTTGACTTTGTTTTACTTTTATCAATGCAATTAGTACAGGTGAACCAAAGTTACCAGCCACACCAAATTCCCTTGGTGCATGCTTTACATTTGTGTAATTTTGACATGAAATAAAGACATGGATTAGCATTCTCTAAACTAGGAAATGTATTTGTGGCCCCACTCTGAGTAATGAATGTGAGATTCAGTTCCTTATCTGTAAAATGGGTGTAATTTCTAAAATGAGAAGAAAATACTTCTTTTGCTCTATTTAAGATGTGAGGTTTTCCTGGAAGGAGTTAAGACGTAGTCCAGAAATAGTCACATGATGATAAATAATGAAAATTTTTAAAATAATCACAATCAGGCTGGGATTAATTTTTATTTATTATTTTCTTTGACAAGAGGTGTACATTGCCCCTAGGTAGAAGAATTTCTAGTTTATTCAATTCAGAAATAAAAAATATTTCTTAATATTCAATCTTTGTTTTGAGTTTCTGGCAGTTGCTTGTGACAGCTGTCTAAGTTTTATTGTCTTACTGTACAATAAACACTCTCAAAAAAATTTGAAAATTTGTCAGAAAGGTTCTTAGTATACCCAGTTGTACAACTGATCTTTTTAAACAGCTGATTTATATATAGTCTTTATATAGTGGTCCCCACACAACATTAGCACCTGCCAGTAGTAGCTGAAACCTGGGATCCCAAATCAACATTTTCCACAAAATTTAGAACAGTGGTAGCTATTTTAAGTATAAAAATAAACACTCCTATGTCTAAAAGCCCAGAGATCACTATTTATTCTCTAGCCAGAGAAAATACTCAGCTGATTGTCTGCCTTTGTATGGAACAATCTCAAGAAATAAACAAACTAGTGAAGTCCTACATGTAACTAAGTTTGAGATTTTTTTCATAAAAACAGTTTTAGTCAACAAAAAGCTTCAAAGTTAGAAATGTGTTAGCTTAGAAATTATGAAAAATGTTTAAAATCTTTTACTGCAATAAGTTAAACCTTAATAAAAATAAAGGACAAAAAAAAGTAACAAATAGTTTTGTGTTATGATTTTCACATGCAAAGGTGAATAATGTAGCTTTAATTTAAGTTTTTAATTCATTTATTATTCCAACTCATTCAATGGACCACAAATGCAGTTATTTGCACAGCTTTAATGTCAAAACTGGATCTCATGGAATTCTCCAAAGCCAAGAATCACCAATCTTTCTTTTTCATCCTTTGGGATGGAAACACACTGAATGGTGAACATAAAAACCTCATCTCACCTTAATATCAACTGTTCTGTGTGAATTTTTCTTATACACCCTACATACAATGTGCTTCTCTTTCAGTCAACAAAGGGAGTAGGAGTCATTTGATTAAATACACAGATTTGCATTTGAGCTAGATAACGGTCAGTTTGTTGACATATGCAATAAAACCCAAGATGCATAAACCTGTATTGAAAAAGCTTTCTGAACCCCATTTCTGACTGTAGCTAAGGCTCAAAGGATATGATTTCCACCTGCAAGGAATGGAACTCAGATCATTCCCTTCAAGTAAACTAGTCCTCAGATGCAGCAAAGGAGACTCTTTACCACAACAGAAAACTAGAATATTTCCCTTTTTTATTCCCTTTTCCTCAAATAACAGACTTTCTCGCTGGTAAGAAAATTACCCTGTAGACAGGGAGAGGTGTAATATGCTTGGAATAAGCTGAGACCTGGAACTGCCTTGGCAGATTTTTTTTTGTTTGGGGTTTTTATTCCCCAACAGGTAGCCAAGCAGGGCAACTTGACTTTACTGTGCTGTTCCAGCACTAACTTCTTTGGCAGTCATCGTAAATATTTTCAAGATAGGAAACAGGTGTTCCAACATGCTTCACTGGGCAGAATGAAGAACAATTCCCTCCCTGGTGTCATTCTACATGATGTATTCAATGATTGCTACTTTCCGATCAAGAACACACTCAGTCACATAGTAGAGAGCAATCCATCTGGTTTTGGAGTGTGGAATGAGTTGTTGAAACAGAAAGTCGTTACTTTGGTGGGGAGGAGGGAAGTAGGGTTTGGAAATAAGGCTCGCTGAACATGTTTTGGTTAATTTTAAAACCAGCTGATCTCTGGAAATGCGGCTAGAATATTTGCAGGCTTTTTTTTTCATATAGGGGAAGTATACTTAGTAGGAAGGAAGAAGAGGTTGAGAGACAACAGAATAAGAAATTCTAATTAAAGGGAGGGTAGAGGGAGGAGAAGTGGTGGTGTTGATTTTATGAATCAAATTCTTATCAAGTGTATGTTATTGTTCCAGAGGCAATGGTGTTCTGCTAATAAGGGTTTAGTTGTGCAGACATGAAACCCAATTTTAGAATCCTGTTATTAATGCAGCACTCACACTCAAAAGTCTGCATCGCGCTCACTTGACTGCAAATACCCAATTTCCTCCTTCAAACACAGAAAAAGATTTCAGCGCTTCAAGTATCATCCTCTGACGACCATTGGCAAACGCTGCCCTCCCTTAGGGTGATCACGGTGTGCAGTGGAACAACTGCATTACCTAGAAAAGCTCGAAACTGGCTCTTGGTGAAGAGAAGGGAGATCAAATTTGTGATGCACAATGCCACGGGGTGGTCATAGGAAAGAAGCTCAGGAAACAGAACTAATTTTTATACCTAAGACCACAGAAAATAACTTCCCAGGATATTAACTTTTACGTTCTAGGAGCAGAACTAAATTTAATGGTATTTTGCTCTTTTTCTAATAAATGGGTGAAAATTGCCCATTTTTCTTATTTTTGCTCAAGAAATGTACTGGAATTATAAAATCCATACCCCAGCACTGTGACTTCAACCCAGAAGGTAGTATATCATATCTCCTGACTCTATTGTGCTCTTTCATACATCTTCATGCCTCTATGAGATGTATGCTTTTGTACAGCAAACCTGATATCTCAGAACCTAAAAAACTTTTTGCCTTTTCTTTTTCCATTCATTTCTTTTGTGCAGATAAAGAGGTAATCATGTAGAACTGTGGACTTAAACCTTATCAAAGGAGAAAAAAAAATTAAGTTATAGCAAACTGACTTAAATAGTCTTTTATTCACTGCAGAAGATATTACTAATGAAATATGAATATTCTGAGATAAGTGATTTAAAATGACACAGAGCAGTTTCATGTATTTCCTACTTCAGAATACCATAGCAAACACTCAAAGGATATCATCTTAAACTTGCAGCCTGGATGAAAAGATCAGAGCATGAATTCAAGAAAGTAAATTCAAGAAAAATATGCTGTATTATCATTTTAATACTCTCTTTGGACTATGCTTATTTAAAATTGGAACATGACTTCTAGGAATTTGGATGCTCTCATCAACACATCTTTAATCTGAGTGCATCTGGGAAACATGAGCTCTTATGGATTCAAGGATGATTGGAAAATTGTCAAAACAATTTTGTTGAGATTTGAGATCTACCTCTCAGAAAACTTACTGAAGGTAGGTAACTTTGCATGAGGAGACAAGATGGGTTATCCCATGGTAGGATTATCAGCAAACCAGCAGTCTACCTTGTGAATCTCCCACAGGAATCATGAATTGTCTAAGAGAGAGACATACTCCTTGTTCGACTGATCATTAAAACCATTAAAACGATTGCTGAGTTTTAACCCCAGTCAGCAGCAACCACCACACAGCCACTCATTCACCCTCCTGCATTGGGATGGGGGGGAGAGTCATTAAAGTAAAAGTGGCAAAAGTTGTGACTTGAGATGGGGAACAGTTTAATACATAAAGCAAAAGCCATGTGTGCAAGGAAAGCAAAATAAGGAATTGATTCACTGCTTCCCATGGGCAGGCAGGTGTTCAGCCATTCCCAGGAAAGCAGGCCACTATCGTGCATAGTGGTGACTTATGAAGAGAAATGCCATCACTCAGAATGTTTTCCCCTCCTTCTTCCCCCATCTTTTATTACTGACCATGATGTCATATGGTACAGAATATCCCTTTGGTTAGTTTGGGTCACTTGTCCCAGCTCTGTCCCCTCACAACTTCTTGTGCCCACCAGCCTAGCTGCTGGCAGGGCAACACAAGATTCAGAAAAGGCCTTGATGCTGTGTAAGCACTGCTCAGCAGTAACTAAAGTATTATGATCAATATTTCCATTGCAAAACCAACATGCAGGCCTATTCAAGGCACTATAAAGAAAATTTACTTGATCCCAGCCAAAATTAGTACCATATCCACTCCTTATTCCACACCATTTATGTCATGCTCAGGTCTTACACTATCCAACACATCCTCATTCACTACCACGTCCCTTCCCACCCTTTGATATATACACATATATATTTTCCAAAGTAAGTAAATTCAGAATGGCACACAAAAAATCATCTTCAAAGTCACTGGGAAAATGCCAAGCACTAAATTGGGATTTCCATATTAGACAATGGTTTGAAAAGCTGAAGATCTTAATATGGCATCCAGCAGGCCTGATGCTATGAAAGAGTCCATGATAGCACTCAGAGTACTCCCTTGGCAATTCCATGGTTCATCCACAACTCAGTTGCTGTTTCTTTCATTCAAAAACTATATTGGAAGGGGAAAATAATCAGAAATAGTAACAAGTATGATCAAAGACGTGGACAACTTTCTCCCAAGAAATGGTAGCATAAATATTCCTCCTGTAGGCTGAAATACTTCTGCTTGGAAGAAAGGTCATTTGAAGGGGATATGACAGAGGTCTACAGGGTTGTGAGTGGCACAAAGAAAATGGACAGCGACCAACTTTTGACTGTGCCTCCAGTGTAAGTACTAGATGCAATCAAATGAAGCAAGAACCTAGTTCAAAAGGAACAAAGGAGGATTTGGTTCTTCATAGAATCATGGAAATATAGGATGGTTTCAGTTGAAAAATACCTTCAAGATCATTAAGTCCAACTGTCTATCCAGCACTACTAGGTCCAACACTGGATCATGCCACTAAGTACAACAGCTGCTCTTCTTTTAAATACCTTCAGGGATGGTGACTCAACAACCTCCCTGGACAGCCTGTTCCAATATTTAACAACCCCTTCAGTAAAGAATTTTTTCCTAATATCCAACCAAAACTTACCCTGATGCAAATTCAGACCATTTCCCCTTGTCCTGTCATTAGCTACTGGGGAGAAGAGACCAACCCCTACCTCACTACAACCACCTTTTAGGTAGTTGTAGAGAGTGATGAGATCTCACCTTAGTCTCCTTTTCTCTAGGCTGAACAATATAAGCTCCCCCAGCCACTCCGCATAAGCTTTGTCGGCTAAATCCTTCACCAGCTTTGTAGCCCTTCTCTGGACATGATCAAGAATCTCAATGTTCTTCTTGCAGTGAGAGGCCCAAAAATGAACACAATACTCCAGGTGTGGCCTCGCCAGTGCTTAGTAAAGGGTAAGGATCACCTCCCTGCCCCTGCTGGCCACACTGTTCCTGATGCAGGCCAGTACAACATTAGCCTTCTTGGCCACTTGGGCACACTACTGGCTGATATTCAGCCAGCTGAAGATCAAAACCCCTCCTTCATGTGAGAGGTTGTAAATCTGTGAAATTCCTTGAGAAAGGATCTCAATGGATGCAAGATAGTTTTACTGGTTTAAAGGGAGATTGGACAAATAGAGAAAGGATCTATTAGTAATTACCCAATAGGCTAAATACAGGCATAGGATGGAAGCACCACAGTTGCTTGCTTTGCTCATACATGTTCATGTGCATCTATTTTCAACTGGGGTTAAAAACAAAAAGGAGGACTAAATGGATACTTTACTGAACCAGTGCAGCCACTTTTCATCTCTTTGGGGATTTTTATCAATGAGATTAGAAGCAGCAATTCTGTTCTTTTAAACCATAATTAACTCATTTATTTCATTCTCAATATGTAGAGAAGTAAATAATTAACTCGTCCTTGGTTTTCAAATATCTTCCCGAAATCACAAGTTTTCTTCTTCCTTCTATTTTTCAGTCAAGTGAACTGTGTTTAGAAGACGACATATATTTTGTTTTATTGTTCAGGATTTTATTGTAGAATTAGTTTGGTTAAGTAGAATACATTTTGTTATACAGATAACAGGAAAAGACTTCAGAGGAAAAATTTTATCAGAGTTGGAGAGAACAGAGATACTCATGATGTCATTCGTGGCTATACAATTTCTTTCCCATCAGCTTGTCTGCCCATATTAATGCTTTATTCTTGTCAGTATTGAACTTGTTAAATATGGAAGGAAACTGGGGAGGGTTGATATGTGCTGCAATTTATTCTTATCCCATTGAAGTCTGCAGTCAGAGTGACTTTATCCTTACACATCAGATTTTATTGGGGAAGCAAGATGTTGGGATGTTTTTTTTCCCCATTCATTTAATGCAGAAGAATCTAATATGACTTGTGTTGCTCCTTGCAAAATCATAAAAGCGTAAATAAGATCTATCAGACAGATCCCATCGTATATTCGTGCAGACATCGTCAGTTATTCTGGTGCACTGCTAAAAAAACAAACAACTGTATTGTTTACAGTATTTTTTTATTGATATAAATGAGCAGTTGAAACTAAATAACTGAGACATGCTTTCTTCCTATTGCAATTCGACTCACCCATATGTTCCAAAAAGGAGATCATTTCTACTCAGGCCAAAAATCCCACAGAGGAATTATTGATAAGATATGAATCACTTTATTTCCCTGAAAGAAAGAGGTTTGGATTTATATTCTTGCATTTTTTGGTCCTTCCTCACCCTTAATAACATTCACATGGTGTCACCTAGAATTAGTGTCATGAGTTACAGGAACAGTTTGAAATAATCAAAGCTTCTTTTTCAGAAAGATACAGAACCTTAGAAGGAGAAATCCTATAAACATATGGTGTTTAGACAGGTGCTCTGTAAAATACAACTTTCTGTAGGTGAAGTTGCTTTCAATGCTTTTAATCAAAAGACTACAAAAATATTTTTCTTTGTCCTTCTTCTTACCCCTCTCCCTTGTGTTTTTATATTTATTTTATTTAATAAAAAACCAAAAAACAACTCATCGCCACAATTTGTGTTTGCATGTGTGTGTTTTTCATAAAATAAAAGAAGAAAGGACAGGAGAAAAGAATAAATTATCCTAAAAACAGACTATGAAGTAGTAAGAATATTAAGGGCAATGAAGGTATAACTCCTTACAGACTAAGGAAGGGAATAAAAATGACTTGGTCTTTCATTCACTGACAGTTCCCCAGAGCTCTCAAAAGCTTCATTATATCTTACTTTTGTGGTGGCTGAGCAGCAGCAGCATGGTGTAGTTTTGGTTTTGGTTTGCACTTGGAAGAAGATATATGATATGTGTGTGTGTGTATATATATATGTATACATGTATATATATATATATATATATATATATATACACACACATATACAAATGCATACAGATCCATCTCACTACAGAGATTTATTTCTCAATACTGGGACATCACTCATTCTCCTTTTCCTCTATTACTAAATTACTGCTGAATTCTAACAGATTAGGGTCAAAAAGTCCTGCATATTGCCTTCTTTCCCACTAAGTTGGACACTAAGATTCCATGTCTGCCTCCAATTTCATTGTACAAATGCAATTTAAGTGAAGCAAGTTATGAGGGAAAAAAATCTGTAAGAAACTGACAAAAAAAATTAGAGGGCAATTCTTTTCCAGAATGATTTATCTGAACATAGGCTTCTGTATGCAATCCTACATTTGTGCTAGATGTCCAAGGTCCCATTAGATGTTTTGGCAGTCTAGGTTAAAATATACATATATGCTGCTATCTACAAATCTGTAGATTATTCAAGTCATCTCTGTTGGCAACTGTGACAAACTGTGTGCAAGAAATCCAGACCTTTTCGGAGACACAGCTAGAGGTGAGGGAGGACGGTTTAAAGCTTGTGAGATGATCCTGGACACATACCTGAGCTACTGAATCAAGCCTGTAGTCAATATAACTGACAAAGCCCAGACTGTATTTCAACTTCTCTAATATAAATACCTACTGCCTGATCAGTTGAAAGATGGGATCTATTTACTAGGTTTCTGTGGAGTATAATGAGCTCATGCAGTCCTAGACAGAGTATGCAGAATTGTACACACCAGTTCCAAAATTCAGCTGTCTCACTCTGACAATAGGGCTAATTCCAGAGGCACAATTTAGGTGCTGAGATACAGGTGTCTAATGATATATGAAACATTCTTATGCAACCTCCTCTGCCTTTAGGTATTGAGCCGCCCTGAAGGCAAATATCTCTGCTGTCCATGCTCAGGTGCTGGGAGGGGATCTCTGCAGAGGTGGCCTGCGTGGGAAGAGGTCAGGGGCTGTCCTGTGCTGGATACAGTTGGTTCCAGCTTGCTCCAACATCCCAGCTGCAGGACACAGCTCAATCCAAAATTATGCTTTCCCTCTGACCTGGATCTGATTGACATCTGGAAGTGCCTGCTTTGTTAAAATGCCCAATTGCAACAATCAAGTTCCTCAGAGATTTAAAATCTCACTTCCACTTGCCAGGGTATCGATTGTGTCATTTTCCTGTTAAATATGTTAAAAAAAGTCCTCAAAAGAAATACACTCGTGTTTAATTTTCTGTAATAATATGAATACTAACAGCAAGCACAAAATGCATCAGAAGTTGCCAATTTCTTTTGAAAAAAGGAAGAACAGATATAATATCACATGGCAAGATGACATCCTCATGGTTAAAGCATTCAGCCAACATCTTTAGATTGCTGCCTCTCAGGGATAAGATTTGCTTTATTTTTGTTATGTATTAGCTAACTTATTAGTGCTTCATACCCAGCTGGATCTTTAGACACTGGTGTAATGCAAGTAATAAACAATTTATTTTACTCTCAATCCTTACTTTGTTTTCTTTTTACCTTTTTCCCCCCACCCACAATAGCTGGGTTTTCATCAATGATTTGAAATAATTGACATATAGAAGTCCCATGTTGTTAATCAGTTGTTTCTAAACGTGTATCTTCCTCTGTTTCTTTTTCTTAATTGAGATTTTACCCTCTAACAGAGCTTTCAACGTTTACTCAGAATTTGATTTGCCTGTCAGAAGCGGAGAGAAGAAAATCTCATCTGATTTTAGACTGTCTTTCAGTGTTTTGAGCAAGTGGAAGGGGGAGCAGGGAGCAGTTGATGCCAGCATGCACAGCAGTGCTGGGAGGTTACCAAGCAACGAGACAGAGATGTGTCACAGGGGCAAGAGAGATGGGGAAGATGAACAAAAGTGTGGACAAAGGATTCAAGAAGATGAAGGGAGGCATTGCAATTGCCTGACCTCTCCCTTATTTCTTATCTTGAGTTGCAATTGCGTCTGTAAATATAGGTTGTGTAAATCGTCTCAATTTGTTTACACTGGCCCTTGAAAGCAGAAGGGATGGAGAAAGCCTGGTGTGTGACCTAATCGTGAAAGGATTATCCTGTCAGTAGTCCACTGCGTCAGCAAAAGGGGACAAAGTGTGCATATGAACATAAAAACCACATGTTTTTCACTGGGAGAGAGGGAGTCACAGTACAAACAGATCCTGTTGTGATTTACATGGAGTAAAAAAAATATCAGTCAGACTTAACTTCAAAAAAATTCACAGTCCATAGAACAGCTTAAATTTGGAAGTTAGATATTCTTGGTATTACAATATTTTGAAATATATTCTGATATCAATTTCCCACATCTTTGTCTCCATACAAGCAATTTAAATTAAATTTGCTTTATTTAACAGATAAAAAGTTGGGATGTAGAAACCTTATCTGACTACCTTAATTTTTGCAGGGGAATTTAGGTCTATCAGTCCCTTTAATGCATATTCTGTTTTCTTGTTAGGTTTCAAAGCTTGAATTATCTGGGATAACAGTAGGTGCTCAAGGAACCGTACTTGAACTTTGGATAGTAACACAGCAAGGTAAACTGTCAACAGTTGTAATCAGCTCTTCCTATACTCTTTGAATTGACTTCAACGAACCCTTTGTAAATGTAGGAACCTGTTCTTTCTGTCACGAAATAAAAGTTTTATTTATAGGCATCCTAAATACATAAGAAATTGGGAACAAGTTTACTTCATTACATTATTAAAACAGTTTAAATCAATTATTGAATTGCCAGAATTTATAGCATTGCTCCTAAAAATTAACCTAAAAAATCTCAAAGAGTATTTTGTGTTATCTAATAGTCTCCTAATATGCTTATTCTAAAAGTTATATATGTAAAGGTAAATGTAAAATATTCTGGAAGACCTTGAAGCTTTTTTTTTCTCCCTATCATGCTATTTTTTCACCTTTTGTCAATATCTTTCCACAACACTGTGGGAAATGGAGAACTGATTTTTGAGCCTTTGACAACAATGATCCAGCAATTCATGTGAACAAGTCATTATGACAGAGTGATGTTTTTAGAGCCTGGGGTTCAGGGAAAAATAGTGATTGCTTTCTCCTTGGAAAAATAAAGCTGAAAAAGGACAATGACCATCTGAAGGTGCTGTTTTCCTCACTAGTCCTGCCTAAGTGGAATATAGAAATTTGAACAGAAACAACTCTAAATGTTCCTAAGTCAGTGTCTAAAACACCACTGACATACAAAGAGCTGTCTTCCTTGTCATTCAGCTACCATTTCAAAGCATTTCTCGAAGGTTAGCTTGAGGGTGAGCTGCACCAGCAGGAGACTCCAACACGTTGTCTCAGCACTTTTCCACTATACCTTAGTGGGAATTCCTGTCACACGTTATTCATTATAGAGCTTGGGGACTCCCAAGTGTGTTACCTGCACCTACAAGCTACAGAAACATGGCCTCATCTCTTAGTTCTTATAAACTCAACTTCTGTACAGCCTTTTATACCAAATAAGTTGTCATGTGATCATCCTCTGTTAAGGTTTCACAAATCTTTCTAGAGGGGAGACCACAAACATGTTTTATTCCCTTTTTACACATCTCCCTCAATAGCTGGTAGAAATTTTACTACAATTGAAAATGTGACATCAACCAAACAAAATACTTGATGTGAGGTATTATCCATCAGGTTCACTTTCTTTTGTCCTGTTTCTCATCAGAATGCCATTCAGATTGTGAGATGCCTTATTTCAGGCTGTAATGCCTATTCCATTACATTATTATCAGAATGGATGTGTGTATCATGCACACATTAGAGCCATGCATATGGCCATCAAGATAATAAGTGTAGAAAGAAAAGTTACAGATTGTATCTGCCAGGGAAAACTCCTACCACTCCAATTAAAAAAATAAATAAATAAAGTAAATCTACAACTCAGTTACCTCTGAGTAAGTCATAGGCTGATATTTGTTCTCAAACAAGATGATCATTAAGGCAATTTATGTTACTTAGGAAAACATATATATTTGAGTTGAAATAACAAGAAAACAAACTGATAGAATAAAACCTGTAGGAGTGAAAGAAAATATTGCAAATTGGAAGACTAGATTTGGCACAGAGAGGCAGATATCTGGAGAAATTCTGGGTATACCAGGTATTCATCTTAGAGCTGTCTTAGGAAGAGAACCAGAGGTCATGAAAACACTCATATATTTCTAGAATGTGGATGCAAATTCAAATGCTGTAGGTCAGGGAAAAGCGTGTTTGCACAGGAGTTAGCAGGGCTCATTCAAAGAGCTTTAAACTAGGTTTTAACAGGTAAAGGGATAAAACAAGGCTCACTAGAGAGAATTCTGGGGGTGCAGAAGCCAATGTTTGAGGGACGGTTTGCAAACAAGGTCCTTTGGTCTGCCTTCTCAGTGGAAGTAGGTGATGGAGATCCATGTGACATCAAAAATGCAATTAATGTGTTAGAAACCATGGAAGGACCTGAGATGAGTAGGTCATGTAGGGATTAGGGTTTCTACCAAAAAAAAGTGGTGGGATCAATAGCCCAACTGAAGTACATCTACAGCAATGCATGCAGCACAGGCAACAAACTGGAGGAGCAGGAAGCCATTGGCTTCATGCAAAAAATGTGGAATGACTTACACAACTGGAGTGCTGCAATGAACAACTATAAAGTCCTCAGGAGGGACAGGCAAGGAAGGAGAGGCAGTGGGGTAGCCTTTATGTTAAGAGCATGTTTTGATTGTGTAGTTGGTAATGACAGGGTTGAGAGTTTATGAATAAGAATCAGGGGAAGGCCAGTAAAGGAAATATAATGGTGAGATACACACCCTCAACCTGTTTGCCAATGTCTCAAAGCTGTGTGGTATGGTTGACATTCTGGAGGGAAGAGATGTTATCCAAAGGGACCTTGACAGGCTGGAGAGGTAGGCCTGTGTGAAGTATATGAAATTCATGTGATGTCTTTAACCTGAGCTCCTACCTGAAAGGAGGTTGCAGCCAGGTAGGTGTCAGTCTCTTCTCCCAAGTAACAAGCAATAGGGCAAGGGGAAATTGCCTCAAGTTGTACCAAGGATGGTTTACATTGGATATTAGCAAAACTTTCTTCACCACAAGGGTTTTCAATCACTGGAACAGGCTACACAGGAAAGTGGTAGAGTCACTGAGGCATTTAAAAGGCCCGTAGATGTGATGCTTAGGAATATGGTTTAGTGGTGGACTTGGCAGTTTTAGGTTAAGAATTGGACCTGATGAACTGAAACATCTTTTCCAACTTAATTGATTGTAAGCCATTCATATTAAATCATGTCCTGAATGTAGGATTGGCAATGAGTCACTACTGTATTATATTCTAGGCTGTAACTTTATAGAAAGAGGACACAGCAGGGGATGGAGGAAACAGATGATCCCACATCTGCCTGTTTTGGAGATATTTTTGTAAAGGTTGCAAGATTACTGCTCTGATTACTGTCAGAGATGCAGAAATCTGGCAAAGTCTTTTTAATGACATTGTTCTCCTTAGAATGTGCTACTCCATCTTAACCAAAGAGCTTCTTGACAAAATATGTCAACTGAATTTTAATCAGAAAAGTCCCAGTGAGACAAAACCTGCTTTATAGAATCCAAATTCTGAAGATTAGGCCCTGTGTGATCTCTGCAGGTGAAGGAAACCTTGTGTATTGGGTTTGGCTGAAATGGAGTTAATTCTCCCCATTGCAGCCAGCAGAGTGCTGTGCATTGGTAGCTAGGGAGGTGTTGATAACACACCAGTGTTTTGGCTACTGCTGATGGAGGTAGCACACAGCAGGGCTGTTTCTTCAACATTTCCCCCTCGCCAGTAGGCTGGAGATGGACAAGATCTTGGGAGGGGACACAGTCAAGGCACCTGACCCAAAATGACCAAAAGGATATTCCATACCATGTGGCGTCTGCTCAGCAACATAAACTAAGAGAAAGGAGAAGGAAGCAACCACATTCATTATTCATGACATTTGTGTTCCAGAACAACTACTACACATACTGAAGCTCTGCTTCTCAGGAAGTAGACAGATATCACCTGCTGATGGGAAGTAGAGAATTAATCTTTTGGTTTTCCTTTGCTTCCACGTGTGACCTTTTCTTTTGCTTTCTTAAACTGCCTTTTTCTTGACAGACGAGGGTTTTTTTGCATCTTATTTTCTCTCATTACCATCCTGCAGAGGAAGGGATTGCTAGAAATGGTTGGTGGGCACCTGGCACCCACCACACCTTGATTCTCTTACCCAATCTAACATTTTCCCCTGTTACCAGTGAATATTTTAGCCACGTTCTAACCACATCACAGGCTCCTAGTTCCTTCCTTCCCAGAGCCACATACAAAGGATTTCCAACTATATTTTTTCTAACCTGAGGTGAAAGAAGAAAAAGCTCGTCCCTAAAATGCTGAACTGTTTCCCAGGAAGCTCTTACGATGTGCAAGTCAGCAAGAGAGATTGGGAAATTGCCATTTCCCAACTCCTGTGCTCCCAAGTCAGCACCTGCAGCACCAGGTTGGACAACACAGCTTTGTTTTAGTTTCACTTGCAAAAAATAAGGAGCACATGAGGGTAAAACAGCTGTGTCTTTGAAACGTGATATGACACAGTGCTCTTTTCTTGTCATTTGGAGTATATTCCTCCTCAAACGGAACAGTCCCTGATTTCACAATTAATCTCTGATGACCTTATTAGACAGCAATAACTATGTATCAGAAGTCACAACTCCTGCCTGTATTTTCTTCCAGTAATTCAATTACGACGCATGTGGAGCAGTCATATAACACCACCATTGTGTATCTAGGCCACTTGAAATATAAATGGACCCTATTAAGGAGTGGAGGCATTTAGATATAAATAACCAATGACTGCAATCAGCTTCAGAGCATCAGATTTAAAACAAGTAAGGTTGTCATTTGCTTACAAATGCCTGTTTCCCATTTGCAACGTTTGTTCTTCTGTTTAAATAAAAATGCTTTAACCTCAGTGTGAAGTGAAACTTGCTAGTGTCAGCTATTGCTGGAGGTGGGGGCGAAGGAGGGGAACCTCACTTCAGGTAAACTGGGTCAGTCCCCTGCTTTGTCATTATGAATAATTTCGTTGCTGCAGTTTAAAAATGTTATGTAAGTTGTCTGGATCATGGAGATACTCAATTCACACAGCAGCAAATGGCTGGAAGATGTGTGGAGTTACACAATATGAAAAATCAATTTTTCTTTCTCTGACAATTCAGTCTGGTTTTGTTTTTCTCTTTAGACATACTGTTTATTGTAAGTAAAATCAGTTCCACCAACATGGAAGAAGTTCATACCCTTTTTTTAGAATTAATTATTCCAACATTTATGTATTCAAAAAATAGCCTTTTTCATTAATAGGACATGTTTTTGTTTCATCTGCTGAGTTTATCTGAATTATTAAGTGTGACAGAATAATTCCTTAGACAATTCATGTTAAACTGCATTAAAATATTGTATAATTTAAAACAAATATAAAATTCTATATTACTTTTCCCACAAACCTCTTGTGAATCTTGTGAGTCAGTATATCACTTGTATTTTTACTTTTACAGTCTTTGAAGGTTCATGTCTTCATTCCAGAATTTGCTGGGGGGGGGGAGCATTTTTGGTTGGTTTGTGGGGTTTTGGGGTTTTTGGGGTTTATTCCTGAGTATATATTATTTAAGAACCCAAAGATATGGAAAGAGAAGGAACAGTGAGACACAAATACCATGAGTTCCCTTTGGAACAGTTGTTCCATAGGGTATTAAGATACCAAAACATTTATGAGCTCCTAAATTATCCTGCTAAAATCTGTATTCTGTTATGTGGAAGCAAGGAAAAGCTCTCCCAGAGAATCTAAAAAAAAATCTTATTTTGAAATACAGTCAATCATCAGAGATTTCATTCTTATTAAAAAATCCCAACACATTTATATTAATCAGATATAGAAAATGGATGTGAGAATTTCTACTATTAAATATTTTCTTTTTTCTTCCTTTCTTTCTTAGAAAAAATAAATAATCATTACCTTTGACCACTAAACTGTAACAGAGAGCTCAGCTACAACCAAAGAGGAGATAAATTTCCTGAACTAAATGAACTACATCAGGATTCAAGTGATTCAGATTTATTTTTTCATGCTGATATAGACCTCTAAAGAACCCTTAGCTAATTACTTTTGGCTAAAATGGCTCCATTGCTTGTATGAAAAGGAGTGCACAACTGAATCCTTTCACTTGTATGAATAAGGTTATTTGTGAATTATTCATCTCAAGTATACTGAAACAATTTTTCATTTTCCTTGAAGGAAATTATCTTTTGGTTTGTTTTTTTTTTCTTTTTTTGAAAGAGGAAAACAGTTCTTCACAGTCTGATTCAGTTCCTGTTTTTTAGCTCTTATGTTAGAACAAGGTTCTCCTTTTTATTGCTTTGAAATTAAGCTAAAGACTTACTGAACCATATTATTTTCTGCCTCGTCGCTACATTTGTCTTATATATATTATGGAATGTTATGTCTAGAGTGGTTTGCAAGTTGTGGTCTTGAGATGCAGTGTTTTCATCAACTCCTCTGGGAGAACCTGCTGCAAACTAATATTCATAGGAACATTTCCTAAATATTGACATGCTGCCATCATGCATATAACATTATACTAAGACTAAAATAAATACAGTGAAGCAACCAGCTTACTTCCTCTTCCTGGTAGCACACATATCTGTGCCGATTTATTATTGTCTTTGTCTCTGAAAAGTTTCAAGAATGACTGGCATTAATTTTTCTCTTTCAGGGTAAAGAGCTTTAACACCTTCACTCCTCAGAGCAGAAACTACCTAACCTCAATCAACGGTCTTATTAACAGTTTCCAGCTTGGATAAGATGTGTAACAGAATCTTCCAGACAAACTTTTTGTTCCTAAACAGACATCAGTTCTTTGACTGTTCCCCTAGATGTCCTCACAGGCTATCCAAAATCTCTAACAGACATGTGGATGCCCAGTAAACCTGAATTCTTTGCACCACTATAATTTCACTAATGCTACACCCTGTCCCTCCAGGCATTGATGCTGAGGCTACCTTTTCACTAAACCCTACAGTATCCAACCTTGTTATATACAAAAGGGTCAAAGTGAAAGATGGGTATGAAAAAAGCACTATGGGTGGTGGACTAAAAGAAAATGTTGGTAAAGACATTATGGTCTTCTATTTGTAATTAGGTTGAATGAAATCTGCATAATTGCAAGTCTTTGAGATAGGAATGCTCAAGGGGAAAAAGTCAAGGCAGCTCTGCCCCTTCACTGGATACTCATCAACAAAAGATAAATCAGTCCTTGGCTGCTGCTGGAATCCCTTAGCAATAGTAGTGTCTCATGGTATTTCTTAAGTGATAATTTGCCTTTCTGACTTTGCTCTCCCTTTCCACTATAGGGAAGTCCTGCTCATTCTCAAATCAAAGACTGACTAATTTCTAGAGGAGAAATATTACCCACATCTTGGAATAATGACTGGAGCTCAAATATTTTATTTGTCCCAGTAAGTCTCACATAAGAAATTGAACCCACTTCTTTTGATGACCAAATAGCACCAAGTTATACCCTAACATTAAAGTGCACTAAGAAGCTTTCAGAAAAGGCATCAAGGACTTGTATCCCACCTTATGCTTTGCTACATTTGCATCAATGAAACATTTTAAATAAGCATCACTAGAATTGACAACCCCCACCCAAACCCTCTATTACTGTAATACTTTACCAGGATCTTGTTATTTGTTATCTATGGTTTCATTAGCACACTTACTGTCCATGGAAAGGATTACATCAGGCTGCATCTGAGGCTGCTCTGCTGGATTTATTAAAAGCTGCTTCTGAAACCCTACAGCACTTAACAGTTTTCTCAAAGTTAGCACAACGGATGATTCATGTTCCATCTCTTGCCTTTAAATATGATGGACCTAATCCAATTTGGGGGTGGGAAGAAGTGAAGCAGACAGCATAATGATGCACAAACACCCAGGGTTCCTAGACATATCTAGGGATGTAACTGTCTGAGTTTGGGAAACAGAAAAACAGGAGCACTGAAGTGTTATCTCATGGGTAATGCTGGGAGTCTGCAACTGCTCTAAACTCAGGTTAAGGAATGCATTTTCCATTTTCTAAATTGTCATGTTCCCAAATGGGCTCTTAGAGATGCTTTGCAGTCTTAAAAAAAAAAAAAAAAAAGTAAGAGATTCATAGGGCTTCAAAGGTCAATTACATTAAAAAATGCTGAATCCTTTTACATTAATGCCCTAATTGTTTTTATTCCAAGGGTTTTCACTTATATGTCAAATTCAATCTCTTTTTCTTCTCCTGGGTCACAGATGCTTAATATTCCTTACTGACACCTAATGAACCTTTTTATTTCTCTTCAATATGCAGCCTCTTTAAAATTAGTCTCTTTAAATGATTAGCTCAATCTATTGTTCAGCGTTTGGATGTCAAGGGCTTTGTTTCTTTTGGTTTTGAGGGGTTTTTTTTATGTTTCCTATTAGGTTTCTGCTATTACCAGTTATTCGTAGGAAGAAATTAGATCGGGCTGTAGCACTCAGAGGTCAGCAAGCTCCACCAACCCAAAAATACTGGGAAAATGAAATGTCAAAATCACTGATGTATAGAATTTTGCCCATCTCTTCTTCTGAGAATCTCTTTTCCTTTCTCCAATACAAAATAAGAATCACCAGTGTCTGGTGTGTATTTATCTGGAAAAAATATTTTCTTCTTAGCATTTTGAGCTTGGACTCCATATGTGTTAGACTGTCAGCATGAATGCTGAAGCATCTAGAGACAGCAGAGATATTCCTAAGTTTTTCAAAGAAGGATCACAACTCCTGCACTGGTAGCGTTTTTAAGCATTCTCAAGGGAAAAGGCAGCTGTGGCAAATGCTACACTGAAATCATCTGGACAGCTTCACATCTGAAAAGCCATTTTCCCTCCCAGATATTTTCTGTTGCTCATCATTAGCTATTCTCAACTCTCCTCTTTCTTTTGCCAGTCTGTTGTGGTTCTGCACCCAGCCAGGAACTGAGCGCCAAATGGCTGTTCACTCTTGTGGGGTGGGGGTGGCTGGAGGGTGAAGAAGAAAAGGAAAAAAACCCAAAGGCAAACCTCCTAAGAGAGAGAAATAATGATAATAGGACTTTTATAGAAAAAAAAAAAATGAAACTGGTGATGCATAATGCAGTTTCTCACTGAACTGTACAACTCAGGCCATACAGCTCAGAGCCATCCTGAAACTGGACTGTCCTCAAAAACTGTGTGTCCTGGAGCTGTGTCCTCCTTCCCTGACCAGTTCCCCTTTTACCCTGAGCATGACGTAATTGGCATGGAATACCCCCTTTGGCCAGTTTGGGTCACCTGTCCTTGCTGTATCCCCTCCCAGCTTCCTGGGCACACCCCCACCTTCTTGGGGGGAAATATGAACAACTGAAAAGTCCTTGACTGCTTGGAAACTACTAAAAACATCAGGGTGTTATCAGCACTGCTCTCATCCTAACTCCCAAACACGGCATTCCACCTGCTGCTAGAAAGAAATTAACTCTATCCTAGCTGAAACCAGGACGCAATCTCTCACATACACACACACATAAAAAAGATGAAAGCAGCAAGAAGAGATGACAAAGGAGGGAACTGCAAAGACAAATGCAATGCTCTGAAAATAATTCAAAAGGCAATGAAATTAGGATAGCTGTATTCACCAGTAATGATTGCCATGGACACTTATCCTCTTAGCAGCTTTTAATGTCAGTTTTCTCTTTGTTTTCCTTGGGTCAGGACATCGTCTAGACTCATTTTCAATTAAGCCTTCTCTGCTTTGTACTGGATACTTAGATCTCATTGCGTTCTTCTCAGCATTCACCTGGCACATAAGCAGCTCACCATGTTATTGTACATTTGTTTTTACTGTGAAAACAGAACAGACTCCTGTTCCAAAAACCCCAATTGTTGGAACAGGCAGGTACTATTGATTAAGAGAAAATCTCTTGAAAAGAACCAGGCTAGAGTGTCTTAAAATGTCACTTCAAGAGACCCAAATAGCATCTATTACCAGCTGAGAGGTGTTTACAGAGCTGTGTAGAATGAGTTGCTGGATGTGGTAGATGTGGTCTCTGGCTACTCCCAACAGAGTCTTTCATGTCAGATTCAGTAACAGCTTGATTGCCCTGTGAGTGGTATTTACTATGATGCTTTGTCTTTGCCTAGCCCAACTCCCAGTGAAGCTGGTAGCAAACCTGCTCAACTGACTGCCAAAATTTGTCCAACACTGATCTGCTCCACAAAATTCTTACCCAAGTCAGAGAAATCCTGTTCCTGGTTTCTCTAGTTCTGATCATTGTTAGCAGTCTCTTCACTAAAGCTAAGAAAGCTGTGAGGCTCCCAAAAGTGACTAAATCTTGTTCAACTCTTAAACATCATTTCACTGTTCAAAAAAGTTTCTCACAGGAGTAAATAATAAAAATATCTTCAGTAACTAAAGGAGGAGTCAATTATAATTTTAAGATACAGCACTTTCTGTAAATATTGAAGAGGGAAGGGAAGGGAAGGGAAGGGAAGGGAAGGGAAGGGAAGGGAAGGGAAGGGAAGGGAAGGGAAGGGAAGGGAAGGGAAGGGAAGGGAAGGGAAGGGAAGGGAAGGGAAGGGAAGGGAAGGGAAGGGAAGGGAAGGGAAGGGAAGGGAAGGGAAGGGAAGGGAAGGGAAGGGAAGGGAAGGGAAGGGAAGGGAAGGGAAGGGAAGGGAAGGGAAGGGAAGGGAAGGGAAGGGAAGGGAAGGGAAGGGAAGGGAAGGGAAGGGAAGGGAAGGGAAGGGAAGGGAAGGGAAGGGAAGGGAAGGGAAGGGAAGGGAGCAAAACATTTCCAAATCAGTAAGTCAACACTTTAGAAAAAACTGCATTGTATTGAATGTTGGGGTTATCCAAGTGCATAGGTTGCTGGACTTACTGTCCTGATCACTGGCATCGAGCAGCTTTGGAACAACTAGACTAAGAGAAATCCCTGCCAGTCCCAACCCTATTCTCTGCTCCTGTCTCTTAAAGTGGATGTTATAGCCATGGCTGAAAGTGGAAGGGGTACCTTCCTTGGGCTGCCTGTTTCTTGCAGATAGAAATGAAGAAAGTTGCCCTCCAGCACAGATTCTTGCTGCATGTTCCACATGTCACATTTCTCAAGACGATGTCAAGATTGTTACCACTCCTAGTTAATTCCCACAAAATTAGGAAAATACCTGCCTGCTCCTTTAGAAAGAAAATATACTTGCAGAAATTTTAAGTTTGTTCTTCTTTGCTGCATTTACAATGTGGTTAAGAAGCTTGTGTGCAAAATATTGAAGGGCAAGAAAGCTGGATCACAGAATCACAGAATCACAGAATCACAGAATTGTAGGGGTTGGAAGAGACCTCAAAAGATCATCGGGTCCAACCCCCCTGCCAGAGCAGCTCCCTAGCTCATACTGCACAGGTAGGCATCCAGACAGGTCTTGAATATCTCCAGAGAAAGAGACTACACAATCCCCCTGGGCAGCCTGTTCCAGTGTTCTGTCACTCTCACTGTGAAAAAGTTCTTCCACATATTGGTGCAGAACTTCCCATGCTCCAACTTGAGGCCATTGCCCCTTGTTCTGTCTCCAATATCCTGATATTGGCTGTTTGAAAGGTTAACAGAAATACGACACACGATTGAAGAATGACAGCATTATCTGGAGCCCAGCCTTGTGTGTAGAAGCAGATTTTGCCCAGGATTGGATGTGCACATCAGCTAACGCACTTGACTGGACATCCTCCTTTGTCTCTCACAGCTGTCAAGGAAGTAAGCTGAGAAAACTGGAGACACTCTACATGCAATGCAATGTCCCACTTTGCATATAAGGTGAATTTTTTTTTTTATATACATAAATTCCCTGCCATCAGATCTTTCATTTCCCCACTCTTCCTCCTACCAGATCTATAACCTTTCTTCTTCCTCTCTAAGTTTCTGCTCCTGTGAAAGTTTCTGCCATCATTAGGAATCAATAGTCAGTCAGGAGCATCTTGGGATCAAAGACATCTACTTGGCCCAGGCTAGGCTTGAAATACAGGCACAAGCACAGCTAGCAGGGATGCTCTTCCTTGCTGCTCAGTGGAAGGGATCTTAGTCAGTGTAAAGAGACAGAACAAGATCCTGCAAAAACATCAGTACACGGAGCTAGCTATTTTGCTATCCTGTTTTGAGCAGTATGATCTGAAGGCAATACTGTTTCTATGACACTTTTCAAAATATTTCAGTATTAAATATTAAGCTCTAAAGATCAGAACCAAAGCCACTAAATAGCACATAGACAGAGAACAAAAAGGCCTTTAAAATGCCCTGGTCCATCACTTTTTCAATACACAATTGTTCCTTGGATTTTGTCCAGTCTCGTCTTAATTGTCCCAGCACTTTTCCTTTGGAGGCTGTTCTCTTGCCAAAGACAATCAGGCAGATGGTATTAGCAAGTTAGGGAGAAAGGGACATTTCCTGTTTTGCGTTCCTCCAAAGATACATTGGGGTGCTTTCTTGATATTTGGCCATGATATTTGATTTTTCTGCTGCTAAAATTTAATACATTTTAGTAATAACATCCTCGTATCTTAGCTCCCACCCTATAGTCCCATCTACTCCTGACCATAGATTCCCTTGATGGCAATCAGAAAACAGGTATTTTCATAAAATCATAGAATTGTAGAATGGTTAGGGTTGGAAGGAATCTTCATCATCATCAAGTTCCAATCCCTCTGCCATGGGCATTTTGAAACTATGAAGTCTGCCATGGGATTGTGTTACATGTGTTCCAATATATATTGTGATGTATTGTAGTCCTTTATATGCATTTTATTTTTATTGCATTATATGTATTATATTATTACTAATTATGTAACTGTGATGTAAAGCATGCATTGTAATCTATAATATTTATTATAGTACGCAATATAATCCACAGCATAATGAGTGGAGACCCCATTCCTGGAGCTATTCAAGGTCAGGCTTGATGGGGCTCTGAGCTACCTGATCTAGTGAAGATGTCGCTGTTTACTGCAGGGAGGTTGGACTAGACGGCCTCTGAAGGTCCCTTCCAACCTTACACACTCTATGATTCCATGATAATACCTAGATGTGCTCATTATTGTAGGTAAAAGCCTACAAATAAGAGCAGGATTTTTTTTTTTCCCAATACCTTAATTCTGACTCATTTAAATCAATGGAAGTTTTGCCACATCCTCCAGCAAGACCAAATTAGTCCCAGGGCAGAGGAAACACTATATCCTTGTTCTAGGAAAGCCCACAACTTCCCCAAGTACTGCTGCTCCAACTTAATCTCAGTGAAGGTCTTTTTCAGTGTACTAACCCATTCTTCCTCAGGGTGTTTGCAGCCTGTGAGAAAATTCACAGCAAAACGAATTTTTAAAAAGTATGTTAACATATACAGTATGAGAAGCAACAAGTAGAGTGAAGACTAAGGGTCTTGACCTATAACAACTATAGAAAAGCAGCACAAATATTTGAATGGCTGTCTATGCTTCATGGTGGTCAGACACAAGCCATCTGAATGCGACTCCAAAGCCCTATATCCAAATTCTTATATTATTGACCTTTGAGCCAATGAGGGAATAAAAAAAAGGGGGAGAGGGGGAATGTATTATCTGGACTCAGTACTGGACTACTAGCATTTTCATACAGGCTTTTCCTGTTGAGATCTTGGGCAGGTTCTGTCTGCACCTGGCCATGTATACATAACGTGCTTTCCGTCTGTATTAAAGCAGTGACATTACTATTCTGACCACCAGGTTACCTGTATTGCTCCCTGAGATAGCTGGAACTGTAAGTGTTAGAAAAGTATATGTGAATCACCTATGACCTCAGAATTTGCCTAATACAAGAAGATCAAACCTCAGTGTTTATGGTCAGACAGCTCAAATTGCAATGTCACTTCCTATTATTATTCATTAGAGTCCTTTGTATTTTGGTATGTCACTTCTTTAAAATGAAAATTGTAGCATTTTTACCAGCACATTTTGCACAATGCCCACACCTTTTCTCTTGGAATTATCTCCTGTGACATTTTTGGCTACTTACAATAGCAAATCAGAACAAGTCAAATACAACTGGGGTAGAGAACTTTCCATTTCATTTTGCATCTTGTATTTTTCGCTGTATGCAATAAAAGTGGAGCACTGGAAATATAATGGAACATGTGGCTTTTTACATGCATTGTGAAATCCATAAAAACCTATATTCTGAATAGAGAGATAATATTATAATTACTTGCATTTTTCCCCTGAGTGTACTGTATAGGTATCAGCCCATATAATTTCCTTGTTTTGAAATACTCATGTCAGTTCTTTTCTAATATTAGCTATTCTGTCTTGTTTTGATTCTTTATATGTCTTTTGTTAGAGGATAAACTAATTTGTAAATAAGAAATGGAAGCATTTGTTCTCAAATTCATTGTATCTAATATATTCAACATTTCTAATGTGTTGATTTTTCCCATTCCCAGCTCTAAAATCTAGGCCATGAGACCTAAGGTTTCTTTGGAGGGGGAAATAACATGCCAAAAACAACAGAGAAAACTTTTTACATGAACAGCAAGCTCAAATATTAATTACTTGTAGACATCCAGAGATAGTTTCAGACATTTACATGGGTGAAGAGTGGTTGTTCATATCACCTTCCTGTAATTATATGAAGACAAGAATGGAAACCAGCGACACATGGCAAAAGAAACCCATCTTGAAGAGGGCACTCTTATAATGAATCAGTGAAGTATGCACCACTAGGCTTTGACCTTCATGCAGCAGGAGGCAATGAAACATTTTTTTATTATTTAAGACAGAGTTTTAAAAAGATAATTAGTTTATGAATCACAGAGGGCGAAGATTGCAGCTAGCACTACTGCATGGTTGTGCAAGAAGGTAAGAGAAGGTTGTAAGGAGCCTTGCCTTTCTTTGACTCACTCTTGGTCCTTGGACTTTGTGGATATGAAGGCTCAGGTAGAGATAAAGGACTGGAAACTCCAAGGAGTGTGGAAAAGGGTCCTTTCATTTTTTGGATTTGGAGACAGAGCACTGTCAGTGGGGAGACAGCACAGTGAATGGGAAAGAGGGACATATCCCCTGTAAGTGACTTAACAGAGTATTTTCAGTCCACACGGACTCTCTAAATTCTTATCCCACCTTTGCCCAAACCTAGACTCTTTCCAATGGCATATGTTCAGTACTGTATTTCAAACGGGGCCTTGGCATTCTGAGGGTCTGAACTACGAAAGATAGCTAAGAAAATTAAACCTGCTTTCAGAAAGCATAAATTTTCAGGATAAAGTTTGGATAATTTGGAGACAGAATAATCAGGAAAGACTGACAACTAAAATCCTGCCTTAATATTTAACAGTTCAAAATCTGTAAGCTGCCTCTTATTTTGTATATCTATTCAATCCTGTTTATGCCTCCTGAGAACAATGTTAGAGTGTTTCAGATTCTCTTGCAGATCTCTGTTGGCAATCATGCTACAGGCTACCAGTTTCTCCTACCAAAGTTGTCACATTACTTATGGGCAATAGGAAAAAAAAGGATAGACTGGAATTTTCTGGCTGTGATTCCAGAACAAAAATTTTCAAGACTGTTGCAGAAGAACTTCTCCATGGTTCAAGTGTGGAAAGTTCATAACATACAGCAGAGTGTCACTGAGCTGAGCTCTGAGCAGAATGAGGGCTGAGTTGAGCAGAACACTGTCAAGCAAGTGAATTGTAGCAATGGTCATAGAAATGGTCTTCAATCTTCTTCTGATTACCAGTCTGGTCTTTAATCTAGAATACACACTTGTTCACATGCCGTGACATTGTTATTAAAAGCTTTACTAAACCCACACTTCATACAGGGGAAAAGTCTTTGGTAGTCCCAATAAAAACAAGGAGTGAATAGCAATCAACACTTATTAACTCACCCCTATGGGGATGAGCTAACCTACCAAAATGTCGTCACAACAATGGAAATGCCACACTAAGCCTCACTGTGCAGTTACTGATTTTTGTGCATTGTACATTTACAGCTAGAAAGCAACACATCAGACTGAAACCTTAGGATACTGTGACCAGGTCATGTTTAGATTAACCTAGGATGGGCATCTCATCAGCAGTGTCCATATTTCAGATGGCATCCCTCTCCAAAAACCTCTGTGCCTATGTTAGGATTTGCTCTCTTGGCCATTCTAGATAGCTTGTTTTACAGCCCCATAAGATGAAAGACTTCATTAATTTAGGTGGCATTACATGCCATTTTAATGACCTTACACTTGCCTTGCCTTTCAGACATTTGGAACAGTTTCTGACTGTGACTTCTTCTACAAATGTTCAACCAATTGACAAATTATTAAATTCTTTACCTGTATGGAATAGGTCAGGCCCTTAGCATCACACACAGTTATGTTTGCTTTGGTTATACCCATTTTACTTTCACACTTGACATGGCTATCCTGCTACTGAATGCTCTGGCACTTCTTTCCCCATCAGTTCTTAACTACAACAATAAACAACCCAGCACATTCAAAATGCTGCAGTCAGAGAGGAACATATAAATATTTCATCATGCACTGGCTCTTAGAAAAATGTGAACAAATTAAGGCTCTCATGCCTCGCTTGTGAGATCAGTATTTTATCTTCTCTCTATTAAAAAACTAATAATCAGAGAAATGCTGTAAACTAACATGAGGTCTCCTGAGCAACATGCAGCATGTCATTAGTCTGCTATTTATATCACATACACATAGCCCCAGAAGTCATGGTATAAGGAAAGGGTATGCAATAATTAGTGCCGGAAGAGTACTGAGTTCAACGTGCAAATGAAACTAGTACTAATCATCCAGATGGTGTCATCTCTCTGGAGTTTCGCTCTGACTGAGGATTATTAATCTTTCTCTTTTTTTCATTTTTGTTCTTTTTTAATGCAACCTACAGAAAAATAAATGTAGAGGGTTAAGAGGCAATACAGTATCATTTATTACTGCTGTTAATTAGCTGTGTGATGATAATGCCTGGAGATATAAGAGAACAGAGAGCAGGTCCCTATTGTGCTGAAGTCTGTACAAATAGAGAGATGGTCTCAGCTAAGAAACATGAAGTCGATCACAAGGAAAGTAGCAAAGGAAGTCCCTTTCTCATGATTAATATTTTGTGACAACCTTTTCATTTCTATCATATCTTAAGCCCTTTTGTGCCCATCACAACTTCTCACCCTTCTCACTTTTCTTTCACTTCTGATTTCTCTCTCCAAAATTCTGCTTCCAGCCTACGACCTTGGATTTCTGCAGGAATACTGATTATCTTCCCTCCTCTCCTCTTTCAAAAGCTCTTTTGAAAACAGCACTTTTCCAACCAATTCCTTCCTGCTTCACAGAATCCACAAGCCCATTAGCAATTTATAGCAATGTATAAGTATATGATCAGAGTCATCTGTGAGGCTAAAATCCGCTTTTAGAAACCAATATTCTACTTCTGCTGAAGTCAGAGAAGTAACATGGTTTCTAAAGAGGGCAGGTTCTGATGCATGTTCTTTTCTATATTTTCATACACTTTAAAGCCAGACTTAGCACCTCCTACAGTGATATACTAACATCAACAAAATGTAGGGTAGAATTTCCTTTGCCCTAAATTCTGTGTCAACTTGAGGTTTATTTGTCCCTTACTGAAACTGAAGATGCTATTAATATTGTTGTTGTTACTATTATTGTCAATGTTACTGTTAACCATATTCTCACTGTACTCTACATTTTGTTAGCAGTAGTAATGATTTCTTCAACAGGGATTACCTGATGCCATGTAAGACCCAAAACTGAATTCCTAAATTAGGACTGATGCTTCTATTTTCTGTTACTTTTACATTAAAAAATAAAAAAAAAAAAAGAAAAAGGAAAAAGGGTGTATTTTTGATGTTCTTGTTCATCCATTTAAAAGCAAATTTAATAAACTATGGGCCTGACTTCAGTCACTTATGACCACATTACACATATATATCTTCCCTGTCAAGAAGATACACACCTATACTGATGCAAACAAGTGGACAAACAGCTGCACAAGAATCATAAGTTCGTTGAGGAGACCAGAACTTAACTTTCTGCCATGAAAAAGATGTCCAGTGTCCTGGGGTATTAAGATGGGATGTCGCATGCAGCAGGGAAAAGAGAACTGTTGGCTGGATATATCCCTTCACCAGGTGCTTTTTGTGAGACCACTAAGCTTCTCAGTCTGTAGAAGCTCTGGTTGTCACTTCTTTATCTGTAAAAGGAGACTACTTTATTTCAGGAGGTGTTGCAGACATAGATGATCAAAGATCACCAGTTTCATGACCCTGAAATAGGGAGATGCTTTAAAAGACTTTCAGAGGAAGGCAAGAAGGGCAGCTTCTCAACACTTAAGCCTTAGTAGGCTCTCAGACAAATTTCCACTCTGAATTAAGAGTCTGAGTTTGCTGTACAATGCCTGGGGAGAGATGAAAAACTGATTCCACAAAGCTACTCTCCCAGCTAAGGTAGGAGTGGAAATTTCTGGGGAGATGTCTGTTAAAAATCTCTTCCCTGGTCCCTAAGTGCTTTTAGCTTGAATTGTCTGAAGGCAATTGCTTCCTACTGGGGACACAACTGCAGGGCTAGCTATGAAGCCACAACCTTGATACTGCAGCTGGTTATGTGCGCATGCCAGTTGTTTCTCAGGAAAAAAGAGAAAGGGGTGCTATTTTTAAACTCAAAGCTTCTAGAAGATACTTCAATTCAAATACTCCTCTTAGTCTGCATGCTTTTCTAATATTGGGAGGAATTATTACACAGGGGCTTCAGCATTTGTCTATCCCCATTAACTAGGCACTTGCCAGACACTACATAATTCTAAAACATCGCTTTCTTTTGGGTATGATGTATATCATTAGTTATGGATCTGGGGAAGAACAACTGGCCAGAGCAGTTTGCACATGCTGATGCTCCTGACTAGCAGTGCAGTGAACTGCTCATCTTGTCAGCAAGCACAGGAGTACAAAAGGACAGTGAGTTTACTGCCATTCACACAGAGAGTGTGATCTTTTGTGCTAAGCCTCACTGTATCTATTAAGCACATTACCTTCAGACATGTGAGGGGCTGAACAACTTCTGTTCGCCAGTGAGGCCATAAGATTTGAAGGATATTTGGAGGTGGGAGTTGGAAAGATTGAACTTTCATGGAAATGGGCTGGTTTTACTGCCCCTTGCCTGAAGGAAAGTGTCTCCTAGATGTCTGGAAATGGATTTGTTTGTTTTACTTTTTCTGCAAAAGAAAGAATGAGGAATTCAGTGAGTGATAGCCGGCAATGTGTGGGTTTGAGAAGTCAATCTCTGCTCCAGATAGTGTGGCAGAGGGCCTACCTACACGAGTATGGATCCAAATGTTGAGCTATGGAGCACTTGTTTTTCTTCTTTTATGAAAAACATTCCAGTGTTTCATTGCAGTATCTAATGATGCCAGTGCAACAGGTTGGGGAAATTAGGCTTTACCTCATTCTTGCCAGAACCTCAAAAAACAAGTGCTTCAGATCGTAAGGGAAAAGTAGTAATTGCATCTTTATTAATTGCTTTTATAGTAATTGCTTACCTTGGTGAGAGCAGGAGTCAGTGAGATGACTTTTGGTAGCAGTAGCAGGAATAAGACAAGGATACTCCTCACATTTGCTGTAATGCAGTTTTTTTCCATTGTGGTTCTTTTTTTCCAGTTTATGACCAGTTCATTCAGGTCCAGAAGCTTTCTGTCTTTCCCTTTCTCTGGAATGCTTAGCCTGCATGTTTACAAGAAGCACAAGGCTGGCTTTCATAGAATCATAGAATGGTCTGGATTGGAAGGGACCCCAAGGATCATAAAGTCCAACCCCCTGCCACAGGCAGGGCCAACAACCTCCATGCATGATCTAGATAAGGTTGCCCAGGGTCGCATCCAACCTGGCCTTGAACTTCTCCAGGGATGGGACATCCACCACATCTCTGGGCATCCTGTTCCAGCACCTCACCACTCTCTCTGTAAAAAACTTCCCCCTAATATCTAATCTAAACCTTCCTTCCTTTGGCTTCAATCCATTCCCCCTTGTTCTGCCATTGTCTACCCTTTTAAAAAGTTGATTCCCCTCCTGTTTCTCTGCTCCCTTCAGATACTGGAAGGCTGCAATGACATCCTCCCACAGCCTTCTCTTCTCTACACTGAACAAGCCCAGCTCCCTCAGCCTCCCTTCGTAGGGGAGGTGCTGCAGCCCTCTAATCATTTCATGGCCTCCTCTGAACCCTCTCCAACAGTTCCACATCTTTCTTGTATTGCGGGCCCCAGATCTGGACACAGTACTCCTCCAGATGGGGCCTCACGAGGGCAGAGTAGAGAGAGACAATCACCTCCCTGTCCCTGCTGGCCACCCCTCTTCTGATGGAGCCCAGGGTACCATTGGCCTTGCGAGCTGCAAGAGCACACTGCTGGCTCATGTTAAGTTTCTCATCCACCAGAACACCCAGGTCCTTCTCAGCAGGGCTACTCTCAAGGAGCTCTTTTCCCAGTCTGTATCTTTGTCTGGGATTCTTCTGACCCAAGTGCAAGATATTACACTTTGCAGTGTTGAACCTCATTAGGTTCACCTGGGCCCATCTTTCCAGCCTGTCAAGATCCCTCTGGATGGCTTCCTTTCCTTCTGTTGTGTCAACCACACCACTCAGCTTGGTGTCATCCGCAAACTTGCTGAGGGTGCACTAAATTCCATCATCGATGTCATTGATAAAGATGTTAAAGAGCACCGGTCCCAAGACAGACCCCTGGGGGACACCACTTGTTAACGCCTCCACCTGGACATGGAGACATTCCTCCCCTTGGCATCGTATCTTAGATCCACTACTTGTAGTATGGATGTATTACTTGTGCCCATCAGTGTGGGGTTCTGGGAAACAAAAGAACCTCACTTGCCATTCTCTTCCCTGCGCAACATAACCAGAGCAAAATGTTTTAGCTAAAATTAACGGTATCATTGCTTTCAGGAGTCACCCTCAGGTCTATCTAGTCTTACCTCAGGAGGAGTAAGGAAAATGGGAGAGTTGTGCTATGCTTGGCCATTACCTCATTTCTTTTCTTTTCAACCATGTGTTGCCTTCAATCTCTGGGAGCTTCATATGTCAAGAGCAGGAAGTAAGTGGGGCGTAGGATTTTCCTTTCAGCATTGTTCAGGCAATGACAGGATGCTGCACAGATGGAAGAAGCTTGTTTATACTGAATGCGCTGGAGTTATTGATAAAGGACAGCTTCATCCTTCTCTGAACAACACCCTCTGTCCTGGCATCTCGAACAGGTGCTGTGAGCTCCACTCCAAGATTAACCATAACCTGCAGGCAAACAACTTTCTGGAACACAACCATTTTGAAAGATAAATCCTGGGGTTTCTTTTTTTTTTTGTTTCCTCCCAATTTATTGTATTTATTTTTTAAACTATTTTTGGCTTTCCATGTACAACAGAGATAAAAAATGCTGCTGTGGCCATATTAAAATGAGTCTAGCATCAGGTTCTGTCACAGGCATACTACATGTCTCTCAAAATCAGGGTTTTCTTAGTGGTGTCCAGACCCCGGAAATGAGATTCACTGTGGACCCCCACTCAATAAGGAAACAGAAACCTCTACTCAAATCCAGGAAAGAGTCCATCTAGCAAGACTTCCTAATATACCCTTTGATCTGTATTCTCTTAACACTGTCTCCCTCTACCTATATCTTTACACAAAAACATTATGAGACCATTTTATTTCTGCACCTAGATTAGAAAAATACTGGTTTGATAGAAACAGGTTGAACTGAGATTCCTCATAACACAGACTTCCTTCTGCCCTTCATGAAAATGCTTTCTCATTGCTAAAGTACAGAAAGAAAGAAAATCGAAACAGGAGTTACAGAGAGAGAATAAAACAGAAAGCATCATCATGCTAATCTGTAAAACCTTAATAATCCTTCTCATATATTGCATGGATTTCTCATCCCTAAATCACAAAAAGGATGTATTAACACTAGAAGAATTAAAAAGGGGGAAAATGACCAAAGAGATGGGCCATCTTCTATATGTACAGATATTAAACAGATGATGGTGTGATTGTCTGGAAAAGAGAAGATGAGGGAGATACAGTGGTGGACAACCTGTGAGAAAGGAAACAGGCAATGATCATGTGTTATTTGTCAAATAATAAGGTGGAGAAGGGACAGAAGTGAAATTATGAGGCAGGCATTGGCAAACATCAAAAGGATATATACATTCATATAGTGTCCAAGGACACTATGGAAATCACTGAAACACGATTTCAGAAATGCCAAAATGTGATTTGACAGAATCTTGGAAACAAAGTCCATCAAAAGCTATTAAACATAGATATACAGATCCAGCACCCAGATTCAAAAGTATCCAAAATGTTGATTCTTGGGATTGAAGGTGTATCAGGAAAAGTGTCACCCTTGCCTTTTCATGTCTTCTTTCTTTCACCAGGTGTCAGGAACAGGTTACTGATCTAACAGTCTATTGTATCCCTAAGAAAAGTCTGTCTTCGATGCCTAGTGTGTTCTAATCCCATCATTGATTATATTGGTATCAGTACATTAATAATTACATTGAAATATAATACTTGGTGTTACTTGCTTTCACAGAAGAAATGTTAAATAAGCAGAAATTCAAAAGAGGACCTTTTCCACTTCCATTTTTCCAAGTTGGCTACTTAAGTTACTTCATGTTGATTAGGAAACAACTGCACAGCCCGAAGTCAAGGCAACACAGAGAGACAGTTATGAGATAAAGCTTTATTTCTTAGAAATCCAAGTCCAAATATTCTGTCTTTGCAGGACTTCTGCTGGTCTGCTAATTTCTGTCACTTGCAATATTCAGCAGCTCTTCCTTGGTTGTCTCTACTTCACAGAATCATCATCATAGCATTATAGAATGGATTGGGTTGGAAAGTCCTCAAAGATCATCCAGTTCAAGCCCCCTGCAATGGGCAGGGACACCGTCCAGTAGACTGGGTTGCCCAAAACCACATCCAACCTGGCCTTGAAGACTTTCAGGAAGGGGGAGTATCCACAGGTTCTCTGGGAAACCTGTTCTAGTGCTTCCTCACCCTCATATAGAATAAAGTTTTCCTAACACCTGATCTAAATCTACCCTCCTTATTTTAAAACCATTATCCCTTGTTCTGTTACTGCATTCCATGATAAACAGTCCCTATCCAGATTTCTTGTAGGCCCCTTTAGATACCAGAAGGCTACAGTAAGGTCTCCACAGCACCTTCTTCATTGAGGCTGAACAAGCCTAACTCTCTAAGCCTCTCTTCATAGGTCCTCCAGCCATCTCATCATTTTCATGGCCCTCCTTTGGACTCACTTAACAGCACCATGTCCTTCCTCAGGTCCAAGAGCTGAACACAGTACTCTGGGTGGGGTTCTCAGAAGAGTGCAGTAGAGAGAATCACTTCCCTTGATCTGCTAGTCACGCTTAGTTTGTTGCAGCCTAGGATACATTTGGCCTTTTAGGGTGCAAGTGCATATTGCCAGTTCATATTTAGCTTTTCATCCACCAACACCCCCAAGATCCAGAACGTGCTAAAGTCAAGAATATACTAAAGTCAATGGAAGTCTTTCCACTTACTCCCTATGATATGGATCTGACATTCTCAAGATTTCAATTTTAGCAACTAAATAGACAAAGAAATAGCTGTGCTGGTAATAAAGAAAATTAAAAGTCATTTTTGCTTCACTGTCCTTTTCTCTTGCTTTGCAGATTTCTACAGCTCCATGCCTCTCTCTGTTCCAACTGTTGGTATCTCTGTGGAACTGCTTTGAATCATTTTAGGCCATAGACCCAAGAAGCTGAAGCACCTTAGTGAAATTTACATGGTATAACAAAATAGCAGTCATCATGGAGTTTAGCAAAAAAAAATGGTCTTATCAAATTTTCAGTTTTCTCCAGAAAGATCATGAGATGTGAAAATTCAATGGAATCCATTATTTATGTCACTTGTGCATCTCATGGATAGTCTTCAGGCCTCAGTCTTCCCATTTATGCTGTGATGATTGGAACATAGGAAAATCCACAAAAAGATCTTATGGAAGTAATCTAGTCCAAATTAAACCATGGTCAACTATGTACTCAGTACCTATATTCTTTAGATTTCTTTTTTCAACATGTTTGGGTCTTGAAAGGAAAATCAAAACTTTACAAGGTGCCTACAATATCTTTGAGTTTCATGTGAGTTTATTAAATTAGAGGTTAGATGGTGAGGCTTTCTGCAGTACCAGACTTCAGAAAATTAATCCAAAGAACTCTTCCAAGTCCAGTCCCTGTGACGTATAGTCTTGAAATCCTGCATCTTAAAAGAAAAATAAAAGGAAGAAATCTGCTGTTTGTGAATTATTATTATTGTCACCCAGGCTACTTAAATTCCCTTATTTTTCTTTTTCCCCCATGACAGAGACATGGGGGGAAAAAAAAGACACCTTAATTACATGGTGTGAGTTCCGCCCTGAGAAAGACCTGAGCCTGGCAGGCTTGGTTCATCATTTAGAATGATTCTTCTCAGGGAAATATGGGAAGGAGCATCTATAGGTGCGGTGCTGAGGAATGCCTTAAACTGAGAAATCTGCGAAAAATTCCAAATCTACAGCCTTAAATACACAAAACAAATCAGATATATTTGCACAGGGGAAAAATAAAGCAAAACATTTACATGGTCTGAACTGCTTTAAAGAGTCCCAAGGGTATAAAACCTAAAATTTGTATGAATAGAGAGGGAACAGAATTACTCCTAACCATTTCTGTAAGCTGAGGTACCAGAGCTCAGGTACTTGGCTACACAGGGCATCTTACAGTAATTAGATAGATAGATAGATAGATGATAGATAGATAGATAGATAGATAGATAGATAGATAGATAGATAGACAGACAGATAGATAGATAGATACACAGATAGATACACAGATAGATACATACATACATACATACATACATACAATTAGAGAACTTTTTTTTTATAGAATCATAGAATGCTTTGAGTAGGAAATTACCTCAAAAATCATCTAGTTTTGACCACCTGCCATGGGCAGGGACCCTCTCACTAGACCAGGTTGACCAAAGCCCCATCCAATCTGGCTTTAAACACGTCCAGGGATAGGGTTTCCACAACCTCTGTGGGAAATATATTCTAGTGCATCATTACCCTAACATTCTTCCTAACATGTAACCTAAACCTACTTTCTTTCAGCTTATAGCCCTTGTCCCTTGTCCTATCACTACAGTCCCCGGTGAACAGTCCATCTCCCACTTTCCTTTAAGTATTGGCACACTGCAATTAGGTCACCCTGGAGACTTCTCTTCTTCAGACTGAACAAACCCAACTCTAGCAGACTGTCTTCATAGAAGACGTGCTCCGGCCCCTTGATCATCTTCGTGGCCCTTCTCTGGACTCATTCCAACAGCTCTATATCTTTCCTGTACTGGGGACCCCAGAGCTGGATGCAGTACTCCAGGTGGGGTCTCATGAGAGCAGAAGGGCAGAATCACCTCCCTAGACCTGCTGGCCGCGCTGTTCTTGATGCAGCCCAGGAAACAGTTGGCCTTCTGAGCTGCTAGTGCACACTGTTGGCTCATGTTGAGCTTGTTATCCATCAGCACCCATATGTCCTTCTCCTTAGGGCTGCTCTCAATCTATGCTCTGCCCAGCCCATAATTGTGCTTGGGATTGTGTTGACCCACATGCAGGACCTTGCACTTGGCCTGCACTTGGCATTCATGCAGTTCACATGGGCCTATCTCTCCAGCCTGCCAAGGTCCCTCTGGATGACATCCCTTCCCTCCAGTGTGTTGAACTCACCACACAGCTTGGAGTCATTGGCAAACCTGCTGAGGGTGCACTTGATTCCTGGCTGAAAACAGATAACAAAATAACTACTTCCTAGCTGAAAAAAAATCTTCCTCCCTAATAAAAGATTGTATATGTTATATGATTTTCAAAGGCCAAAGAAATCCTCATGGCTTTTGTGAGAGTTGTGGGGCCCTGGGGCCCAGTTCAGTGAGAGAGTGTTGTATTTGGTTTAAAAGACTGGTACTCCAAATGGAAAAGAGAGATCAGTGACAGCAAGCTGAATGTTTTCTGAACAGATGCTGTTTCTGTCTCCAAATTGCTCAATGCATGTTGAATTTGTAGATGTTGAATTCCCTTTTGAATGCAGGTTTAGCCTCTGCTGCAGAGAAAACTAAGCAAGATGGAACACATATTTAGTTCAGCAAATGAAAGACAACGAATGGTCTTGCAGGAGAAGCAAGGACAAACCTCAGTCACTAATACAGGCAATAAATGCAGTCTTATAACATGAGGGCATAGAGGGATAGAAAATATATTTATACATTGTTGTTATTTTAAATATGTTCCTAAAGCAATGACATCTCCCATCCATATTTGGAGACACTTAAAGTTTATGAATGTGACTATTTTCAGTTGCAAATATTTCACGAGCCTGCAAGTTCTATCTCTAGGCAAATGGAGAAGCTTCTTTTATTTTAATTTCTTTTTCTGCATAGTTTGTTCATCAGTTCAACATCTGACTAGTGAATAAGCTTCACTGGGATCAGAAATGAGGCATTTGTACCCTTATTTTTCTCCTCTGGGAGCTTCTTGTGAAAAGCGTTCTCAGACCATAACCAACATACCAGGTAAGAGTGACACTTAAAAAAAGATACAGCTTGAGGAAATACCACATTGTTGTAAAATATCCTAATGGTCAAAGAGATGCCTGACCCTTGGGAGATTTGTTTTCAATCTTTTAATCAGCAGGAGGAGGATCCTCAAAGCTATACCCTTCTGTCAAATGCCTGTCTCCCAGGAACAGGATATGCTGGGTGGAAAGGCAATGAAATTCTGTCAATGTACAGCAAAAATTAAATTAAAAAACAAAATTTAAAAAACTATTTTGTTTTTTAGCCAGGAAAAGAGCATTAATGGGAATAGGATTATGCAGACCAATAGTTAGTGAAGAGAGATAAGTCACATTTCCTCTCCTCCCCTTCTTCTGAAAAGAGAAGAAAG
Organism: Gallinula chloropus; assembly: GCF_964237585.1. Lineage (NCBI taxonomy): Eukaryota > Metazoa > Chordata > Aves > Gruiformes > Rallidae > Gallinula > Gallinula chloropus. The sequence continues at coordinate 8,053,745 of NC_140086.1, forward strand.
TTGGAACATTTAAAATATTCTGAAGTAGTAAATAAATTGACCAAGACCTGTTGTATGGCTACAAACCCAGTGTAAATCCAAGGAGCAAGACACCTCAATCACGAACAGAATGGTCTCATTTGTGCTGTCTAATGAGGGCAGTCACTGGCTTATGCTATTCCCCATGCTACATACAGACATCATCCAAAACACTTTTAGATGTACCTGTTAAAGCTATTCTAGAGAAAGTAATTGGAGTTAAACATTGATAAATGCATGCTTCTCTTTGAGAGCCTTCCTTGGCCTGGTATAGATTACCCTTCTTTGGCAAAAGAGGCTGACAGTCAAAGCATCTTTCTTCCCAAGAAAGAGGCCAAAATTTGTTAAGCACAAGAAAGTCTATCCCATTTTAAGTCATGCAAAGAGGAAGCTAAGCTTTCGGAACATCTTTTATTGAAGGGAGGTATGGGTACAGAGGCAGTGACATTAATTCCTACTCACAGTTATAGTGGTGGATAGGGAAGAGAACTGTGAGTCAAAAAGAAGGTTCACCCTTAAAGTTTATTATTTTATTTAGCTCTATAGCTATTTCAGCATTAAATCTCATTTGGCGGGGAGAAGTGCTTGCTCACAGATGTACATTTTACAATAGACATTTCAAAGATGCAAGGACTAAAGGAAAGCATTCTGTCTTAAGTACACTCATCTCTCAAATGACCAGTCAGCATATGTAGACAGAATATTCAGTTACTGTAATTTAGTACACTACAGAACATAGAGTACTGAGAAACAGAAGTCAATAAGAATATTTTATAAACAGGAGCAGAACAGGAAGACTACACTGAATTATCGCCAGCTTGTTATCCTTACGGGTCCTATTCTATCCAATTTGCCCTCCTTAAAAACTAATTTTCCTTTATTTCAGTTAGGAACTCAACCTTCTCCACCATTCACAACAATTGCCTCTTCAGAAAATAGACAGGAGAAATAGAAGAACATAGGCTGATGAGGAATAATGTAACCAAAGCAAAGACTGCAGTTTCAGAAGTGGAGATAAAGCCACTCAGCTTTAGATCTGTGGCTGCTGCTGGAATATTCCTGAGCCTTACAGCATTCTGCATTTTGCAAAATGTACTGATGGGTTCGTAGCTAAACAGACCTATCTTCCCCCTTTAATTTTTCCTCCTTTTTTTTTTTTATTTGGTGTTATAATTGTCCTTTTAACAGTATATTTTCAGTCTTTAAGCCTATTATTACTGTGCCAATTGCTTAAGATTGGGAAGGACCAAGAAAGACACTTTAAAAAAAGAAGTAATAAATTATCCACCCCAAAATAAAAGAAATAAAACATTTTGGATCCTTTCTGTTTACTCAGTGCCACAGTGTTAACCTTACCCAGTTTCTTGGCTGCCATGTTTTCCCCAGGGAATCAACATTCGTAACAGATGAGGACAAAGGAACTTGCTGGTAATTGCAGTGGGGATTTCCAATCTCAATGACAGCATGGGAGGTCATGGAACAGACCTCAGGACCCATCTGTTAAGTCTGGGTTAGAAAAGCATACAGAAGTATTCTGAATTTTACAACTCTTCATCTCTTGAACGCCTGACTTGCTTCCCCTGTGGAATTGCTCACTTCGGCCTTTGGAGGTCTGGTTAAACATCTGCACTGCAAAAAATATCCCTGTAAGGTTGAAAGACCAGACAGAAACATCAGAACAACATTCCTTTGCTCACCTAAACACCCTGCCAATAAGATCATTTCTTCTGTTGCTCTGGCATGTTCAGCAGATTTAGCCACTGACATGTGCTTATCCTATACAGCCTATTATATATATTCAGGAAAAAAAAGTTTTATGTAAAAAGTAACATGACTAAAACTAGCTACTTAAAAATTTATAGCTCTAAGCCACGTTTGCACCCGTATGAAAGAAATAAATACTGAATGTGATTTTTTTACTGATACCTGTCACTGAATTACAGAATCACAGAATTAGAAGGTTGGAAAAGGCCTTTAAGATCATCGAGTCCAACTGTTCCTGTCCTATGCTAAACCATATCTATAAGTACCTCATCTACCCCTTTTTTAAACACATCCAGGGATGGTGACTCAACCCCCTCCCTGGGCAGCTTAAATTGCTGGAAATTGAGAGGTTGAACACATGTGTTAAGCTATTTTCTTATAGATACATATAAACTGGGTGTGACAATTTCACATAAGAAATTAAAAACACTTGGTGTCTTCGTATCTTTTATGCAAACATTGTGGATGGAGATCTGCAAGGCTGGTATGAGAAGCAGCCAAAGGAGGGAGTTCTACAGCAGCAAGCCTTCCCCATTTTGTCTAGAGTCTTGGAATAAACAGACGGATGGTTTCTACATAGAATCTTGAAGGCCATAGCGCCTGGAGGGAGATTTTTTGCATCATTAACTGTGAAATTAATATTAAAGTTGATGTCTCTAAATATGCTAATGAGCTAAAAGGAGTACATGCTAAGCATGTTACAGAATATCAGAATCACTAGGTTGTAAAAGAACTTTAAGATCAAGTCCAACCCATTCCCATCCTATGCTAAACCATATCCCTAAGTACCTCATCTATCTGTCTTTTAAACACATCCAGGGATGGTGACTCAACCACCTCCCTGGGCAGCCTGTTCCAGGCCCTGACAACTCTTTCAGTGAAAACTTTCTTTCTAACATCTAATCTGAACCTGCCCTGGCACAACTTCTTGCCATTTCCCCTTGTCCTATCACCTGTCACTTGTCTGAAGAGACTGTCCCACACCTCTCTACACCCTCCTTTCAGGTAATTGTAGGCAGGGATAAGGTCTCCCTTCAGCCTCCTCTTCTCATCCCCAGCTCCCTCAACCACTCCTCATAAGATTTGCCCCCCAGCCCCTTCCCCAGCCTGGTTGCCCTTCTCTGGATTCATTCAAGGACTTCAATGTCCTTCTTGTAGTGAGGGGCCCAGAACTGGACACAGCACTCTAGGTACAGGTATGTATGACTATAGTACTCAGCTCTCCACCCAGATCATGTTAACTGTTACCCATTGCAGAGAACAGCTAAGACTGGGGTATAAACGTATGGAGGAAGTTACCCCAGGGGTGAAGAGAAGAAATTGAGGGCCGCAAAGAGGCTACCAACAAGATGTGCTCTTTCTCCTCCACCCAAGACAGGGATACCTTCTTGGTAAGAAATTGCGATTTCACTTTTTTGATGACAATACCTGAGATAGCATTTTTCTGGCATTATGATTATAATCTGAGGAGTTTAGAAAGCCTTGTGACCCAATGGGAGGGCCTCACTCAGCCATGCATCAGACTCACACGATTTACGTGACACTGGGCTCCCCTGAAAGCTGATTCCTGCTGACCTTAACAAAAAAATAATCTGGCTATGAACAGAAGGATCATATTTTGACTCCTGTGTGCATTGCAGACACTAGGAAATCCTAATCATGTTCTCTCAAGAAGTCCTCTAAGGACTGCCACGCGACACACAGCACAGAGTGTTCCCAAGCAGTATGTCAATGTACCCATACAACTGCACTGTCACATTTGTGGAAACAGATCTGGGTTTCTGAGTGCCTTCTATTAGAAAATGTGGCCATTAGAGTACAGTGCTTAGGAAGGGTTTTGCCTAGCGATGTTTATAAAATGTTTTTAATTATATACAAGTACACATAATGAGGCAGTTTGGAGTTTGTGATCTTTCCTTCTCACTATCCATTTCTTTCATAGAGTAGTGATTAATCCCAGGACTCAGTGGTGAAGAAAGACAGGCAGCTCTTCCTTCTGCATTAGCTGTTACCAGAAATTAGAGAGCAGAGAACCAGCAATCAGGGATTTTTGCAAAGTGAGTTTGAGGACATCATATACCCTGGGCTAAATGTGACCAGAAGGCTGTTCTACATCATGAGACTTCATTTTGTATAGGAAGAGGATATTTAATTATTCATAAGTGCTTTTAAAAAGATCTAGCCCCTTCTGTCTGCCAAAGATCAAGAGGTAGGTCCACAGGCTCAAGAAGAGAAGACGTGAACCTCCAAAAAAGACATCCTAGGGCAGTCCTGAGGGTCTAGATGTGCAGTCATTGCATCTGAAATCCTTTACTATGTAGACAGAGCCTACCTATTTGCCTTTGTGTGTAGGGAGAGATGAGTACTGAGATGAAAAAATGTGTGTGATAAGAAAATCCCTACCATCCCCTGACTCAGTTCAGCTCCCTGTTCTGGGCTGCTCTTGCACAGTAAATGTGTTTTCTTATTGGATTTCTTCTCCCACAGTCTCCCTTCTCTTTCTCTTTCTTCGACTTTTTTGATGGTAAGCAGCATTTCCCATTACTTTTCCCTGAGTTCTCACAGAGGATTTTCTAACCTGTTGGCCTCCCTGACCTGAGCTGTAAAGTGAGCTCTCTTATACATCAGGACACTGCTAACAGCAAAGAAAGAGGACCCAGTTCACACCAGATTGCACTTTTGCCCCAAGAGTAAAATTGTCACAGATCTTTTTTTCTTTTTCTCCAGTCTCAGCCTTTATATTAACTCTGGTCAAAACCCCACCCATACACAAACCAGCCCAAGTCCTTGTCTAACACTGAGGTGCACCTTATCATATCCAAGACAATTCTGAACTGCCGTTTTGCAGTTCATCTTTTGCAGTTCAGAGCTTTTCTTGACACCAGTGAAGGCAGCTTCAGAGAAAATGTCAGCCTTATCAATCTGAAATGCATCCTTGCACTGTGATGATCAGCAGCACTGAGAATTTTCTCAATGGTTTGTTGTGGAAATCAGCACTCCTACGCTCCCATGGTATGGGGAGGCAAGAGCATTTAAATAAATCCAGACATAATAGTATGAGACAGTTATTGGTTAAAAAACATCTGCTCTCAATACATAACCCTTATTACAGCTAATAGGAAATACACACGCACGCATGATTATGGGGAAGATACATCATGCCAGGACCAACAGGTTTCATCTGCTGTTCTCAGGCCTGAAGCTTTCCAATTTAGCTGTAATAAGACAGATCTCCATGGAGGAAAAAACAACCCAACTCTTTGTGTCTCAGCATTTTCCTGTTAGACGATACATACAGGGGTGCTTGTGCTGTGCCTGGTGGGTTCTGGGACATTTGTTGGGCCAAACAGAACGCTAAGTATTACATTATCACCCATTCTATCCAAGAACCAAATTATATCTATGCTTATCTTTACAATGATGAAGAGTCTATATCTTAGACACCTACTCTCCTGTGGCTCATCATCACTGCTGTCTTAATAAGGGCAAATCTAATCCACTTCATACATAAAGGAGGGAAAGTGATTCACAAGCTACTTTTTAAGCAATAGTAGGGCTCCATTAATTGCCAGTAGGATTAATGGAAATAATTCCATAGGCTTCAGCAGGATTAGGATTTGGTGTGTATTAAAATCATTTCATAAACACAATGGAGATTATTTTACAGGTGTAGAAATCCACTTTTAAAGGTCTGCCATGTTTACACTTGCTGGATGAAATTGGCTGCATCTCCAGTCTGCTCCCACCTCGCCTCTGCAGAAGAGTAACTAAGTCTATACTCAATAAACATACTGACATGTTTGGGAGGTTTATTTTTACATGAATATTTCATTGACCAGGAGGAAAATCTTGCACAGGTTTGAAACTCCCCTCACTGTCACATACTTTATAGGCAGAAAAGTTGCATGCCTCTGCTAGTTGAGGTTTGAATCTTTTTTCTTTTTCTTTTTTTTTTTTTTCCTGGTTAGATCTTTAGAATTTGAGGTTTGTTCTAGAAAAAATTATTTTTTCTAGAGGCAGGGTGTACTGTCACATTCCAGACAGCAATGAACACCTCAAGCTGCTTGTGCAAAAGCAAGTTAAATAGTTCTCTGCCTCTGAGAAGAATGACTAACTTTGCTTTGAAACGCTGACCTAAATTAAAGAACACAAAAATGGGAGAGAAATATACATCTGTAAATATTCAGAAACTTAAGAAGTCGTTTATGTTGTGATAAAAGTGTCAAAACAACTACTTTGTTAAAATTTACCTTTTTTTCATACTGCTTAGGAATCAGAGAAAGACTTTAATTCTGTGGCTTTGTTTAGTAAAAGTTCTCAAATTTTGTTTTCAACTGCAGTGCAGGTTAACTCGTTTCTATTAAAAGTCTATCATCAGAGAATGAGTATTACAGCCCATTCACTCTGACAGAATCACAGAATCTCCTGAGTTGGAAGGGACCCATAAGGATCATAAAGTCCAACTCCTGGCTCCACACAGGACCAGAAAAGTCAGAGCACGGGACTGAATGCATCATCCAGATGCTTCTTGAACTCAGTCAAGCTCAGTGCTGTGATCACTTCCCTGGGGAGCCTGTGCCAGTGCCCAACCACCTGCTCAGTAAAAAACCTCTTCCTAATATCCAACCTAAACATCCCCTGTTGCAGCTTCACCCCATTCCCTCAGGTTCTATCACTGGTCACCAAAGAGAGGAGATTGGTGCATGCCCCTTCGCTCCCCCTCATGAGGAAGCCCTAGACCATGATGAGGTCTCCCCTCAGCCTCCTTTTCTCCAGGCTGAACAAACCAAGGGACTTCAGCCTCTCCTCATAAGGTGATGTAATCAGACTAGATTTTCACCCCCCTTCCCTAATCCCACTAGGTTTTATTAAAAACTTTTTCTGAGTCAGTATAAGGTATACTGCACTGAGGCTATAACAAACAAGAAAATTTATCTCTTAACCTCTCAGTGTATTCACATGCCTGAAAGAAAACAGTTTAGTGATGGAAGAGCTCTCATGCTGATTGTCTGAATTTTCTTGGGCAGTTCCCAACACAACATTGGTTAATCCAAAAGACTGAAGAAAGACAGAGACAGACATATGCATGCACAGACAAATGAGTTAGACTTAAAGAGCTGCTTGCAAACCATGATTTAACTATGCACAAGTGGAAATACAAATGGTCTCCGGGTGTAACAGAAAATCTCACAGTTTTATATTGGATAGGTGATGAAATTAGCTCTGCAGAAACACAGCTAGATGCAAACAAATGCCAGCTGACTGTGTATTGCTATATATTGATACAGACATACTTGAAAATTCATACACTTTATGAAGCCAGACACAGGATTATTGTTCCTTGCAACAGAAAATGTCAGTATAAGTATGTATATGGAGCATAAACAAATATGTTCTTTGGAGGGTTATATTCTGACTTCCTTATTATAATCCTCCATTTTAACAATAATTAACTGAGGAAAAAGCCTTAAGGTGCATCCAGTGTCTGTCTGTCTTCAGTTCTTATCCAGGTAAAGCTGTCTTGAAAAATTATAAGCAGCATTTGCAAAAACATTACAAGAATAAGCAACTTCAATCCTATTCACAGAAGTGGTTTAGCTTCACAGTCTTAAAGGTATTAGAGAACACATAACCTCTAAGTTGCCAATCTCTCTAAGCAATGTGATACTCCATTCCATCAGTCCAAATAATGCTTGCCTCACTGAGATGCAGAGTTTTGACACCTAGGTAATATCTGCAAGGCTCTTTGAGGCCTGAGCATGAACGATTTCAAAAGATCTAGTAAAAAAACATGGCTAGTCTTATTCATTGTTCCAAAAAAGAAAGCAGTTTCATAAAACCCCCACAATTTTCACATTGAAAGTACTATTTCTAATTTTATTCTTTCCTACCGAAAAACTATTAAATAATCCAAATTAGAATGTTTTAATTTATAAGAAGGTTTCTTCTCTCCCTTAGGACAAAGACTTTCACTTTTAAGCATTTAGCAGATCAAAAATGTTTCACTTCCATATGTGAAGTGTTGTTCCATAAGGAATACTGTGGTATTTTTAAATGTGAGATGGCCCTGTCCCATCAATGTTATACATTTTCCTCCACTGTGATAATTGCTGTCTTTTACTCCCAGTGGGGAAAGATTTTCTCAACTGGACAAATGACATTCCAGGCATCAAAGTAACCCTTTCAGATTCAAACATGCCACACTGACTTGTAAATCCTTTCCTATGGTACAGTCCATGGTACAGGGATTGAATTCAAACATCATTTAAAACTCATATGTTCCTTCCAGAGAAGGAATGAACCTTGGTTTCCTCAGATGCACCCAAAATCTCTCAACATCAGACAAGTTTTGAAGTGAAAATAAGTTTGAAGTCTGGGGTTTTTTTGGTTATGCTATTTTTGTTCTCCCTAAAAGGAGTGTTCAAGGCCAGGTTGGATCTAGTGGAGCTTGTCCCTGCCCTTGGTAGGGGTATTGGAACTAGATAATCTTTGAAGTCCTTTCCAACCAAAACCATTCTATTATTCTATGATTCTAAGGAAGGGATTACATATTTATAAACAATCTTGAACTCCTCTCAGGTGTTATTACTCATGTTTACCTGTAATTGCCCCACAATAATAATAAGGCAGAGCAGATTTGGCATCCACACAGGCATGTACCTTCTTGAGCCCTTACATGCCCACAGGTTTTGTCAATTATCAGAGACACCACTTTACCAAGAAGGAAAAGTCATCACGTAACATTGTACTGGAAAAATGCATCGGGAATTTTGCAGCCCAGATCTCTGTCAAGTTAATCTCATTTAAATGCACCTCAGTGGCACTTCCACTCAAACAACATAGTGTGCCTCATGCCACAGAGACTGCCTTTATCCCACATGGCCCATTGCAATGATAAATAGCTCTACTGTACCACTCTTTCTTAATACCACGCACAGTACAAAGCTCATGTTCTTCCATGTTTTCATCTGGAATTAGGTGTCCTGCTGCACCAAGTAGGCTGAAAGTTTAAAAACAAAAATAATCTTAGGACAGCCTTTAGATTTTCCCCATGCTGTCACCAGGTGTGTGTGACAGCAGCATGGCATGGACCCTGGTGTGCTCAACAGAACAAGTCAATGTCCATGTAGAGCACTGTGTTTTCCATCCCATCCACCCTGCTAAAATCTTTTTGGAAACCCAGGGGTGAAAAACGTGGTTCCAGAAAGTTAGTTGGAGCTTTGCAGTTGCCTGACATAGGCACAGGTTTCTTCTCTGAAAATGCTGCAAAAATATATTTAGTTCTGGAAGATAGGAAGTAATTTTATTTCATGTTTTCCCAAAGAGAACAAAAAAACTTCAATGGCACAAAATTTACTTGTGAGAAGCATGTGGTGATATCTTTTGCCCTATCCAACCTCTTATCAATTCAGTCAAAGCATCTGATCAAAGAAAATGAAGAAGAAAAGGTGAGGATGGCTCAGTGGCCATTTTCAGAGTTTTCCCAAAGGATTTTCCCATTCCATTAAATCGCTCCAGTTCTTCATACATTTCCACCGTGCTTATGAGAAGTTCTCTGAACGACAAGTGGAATTTGAGCTTTGACAGTGGACAGGCTCCAGTCTGCACCATGTCATTTTAGCCACACTTGTTTTCAGAGGGTGAGAATGTGCTCCCTGCAGATGAGAAGTCCACAATGGATCAAATTTCCCCAGCCCCCACTACAGGTCAAACAGTATAAGACAGGGGTAGGGAAGTGTATCAAGAGGAATCACAGAATCATAGAATCATCAAGGTTGGAAAAGACCTTCAAGATCACCAAGTTCAACCATCAGCCTATACCACTGTAACCTCTAAAGCATCACCTGAAGCACCACATCTACCTGCTTTTTTAACAGTTCCAGGGCTGGTGATTCTTCCACCTTCCTGGGCAGCCTGCTCCAATGCTTCACCACTCTTTTGGTGATTAATTTTTTCCTAATATCCAATCTGAACCCCCCCTGAGCCTTCCCCAGGCTGAACAGCCTCAGCTCCCTCAGCGTCTCCTCATAAGACCTGTTCTCCAGACCCTGATGCTGCAGCAAAAGATGCTGCACCAAGAAGACACCACAACCTACTACAATTAGTCAGCTGAGCTGTGGTAATTCAATGGTGGCAAATATTTCCCTGCTCTCTGCTTAGCTGTTGTCTACCTTACTAAACTCTAAGCTTTGTGTTTAATGAATTTTCAGGTAACACTCTCGGATAGGGAGCAGAGGCATATGAGCTCCTTCAAAAGAGTGCACTAGAGGCACTCTTTAATTACTACCCTGTTATTGCTGCTAGCTCACCATTTCATAAATGGTTATTCCAAGCTCTGCTTTTCCCCCCTTATGCACATTCTAAATCCAACAAATACAATCCAGCTAGTACATACAATTGAGAGAAGAATTTGGTCCATTTTTATTACTTTTTTTTCCCCTCTTAATTTTTAATTAGGGTGTAAAAAATGAAATCTGTTTTTTATTAAATCCTTATTTGTGAAAACGGCTTCAAACCATACACAGTAAAGCACTGGGTGATTGTTTGTTTTACCATGGTTATAAATATTGGATTAAATTAAATATGACACAAAGAATAGTCGAAAATTTTAAAAAGTGATTTATAAAGGAGGCACGATAGGCAATCGAGATGATAGAGGAAGCATGTGCATGGGTATGTGTGTGTGTGCATATATAAACAAAAAAATTCCCAAGTAGTAGCACACAGAATAAAAAATTGAACACTCAAAGAAAAAAGCCTAAAAGTAATGTAGTGCTCAGAATTTATTTTCCTATACTCTTACATCATAAAACCTCAGAGCACAACGTAGCTAAAGAATCGATAGACACAACACATTGCACATATTCCAGACCAGAAATTTATGAAATAAAATTCTTGTGCAGCTCATCTTTGGGTTTAGAGAACCAGTCCCTTATGTGGAAACTGTGAAAATCCTTCCTAAGAACAATAAAGCTCGTGGATGTATATGAGCTATTGCACTGGCTGTTCCACGCACACTGCTGGCAGACACTTAAAAATCAGCTGCCTTCCAAGGCTCTCCAAGCTTTGACAATTTTTTCAGTCACTTTTAATTTATGATTCTGCTAAAGCACAGTTTTCCTTCAATTACAGGGACGCTGTTCACCATTGTAGGGAGAAAATTCATGTGGCCAAAGCTCAGTTAGAGCTGAGGCTGTCCAATACTGTGGTAGACAATAAAAAGGGTTTTTTTTCAAACACATTAACAACAAGAGAAGGTCCAGAGATAACATTGGTCCATTACTTGATAAGAATGGTGACCTTACTGACAGGGACACAGGAAAAGCAGAGACATTTAACACCTTTGCCTCCGTCTTCAACACAGTCAATGGGCTCTGGGACTTCACATGCCTCAAGGTGGAGAACCATGAGTACAGTAACAATAAAGTCCTCGTGAACCCTGACCTTGTGGGTGATTGTCTGCTCCATCTGGATACATATGAATCCATGGGCCCCAAGGGGATTCATCCCGGGTTACTTAGGGAGCTGGCTAATATCATTGAGAGACCTCTCTCAATTATTTTTCAGTGGTCTTGGGAACCTGGAGAGGTCCTGGTTAACTGGAAGCTGGCAAACATTGTCCCAGTTTTCAAGAAGGATAAGAAAGATGAGCCTGGTAATTACAGGCCTGTCAGTCTCATCTCAGTACCTAGCAAAATTCTGGAGAAAATCATACTGGGAGTTATTGAAAAACACTGAAAGAACAACACAGTTATTGGTCAGCCAACATGGGTTCAGAATATGAAGGTCCTGTCTATCCAATCTGATTTCCTTTTATGACAAGGTCACCCAGCTGGTCAACCAAGGGAAACCAGTTGGTGTTATTCTTTTGGATTTCAGTAAGGCTTTCAGTACTGTGTCTCACAGTATCTTTCTGGACAAAATGTCCAGCATACAACTAGGCAAAGCCATAATGCATTGAGTGGGCAACTGGCTGAAGGGTCAGTCCCAGAGGGTGATTATAAATGGGATAACATCAAACTGGCAGTCAGTCACTAGTGGGGTTCCCAACGGTTCCATCTGAGGTCCAGTTCTCATAAACGATGTGGACACAGGATTACAAGGTGTCTTAAATAAATTTGCAGATGACTCCAAGAAGCCTTACAGAGATATCTGGACAGATTAGAACAGGATCCCCAGGGAAGTGGTCATAGAACCAAGCTTGGCTGAGTTCAAGAGGCATCTGGACGACACAGGACTTGGCTGGTCCTGTGTGGAGCCAGGAGTTGGACTTGATGATCCTTATGGGTTCCTTCCAACTCAGGATATTCTATGATTCTATGAATTTAAAATTAAATAATATTCAGGCTGGGAAGGGGAGAACCAAACATACTACTCATGTATGTATGTCATGTCCTGTGCAGCCTTCTCTAGGTGATCCTACTCTGGAAGGGAGGTTGGACAAGACCTACAGAGATCACTTGCAATCCTGATCATTATGTGATTCTGCGATAATGCCTCTGTTGGTTCTCATTTTGATTGTCCATAAAGAATGCATATGCAAGAGGTTTCTTTTTCCACTAAACACTACTGACCAAAGCTGAAAATGAGTCATTCAAGCAATTTGCAACAATAACTGCTTAATGGATCCATTTCTTCTTGACCCAGGTATTAATTTATAATTTTGCTGCCTCAAATGTCATAAAAAAAACCCCAAAACCTCCCTCTTTCTGGTAATTGAATGTTAACTGTATACTGTGCTGACAAAAGCTACTCATCATGACAGGACTAAGTGTTAAGAAATAAGTGACAAAAGTCATGTGAAGCCTTGCAGAGGATTAAATAGAATCCATCCTTGGAAGAAAATAGGGGAAAATGATATTATTTCTGGATGTCACTTAGAAACACGGGGGGTGAGTTTGAACTGATATAAGCAAACATAGCTAAAAAGACATAGAAAACTATATGTAAAGCAGGCATTCAGGCACGCAAGTTTGTTACCCAGGTTGGTGATAGACTTTATATATGACCTTAGTTAATTGCAGAAAGATGACAGAAGTAACACATCAGGGATGAGCAGGGTCCTGAGTAAACATTATCCACCAGTTTTCAGTGTGTAGAAACTGCTGCTTGCCCAGGTTAGAGTTCTTCTGCCATAGAATTTAGATATATAAGCAAAGTCAAAATACCTCAGGGTTATAGCTGATGGCCTGTTCCCCTGGATCATACAAGAAAATGGCTAGATAGGATCACTTGTACCCTGACCTTTAAAAGATTGACACTTGCTATTGTCTGTCATTCTGAGAGACCTCACAGTCTTTCACAGGTCCCTCAATATACCTCATTAATACTGGAAAAGGAATATTTTTTTTCCTAGGCATATTTAGAGATATCCATATACATAGGCAGTCTTTGCTAAATTATCCCTACGCCCATGCATGTCTCAGCACAGAATAAACCTGTACTTGAATGCTTGTAAGCCCTTAAATGATAGAAAATTACTCAATTGCAAATTCACAGTACAGCTACTTGCAAATCTTGGGCTTGATTCTCCTTTCACTTACAGTCTCTACCCAGTAGACTTACTTCTCCTTTACTACTGGGAGATAAAATGAGGTCTTCTTTTTTAGATCATATCTTCTAGGTGAGGTGCCTACACAGAAATATTTTCTACCCTGGAGATTCATACTTCCTGGAGTCATATCCAGTTAAGACACTAGTTCAAAGCAAGAAGCTTTAGCTATAGTATAGCTGTTGACCGAAGCAACTGTCATGGTTTTACCAAACACGAGGTAACAAAGAGAAAATTCCTCTGACTTGTTTATCAGTGATGTCATCACGATGTCACTGCTGCACAAATTGCTACCCATACCCCAAGTGACTCTCAGATAAATACTGGGGAGGAAGGTGAGACACTGTCCTTGTCCTTATGGTTGCAGTGGCTGGTCTGTGAGGATAGCTTCAGTAAGTTGACTTCTGCTCTTCTCAATGTCCTTTCTTCCAAACAAGTGCTCAGGAAAAATCATGGTTTTGGAATCCTGCCAGGGAATTGCTTTGTCCTGGTCAGAGGGCAAACTCCCATGGACAGGCAGAACCTCCTTGAGCAGTTTGCTTATCTTGTTATGGAGACTGCTGTTATTTCATTGATCTACTGAAAGCCAGCCAGGATGAATTCAGCTACGGTGTGGGGGGCATTAGATAGGAAGATATGTGACAATTTTATCCCCATATGTCAACTGCTGAAGTGTAAATTGCGTAACAAGTTCACTAAACTGGTGGAAAAAAAGAAAATTTCAATTCTATTGAGATTAAACATATGGAATTCTAGATGTTTCTCAACTGTGTGAAGGTGTACTGATAATAAGCAGCGTATATGCCATGAAAAACACGAAGCAAGTTTGCTAACTTTGAAACCTCAAGATGTTTTTACAGCAAGTGAAGCATGATGCATGTTCACCTGTGTGTGTGCACGTGTGTGTGTATATATATATGCACACATAGACACATCTATATGAAACTTGAACAGAATCCATGGAGTTTTTTCTTTACTGCCTCTACAAAACATCAGCTATTGCAGAATGTCAGTGGTGAAAATACGAGCATATGTATGAAATTGATTTAATGCCAGCTAAAGGAACATTAATCTAGCTGCAAATTTTCACTGTGGGGACATGGTGCAGTAAATTTCTGCTAGTCTAACACTGGAGTTGATATTGCATGATGTATGACACTTTCATTTGGAAAAGAAAAGAAAACTTTTCTTCAAAACCTTAATTGACTCTCATATATTTCTGGTTACAAATTGTACTGGATAATAAAGGCAATAAGTATAGCAAGTAAGCCCATATTTTTCAAACACACTGAAAGATATACAATTAAGCTACCCAGCTCACTGTATTCTTTTCATTCCCTTTATAATAACTGGGAGTTAACAATCTTAATTCACATTGATTTCCTACATGGATTTTTTTGGTTACTACTGAATAGGCAGGACAAAAAGAAAATGCCTATGCTTCCAAGATACCCTTAAAAGTGAAGTCAGGAGTCAGTCTGCACCAGTTAAGGAAGAGGTCCTGGGGTTGGATCTATCATTCCTTAGCAAGAGTGATTTTCTTTTACTATGCTTACCTGAAACTATGAAGTTAAGGAGCACCTACAGTGGCTTCATATGCTCCAGGGGAAGCGTTAGCTACAGGGATAAGCATTTTACATAAAACAGTTCACACACACACAAAAGTGTGTGTGAACCATCCCCACTGCGCTGCAAAGTCAGAGCTTCGGATCAGTGCATGGGAACACAGTGCTGCTCTTTCAGAGTCAGCAAACCACCAGGTAATCCTCACCACTGGAAGGTGGGAGCTCACAGCAGAGATGGTTAAAAACCACTCAGAGACCCTCATTTAGCTCTCCTACACTGGCCAGTATGCAAATGATTTGGCTGCTCCCTTAAACAGGGTGAGACATCAAGGGTAAGTGCTTTTTTCTGCCTGATTCAAACCAAGGATCATTGATCTGAATTTGAACATTATTTTATGATATTAGGCAATCTCAATGCAAGCATGGCCCTATTTTCTTTGGCAGAGTTATTTTTCTTACTTCAGGAAAGATTCATTCTTTATTGCATCATTTTCCTTTTCAGTGAAGATGGGAAACTTAACATCTTTAGAAACAGCACTGACCTTTTGGTCTCGGATTGCTTGGATTACTAGATCCCAGTGAGAGTGTAGCTAATACCCCCTGTACACATCACCTTTCTGATTTCTACTAGCATATCAGCTATTTCAACATGAATTCTCTACGTATGTGTACACATAGACACACATACCAGATGCCCAAATATACATATAAGCTATGCTTACAGACATCTGGGTTTGTAATTGATCTGATTTGTTCATCCAAAACAGTAACACAAACCAGTAAGACAGCTCCTGCAACCTCAGTCCATGCTTCATGCAGTGTTCTTCAGCTGGCGCACCCTGAGGAAGGCAGGTCCTTCTTCCTTTTAGTAACTTACTCAGTCCTGTGTGGGAAGGCTTTTTCTCTCTGCTATTTTTTATGAAGTTGTGGTAGCAAGTCACTGTCTGGACTTGACTGGCTGTTAGGGCAAGCACTTGGACTGACCCCCAAAATACCTTGAAATCTACAAAGGCAGAAGAGTTTTGTGAAGCATTACCACTCTAATGACTGTCTACCAAGTCTCACATACCCTCTGCAGTCCAGACATGCTACTTAACTGGATTATTTTCTGCCCCATCCCTCCAGATGGAACAGCTGGTATGGGGTTTTACATTACTTCCAGTGGCAGCCATAAAGAGACCCTGATGTCCCTGCACAAGAAGGGACATGGTCATGACAACCATTCTGAAGTAATCTGTCCCATGGATTAGTGGATATCCTGCATATGCCACCTCACGAACAAGTGATAGATGTTACAAATAGTTGGCCCCTGAGGGTTTTTTAGGACTCTGCTGGGAGCAGTCTGTTCTGAAATCTAAACTACCCCAATTGCCATGCAGGGATCAGAAGTATATATCAGCAAGTACTGAAAAGGAAAATCTCAGAGGCAGCATAAATAGAATCAGATTGTCCTTAGCTTAATGGAGGAAGGACAATCAAATGTAAACAAAAAATGTCCAGTTCAATCTAAGAGTTATTCAATTGTCCACACATGTAGATTAAATCAAAAAGTTTGGATGAGAATAAATGATGGTAGAAGAAAGAAAGGATGGTTGAAAGGGATGCAGTGTTTTTACATAACAAGCATTTTGTACATAAAAATAGCTGAAGTTGCTTTGAATGTGACCTTCTGGCAGAGAATAAACCTGACAAATTTCATGCTAAGGCTGGATATTCAGAAGATAAAAATGGCTAAAACTGATATTGGAACAAAGAGGTAACTTCACCTTTTGGCAACAGGGAAAGGCATGGCTCTACTGGGTAAGTGTACACTTCTCTTGCTCTGCTGGTTCACCCAGTACAACCCTAAAAGTTTTAGGTGCTGCTTGCTTCAGAGATCCCTGCAAACACCCTCTAGCTAACTAAATTTTTACAGGGAAAATTTTCTTCTACCTCATAGTATTTATAGATTATTTCTACCATTATGGGTTAGAGGCAGATGGAAAAACAGAACAGAAATCCTTTCTCTCTGAAGACTGAAAAACTGAATTGTAAGTCACAGTTCACATTTTGAAATGCAAAAAGTCAAATAACCCACTTTGATGATTTTGGTAAGAAGTTTCCAATGAACTTATTTCTTCAACAACATGGGCTATTCTGAGTGCCCTGAAAGACTTTTGTTCTCTCAGGACAGTTGCTAAAGGTTGCTACAGTCTTGTTTCTTTTTATTATCCATATAACATTTGTTTGTTAATGGCTTCTACTAACTGATCACTAACTGTAGCCATTAACTCTTTATAAAGCTTTTTCCTTGTGACCTTCGTACAAAAGGATTAAATATGTCAGTGGTCAGAATTTCTGCTAGACCTTCTCTTAATTCAGAGAAGCTTTCAGCTGATCTCCTCGCAGTCTGCAATGTTTTTCTCGCAGTGGACACAGTGCTGCAGATGCAGCCTCACAAGAAAAATCCAGGCCCAGACGATCTGCAGTGGGATCATTTTCAATTTGCATTTCACATAGTATCAGGTGAAGACATTCAGTGCATGCCAGGCTCAACTTTTTACCCTGACTGATCAGGAGTTGTGCGTGCATTTGCTGTGACAAGTGACCCTCAGATTCTGGCAGCAGAAGTTGTCGGCTTTCCAGTGTTGTTGATTTCTAAGTCTTAGACCTATCAGGCTGTCAACGCTATGGGCTCTTGACCTAACAGGATTGTCAGCAGATGTCTGCACTGAATCCCTCCCAATTGTTGTGACTTTCTAACACATTT
Source organism: Gallinula chloropus (assembly GCF_964237585.1). Classification (NCBI taxonomy): domain Eukaryota; kingdom Metazoa; phylum Chordata; class Aves; order Gruiformes; family Rallidae; genus Gallinula; species Gallinula chloropus. Next base: position 8,071,392 of record NC_140086.1, read on the forward strand.
TTTTCCTTGGCTTCAGGATGCTTAACTGAGTTGAAGAACGCTTCCCCAAATAACAAGGGTAACAATGACAGTAACAACAGCAGCAGAAGGGAGAAAAAAAAATCATGTAATCAGTCAGGGAGGAAATTAGGACACCGAGGTTGGGAATTGGGGGGAGTGGAGGGATGCTGAAACTGACAGGAAAGTAGATTGAGTTTGAAAAGATTTTTTTTAGTTGTCTATACAAGAGAAGTTGAGAATATCCCACCTGAGACTGTGTGCTCACCTTCTAAGATGGCTTCACCATCAGCACAGAAGAGAGAATGCTTTTAGAAAACTAAGACAGCACATACACAAGAACCCCATAGTTACACAGCCGGGTGCAATCGGACTAAAAGAAAGACACATATTTCTTACACTATCCGAAAGACTAAAGAAGAGATAAGTGAAGTTCCTTCCATTTAGATGTAAGCCAACACAATATAGGTACTAAGAATGAGTAAAACTGACCTAGAACTGCACAATGCAGACACAAATAGACTGATCACGCAACTATAATCCTAGGCCAAATTTCAGTTTGTCTGGGAGACAAAACTGTAGTGTGTGGCACAGGAGGAAGCATGGGAATTTCTGAAAAGGGAATTTGGGGATTTTTTAAAGCTTTTTCTTTCCAAGCCTTAGCAGCTTAGCCCCTGCCTGAACAAAGTAAGAAAAATGGGGCTTTCAGAAGCTTTTATGTCATGCTGAGGTTTGATCTCCCTCTAACAGCATGCTATTGCTATGCATAAGGCCAGCATGCAACATGGTCATCTGGAAGCAGAAGATCAGAACTGTTTTTCTTCCTCAGATAGTGACTTGGATTTGGACATTGAATATTATTTTAACCCTCTGACTATGTTCTCCATCTTTCTGTTTTGCTATGTAAGCAGCAGACGTGCTAGCTCCAAGGTTTTACAGCAGCTCTTGCTTTGATCTGATACGTCTAGATTATTACAACATAGCTGAACCAGAGGATCTACAGCTGCTCTAGGCTTGTCAGTGCCCTGTTTTTCTTACTGCAGTGGTCCTCATGATGGAGAGGTTTCAGCTACACATGAACACTGAACTTTCCTTCTTCCCCTTATATATCTTCAACTTCAACCAGGGTCTTTCCCAGACAGTTAAAATTCTTCACTAGCTGAAAATAATTCTTAGTTTTTCACTATTTATACATGATGTGCATGGCCAGTGCTCAATAGGTTTTTTGGCATTTTATCAGGGCAGATGAAATTTGAATCATCTGCCCCTCATTTATGCTCCTACTTCCCAATCTGTTTCTTTGGCTATGTCTGGATTAATGAAAACAGAACCAGAACAGCATTGGACCAGGGTCCCCACACTGTCTGAAACACTTTTGTTTATCTGCATACTGACCTGCACTTTTACAGATAATGGTCAGTCTGGGAACAGTGTAAAACAAAAACTGTTCTCAGGAGGCACTTTGGATGCAGACATGTATTTTGGAAAAAGGAATTTAGCCACATATTTGCAATCTGCAATGTGCAACATCTCCCCAAGGCAAGTTTGCTAGTAGAGATGCAGCTTTCCATATTTTACCTGGCTTTAATTTTGAAATGCATTCTTAAAGCAGTTGTAATGTGCCCCATTAGAGGAATGCTGATGCTTAATTTTGGCATCCATAAAATATTTCTCCATGGAAGGAAAAGAAGGGCTTCTTAGCACTCATATCTGGAAGACAAAACCCTCCTCAAAAAATTACATGTAATTCTTAATAGCACAAGAGATGAATGACCAGTGCACTTTCCACAGAAATTTTGCTCTCAGATCCTCTAGGCATGTTTGAACAAAGAAAATGTTAATCTCTCTATGGGACCTGTCCTGTCATCAAATGGAGAGGGATCTTGAAAGGAAAGAGGCATGTAATAGCAAAATACACTTATTGCTGTACAGCATTTGGATTTTTGTTTAAATTCTTGGGTCCTTTATATGAAAAGGTACAGCATTTTAGATTTTTGTTTAAATTCTTGGGTATTTTATAAGAAAAGGTGGTGGGAGAGAAGATCAGCACATAACATCATACAGAGAAAAAAACTGCACTGACATTGAATTTCTTTTATCTACTTAAAGAAGCAGAAGAGAAGATCCTGGCCCAGAGAATCAAACTGCAACAACAAAACCCATTTAGTAAGGGGGATATTTGCATTTTGTTTTTCACTAGCTCTCCCAACTTTTTTCTTAATAAAACTTCAAACAATAAAAGCACCATAAATAAAGATACTACATCAAAAATACTCCTCCATCTCAGAAAATGATGTTCTTAATGCAATTTTGGATTCCCACCTGTCTTTGTAACAATAAACTAAATGGCTAGTTTGTGCCAAATCTATCATAAAAACTATTAAAAAGCCCATAAATCTAAATTACATATTAAAATATGCATTTAGCCCAGGAACTTAAACCATACTAAGTGAAAAAAAAATAACTTTTCTTTCTCCTAAATTATCTTAAAGTCTTTACTGACATGCATTTTCTTTTCTGCAATGATTTTACTGACAGCCAATTTTGATGGATTCTCTTTTTCACCAGCTTTCAATATTTCATGACAGTTGGCAAACCAGTGTTGACATAGTGATAGGATTTGATATGACCACCAGTATTTAAAAGTAAACTTTGTTTTTGAAGTGATAGTTGCCATAATTTTAAACAGATATCCAGTCCTGATATATTACACCTACCTTGTATAGGAGCAGAATACGGTGCTAGGTGAACCATTGAAATCTTTGTCTTGTTTTCCCTTGGGTAAAAGTTTCCAGGGGAGAAACTACGCTTTCCTCTCTTTCCTATGTATTGATTTAGGCATTTCCCCAGTGCCATCATAGGAATACAGGCATCAGGTATTCTGTGATGGTTGAAAAGGATGTCACTGAGGTCACACAAGATGATTTGTGACATAGCACAGAAGCAGGGGCTCAGAGCAGACAAAGTAGTAGCCACTTGTAAAGTGCAGCACCTTCCAACTCATGGTCCTCTTGGCCTGGTGTCCTCATGGGACACAGGATCTAGAAACTCCTAATAGCAGGAAACCAGAGACCCTGCTGAGAGGCAGTATCAACCCATGCTAACCATTTTTCGATTTCCAAGTTTAAAATTCATTTTCAGAAAGAAAAATACATTCCAGAATTTGCCCATGGAAATTTTGCTGCCCAAAATCCAAAAGGAACCCTCTGACTAGGTTTCTGAGTACTTTCAGCTTTAGAAGGACACAGAGATGACACTTGATAAGATCTGGACACCACAAACTTCATCCTAAGAATTTGGAGTCCTAGCAGAAGGAGAAGAAAGAAGAGAAAACATTTTCGGAAAGATGCAGCATAGTAAACCAATGCCCACATCTTCTGTCTATTCAAACAATGAACATTCCTTCGAATCATACAATAGCTCAAGTTGGAAGAGACTGACCACCCTCTGACCAGTGACTGACCATCCTCTCAGTGAGGAACCTTTTCCTAATGTCCAGTCTAAAGTTCCCCTGATGCAGTCTCATTCCATTTCCTCATGTTTTATCACTGGTTCACCAAAGGGAGTAGATCAGCACCTCTACCTCTGCTGCCCTCCTTGAGGATGTTGTAGCCTGTGATGAGGTCACACTTCAAGCTTTTATTCTCCAAGCAGAACAAACTATGTGGCCTCAGCCTCTACTCCCAACTCTCATTCTTCAGGGCTTTCATCATCTTGGTTGCCCTCCTCTGAACACACTCTAATTGTTCGATGTTCCTTTTCTATTGAGGTGCCCAAAACTGAATACAATACTCGAGGTGGGGCCAAACCAGTGCAGTATATATCTTATACTATGTAACATATTTTCTACAGACAGCCAGTAGTCTGATGTATATTCCTAGTGGTAGACGTTAGGACAATTTAATTAGATCTGTTTTATACAGTAAGTGAAGTTCTGTACTGTCCATGGCAATGGCATCAGCAGAATAACAACTTTGTTAAATATGATTTAAAATAGGTATAAAAATTCAACCAGCATCCTGATATCTAAATTACCCTTAAGTTCACTTTCAGTGAGATAAAGAACAAATTCTTCCACTTTCTTCCACTAGACTGAAGTACAGGGGTTTCTCTCTAAAAAGCTGCTAACAAATTGATCCTGCCACCTTTGCAGAAGCCTTATGTCTGTTCATATTTTTTAAGGTGCTCTAGCACATCAGGTCCAGCAAAACAAGATTTGCAACTTGGAAAACAGGGATCTCTGGAGAAAACATTTAGACCCATTGTCTTTGAAGAAAGTAAAAAGCTGTTTCCAGCAAGCCATTATCCCCTTGTTCCTACTGAATGCAACATTAGGGAGCTGTCTGAATATTATACAGTTATTCATAATAACTGGATTCCATTTAAGACTTACACAGCAGACCTGACAGTAACCATGCTATTACTGCACATCAGGCCCATCTTGTTGGCAATACCTTCTATTTGAGTATCAGAGTTCCTCCTCTCGTTTAATGTATCCTGCCTCAGGAATGGAGTTGTGTCCATTTTGTACAGTGGAAGTGAACACAGGAACCTGCATGCATATTCTGTGATGAATATGCCAGACATGAATTACAGTCCAGAATCTAAATTACAGCACTACTGTAACTTCCTTCCCTCTTCCATTAAGCTAAATTTGTTTAAACCAATGGAACAGCAATTCCTGTGTGAACAAGAGTATTGTTGCATTAAAGGCTTCCCCCCCTTTGTTAGTCACAAACTACTAGAGAAAGGGGAATGACAGGCAGCTTAACATTGGTGGTGCAAGGACTCAGAGGTAGGAATTTCCTGAGATAACATGGGCCATATGTACTGTAGATGTCTATGTCTGATAATGACAGTGCCATTTGAGATTTCTTAGTCTCCCACCTGGCTTCTAGCGGCTGGCCTTGCAGCCCACTCAGTCTGTAAAAGTACTGTCCCATTTTGGACTTCCTTGTGCAGTTGCTCAGACACCTCAAGCCACCTTACGTGCACTAGAAACTTGTTTGCAGACAACTGAATCAAGCTCCACCTTGAATCCAGCCAGACTCATGGTATTTAGTTGGTGCAGAGAGTCACACAAGGAAACAATGTCTGTCTTTTACACTTCACTAGTCCTATCTCTTTTAAAGCCATGTTCACTGCCCATTCTTTGCATGGTCAGCAATTTCTTACACCAGTAATCTTTTAATGTTCCTCCTTCTAGTGTCATAAAAGGGTAATTCCCAGTGAGCTAAAAAATTTCATTTATATGATTTTATGAGATGCCCATTTGGAAGAGGTCAGGAGGAGGGGTTCTCGTGTTTATTATTAGTAACCAGAGATTTTATTTTTCAGCGATTTTTAACTCCTTTTGCAGTTCTTGCCTTACGTTTAATGCATCTGCTCTAGGAGGTCATCAGCTGTATGAATTATAACCTGACTTTGATCAGGAGATGTAAGTATACAATGTGAATCACATGATTGATGGCCCATTTGATCAACTGTGCAATCAGGGTCCTTCCTCTGCTGAAAACCTGACTACACAGACAATATTGGCGCATCCCTGACTGGTTTGAGGATTCAGGGTCAGTAGCTGTACTATAATAAAATCTGCATCACTGTAAAGCTGGCATCTTGCCTATCTCTCCCCCTCAGTTGCCTTTCATTGTTCATGTGACAGATCGAGCTCTGTAGTCTTTCTTCTGTCCTCTATCCTTTTGCTCAGGCCAGTCTGTCACCCTGTCAGTTGCAAGAATTTATATGGTCTTCTATATCCAGTTGGTTAACTAAGAACAAGGTCTCTCTTGCACTGCTCCACTTTCACAGGAGTGGATCTAACCCAGAGCAAAGCCTTGAACATAAGGGAGAATGAGTATATCACCACTGAGACTTAGTGAAAGACCTACTTTTGTTTATTTGTTATTTTTTTTTGATGAAATACAACTGCTTGAAAAAGTGTCATTTCTGGGGTTTTATGTTTTTCTCTTTTTAGAAAGACTAAACAAACTGCATTTTTCAAGCAACAAAACTTTTTGTTCAAAGAAAAGTGACACGTGAATCACTGGGATAATTCAACAATCAAGGAAACCATAGTGCCTTTGTGGGAAAGGAAGTACAGATGAGGACACCAGTCTGAGGAAGAGGGGAAACCTTCAGACTACCATGAGCCACCATGTCAGTTTAGATATTCAGTGCCATATAGCTCTGATCTGTAATAATCAGTCAATAAAATATTTGGATGTGAGATGGCTGGGCTAAAAAGACAACATTCCGTTCCTGGTTTGCAATGTTCACTCAAAAGGTCTGATTTCTGGCCTCTTAGATCCTACTCGCAGATTTTGTGTTGACTTCAGAGGAAGATGTGGCTGGGGAGTACTCAAACCAACTAACCATGCCAAAGCACATGCGATCAGTGGGTAGACATATAAGGGTGGTGAGAGCTGGCTGAAGTCATTGCCAAGACACTTGTTGGTGTCTTTGAAAGGCCATCTATGTTCTGGGAGGTTCCTGATGCCTACAATGCAGACAGCCATCGCTACAGGAAAAGCAAGAATAAAGTTTCAGGGGAACTGCAGGCTGCTCATTCTAACCACAGCAAATGTAAATAGCCACCATGGATTTACCAAGGCAAATCAGGCCTGACAAAGCCACATTACCTTGTATGCTATGTGGACTAGTGGAGAAAAGTGGGTGTTTGCATGCGGTTTCTGCAGGGCGGCCTGTGTGGGGAGAGGCCTGTGTGGGGAGACTGGCTGGACACAGCCAGTCCCAGCCGACTCCAACGATCCCACTGCAAGACACAAGCTGACCCCCTCAGATGAGCTGGGGGCGCCAGGAGGGGAGGGGGAAAACAGGTTTCAGCGAGGGCCAAAGGTGGCACAGGCAGAGCAGGAGGAATCCCACCAAGAAGGGAGTAGCAGTAGAGGGACCCCGAGGCCGCAACAGCAAGGAGGGCAGGGAGGAGGTGCTGCAGGCCCGGAGCAGGGATCCCCTGCAGAGCCCCCGCTGGAGCAGACACCCGCCCTGCAGCCCGAGGAGTCCCCGCACTGCAGCAAGGGGGTATTTCCTGCAGGAGCTGCGGCCGTGGAGAGCCCAGGTGGGAGCAGGGTGTCCCTGAAGGGCTGCAGCCCAGGGAAGGAGCAGGGAGATGGGGACAGAGGAGGGAGGAGCGGCTCGTAGGGGCTGTCTTGGACCCACTGCAACCACCATCCCCAGTTCTGCACCCCTTGGGAGGAGAGGAGTCATGAGTGAGGAAGGTGGGAGTGGGGAAAACAGGATGGAGAGGAGGTCATGTTTTAATTCACCTTTTTTCGCACTCTGGAATCTATTTTACTTGGGTATAAATTAAATTAATATTATCCTACTGGGGTCTATTTTGCCTGTGATGGTATTTGGTAAGTATTCTCCCTGTATTTATCTCAATCCATTAGCTTCTCCATCTTATTATCTCCTATTGTTCTGTTAAGGAGATGGAGTGAGTAATGCCCAGCTGGGTGGGCATCAGGCTACATTCCAGCATCAAACAACAGTGATGCTGTATATCTTGACTTTAGAAAGGTCTTATACATGGTCTCCTTATAGTGTTCTTAGAGCCAAATGGATAAGTTATGGTCTGGATAAGTTGATGGTATGGTAGGCAGAAAATTTGCAGGGCCTTCTAGCTGAAACTGTGATGATCACTGGTATAAAGTTCAACTGGGAGCCAGTTAGCAATTGCTTTCCTCAGGGATCAATACAGTTAGATTATCTATTAAAAATCTAATCACTATAGCCTATACCTTCCCTTCTCTTCCCTTTCGTCTGTATAATTTTCCTTGAAGAAATGGAACTTCTGTTTAGCAGCAGATCTCAGTAAAACTCAGAGTAGACATCACAGCATTGTAAAAACAGACAAATTTAGGATGCATGTCTTGAGCAAAAAGAGCTCAAAACATAATGTCCTTCTATTGCTTTCAGTTTTATTCCAGCTTCAGGGATTCTTTGAACCTCCTCCTGATCTATTTACTAGAGCTACCCAATGCATTTTGGACTCTCTCTGTTTTGTTTTGTTTTGTTTTATACTTTTTTTTTTAATAGCATTGCAGATATTATTTCCAGGTTTCTTCTTGACACATACCCAAACTATTAGAGCCATCACTTTATAACACCAATATGTCTTATCCTAGTGTTGTCCTTATTACTTCTTTTTTTTTCTCTGCAGTCTTGAAATTACCTACATACCTTCAGACAACTCATTTTTAAGGCAATACATTTTATCATCAAGTCTTGCTGTTCTCCAGCACTGCTATCCATATACCAATGTGGTAGTTAGCCCATATATGCCAATTTCATGGTTATGCAATAAAGCAGTATTGAGAAAAAGTGAAAAGAAATCCCTTGATGTAGTAGATTCAGGGGTGGTGGAGTTTCAAAGTACGATGGGGGCTTCGTTACCAAGAAAAACAGCCTGAGAGAAGAAACCTGCAGCAGAAGATATTTTATACAGCAAAAATTTATCTTAAAAGAAAAATTGCAAACTGTTCTACATCCTTCTCCCTCTCATTTGCTTGCCAGTGATTTTGCAACCCCTTTGATGACAAAGGTTTCCTCCACTTGCACCCTCCCTGTCTGGTAAAATTACTCTTGAACTCTGTATTCAGTTCACCTTCAACAGGGGACTGCAAGTTTGTCTCTACCATATTCCCTTCACTGCCCTTCCAGCAGAGAGGACAGATCATACCTGGAGATAGAGATGGACACCTGAACCCCAGACCAAGATCTGCTTTACTGATGGATCTTCCAACCATCTGAGGGGTTTTTTTAGATTTTATATTATACAAAAATATTTTTATGCCATTATTTTTGTACAGTGATGAATGCCTCACATGGATTGTGTTCCATGTATATGATGTGTGCTCCATGAAATTCATAGCAATTTATATGCAGACACTACAGCAAATGCTTTTTATAGATATCTATAAATGTGTTTATGAAGTTGGGTATTACATAAAACCACCAGCAACAGCTTCTCAAGGAACCCAGTTCTGTCACTGTACGTTAGGTAAGATCTGAAACACTGTACGGAGCTCCTCAGGAGACATCAGCCTCGCGCTGCCTTGTTCCTGCTTCCTGATTACATTTAGACAAGAGGTAGGGGCTCAGAGCAGGCTGTTCTGAGCCCAAGGAAATTTGAAGAGGCAGGAGAGTTCAGTTGTCAGCAGCCTTGAACGGTGCCTGGAAAAAGAGTTGTGGGAATGCGATTTCGAAGCTATACACAGAAGTCCTGTTTAAACCTTGCACTGGCTGGCTGCATCCATGTCCAGATCAAGCCCCCAGGCTGGGAAGCTGACCGATGGTTTTATTCCTCTTTCACTGATAGGATCAGTCCCATAGTTTCTTTCCAGTCTGCACTTTTCCAGGCACTCAAAAATTAATTAACAGGCATGTTTTGAGTCAAATCTCAGTTAGCAGCTGGTTGTGTAGCGTGGTGACGTCGTTGGATGAAGTATCTATCTCCAGAAATAAAGAACTATTGGTTTGTACCAAACCTCTTTGCAATCACTGGAATCTATCCCAGTTGCTAATGCAAAACAGGAAGGGTTGAGTAACAGGAAAATACTCTTAATATAATAGATTATTACTCCATGGGGCAATTTGTCAGAAACAGTTGGGAAGGTTGTGGTCCACATTCACTTCTGCAAGATCACAGCAAGGGAGGGGAGAAGAGGCAGCAATTTCTGGAACGAGGAGCAGGGAAAGGGTGTAAAGAGCAGGATAAGCGATTCTCAGAAGCTCTTTGGAAAAAAATAAACAATCTGGTAAGGGGGAGGAGGTGTGGGAGCTGAGCAGAAGCAAATTAAAAGGATAATTAGAAGAGAAAAAAAAATAAAGGGGGTTGCTGAGTACATTTTAGCTGGTGAAGCCAGGGATTTCAGATGTATTCACAGCAGACAGATGGCAAAAAAAGGGGGAAAAAACCCAACAACCAACAGTATGCCCTATAATCAGTTCCTTAACATGAATATTAAGGGAATTTAGTTAGGCATGAGGAATAAGGAGTTAGCAGCCTCAATATGCAGTTACTTTGTTTTGTATCCTTGAAACTGTGTAAGAGAGATCAGAGCAAACAGAGACAAAAGCCACTGACCTTGGTTGTGTGGGGCACAAGCTGCAACAGTCAAATCCTCACTATCCACCTAGACTAATACTTCAACTGCATTTTTCACATTTCCTTGTGTAAGAGGTTAGGACTCCCTTTGTTCTCAGACATTAATATCTCTGTGAACCTGGATGTTTAATCAGTGAACACACAGGGTAAATAGATAAGTCATTTTTCCATATCAATAATCAATGCATCCTAAAGAAAAACAAGTGGAAATAAAGATCAAATGAAAAAGAGCTCAAACACTCCATTTCCCCACCTCTGATGACATCAAATAACAGAAGCTGCCACAAGCAAAACAGGAAAGAAGGGAAACCCATCTCCCTAATGTGAGGAGTAAAGTGTAAGTCTTGCCAATGCAACAGGGTGAAGAACAGAGATAAGCAAAGCGGCTCTGACCACAGTGCACTCCCATGGCATGGGGCAGAGACCAATGCAGTGAACTGCTTGAGCTCAGCACCACAAATGCTGTTGTCTTACTCTGAATAGAGAACAGGCCCTGTACAACGCAGCCTGGAGATGTCTACACAGTTTGCATCTGAGCCTTGGACCTACATCTCAGTCCTCTGGGGCCAAGGTGGTATTCCTGGGACATACTCTTTGGCTGAGATGCTTCAGTTTGGGATGCTTTTCTTTTTCTGTGGCTTAACAGAGATATTTTGTACAGTATCATGTTTCTTGAGGGATATACTTCGAGACAACTTATTTCACCTGTCTAATCTAAAGCTGGGCTCAACCTATAGCCAAGAGGAAAAGAATCTTCCCACAGACTTGGAGATACCTTAAAAATATGAAACATTTCATTAAAAAAGTTCCAATTCCCACTGAAATTACTAGCAGAACTCCCATTGATTCAATTAAGAGAAGAATCATAATGTTTATAGCCCCCAAACATGCATAAGGACATCAGACTCATGAGGACAGTAACCAGAGGCAAACTATTCACACACTTTATCATTCATGGAATCATGACTCTGGATGGCACAGATGAGACCAAATTGATTCTAAATAGGGAAGCATTTTTACTGAAGGCCAAAACTTTCAGATAATTTTTCTAATTTCAGCAATATTTTAATTTTGCACTGCCTTGATAATTGGGGAGCTTTGGTGCAGAGAAATTACTTTAAAAAAAAGTAAGTTATGATTGCTTTCAAAAATAAATGGAAATTAAATGGGAATGAAAGAAAAAACCCAAGCTTTGTGATTCCTCTGATGTAGCCACTCCTGTGAAGATGATTTTATTTTGAAGTGTTGCAATATACACATTATTGTTCCTGTCTGGTTGGAATTGTTTTCTCTGGTTTGGTTTGGTTTGGTTTGGTTTGTTGTTGCTGAGGTACTGTAAAAAAAGTAAAAGGATTTTCTTAAGTCTGTATGTCACAGACAGGTGTGAAATCAGTAGGAAGAGTTATCCTGTCTAAGGATGGATCTCCCATATTTTCCCTCACTCCATATGGTGCTGCTTATGAGCTGTGAGTTTCTGGACATGGTCTCAGCTACAAAGACCACCAACTCCAAGATAGGGCTGCAGCCTTCCCATCTCTGGCCAAGCAGACAAGTAGACACTGTCCAGTCTCTCCCTCCATGGACTAAGTCCATGCTGTGCCATGGCTTTTCCAGAAACCCTGAGACATCTCCCCAGCCTCCCCACTCCCTCCAGGCCAGCAGTACCAGTCATACAATGAGTTGCATTACGTCTCATCAGCTATAGGAATTTTCCTGCAACAGTTCTGATTTCCTCCAAGCCTTCTCTTCTCCCAGCTGATGGATGTCCCAAGTCCTTTTTCCACTGCCTGAAGCAGGGAATAAAAGACCTGGCACAGAAAGAGATGTCAAGACATGGTAGATAACACAGCATTCACTGGAGGCACAACCTTCCCTTCGGAAGAAATTCTGAAGAATAAAAGCTTCCATTTCCCCCTGGCACCAGCCCTGGCTTTGCAACAGCTATTTCCATATTTCACTTGTTTCATCTTGGAGGCTGTGATTCCTTGATAGATCAGAACTTGCATCACTTCATCGCCCACTTAACTAATTTGATGAGGAAAATGGAACTGCTATGGTGGCAAGTTAAGTGTATTAAAGAAAAAAGTTAATGCAAAATTTTGATTCACCAAATTTTAAAGTCCATTTCCATTACATTTAATAAGTTCAGCCTCTCTTAGTTCATCTGTACTTATCTTTAAGTCTGCATGGCTGGGTGGCATTAGAAATAAGAAGATTATTCATAGTAGGGTGCTCTGCCTATGAACTTTTTCTTAGCTTTCAGTGGAGATAAAGAATCTTTGCTCAACTCTGTATCATTTCATAATCACATGAGTGGTCGGCTTTTCTGTTCTTATAAAATCAAATCTCACACCATCAGCTGCAAACTTTTCAAAAACTACCAAAAGGGGTATAATTAATTCAAACAGAGCAATCATTAAAGTATGAGGGTAGTCTGACACATGCTTCTTTATTTCCTTCCAAGCATACATGAATTATGAGATCCAAATCACAGCTCTTGTAAGGGTCTAGTTCATGCATTTTTGTAGAGGCTGGGGAGGGAAGGGAACTTGCTACATGAATTCTCACCCTTTCACTGTAAATCCATGCACAAACCATTTAGGTCTGAAGGCCTGAATCGTGATGTGGTACATCACCTCAAGGAAAAGTGGGCGAGGAAGCAAGCCCAAGCAAAAAGGTTGGCAACAATTGACATGAACATGGTGGGGAGGCAGCATGCTAAAAAGCTGTCTCTGGGGTGGCAGCAGGTGCTTAAATTCTGAAAGATCTGAAGAGTCATTGGGGGAAAAAAGAAAAAAAAAAAAAGAAAAAGTGGGAGAGAAAAACTTCCACACAATCTTGCAGCAGCAGCAGCTGGTGCTTCCCTGTCTGTGGAGTCAAGGAGAGGGAGCGAAGCCCTTGGAGCTGGCGTGGGAGCAGGTGGGGGAAGGCTCTGCTGTTATTTGCAGCAGTTCCTTAGCAACAACCTTGAGCAGATGGGAACCCTGGTACTGCTGTGCAGAGGCTCTGTCGGCAAGCCCCATCCTCCTCAGCCTCTGCCCTGGGCAGGGGGAGGTAAGACAAAACAGTAAAGTCTAGCAGAGAGTTTTTCTTCAGATAAAAAAAGAGGGATAAGGAGATTATTTTTGCTTGTGCCAAGTTGAAAGGGATGTGAGCAAATTTCATTAAACAAGTCTGATAAATACCAACAACATTGTTGTAATTAGATATATAGCAGTGACAAGTAATTATAGAAGTTTTCCACATACATCCATGCATACAAACATACTCTTTTAACTATAGCTGAACACGGATTTCTAGGGATTCTGAGGAATCTTGGAAACTTAAAGAACATATAGGTGACCAAGAGTATCTTAAGGGTATCATGAACCACACTTGGGGAAAAAAAAAAAAAGAATAAAAAGGGAAGATACCAAGTCTTAATCTACACCTGAAGTAAAATAAAAAGTGATCCACAGTTAAAAAGGTTGCTTGAAAATAACCAGTTCAGAGATGCAGAGGATTTCAGGCTGCATTGACAGATGGATGTATTGTGAAATTGAAGAAAATGGGAACCTTCTGTGGGATAACTAATTAATCTTATACAGGAAAAACGTGGAGAATCATCAGAGCTGTACATCCCTACCAGCAGAGGTAGAGCTGCCCATTGAAAGTGTCCATAAGAGACTGAGAAATACCATGTTGCACAGGCACACCCTTATTAATTCAAAATCACAAATTGAGCACTTTGATATCCTATATTATGTTATTCTACATGTAAGTATGATCTTACTATCATTAAAAGAAAAGCAATTCTACTGCTTGCATTTGATCTGGCAGCATGCCCTTGAGACTTGGTTGCAATTTTAATGCAAAAGCAAAGGGGGAATAAAAGTACAAAGGCCATAAAACTTCATGGTCAATAAAGAGCCATAATTGTCTCTGGGGGAAGGACAGAAGTCTTCTTTTGAAAGTTTGTACATAATAAGATATGGTGGGATTTCTGGCACCTTCTCCAGGGCAGGATGCTGTTTGAAACATGTCTGTTGCCAAATTAGGATTATATCAGACAGATTTGTGCCCTCAATGCCTCTTTTCTATTAATATCACCATTAATGAAAATCTCATAGATTAATTGATTTATCTTGGTTGATTACCTTGATTAATCAGGACCAAGGTGAACATCTTAAAGACTTAGGAATAGCTCTGTAGGCAGCAAAAGCAGATAAACACTTGATTATGTATTCTGGTGAGTCAAGCTCACCCATATGGGATCTCATCTCCTGTGTCTCCATTTCCCTTCTGCTGATCTAACCTCTTAGCAACATTTTAGCAATTCCTGTGGGTGATACAAGCAGTGAATAGAAATCGGAAAACTACAGATGCATCTGAACTTACTCCCATTAAAGCCAATGGGTGCTTTATTCCATTAATGTCAAGGACACCACTCTGAGAGATAATGGTATTTAATATTATTTCTTTCTCTCCTTTTGTCTGAACAAAAGGAGAACTCATTTTTCTTGCTTCTGTAGAGTTATACACACAGAAGAGTGTAACCAGGGTAAGGCTGAACTTTTCTTTATCATCACAATTTGCTGATTAGCTAGAATTATGCAATTCTGAGGAGAGAGAGAGTTTTACAAGCTCCTCCTGTGTCCCTGACCAGTTAGTCTATTTCAGACCTTTCAGTCCACTTGTTCATCTGCCAGGTTACCAAAGCTTCTGATGATTCATAGTTTCTTGACAGGTCATCTGCCAAGGTGAGCAAGATCACCTGTCAAGGTGAGAGGAGGCAAGATCAGAGCACAGAGAAGCTTCATGGATCCTCAAGAGCCAAAACTCCCTGTCTGTTACCTAGCAGACCACTGTGCTTTCACTGTTTCCACAGCTCCTGTTCATCACCTCCAGAGTTAGGGCTCAATCCCCTTTCACAGGTAAGTTTTAGTTGTTATTTTTTCCTCTGAAACACACTGAAACATAATTTAAAAATATCAGTTCTTATGTGAAAGACTTTACTGCCCAGACTCCTTAATCCAAAATCTGGGCACAGGCTGTGTACCAACTTTGGTACACAGGTGAAGTGGTATAATTTCATTCAGGACATAGCCAGACAATGTCACTGCATGGTCTCAGATGTGGCTGTTTCTCAAATTTCCAGCTACTGTTCTATCAGATCCGTTTCTGTTCAATATGAAGCAGACTGGACAAAACAATGGGTATGAGGGGTATCTATTTATTTATTTATGGTTTTATTTATTTATTCAGCCTTGTAACAGTCAAGGAGGGTTCAGAGGAGAAATTACACATCTGCTAAAAGGTCAGCAGCCTTTAGCCAAAATGCAGTAACAGCTTACACCACTCAGATGTGAGCCCATGTACATATCTCATCATCTTCTCTACTCTGCTCCAAAACAGCAGTTAGCATTTCACTAGATATATTATTCTTAGCTGGCTTAGTGTGAAATATGTTTGGTTGAAATTGTAGGAGTATCAAGGTACTTGCAGTAGTTTGTTATGTTGATTGATACCACCTCTTCACTTAAACAATAGCTACAAGTGAGTGCAAATGGGCAAGCAAGGGTAATATAAGTCAAAAAAGCATCATTATTATTATTATTATTATTGTTATCATTATCATTATTATTATCATTATTGTTGTTGTCATAGCACAAACAAATTGCAGCTGCAATCATTGTCCAATCAGTAGCAGCAATTAGAGCTTAGCATCTTCTTGGCCATTATCAGGCAACAGCTCTCTAAATGTAGAATGGGCAGGGACTGCGGGTAGTAGGCAATGTCCATATACAACATCCTTGCCTCACAGCGGCTGCCAGCACATCCATTTTCATTTGCTTAATTAGACAATTTAAAATAGCTTCTCCCATCCCTCTTCACACCCACAAAGCAAAAGCCACTACCGACATTTCCGAAACAAGAACATGTAGGTTTGTATTCTTGATCATTTTATTCTCCATCAGGGCTGATTCTTTTAACTGGTAGCAGAGCCAACTTCACGTTTCATAGAATATGCCCTTCTTTATGCAAAGCATTAGCTAGAATGACATTTCAGCACTGATCCTGAGAAAAGGACATTGCAAAGTGTCTTTATGGTGAGATAAATCCAGTGTAGCATGAATAAAAAAATTTCCAGTGCATTTCCATTCTGATTACATATCTACTTGGAAATCTAGATAGCTTGTTTAAATCATCAATCTACTGGGTTCAATGCCATGGAAATTGCAAAGAAGTTCTGCTTTGCAGGACCTTCCTGTACTATGTCTTGTTGAACAAATTTGAATATGCCTATGTACAGAGCAAAGAAATTTGACTGTGATACTTCTCTGTATGGGTTGTGTCACTTTTCATACTAAACTGACTTTTCCAAGCTTCAGTTCATCAGGTTATGTCACTTGACTCCAGAAAAATTATTTTGAAAAAGATTGGGTTTTGGTTTATTTCCATAATAGATCTATTCTGTGGTGGTTTTTTTAAGGGTTCACACCCTTTACAAAAGGATCCACGTCTTGCATAGTTTACTATAGTTTTCCTGTGCAAATATTATTACTTCTATTTTCCACTCATAAAAGTTATAACATGGGAAATAACTCCTTACTTGGTTATGTGCACCAAGTAGCAAGTGGTGTGCTTCTGGTGCAGTCACTGTAGCTGTCACCAAGCACACAAATGGTGACCTGTGGGACAGGGAAATCTCGCTGCAGATTTCTCTAATCAACCCTTTGGCTTACAGGTTACTTTGCTCTCAATGTACTTCACATATTACACAATGTCACAGTCATTACAAGATACACAGATACAGCTCTGAGGCTAAACTGAACAATTGCAGAACAAACCTTAAAGCCTTTTACATTTAACTCTGATTTACAGGGAGAAGGTAATATGGTCTCAAAACCGCTGTTTAAGACAGGCTTTCAAAGTAAAATAAAGCCTAAGATTGAAGAGGTCATCCTTGGACAGCTTCTTGGACATCTATTTTATTTTATTTTATTTTTACAATTCTGACATTATATTTCCATTTCATTCTCTCCTGGATTTGACACTAAAAAATTCCCACTATGAGAAACTCCTTGTATTTCACCTACCCCAAGGGTATTTAAAAATAACACTTTTGGTATCTCTTCATGCCATTTCTTTTAGTATTATTTTCCCTGGTTTTAATTTAAAAAGTTGTCTAATGTTACATATTTCAGATATTCTGGAATGCTCTTATTTCAAGCCTCTTGGCCCTTCTGCAGAACCACCTCCTGTAGGAGGGAGATGGAGCTGTCACACCAGATTGCCTTAAGATTTCCCAGTGACAGCTACCCCTCTCCTTGTTTAGTTTCTGAAATAAGTATAATGCCACCTTCATGGTAGAGGGACTGATTAGCAGCCGTTTCCTATACCCTTGTGTAACAGCATCATCTCTTCTGCAAGGTAGAGAGAAGGAACACCATAATGCCAGCACACAGAGGGTGGTAGATAAACCATCTTATCCTCTCCAGTCAGCCTGAGCCATGGCCTGTAAGAAGATTGCACATCAACAAAGATATCTCAGATCTGGCTTGTCTGGGTCCACCGTAGTTGTAGGTCAATTCTGAGCTCTGTTCTGGACAATTTAAGAGGGTCAACCCTCCATATTCTCAACACAAATATTAGTACACCCTCATTCCCTTCAAGAAAAACTCCATGCCTGTGTCCAAACCTCCCATCATTTAGGACCCAAAGTGATGTCCTTATGAAAACATACCTACAACTATCACTTCCATGCCAATACGTTCCCTATTTGCACTTGCATCAGTGCTTCCTGCCTCAACCCTGGAAGAGCCCCCCACCCTGGAAGTATTCAATGCCAGGCTGGATGGGACATTGAGCAATATGTTCTAATGGGAGGTGTCCTTCCTCATAGCAGAGGGGTTGGAACAAGGTGATCTCTAAGGTCCCTTCCAATCCAAACCATTCTATGATTCTATGGTCCTTCCTTACCAGTTGTTTTTCACCTATTTTCTCAGTTGTTAATGGCCAAGAAGGTTTTAAACAGTAGTGCATGTATTCTCACCAAAGCCACCAGGAGCAGCTGCCTTGTTGCTTTTGTGTTTACCTGTACTCTATCAACAGCACACACACCATGCTTGATAAACTCTGGTTCCAGACTCCTGAGCTGCCTGTCTGGTTTTTTACTAGCAATAAGGTCACTCTTAAAAACAAAGCAATAAAACTTCTTCTAAGTAGAAGGAAATGACCTTTATTTGTTGCATGTCTAAGTAAACGGCATAAAAATAACATGAAGACTGTGACATGAGATAACCAAAGATGGTAAATTTAGGCTGACACTTTGTCCTTAACTTGAACTGTTCAAGAAGAAAGTATATAGTTAACCCGAAGATTTGGCCTTAAATCAGATTCTCTTGGGATGTGTTATTCTGCTACATGCTTAATATATTTTCAGGTACTTCCTGAGCTGCCTGGTACATGAGACAGAATCACTAGGAAAGCAGGACTGCTGAAAGACCATCACTGGGGATCAGAGTCTCTTAGGACCAGATGCTATAAAACTAAATCACAACAGAGTCTCTGCCCAGACAACTCAGAAGTTAAATGCCAGAAGGAATACAACAGATGAGCCATTCAGACAGACAGGGGGAGGGAAAATAAGAACGGGCACTGGCTGAATGGATCTGATAACAAAAAGAACAAAGGTCAAATGAAAAAGGCTTAAAAGCCTTATGAATCTTGACATGGTGGTTTCTCGCACATCTGGATGTTATGGCAGGCAAAGCATCCATAAGCTTGAGGAAGAGCTCAAATGAGAAACACACATGTTCTGTTCTCTGTCATCTGGAACAGCCTTTTTGGGTGACTGTGGTTTTGTACCGTCTATCCAGTTTGAAGCTAAGTGTTCTGAGATCAAAACCCTGTAACAAAACTTTTTAAAATATAAAATGCCAAACCATGCAATGTGAGACTTGGGGCACTTGGGGAAAAAATTCTCACACTTTGAGAAGTCAGACCACTTTCCAATCATGTAGCCAACAGAGGTGTTTCTCTTCATGTTTGAATGCAGTTGCTCTTAATTATTCTCAGCTGTAATTCCCCACTTCATTTCTCTTTACATTTAATGGACAAAAATAGTCTGAAATTTAAGAAAGAAGAAAAAATAAAAATCTAAATTAATTTTTCTAAACACGATTCCCTTCACTTAACACAAATTTAAGGGAAACAGAGGCAGTGAACTGGGATAATTGGAGGCCACCGTTTTTATTTATTCTCTGTGTGAAATATACTCTAGACTGTGTGAAATATACTCTAGATATGAATCACCATGTGGTGTTTGCTATGGCGTTGTAACTGATGCTCCAGTAAGGCTCTGTGACCTCTAGAAACAGTGTCTCCCTAACCCTGTAGTGGTAGACATAATTGCTGCATATTGCTAGTTCCTGGATCATTTGGTTGTTAGAACTGATGTTCTTATTTCTGACCCTGGGAAATACATTAAAGATTCCTGGATCATTTCTCAGAAGGCAAAGTCTCACCAGTGAAACAGTCAGCTGCTATCTGATAGTTTCTATCCACTTTGGCAGAGGAAGAAGGGGTGGATGTACCCCATGCAGGTGAAGCCATCCATCTTTCTTCTTCAGGACCAAATCATTGTGCGTTAATAGTGATAAGCAGCTAAGCACCATTCATCCACTCTCTCATATCAATGCTGTTTTCAGCACTAATCCAAACCACAGCATGATAAAAACTACTGTAAAGAAAATCAACTTAATCCCAGACAAAAGCATTACATAAATCAAGAAACACAACTGTGTAGAATTTTAAATCTCTTCTTTAGTTAAGATTTTAAAATTAAAATGTTGATAGCAGGACTGGAAATGGGAACTCAACAGTTGAATTCTAAGTGGTAGTATGCTCACCAGAGATGGCCTTTCTTACCTGGCAGAAAAAGGCACAGCAGAAAATATAAACTGGGAAGAAAAAAAAATATATAAATGTAAGAGGTAATGAAAGGTAGTTCTACCTTTCTGATATGTATTTTATTCTTGTTAAATCAAAAGAGAGAGATAAGAAACAAACAAAAAACACCCTGAAGTTGATGGTTTTAATTAATTTAGTCAAATGAGTCCTGACTGAATAGCCAAAATGCTCTGGTGAGAGTTCTCACAAGGAAAATTCCTTCCAGCATCAACCAGAAATAATAAATTACCAGTCTTTTAGATTGACTGTATTTCTTTCTAATCCTATTTGGAACATGGTAGAAATTTTACTACATTGAGTAGATGGCTTATTGAAATAATTTTGGTAAGTAATTTTGTACATTTTGACAGTGTAAAAAGCTACCATCAGTTTAAATTCATGAGTTAAAACCAAACCACGCTGTAGATAAATTCCCCTGTGAGCACTAACACATAAAGACTTATTCATTTTTTATTTCTATTTATTTTTTCATTTTAACAAGAAAGTTTTAACTATGTTTTTTCCATCCTTTTAAGCCCAGTTCTAGTTTCAAGGTAAGATACTGGGAAATACTGTGTCACGCTGTAAAAAAATATCAAAACAAAGTGGTAGTTCAGCATGACAAGACAACGTATCAGTGCCCAGCTGGGATGCCAAGAGGAAAAATCAAAGCAAACATTGGTGTTTGTAGGCTCCTGCACAACATGACAAATGTACATTGTTATCTCAAGAGAAAGGAAGATGAGCTCAGGAAGTGTGTAATGAACAGTCCTCTGTCTTTGAGAGTCAGCAGCACTAGAAGCAACTGTGGTTCCAGTAAAGCTCTGCTACCTAAACCACTTTTATAACAAGCAGTTGCTAATCAATAGCAAGAACAACTCCTGTTTCTGTATCTTCTACAGGAAAGACTCCATGCAGAGCTTGTACAACAAGTTCATGGATGATGGTGGGCCCTGAAGCCCCTTCTGAAAGCCAGTAAGGAAGGTCAGAACTCACCATTTGGGATCCAACTTGCTTCACCGGTCCAGGAGAATCTGTATCTTCTGCAGGCTTCTGATAAGTGATCCCCCACTTCCTGTGGAGGGAGGCAAGAGGTATTTGACAGGCGGCTGGTCCCATCCTAAGGTGACTCCTGAGGGAGTTGCTTAGAGTCTTGGTGCACTAATGAGATGTGGTTTTTCTTAGGGAAGGAAGAAGGGAGAGGAGAGAGGGACAGGGTAGCATGTTTCACTTGCACACTTCCTCCCATGAGACACTGATCCCATGAGGTTCCTGCCTGTCACAGCCTCCCAGTGCAAACAAGAGACAGAACTGTCATGCATTCACTACACTGTCCTGTAATAACTGCTTCTGATCCACGTAGAGAGAGAAACATGTTCCATGTTACTCAGTTGATAATGAAAAGAGAAGGGTCATGAGGGGACGGTGCAGAGACTGACCCTGGAAAGAGGCATGGGAAGTGGGGAAGCAGGTTGTACCTGGCAGATAACTGTGTTTGTTGTCCCTTTTCTGTGCAGCAGGATGACATTAGCTCCTGTGATTGAAGAGAGGCCTACACAGTGTTATAAATAAACAAATAAATAAATAAATCAGAATTTCTTGCACAAACATGAAAGCTGAGAGTGCTTAATTCAGGCTCGACTGGTACTTTCTTCTCTGCACCAGGACTAGACCACTGTGAGATATAAAGAAGCATTGACTCTATTAGGTTTTAGCTATTCACCATATTAATCATAATACAGCTCACCTTTCAAAAAGTAAATAACATCTTTAAGATTATCAGACTCAGTTTTGAGCAACATTTGTCTTATTAAACAAGCACAGAGGACTGAGAAAAATCAATAGGAGAGTTAGACTGTCTTCCATGTAGAGGGTGTTTGTTATCACCCGTAAGTCACTGTAAAAGATGACAAAGCTGCCACATCATGGAGAAAAGTAATTTTACAGGGCTCAGGTGGGTTCAAGTTTCCGTCTTCTCCCCTCCTATAATTCAGTGCATCATGTGTTTCCACCACCTAAATGAATCTGTTAGCCTGCCAGACACAGATGGTCACCACAGTGACAGAGCTCTGTGCTAATTTCCATTTTATACGCCATGATTCCTTCTCTTTTCTCTTTAGCAATAAAGAAAGGAATTCTAATACTTCATGGACAGTGCAAGTTGGTGTGACTGGGCGGGTGTAACAGACCAGAACTGCAGGTGACTGGCTGACCACATCCATCTCTGGAGAGGAGGCGATTCTCCTTTCTGCTGGCAGGAGGGAACTTGAGTGACCTCCACCAAATTCATCACACAGTTCACCTCCCTCATTGTCCCAGTCACCCAAAACAACTGCAAACAGGAATATAAATTCAGTGAAATCGGTACACTTTAGACTAAATTTATCATGTATAAAAACATTTCAGTTTCCAGAGGGTCTGATTTTTCTGTGCAGTTTCATAAATATAAAAATTTAAAAGCTGATTACTGAAGCTAAGTTTTTTGGGGAAGGGATTTTTTTTGTTGTTTATTTGTTTGTTGTTAAGGCATGAGGTTGTTTTTTACCAAAATGGAAGTTCATCTTAAGTTCTTTCTTGGTATGTAAGGGCTATTGCTCATTTTTATTATAATAAGGCATTAGAACTTGCTGCTGTAGTGGGAAAATCAGTTGGAATGAGATGAGGTAAGTAGCCATCACAGATAAATATTTTGAATGCAAAGGAAAGGTGATAAAGGAAAAATAGAAACAGAGAAGTTATTAATCAAATTGCCTGTGGTTTTAGAGCATCTGTGTGTCAGAGACAGAGTCCTTATATTTGCCTTCCATTCAGTAAACTGCTTGTAGTGGAAGTTGCTGTACATCACTGAACACAAACATACTGTGTTAGATGTTAAGGATAATAAGAAAAATAATAGCACTAAAAAGAAAATATGTGGGTTTGCAGTAGTACCTGAGTACCGATCTCAGATGTATAAGAAAGATGCCTTTCTTTCTCCTGCACTCTGTAGCTACTACATGAGCAGAATAAAATTCTGTCCTACTAGTGACTTTCAAATGGGCCCCAAGCTTCACAGTTCACTTCTGTTACCTAGATTAATGGACTAATATTTTCTGTGTTTGTCTTACTACCTTTGTTAATTCTAAGTTGAAATGTAGCTACTGATGATCAATAGAGCCTCTAATATGCACATATTTACATTATTAGAAGTAATAAGTCATGCACAGAACTCAGAGCTGAGTGTTTGTTAGCTGTGTTCCCCAGACAGTTTCATAACCTTCACCTGCCCTCTGCATATATTTTCATAACTAGCGTTCTAAAGTGAATACTGTAACTTGTATCATGAAATTAGTCAATAATACTTGCTATCCTTGATAGTACATTCTGGGGACATTTAATTGTACCTCTCATAGGGTTCCTTTAATATGTCAAAATTAATAACTGGTTGAAATGAAGAATAAAAATTTTATTCCATTTTGTATGATATTAAAAAAATGATCCTCATTTGATGTATTAGAACTTTTAATCCAGAAATAATACACATTTGCAGAATCTTCTCAATTGAAATTCTAGGTATTGCTGCAGGAATTTCCCTGCCAGAGCACTGATCAATCAGATAAAAATATAATAAATGTAAAAATATAATTTTAGGCCTATGTCTGCATTTGGCATCAAGGCCACAATGTCTTTATGAAAGAATGGTTGATGAACACTACAGACTGGTTTTCACTACAAGCAATCACTATTCAAGGATGAAGCTGTGGTCACCTAGAAAAGCAATATGTGGAGCTGTAAGCACAGGAAGGGGACTGCCTCTCTAGGTCTTCTGAGAGAGGGGAAAGATCTCTGCATCAAAACATGTGACAACTCATTAGACAGAAAAATCTCACAGGATACTACGTACTTGAGTACCCAGAAAATAAATCTAGATAAAGCTATATGATTGCTTCATGAAGACATGATTTCTGTCTCATTCTCCACCATTTTTCATGAAAGAGAATGAGTCACAGCTCCCTCTGTAGCCCAACCAGAATTTTCCTACACCTTGCAGATGTAGACAATGGGCATTTCTCTGAGGTATCATAATATGAGTTTCCACCTTAGGGTAAGCTACTGGCTCTGAGCTTCTTGCAGAACATCTCTTGGGAGCTCTGTACTGGGTGAAGGGATATCATCCAGTTCTTCAGTTTGGTCATGATAGGCAAGAAATCCTCCCTTCCCTCCCCCTATTCTATTTCTTATTCATTGTATGCCTTCTAATTGCTGCAATAAGCAATTTGTCTAAGCAGTGCACTTTCACTACACAATCCTGATTCATTTGTGGAGCAGGTCCAACATATACATGCAATATGTGCATGCATTTGCATAATCAATGGCTGGAAGGTAATATATATTTATGAACAGCACCAATTTGGCTCTCATGGAAAATGATAGCTCTAGTGATTCCCAATCTATGTTTATATGTGTTAAAAACATGTACATTTTTTTAAGAACAGTAATTGGGATTCGTTTTTAGGTGAAAAGGGAAAGGGAGACACTACTTTTGGATTACAATGTGGTTAGATAGTTATGCTATATATGTCCAGGGTCACTCTTTGGCATAGATTTGCCTAATATTTGTGCTGTTAAATTCTCCTAGCCTGGGAAACAGGGTGGGCACATCCAAACTGATAACCAGAAATGGTCCCTGGTCTGTGCTGATTCCCGAACTGTGTCCAGGATGCATTTGGGAGACTGCCAGTTGGCTGGGGCCAAAATCATAACAGGAACCATTTAACAGGACAGGCGATCAAGTTCCTGTCCCTGGGAACATTCCCTGGTGCCATTCAATTAGCTGGGATAGATGTAGTCCAAAAGTCTAAACTAATTACCATGGAAAGAGACAGTAATTCAGTGGCTGTGTTTCATTGCCATATGCTGGCATCTTTGGGGTTTGGAGAGAATATAAAACCAACTTAAGGAAAGTTCTTCTAAAGGAAAGCTCTAAAAGCTAACTGCAATATGGAAGACATTTCAGGCATCACTCATGGCACTGTAAGCAGAGTGAAGATGAGTGAGAGAAGAAAAGATGAGGCCAGAGGAAAGGGGCATGGTAAAACAGCACTTCCCTTCCTTCCTTCCAGACTATTTCAATAGAAGGGAAATATGGTGAAAAGCTGAAGAAGCAAAATACTCAATTACTCACAAAGATGTGCTGTTTAATTTCAAAAATACCCTTTGAGTGCTGTGTTTGCATTACTGCACTACAGAGTTAACCACAGGCTGTTCCACAGGGAGAGCTCAAATCAGCTTTCATTTAAACCAGATTGCAAGATCTGCTATCCTGAGACTGTGCCCTGGACACAGTTATTGTGTGGAATATTTACCAGAAACAGAAAGACTTTGTTAAAAACTGTTACCAGGAAAGGCAAGTGTGACACATACATGCTGGGAACTTGAAAAATCCAAACTTTCCCAGCGAAATAGCAATTATAAATGATAAGCTTGTCTGCAGGTTGAACTGAAGATGTTGAACAAATATAAATATATATGTGTTTTAGAAAGAACTATCATCTAGACTTCCCACTGGCATGGACTTATGAATGTGGTAAATGAGTTTAAGTAATCTACTTGTCACTACTACTCAGAGTAGCACATCAACTGGATCATAGAAGGAAAAGCCTATGCTGTGACACTTCATTTAACTAATGACCTTGGATTCATATCTGCCAGACCTCTGGGGCCGGCAAGTGTCTGGATCATGGGAAGCTACTGTGTCAACAAGCAGCTAAACAAGTAATGCAAAGGCCATGTCTTGTACTTTGGTTTTGCACAGTATTTACTACTAGATGTCCTTTGAATACAGACTGATCTCCAGAGCTGGAGAAGCAAGTTAAATTCTCTCCATTTTTACTGGTTTTACTGTGACACCAGCTGGGGTATGACAAATGTCTTATCCTTCTCTTCTTAAATGGAAAATATTTATCTACTTACAGCTCCAAAACACCCTGACAGTGAAAAGAGGACTAGTTATAACCTCATTAAATGGAAAACATACATGTGGCACGTGATGGACCCAAAACTAACGTGGTTAAGTCTCAACAAGTTCTCCTTTATCTGGAGAAACACAAAATTCACTTGAAATGGCTGCACCTCAGATGTGCTTCACTGCCCACTTGTGTCTTCTTATAAGGAGAAATTGTCACAACATGATGTATACACCCCGTTAGCTTTTACCAACTTCCATTCACTAAATTGCGGGAGATGGATAAAGGTCAATTGGTGGCTGAGAAAATTGAGTTTAATCACAAGCCACCTAAGTGAGGAAAGACATTACCATCTGGCATTATATAGTACATTAAACTGACTCTTCTCTGGCCTGTAAAGGTCATTGTATATTGTATGGCAAACACTGTGCTGTGGAAGTACTAATTGATTTTTAATATTGGCTGCTGGTTTTCCTGTAGAGGGTGTCAAGCACCTCTTGGGAGTACTTAGTGACACTTATTCCCAATTCACTCATAATTGCCACCCATGCCAGCAAAATCAAATGGATTTTGAGGTCCAGTCCAGCAAAGCTGTAAAAGGGCTAAGGATCCACGTAATAATCATGATTCTGTCACTAAATAACTATACAACCTCTGTCTAAGTTGGATAATACGTTTGTTTCTCTCATCTAGAAAACAAGACAATCCTGTCCTCTTCCCCGTGGGATTCTGAGATGGAAAGGGAATTCAGAGAACTGGTCTCAGCAGTTGGTGCCAGGTCTGCAGGATTTAAGGTGAATCACTCATATTTCAGGTGACATAAATGTGAGTTAAATAGCTTGATGCAGAAAACACATCAGCAAATTAAAACAATTTAAGTGGAGGCCATTAAGATGATAGGGGCTGGAGTGCCCTGAGGAGAGGCTGAGGGATAAGAATTGTTCAGCCTGGAGAAGAGGTGGCTTTGGGGTAACTACAGAGAAGTCCCCAGTACCCTTAAGAATGTCATCAAGAAGACAGAGTCAGGCTTTTCCCAGCAGTGCATTTTTGGGAGGATGAGAGGCAACAAGCTCAAGAGAGTCTCATACTGGATATAAGAAACACTTTTTCCCCATGAAGACGGCCAGTCAGTGGAGAGGTTGTGGAGGTACCCTGTGCTTTCTTCATCCTTGAAGACCAAAATGGGAAAAAGCTCTGAGCAATATTACAGGATTCCATAGCAGAGATGGTTTTGAGAAGGAGGTTGGAATAGGTATCTCCTGAGGTCCCTGTCATGGTTTAACACCAGCCAGTAGCTAATCATCACACAGCCACTCACTCATTTCCTTCCACAGTGGAATGGGGGAGAGAATCGGAAGAGAAAAAGTAAGAAAGCTCCTGGGTTGAGATAAAGACAGCTTCACAAGTAAAGCAAGCATGTGCAAGCAAAGCAAACATGAAATTCAATCACTTCCCACGGGCAGGCAGGTGTTCAGCCATCTCCAGGACAGCAGGGCTCCATTTAGGAAGACAAACACCATCACTCCAAACACCACCTCTCCCTCCTTCCTTTTCCTCCACCCCCTTATATGTTGAGCATGATGTCATGTGGTATGGAATATCCCTTTGGTCAGTTGGGGTTAGATGTCCTGGCTGTGTCACCTCCCAGCTTCTTGTGCACCCCAGCCTACCTTCTGGCAGGGTGGTGTGAGAAGCAGAAGAGGTCTTGACACTGTATAAGCACTGCTCAGCAATAATAAAAACATTTCTATATAAAAAACCCACTGTTTTCAGCACAAATTCAAAACATGCCCCATACTAGCTACTATGAACAAAATCAACTCTATCTCGTCTGAAACCAGGACAGTCCCGTTTAACCTGAATACCTGATGATCATGAAATGGTTAGATTGGTGCTTACTCCCTTCGTGTAAGCCATCTGGGAGAATGGACTGATGGGAAGATCTGTCATTCTCCACATGCAGCATACACAGAAATCATTATGAGTCAGAAGTATTTCCAGCAGCGTCCTCAAACTCTTCTGAAGGGGGATACTAGATGGTGGTACTTTGCCTTCTGAAAAGTAGCCAGCTGATAATTTTCTTTGGTATTTGCATACATGTCCAATATCCTGCTTCAGTGGCATGAAATGCATTTGGATCATAAACAGCTACAAAATGTATGCAAAGTCCAAATCTTCCCAGTGCCTGCTTGTTAGAGTCAGATGCATTTCTAGGAAATCCAAAAAGAAAAATATAAGATTTAGGAGGATGTGGTTGAGAGGGCTCTGGTGTGACAGACTGCTTGGCTCAGAACAATGGGATGCAACAACAGGAAATCCCTGGCATAGCATTGGCAAATGTCTGTGTTCATAATTCCCCCAGTCCTAAAATGAATTCTGGAAGTCTAATCATCATTTGTATTAGATTACTAGTATGTAGGAATAGCCACAATCTATGACAGTAGGTAGACAGAAGCAAACCACACCAAACCAAACTCCCCCCTGCAAAAACCCCCAGCAAACCAAACTATCACTATTTCAGAACTGTGTTATTTCTGGGAAAAAAACTCTAGGACTTCTTTAAGTGGCACTTCCAATAGTTTAGACAACATTACTGCTTATGTTCAACTTGTCAAAGTTTTGCATAAATGAGAGGAAATGAGAGGGAAAAAAAAAAAAACACCACAAAAAGGAGATGAAAAAGCACTACCAAGGCTTGAAAGGAACAGAGGAAAACAAAAGACAACTCATTCCCAGTGCAATCCAAGCTTCTTTTTCTCAGATTTAAAGAATTTCATCCAATTTCCCCATTAATCAGCCGATAAAGCGGACCCACATTCTGACATGAAGCATAAGATAATGTCAACATTATTTGCAAACTGCTACATTACAGTGACAGCCTAATGTTTATTACTGTCAAATTACTGTCATTTTATTAAAAGGACCAAAAGAGTTGGCTTTGCTAAGCACAGCTCTCAGTCCCACTAGACTAGTGAAGCTGCTCCCTCTTCTCCCGTGCTGTTCTCTGTGATGGAGCACAGTATATCCATTTGTCTGCACCAACAGCTCTGTGAGCATGCTAGCTAGGGAACAAGGCAAGGAATTTTAAATACCAGGACCCTTTTTATCTGAATCACCCTTTGGGTTTTGATAGGTTTTTTTGTTTTGTTTTGTTTCCTCTAAGGCCTCCATAGGTATTATCACTACAGTTTATTCTCCTAATAGCTATTTTTCCTGTAGCATTTGTGCTGTTAGGGACAGATTCTGCTATCCTTACTCGTTTTGAAAAGCTTTCTCTGCTGTGTCAGTTGTGGCACTTGTAAAGTGACATGCCACACAATTTTTGGGGTGATATCAGTGTGGTACCTTCTAGACTTCCATCTACTAGTCAAACAGAATGAAACATTCTCATCACTTATGCTTTTCTAGTACAAAATGAAAACACTTGCTAACAGACCTGGCCTCATTTGTTTTGTAGACTTGCACACAAACATCCTAAACTTTATTTTGACATTGGTAACTGAAAGTTGGAAACTGCAAAATTCAACCTGAAAATCAGTGACAGTTTCCTAGAATCCGTTCTACTAAGAGCTGAGACAGTGCTCAAGAAACAGGGAAAGGGAGGGAAGGCACTGTCTGCTGTGGCCTCTTAAACACGGTTTGAGATTCTTTTATTCAGCTTTAGAAAGAATTGTTGGCTTTGCATTTTTTGAGGGGGGAAGGACACATGACATGAGCCTCTTCTGCTGAATGGCTACAGACACTAGTAGCAGGAATGGGATTTCTTGTGCTGCCCTCAGTGCATTCATAACACAGTAGTTTTGCTAATGGTTAATACTTTCTTGCAGTAGAATTTAACATGACAGATTATCACCTATAAAGGTCAGAAGGACTCTTTTCTCAACTGCATGCATAAAAAATGAGGGGAGGGGGAGGGGGAGAGGGAAGCATCTTCCCTGCTCCACTGGTTTGTGTCCACAAAGCCACTCCTCTTGGTGTGACCCTTGCCACCAGTGTTTGCTTTTACAGTTAGTAATGAGCAAGCTGCAATTAGTGTTGGTTCAAGTGAGAGTTAGAATGATCATTTAAACTTTTCAGAACAAAGAAAATAAACTCAGGACATACCTCTCTACACAGAGGTGAACACACTCCAGAAATACACATTAAATAGCAACTGCTATAGCAACATATTTAATATAATAGGTGGGAAATAGAAGTGAGCAGAGGGCTAAAAGAAATTGGCTTTAGTTGTCACTGAAAGATCTGCTAGATAGTCCTAGCTAAAATACTCTCAGCCACAGTCCAACTCAGGCACCATTCAACTCACTGAGTTTTAGTTTCCAGACATGAACCTCAGGTTTGTCGAATCAACCACTGCAAAACAGGAACAAAAGAAACTTTATTAGACACCCACACCTTAGAAACTCATGCCTCCTTTCACCACTTCTTACTGCCTGTTCAACTCAGAAACAGAGGACATCATATAACATTTAATAACTTTTAATTAACCTATTTAGTTGTCTCGGTTTAATTTGGATTCATTATTTGAAGTCCACCATTTAGGGAAGCACTCCATCTCATTCTCCAAGCCAGTGATGGCCATCTCTTGTCCTTTTAGTGAGACACAACCCTTGTCTCATGTCATATACCTATTCCACACTGCAGATACTTCCAATCCCTACTTGTAGCAGTCCTTACCTTAAAAATGTAAGGCTGCCAAGATGAACGGAGCTATGGAGATTATGGAGCAGGAAAGACAATCTTCTATCTACAGAGCATCTTTGTGTGAAGTTGTTTTACAGCAAGCTACATGTACACAAAGACCAGTCCCAAGGGTCTGGGAAAGTTATATTTTGGATATTTGGGTATTTTCCAAGTTGGTTTGGTTAATATTGAAAAACAGGAACAGCTCATGACTGGATTTTTCTCTGCAACAGGAAGGAGCAACCTTGTGTGCCACACATGAATAATATGCATCAAGGTCACTTCTTCATTGTCCTCATTCTGTGTTATGTGAAATCACCAAGATGACATCTTCCCTTTTGAAAAAATAGATATTCTGTGTTTGGAGTATGTTTTTTTTGTTTTTTTTTTAATATCTCATTTGCATTATAGATTTATTTCTTATTAACTAATTTTATCAAAACAATTAGGTCAGATTTTCTTGTGGTATAAACTGTGGAAGCCAGCTGAAAATCTACAGTAGGAGTAAACACAAACTCAAATTAAATATAACTCATCCTAAGAACAGGCAAGAGGAGCACATCTGGTAGAATCTTAAGGCTGTCTTTTTTCAATTTCAAATATAAATGACCTCCAGTACACTGAAATTTAATTGCAAACATTTAGTTTGATTTAGTAAGCCTGAAAATCTATCTCTTCTAGGAGAGATCACTAAATTATTTTTCTGGGTGGGTGGAGGTGAAAAGAACTAGTCCTCTGCAGGGATATAATAATTTAAGGACATATTCCTCCCAGTATCCAAACCACGGCTCTTAAATCTGCAGATGTCTGAAAAATATTTTAAAGTCAAATAAGGCAGCAGATTAGGAGCTTTTTACTCACGGGGAATTTAACATGCTTAAAGAACAGCAATTGCTTTGTCTTCTGCTGAAATGCATCCATCTCTGGGGTAGAGAGAAGCAGCTGTGTAACACTACATATGATGCCACACAGGAACTTGACAGGAAAGGAGAAATCACATGTGAAAACACAGCGGCATCAGGAACTTTTCTAGACAAACTGTGTAGTCATTACCCATTCTGATTATTGGGACAGGGATGGGAATTAGGCTTCCAGTACCACAGGGACTTTAAACACCCCTATGTGGCAAAGCTTGACGTTTGATGTCTTATTTGAAGCCTGGCAACCACCACCTCATAGGGCCCTTTGCTCTGATACTGCTGCTGCGGGTGCTGTTCTAATGTCATAGTGGCAGATACATTTTCATCGAGGAGCAGTATTTGGTTACAGACTGAGTTTGCTGGTACTAATAACTTGGGCTGCTTCCAAAAAGGGTTAAAAAAAAAAGGAAAAAGAAAAACCCAAAGAAATCAGGAAAAGGCAGCCATCCAAATATGAATCAAAAGCTGTGCAACCCACAGAATAAACAGGGACCTGCAGTGAGAGAGTAAGTACCTGGCTGTGGAGGAACATTAGAAGGCAGGTTTAGGTTCACTTGCTTCTCAAAGGGGGAAGTGCAGGATGAAAAATTAATGTGGTTGCTGGAAATCTAAGAGACAAATAACCATCTTTGCCAGAGGCTTAGGAGGTGGTGCTGGGTTTGCCCATAAAGGAATTTTGCTGATTAAAGCACCAGTAAATGTAAAAGGCATCGAAAGAAGGAATACCTAGCAGTTCTTGTGAAGCTCACAAATCACTGCTATTATGAGAGACCAGTGATCTGCTGCTAGCTTACCCAGGTTTTAAGTTAAAGAAATGCCTGTTTTGCAGACCCAGCCTTTGCATGACCTGCTTGGATAGCGGGAGTATTCCAACCTATCACTGATCTATGAGCCTCTTCAGTAGAATAAGAGGTGTCCTTCCTAATCAAAATTTAGGCTTAATTGAAGGATTTAGACACAGTTAAACAGATGCTTTAAAATTTCTCTGGAAGCCTAATCTATACCAAAGCCAACACCATCATCTGCAACAATGTGCATGTCAGAACTGCTCATACACTGGTACAAAGCAGAGTATCCCTGAAGGGCTGCAGCCTGGGGAAGGGCCCGTGCTGGAGCAGGGAGATGGGGGAGGAGGGAGGAGCAGCCTGTAGGGGCTGTCATGGACCCACAGCAACCCCCAGCTCCAGCCCTGTGCCCTCCGGGAGAGGAGAGTTGGCAGTGAGGGGGTGAAAGGTGGGAATGGGGAAAATGGGTTGGGAGGTGGTGGTGTTTTAATTCTCCTTTTTTTCTCACCCCTGGATCTACTTTAATTGGTTATAAATTAAATTAATTTTCCCCAAGACACATCTGTTTTCTCTGTGATAATAACTGATGAATGGTTTTTATTTGGTTTAGGTGGCAAGATTTTGGTAGTGGGCAGAAGGCTACAGGTGTGATTTCTGAGAGAAGATGTGAGAAGCTCTGTTCTCATGTCAGACAGAGCCAGTTCCACCTGGCTCCAAGACAGACATGCCACTGGCCAAAGCTGAGCTCTTCAGTGACAGTGGGGTCAGTGTCTCTGGAATAACCTGTTTAAGAAAGGGAAAAACCTTCAGCTGAGGGAGATGAGCGAGAAGATGACACAAAACAACTCTGCAGACACCAAGGTCAGTGAAGGACAGGAGGAGGTGCTCTGGGCATCAGAGCAGAGGTACCACCTGAAGCCCATGGTGAAGCCCATGGTTTTCCCCCTGCAGCCCACAGAGGCCTACAGTGGAACAGATACATACCCTGCAGCCTGTTGAGGACCCTATGCTGGAGCAGATGAATGTTCACAGAGTCATGGCTTTCTTCAGAGAAGGTCTGTCTCCCATGGGAGGGACCCCACACTGGAGCATGGGAAGAGTGAGGGTAGGTGTTTTAGATTTTTGTTTGTTTGTTTGTTTGTTACTTTTTATACTACTATGATTTTGATTGGCATTAAGTTAATTCCCCCAAGTTGAGTCTGTTCAGCCTGTGATGGTAATTGCTGAGTGGTATACCTGTCTTCATCTCAAGCCACAAGCTTTTTATTATATTTTTTCCCCTGCCTTGTTGAGGAGTGGCTTGGTGGGCACTAAAGTCAATCCACCACAGTGATCCCCATACCTTTATCTCAAACCATGAGCTTAAAAGATCTGCTTTTTTTCTTTTTTCTTTTTTTTTTTTTTGAGAAATATAGCAGATATGACCATAATGGCAAAATTTTGAACTCTATTTGCTTCAGTACTGTGACTTGTTCTTGGGGAGTAGCTGTCTTAATCAAAGCTGTAAATCTTTTGAGGCTTGCTCTGTCCTAATCAAACTATAATATATTACAGGCAGGTACTTAAAATTCTGACTATTGTTCTTTTGAAAGATACAGATGGATCAAGAGGCCCATCCTAAAATATAGCTGAGGCTTTTTAAATTTTAAAGCCTCTTTCACAGAGCTAATAGAACAATATATTCACAGCTACATGAACTAATGCAGTGTTGTGTTCTGCCAACTAGATGTGAAATGCTGCAGGTGCTCAAAAGAACGTAAATAATAAATTGCTTTTCGCCAGGTTTCTTGGGGGGGGGGGGGGTGTTGGGTTTTTTTTAATGCTAAGAAACTCTTTGAAAAATAAATGCCTGCCTATAATTGAAAGTGTTGCCTGCTCTCTTAATGTACCTGTAGTAGAACAAAAGATCTGCAGGGATGATTAATAAGTGGCACTGTTCCTCAAGAACTATCTGATTAACAGCATTCCCATTTACACGATCCTCCACTTGAATTAGCAGAACAGAGCGTCGCCGGTGAATGACAATAATGGGTCTGGTGCTGGGGTAGCATAAGGAAGTCAACTCTTTCCTGCTAACAGATGCTAATCGTTTGGAACTTATTTATAATCAGCTCACTTGCAGTCTGTGTTTGCACAAGAGAAGACAGAGGAGGGAGCACAGACTTCATCTTTACTGCGTTTATTCATTACTAAATTAATTCTATTACTATATTAACAATTGCAGTTATTTCAAAAGCAGTTCGTGGGAGTCAGTATGGACGTGTCAGCTAACTTCAGGAAACCAAATGAAGCTTCTAGCCTAGGACAAGAGTTCCTCAGGCTAGCCTAACCATATCTGGAACACCTGTTTCTCCCTTTCTTCCATGGCTTTCTATCATATCTGTCTATAAAGGAACATAGAATGATAGCTCAGACTTAAGATCACATTATGTAGGTCTAAAGTACCTGAAACATGTAAGCCTCAACATACAGTGGAAGGATTTATACTCCCTGATGCTGTAAGTACCTTTGAAAAGCCCACATATGTTTACAGCATCCTTCAAGACTGCACTGAACGAAACTGCTGAAATAGTCCCAAGGGACGACTGTTGACTGAGGGAGAAAAAAAGATCTGTAAACATCTTTGGTTTACCATGACCAACTTGAGAAAAGAAAGTAACAACAAAGCATGTAGCATATTTTTAATCTCCTTTTCACAGATTTTTAAAGAGAACTGAGGGAGGAACTCTATAGTTTTAGGCTCCTCTCAACTACATTTTTTTATAGGGCTTGCAATCCTACAGGCTTGGGGAAGAGTGGCTAGAAAGCTGCCCAGTAGAAAAGTACCTAGTGGTACCAAGACCAATCATGCCTGACCAAGATGGTTGCCTTCTCTAGCGACTGGCAGGGAGAGTGGTCAGTGTCGTGTCCTGTGACAAGTGTGGCAAAATTGCAGTAAGTCTAGAGATGCAGAGTGGTTGGTTGGACTCCATGTTGACTAGAAAACTAGTCTGCATTGAAAACATAGCTGGACAGATGAACTCCAAAGATGGTGGTCACTGAAGATTTGGTTGCAGACAGCTCCTTGCAGCATGCCTCTGGGATCTATATGGGAGCCAATGCTCAATAACAGGATGGACACCACCATATGTGCTCCTGTAGACACTGGGCATGTTGGGATTGAGGACACATTTAACACCTTGCAGGTAGATATCCATCACCATGACATTACTAAGTTTAAGAGCCATATAATGGTTGAGGTTGGAAGAGACATCCTGAGGTCATTTTATCCACCTTCTCTGCTGATGCAGCTCCACCTGGACCAGGTTGCCCAAGTCTACGTTAATACAGAGAACTACTACAGTCTGTGAGTGTGTCCTGCTAATCTTATTTCTGCCTTTTTTGTTTTGTTTTGTTATTTTCCCTCACAATTGATTTTTCATGTCTTTTGAGAGGCCTAGCAACACTAGGCTTGCCCAGAAAATCATGCTTTAAGAATGTATTTTAAAAACTTTTGAAAGTATTTATTTGAAGTTGAAATAGTGATTCTGTTCCAAATACATTTTACTGCAATACAACTTTTTTTTCCTGTGGGAATTTGAGTTTCTGAGGAATGTTGCAACAATGATAATGTTGGTATTGTCTCTTCCTCTGCATAGTACAAAATTATCTACCTGCCTTACCTCTACCTTAACACAGCAGTGTTTGAAAGTCAGTGGATTCTTTAAAAATAAAGAACCACAAAAGTATGACGTTTTAATCTCCATTAGCTGAAGTGTTGCGTATTTTCTGTTTCCTAGTTAAAAGATTTCCTGCAGATACTCCAAATGAGAGATAATCTTATTTGCACAGCTCTGGAGAACTGGATAAACACACTGGAGGTTTTTATTGTCCTTCTGTGTAGCATCTAATGGTTACCAGAGGGGGCTAGATACTAATATTTTAAACACTAGACTGAAATAGGAAATCTTTAACTTCCCATTGTTCTCAGAATTTATGCAAAGAAATTCAACTGCTTTTTCTAGTCTCTGGACTTTCCTTTAGCCAATCCCATTTGAAACGTTCCTTTAAGCAGTGACTAACATTTATAGCATAACCATAAATTCCCTCTTGTACAAGTCCTCTCAGCCAATATTCTAGCTAATTCTTAGACTTAAGATGCTTACAAACAAAACCATGCAGCCATGTTTAATGGAAGACTCTGGAAACAAACACTGAGTATGAAAACGTCCAGATAAAGACATATACTAAGCAGGCTATCACACAGAATGTTTGGAGCAGAAGCCCTCTGAAGACAGTCTGCCTTTTCTCCTTAAACAAGCAGAGCATAAAAGTTTTTTGAAGGAAGGACACAGCAGGTAACAAACATGGTTACACACACATCCTCTCACCCCCTC
Source organism: Gallinula chloropus (assembly GCF_964237585.1). Lineage (NCBI taxonomy): Eukaryota > Metazoa > Chordata > Aves > Gruiformes > Rallidae > Gallinula > Gallinula chloropus. The sequence continues at coordinate 8,108,160 of NC_140086.1, forward strand.
CTTCCTAATTGGAATAGTCCCCTCTATAGTGTGTAGCAAACCATACCCAGAAGACATCACTAAAGGGCTGTCTTCAGTGATTTTCTCAAAGTACCTGGTTATTTCCAGGCTCCATCAATTGCTGCTGTCTTCAAGGTACCAACAAAGCTGGATTTGGAAGAGAAATATGAGCGGGATTCATCACGCTTCACTTCAGACATCTTGGGTTTCAATGGCCAAACACATTTAATCATGCACATGAGTCAAGGAGGGAGTGCCAGGTGCTTTCAGAGGGTGGATCACCTGATCTCAATGTACTTCTGTCTCAAAAAAAGGAGTTACTGTTTGAGCTTGCTTTTCTTGGCTGTCTATAAGGGAGGGCCTAAGCAACCAGTCAAGAGTCTGTCACCCGAGCTGAGCTGTAGATACATACAGCAGAACTGAAAAGTCCAGCCTTTCCTTAACAAAATTTAGAGACTTCTGTTAATAAGTAGACACTGTTTGGCAAAAAAAGCGTAACTTGCACGTTAACCACAGAGACACACAAGGCTTCTCAATGTTGCTTGTATGGACAGCAAGTTGTGTTGGTATGTTAGTATCATTCAATATTGACTTACCACCTCTTTCCCTGTTTGTAAAGGCAGGAAGCCATGAATAATACGTATATAGAAACAGATAATTCATCTTTATTAATAAAAGGTATTTGCTTCATCTTAACCCTCACAGATTACTGTGTTAGCCTGCAAATCAAAAAAGAAAAAAAAGCCCTTTCTTGTGATGTCTAGAATTATTATACAAGAATCATGGATCCATGACTTTCAAGTTCAGACATAGTTATTAGATCATTCAATCTTGTCTGCTAGATAGAAAAAAACAACAGAAGCCTACTCTTCTGTATGTAGATTGCTGCTGTGGTTAATCACTCTCATTTGAGCCTAATTTCTCATTTTAAACTGCAGGGCTTTTACACTCAACATTAGTTCTTACTTTTTTTCACTACTGGATTAGAGTCATTTAGTACTTGTTATTTTCTCCCTGTGCAAGCAATTACAAACCATAATCAAGCTTTTTAAGCCTCTCACAGTAAGATATTATCTTCTGTCCTTTGAATTATTCTTCTGAAGAGCCCTTACCAAGTACATGAAATTATGTACACATGCATATAAATATTATTCAGGAGTACGCCAAGTGACCTTTCCAAAGGGTATTGATCGTGGCATTTATAGAAATGATCTGCTTAGATTTTTTAAGGATATCACCAAAAATTCTCAAAGCGATTCCGACTACATGAGGGATTCCAACAGCAGCTGAACGAGATACAGGTAGAAAAAAAAGGTAAAAATTGGTATTTTCCACAGATCACGTCTGTGACCTATGCTTCTCTTACCTCTGACCTAGGTCCTACTTCCTAACATCAAACATGTCTAAACCAAGAGTGAAGTCCAGGGAATAATTTGTCTGTGCCAAAAAAAGACGTTTTAAAGATTATCAGAAATCAGATGATTTCCCCAGCTAGCTCAGGGAAGATATGCTCTAGAGTATGGAGGCTTTTCCCTTCCACTCCGGAATCTGAAATCCAAAATAGCTGCTAGTATTTAGATTGCCTTTTAACAACCCATCACCCCTACCCCCTATCCAGTTTCTTGTTGGGGAATATGCTTTTATATTTTTTAACCCATTTTCATTTCCTCAAATCTGTAATGAGTACGAAAAAAAACCCAAAAACTAAATGTAACTCATGATCACCACCATAAAACATACTATGAAACTTCACCACAATCCCTTACACCTTTATCCCACGGTTCTTTCAACAGGAATAATTGCCTGAGGATCAACTCTGCTTTCTTTACTTATACTTCCTTAATTCTGTCAGTCTTGGGGGAACTCTATTTCTGATGTAATAATAAAATACTCAAGTGAATCATGGAAAAAAACTAAACACACACTTTTCTTATTAGTATTCTGCATGAGAAAATCATCACTAGAATATTTTGAGTATCTAAGGGAATTTTCTATTCAAACCATTTAAAGTCAGAGCTTCAAGTGCTGTAAAAAAGTGAGCCCTACACTAAACAGAATAAGGTTAATCTTCATATGTGGATAATTCTGATCATCATCAGTCAGGTTATTTCCATTATGCATGTAGGCAGCATTCACCATCACTTGTACTTAGCTTTTGCATTTGCTTTCAAGCTTGCAATTAGGTATCCTGAAAGGTCAACTGATTTTTTTTTAAACAGTTATCTTGTGTTATGAACATTGCAAAGCGATTTAGTAAAAGTAAATTCTGTAGTAGTCTCACTTGTCTGAAGCAAGAGCATCATCATCCATGCATTTTTGAACTGGGAACTGCATTATCAGAAGAATGAATTTAGACACAAATGTATTTTCCTTCTTTTTTAATCCATCCTTAAAGAGAGTAGTGAATTCTGTGAGATGGGAGTCTGCACATTTTCTCTCAGGAAGAAACACAAAAAACAGTTACCACCACCTTAAGAAACCCTAACTCTTAACAGAATAAAGAAACAAGACAGCTTATCAAATGAATAAAGTGTGAAATAAAGCAAGTGTTTCATCTTCATGAGATGCTCAGGGCATCAGGATGTTTCACAAACATCAACAGCAATAGCACAAGTTAACACTTTTTTGCTGTAGAAGACAAAGAGCTATTGAGTTCATAGACTGCTGCTGAAGTAAGCATTTGGAGCAGTTCACTGTGGTTTGAATGAGTGAGGGGAAAAAAAAATCAAGTCTACGAAGGTTAGTAAAAAAAACCAACTTCCCTTTATCTTAACAAAGGAGCCAGTATTGTATTTCACTTCAGGTGAAAACTTACTTTCTTGATTCTAAATTTCAGTAGGAGCATAAAGATCAGATCATTTAGGCTATTTAGTACCAAATGGTTGTAGGCATTGAAGAACTGGTTAAGTGTTTAGCTTTGCAAAAGCAGAGACCCATCTGCAAGGAGTGATTTACATTTGATTTCTCTCAGGGTAATAAGAGCAGAACCTTATTTATTCAGGAATTCTAGCTCAGTCGCTTTCTATCTTGAAAGAGCATGAGTTATTTTGATTACTGGATATAAAGATTTCGGGGAAGTTGTTATAAGCCTTTTTTCTGTCTAAATTATTTTAATTTTATAATTTTCAAGTACATGTTTGAGGGAAAATTTGAAGTTTCCATTAAGCCTGTTCCCCAATTTGTTATTTTTAGGAATGTCAACATTTCATACTTTAATACTTTCCAATGAGGAACCTAAAAAAGAACTACACAGCAAAGCAGCTTTATTTCTGCCCTTGGCTACAGTTTCTAAGCATTTTTAAAATCCACGTTCGCCAGACATGTTCTCCTGGACTGGCAGTTGTAGAGAGTGCCTGCCCAAAGATGAGGGTCAATGCATTGCAGACTCAATGAAGTATCTGAGGCCGCACAAACATTTATCATCTTAGCAATATGTGCTTTAACACTAAATACCTTCAATAATTTCCATTACCAAAGGGGTTTTTCTCCCCATTGAACAAATGCAGCTGTCTTGGACAAAACTGCTGAGCCTGTGAAAATAATTCTCGGCCCTTTCATCCAATTAATCTTTTCCATAAAGTCAAAAGATACTCTGATTCTGTGTGTGCATTTTCTCAGCTCCAACAGTACTGAGAATTTTGGACATGGTCAACCTGGAAATTTTACTAAAAATCGTGCCTTTTGAGCACACAATTGTAATACTAAAAAAAGACAGTGTCCATGTGGAGGAATGGAAGCAGAAAAACTCAAGGCATATTTGACCCCATTTATCACCAATCATGATCTATTTTAACTCTGCATTTTAATCTTTAAATTTTCAGTTCCTTTGGCCAGAAAGATGAAGTTCTAACCTGAAAGGTACACTCAGCACTATATTTTACTGATGATCTCAAGGTTTGCTGCAATAGTCATATTATTCCATATACATTTATTACACCACTAAATGTGATGACATCCCCACATTAGGATAAACTAAGGACTGTGATGCAGACCAGACAATTCATTTGAAGCAGCAGGCTCACATCCTTTCTCAAAACACTGATGTAAGGCAATGTCATGTTGCACTAGTATCACAGACCAGGAGCATCAGCACTGTCACACAGCATCAGTTGAAGTCAGTGACAGCACAGGCCAAATGCACATGCGTATTGTCTCTTGAAGTGAATGACAAAACTATTCCAATGAGACACTGTTTTTCCTCAAAACACCATCACAATTAGTGCATAAATTTCTACCTAGTTATTACAAAGATCAGCAGAAATTAAGTCCAAGCTTCAAAACATGGAAACAGCCATATCTTCAGTTGTTACTGAAAGGAAGCAAAGTACTTGCAAGACAAAGAGCTGGAGAGTCTGCAGTCAACCCACTTCTCCTGGACCCTAAGAGAAAACTTAATAGATTTGCTAGATAGCTTTGATAGTCCCATAATAAAATAAGTCACACTAGCAAAGTATTTCTGAACTGACATTAAGAAACTCTTGTTGTTCATGACTCTGGGGAGGAAGGCTTGATATTTCACTCCTTAAATCATTTAGCACTCCTCAAATGAAATTGTGTTCGCAATCCTGGTGTCCAGTCCAAATTACAGGAGTTGAAATTGCATTCTGCTTATCTGAATTCCCCCCACCCAGTATCTATATACAGTTTTTATACTCAGCTAGCATTTAAAGCGTTAGGTGCTGTTCCGTGCCAGAGGTTCCTGCCTGTCACTCTGAAGGGAATCATTATTATACATCTCTTGCACTTATTTGAAGGTGGGATTTATTTCTTTTTTAACTTAAATAACTATTGCTTGCTGTGGAAAACATTGTAGAAATGCAGTTATAGTAGTGAGAGATGATGGTAGGGAAAATTGAGACTGACCAATAAAATCACCTTCAATATTTGAAGGTTTAAAATACAGACTTTAATAGATAAAAACTGTAACGGTATAAAATAAAAATGTTATCATATTCAAGTCACTTTGACTAGTGGCAGCATTAATAGGAAATCTTAACTTTCTTCATATCCTCCTAAATTTCAAGGTAATTTTTCAATAGTCAGTATATGGTATTAGGAGTTATGGACACAGGAAGAGGTGGTATTTGGTGTGAATCTAGCAAGTAGTATCACTTGTTTTCAAAATAAAGTTACAGACCCAGATTTCTTGGGATGAATTTGGAAAAAATCACTGAAGAAATTAATAAATCAAGGAATGGGACCACTACTACTTTGCAAGCAGTATTTAGAAAAAAACACAGGAAATTAAATTATCATATTTTTATTTCTGTTACAAATATCACAATCACAATTAATATAAAACAGAGAAAGCACTGAGGAAACGTAATTGTTAGATACAAGATTTATCAAGGTGTAAAAGCGTCATCCAGGACTACTACTAGAAAACCTGTGATGGTGTATCAGCGGAAACATTTCTATGCATCAAATACCAAGTGAAAGAATAAGCAGCAGAGTATAATTGACAGGGATTAACACACCTTCATGTTATACAAGTTGCTGAAGGAAATGAAAGTCCTAGTATCATTTCTACTCAAGGGTCTTGTTTTGAGTAGACCTGTTTACAATTAGCTATTAAGAAAAGCTTCAGGAAATCCAATCTTCATTTTAACTTATCCATGTTGTTCATACATTAGACAAGCTATTTCCAAAAGCATTTAAATTCTAGTCATGAGATTTCACACTCTTACACTTGCTGCATAAGGCTAAAAATAATCACCAAAGGAACATGAGGTTGCATTATTGCTTTGTAACAGGAAATAAGATGAAAATTCTTTATTGAGCTCCAAATAAAACATTGTTGCATCACCAAACAATTAAGAGTTTAAATATACAATTTGTTTAAAAAGTGTATTATTATACACTTTAAGGCTTTAATACAAGAAATACAGAACAGGTTTGTCATACTCCGTAGCCTGTCGTCTTGTCTAGGCGCACGGAGGAGTACAAGGCTCTAAGCAGTCCGTAATTAACATGGCAGAAGTTCCTGAAAAAGAGCGAAATACAATTTATTTGTACATATCTTAAGACATGAAACTATGAATTTTCCAAAGCCTGTCTGATTATGAGCAGTGGGATCAGGCAACTAGGCGTATAATAAGCATATGCAGATTTATGGAAACCATTGCAGAACTGCTATCATTGAAATTCGGTGCAAGTGTGATAAAAAAGTTCAATAAAGGGAAATTAATGCTATGATTACAATAATTAGCATAATTTGTTAGACCAGTAACACAGAAATTGACCGATGTCAGAACAAAATCCTACTGGAATGGACAAACCCTCCTATGTTAGTTTGTTACAATAAAAAAGCTGCCTTCTCCATTAACTTATTATTTTTTAAAAGGTAAGGATCTTTAGATTATTTTTCCCTCTCTTCAAAACCTAATGGATCTCTTTGCATAGGTTACCTAAAAGAGAAAAACAAACCAGAATTTCAATAGCAGAACACAATGCTACTGCATGTCATTTTGGGAACTGTCCAGAGTAGTTGTGTCCTGCTAATACAGTTTCTAAGAACACCTGGCACCAGATGTTCTAACTGGTGTACCTTGTTGTCCATGCATGTACAGGACACAAGACAATGTCCAGTCATATGACATCCTGTCACACATTGGAGCACCCAAACAGCCTTGGGATGATTTGACAGCAACACACTATCCCCCCCAAAAAAAAGGGAATCTGGAAACATTTTAGGATTTATAAAACTTTGGGTACAGCAATAGAAAAGTGACACAAACACAGGCTGCTACATTCATCCTCCATATAGAAGGCACTAAGGAAAGATGAGAAAGTTGGATAAATACTGCAGGAGGCTGAGTTCACTTCCGATTCACTTGCCTATTAGCCATCTCTGCTACTAGATACTTCAGTTTCAACCCATCAAATTTCATTGCATACGATATGTGAAGCTTCCTATCTACAAATGAAAACTTGTTATGACTCCTGTAGCTCATCATATGTGATTTAAGATGTGAGCAGAAACAGACTTTGGGCCAATTCCATTAGAAATATTTTTAAAGAAATTTATATACTCAGTTTTACCACAGCAGTTCTAGCAGCTGGTATAAAATCTTTGCTCTTTGAGCCTCAGAGGGCAGAAATCTTCTCCAAGCACTAACCTTAAAAGGAGCCTTCACTTTAAGGTTTTATAGTACTCAAAATTGTTCTAAAGCCATTTTCTATGTACAAAACAGTTCTTTAGCCTGTGAAAGGAGTCTAAATTTACTGCTGTATTCAGAGACAGCACAATGCATGCAATATTTCAAAGTATAGAGCTTCAAGTCACATCAACTAAAGGCACTGAGATCATGAGGTTAGCAGGAAGAATTGCCATTCCAAGTAGGAAATAAAGAAAAAATTCTGTTCTTTTTAAAGTATACACAATCTGAACATACAGTTAAATTATTTCCTACTTCATATATTGAATTCACCAGAAACAGCAGAGCTAGCTATTCTTTAGCTAATGTTTCTCAATGGACTTGTTCTCCTTCATTTGTGCCAAGAATCAGTCTGCTCCTTGTGCAGAAATGCTTGACTTAGAAAATTATTCTACAAAATGCTTTCTTCAGCTTTGGAAAACCATTTCAGACATGTTTGCTGACCAGATTAGAGTTTTAAGTTCCCATTTAAACACTACTAGCATGAAATTACATATCTTTCTCCTTCCTCTGTTTAATTAAATACTTGATCAGTTGAAATGTTGTCAAAGGTATGTATGCCTTTCAGTAAACAGCCAGAGGACAGTTGTCCACACACTAGGACTGTTTAATGTCATGTTTAATGACAGCTTACAGCTACTGACTTGTTTATGGTCAGTTCTGTTGGGACAATGATGTTTCCTAGATTCCAGCTTTGCACCTGAAATCATTACATGGAGTAGTAAGGCCCTGTGCATAAAGAGTTAAGGCCCTGATCAAAAGCATTATATCTCTCAAATAATTTCACTGATGAGTAAAGATACCTACCAAAGCATCAGAAGATTAAGGTTTTTGTTCTCTTGGCTGTCCAAGGAGATGGGTTTCCTGACAAGAGAAAAAAAAAGATATTTTACTAAATTTCAAAGACTTTAAAATAAAAAACTAAACAACCTAAATAAAACTATAATTAACAGAAACTTAATGATTAACAAAAAGCTTTAGATAGCATTTGTATTGTTTAAGTTACTAGAATTTATGGAAAAATAATATATTACAAACTATTGGTTATGAGGTTTTACAGTTGTTTAATAGGGAATAGTTTGTCCAAATTTAACTAGCTAAGCTAAGGCTTTTTAGATTACTAACACAAATTAAACGTTTTAAAATGAGAATTTAGGTGTCCTCAAAGTCTTTTCCTACATTCTAAAATGAAACTTTCTAAGTTGTAGCCTCCCTGTTTTTATTGGTTATATTAAGATAAATTAAGTGAGATTAAAATCTTATTTGATTTATTTACCTTTGCAAATGAAGACCGTTTTAAGGGTTACACATCCTCTGCCTCTGACGAAAGCGACCTCAATTAGTCAAGTCAGAAAGTCTTTAAAAGCTTTGTGTTTATTGCTTCCAGCACGGAGCGAGGTGGTCATTAACGTACCAAAATTCTCATAAAAAATCCAAAGTTGCACTAGTGAAAAAATGCTCAACAAGATGAAAACTAGTCACATCTTTTTCAGAAAATTCAGTAGCTATTTTAAACCATTTTTAACAAAAATATTTGGATTTAATGTGGCACTCAAGCAGATCCATACCATTTGGATACTTTAACAGCATTTATATCTACTGTGAGTATATACATTTAGGTTTATACCATTTTTTTTTTAAAAGAAGTTGTGCAATGTTTAAAATAAGCCTTTTATGCTGATCACTGTTAAACGTATTTTCTCCCTGTTTACTACTATTTATGAAGTTTTATTATAAGATAAAGCATAAAATTAATCTCACACACACTGATTTTCTTTCAAAAGTTTATTTAGTATCAAGCAAGGGTAAAACTTTGCTTAACACTACAGAACATTTCAAGACTTGAATTACAAAATACCACATTATTTGCAATTGTAATTTGCTTCCCTTTTTACGCATGTTTGCAAAGAGAAAACTAGCAAATGGTTGAAAATAAAAACTAAAAACTAAATTGTTGAAAACCTTTAAAATAAAAGGTTACGCTTATGTTAAAAGAATGGACTAACATATTTAGTAAACCTATTTTTTGTTTAACACTATTTAATCAAAGGTTATTTTTTTTGATCACCTATCTTTTCAAATACAGTTTGGAAATAACAAAGTTCCTTGTTTTACATATCTTTCTGTCCAGGTTGCTCTTTCAACAAAATATTTTAAGTTCAGTCCATCCATTCGATTTTTAAGCGCTTTGATTTAATAAAAAGGGATTGTTCATAGAAAAAATTACTTTGAACAGTATACAGGACTGGTGGAGATTGGATATTTCACAACATCAGACAGTACAATCAGTATCTGGCATATGGCTGGTCTCTGTAGACTCCTTTTGCTGTCCTTGCAGAAGGTGCCTTGTGCCTTGAATTGGTCCATTCCTCTTGTCCTACAAGAAGAGAAAATATAGTTAGACCTCTTCCTGTCCTCAGAAGATGTACTTTTTCCTTAATTTTGACTCAAATAACATTTTATTTACTGAAACCAAGGTGTACAAAGTAAATTCTAACACTAGAAATGAAAATTCTGGGTACAATACATCTGAGCTACCCTAAAATGCACGTAACAGCAGGGGATGTGACAGGCTAGTGGCATTCAGATGGACCTGCTTGTTGCAAATGCACAGAACTGTCAGCTCTAGTAGCAGACAGAAATAATGAAATGAATGGAGGATATGAATTATGTATAAGCAAATAAGCTACCCTCAGCAATAGGTTTCTTTGTGTCAGTAACAATTTAGGCTTAACTCAAATACTCAATCCAATAGTGAGCAACCTCAAGAATCCCTGGGGGTATTTAAAGGATGGTTAGATGTGGCACTGAGGGACATCGTTTAGCAGTGTTTTAGGGTGATGGTTGAACTTGATGATCTAAAGGGTCCCTCCAAACCAAGGCAATTCTACAACTGATTCTAACACTACAAACACCTGTGGCTTCTAATCTAGGGGAAATATTCAGTTTCACCGTAAACAAACACTTCCTAAAATAAAAGAAAAAGGAAGGCAGACTATAAAAAGCTTAAAAGGGGGATACCTTGTTTGAATTTTGACAAAGCTTGTCAAAAAGCTTGTGCCATAGTTCACACTTCATAATCCTACCACATGTCAGTGGCAATAATAATTTGCTATTTTTTGTTAATATGTATCTTAAGAATCAGACCTACTGCACCACACATTTACTAGAGAAGACACTGGACCAGAGTGCAATGAAACAGTACTTAGGTACACTTTAATCAAGTATGCAAATCAAAATTCTGCCCCCCAAAAGAAAAACTCAAAAAAACCCATACCACAAGCAACACACTTGAAAGCAGCAAATGCACTGCTAGTTCTGCTAGAACTACTGTCCTAAGACAGGTGTCCAAGTGAAACTAAGAGTGCAATGTAAATGACTAAAATGTAGTCATCACTACCTTCTAGTCAATCGAAAAAATAAAAGCCAACAGTTAGAGAACAACTTTAAATGGTAAGGCAGTTTCCTCAGGGAGTATATGTTTAGGTTTCAAGAATAAGGGTCAATTAACTGTTTGCCACATATGTCTCATCCTAGCTACCTTATTGTAAAAATTTTGGTAGCTGCCCACAAAGCATATCATAGGTATGATATGCTTTATATATCATAGGTAGGAGGTCAGAACATTATATATATATCATAGGTAGGAGGTCAGAACACTTGTCTAGGAGGTAAGGGGAAAAAATTTAAGTTTGGCATGAGGCAAGTTCCACAGGAATCTGATAACACAACAACATACCTCCTGTGCTGCTTCATCTCACAGAAAGCATGACCTATATTAATCAAGGAAAAGAACCCTAGCCTAACAAAGGTAGCTGGGAAGAGGTAGAAAAAAGTATTATAACTTCTGAGCTCTACTACAAGGAGCTGTTTAAATGTAAACAAACCATCTTAGTTGTAGTTTGAGGGGAATATCTGCTCCTTTCCAAGCAGTTAGCCACCTTAGTTTACCATTTTTTTTTATTTTGGTGTCATTCAGTACTCCAAATCCTAAAGATAGTGATACTCCTCCTAGACCCTCTGGATTGGAGCCTCTCAGGGGAATGTACTCGCTGGGAAACTACTTGCCTAGTTTTGGCCAGGAGCAAACATCTGCTCACTGTGCACTCTTGCAAATTTTAGTCCGAAGCATCTAATGTTCTTTACATGCTATAAAGATAATTATTAGTATCTAACTCCACATTTAAAGATGTACTTGTGGGTCAGCTAGTTAAGAAAGAGTGTAGAGCTATTTGTATGTGCAAGATCTTCAGTGGCTGCAACCCATAACCATTCTTCAAGGTATTTATAGTCTTCCTCTCAACTTGAGTAAATACATCACTTAATATTCTGAGTGGTTGTGCTTTGATAAATAGAAAACCAATTTTAAATGCAAAAGCAGAGAAAAAAAATCCATATTTTCAACCTTAAATACTGCAAGCTACATTTTTCCCCATCAGTCAACTCTACATTACGGTTTCATACATTTTCTCCCCCCATCAATTCTGCATTCATGAAATAGTTTTAGAAACATCAGGCTTATAATGGCAAACAGTTTATTTTAATGCTGAAATAAAGATTTAAGCTATAAATCTATCAAAACCAATTCAAAGTGCTGGGCAATAGAAGAATTTCAAATGACCTCCTTTGATGAGCTGATTGCCCCTTAAGCCAAATAATTAGTCTAAGCAGATGACGTTGAGCAAACTTCTGTATTAGGTGCATTAATCACAACTTAGTTGAGGTTGTATTACTTTCCATCAGGAAGCACTTCAACTGGAATGCAAGAAATATACTATGGAAAATTTTAAGTAGAGCTCAAAAAAAATCACTGGAGCATCCATTACCCGGAATCACAACTCTTTTACACTAGTTAAGAATCCTCAAGTATTTGAGGGATCAAGATTATATTTCTCTGATCTCTAGCCAGAGATTTAACATTTATCCCTTAAGCAAAGGTGCCTTTTAACATGCTTTACGTTTAATCCATAACAGATTTCTTTAATTAAGAAAAAAAACCTGTCACTACCACACTTCTAGCTTAAAAAAATGTGATCTTTACCACTGGCATATGCTTTTTGCTTCAGTATGTATTGTTTTGTCTCCATATGAGTAACCCACTGCCCTCACGTCTATTAGCTACCTAAAGTACTTTCATAACCTTTACATAATGACTCCCTACTTGATTTCACAAGACTGATGTGCGAAAATGAATACAGAGACCATCTAAGTCTAAAATGCACTCAATTAGGCCCTGATTCAGCTGAGAATTTCAACATATTCTTACCCTGTACCAAGTTTAAACACCAGTTGTGCCACATAAAGTATTTGGTTTCAGCTGCAAAAAGCTCCTGGAAAAAAGGCCTTACACCCTCATCTTTTTTCCTTAAGTCTTATTTTAGGTTTTATTTCTTTGGTTTTAGTTTTGTTTGACTATGTTTACTAACATACCACAGAAACCTCCTTCCATATCTCTCTCAATAAGCACGAGGAGCTGTGTGATGGTGCAAGAATCCCTGAACAGCTGTTACCTAGTCCAAAACTGAAGCCTGCCTTACAGAAATTTGTCTTTGATAATATTTTTTAGGATCATACTACTGCAGGCATTCAGCTCAAAGCTACTCACCGTAAGAGTCATATGTTTCTTCACTCAGTCCATGTCCGTAGTCATAGTAATCTGCTCCACTGTTCAAGAGGGAGGGAAGTAGGAAGAAAGAAATAAAGCAGTTATATTTTAGGAGACGATACTTATTATACATTTTACTTCTGAAAAGAAATCTCGAAGGCTGTAGACATGCCTTAACATAAGAAAGGTAAATGACTATGTGACAGTGACAGCTGAGGTCCTATTTCTTCATTAAGGAGAAAAAATCCTAAATAAAAGTAAACATGGTTTACCACTGACCCCCTAGTCTACAGTGTGAAATGTGGATGTGGTAATTTTATATGTATAGCTTGGAAGGTTGAAGCAATTAAGAGGCAACAAAAAGAGGAAGTCTAGGTACTAACTCAATAATTTTCCATATAAAATAATTTTCATCAACCTGTTATCTACTATTTTGCCTTTGCATTTTTGAATTCACAGATAAAAATGCATTAAGGGGCAAGCAATTCATTGATCAGAGGGTTACACAGTTGCTATATGTTCAGTTGCTTCAAAAGACAACAAATACACACATTTTAACAAGTAGACAAGAATCATAGAATGGGTTTGTGGTGGAAAGGACCCCAAAGATCATCTAGTTCCAACCCCCCTACCATGGCAGCAACACCCTCCACTAGACCAGGCTGCTCAAAGCTCCATCCAACATGGTCTACATAATTTCTAGAGAGAGGACATCCACCATTTCTTTGGAAGCCTGTGCCAGTGCCTCACCACCCTCACAGTGAAAAATTTTTTTCTGATATCTAACTGATATCCTGATATCTATCTCCCCTCCCTCCCTGTTACACCTTGTCCTATCAGTACACTCACTAATATGGAGTCCCCCTCCAGCTCTCCTATAGGTTCCTTTATGTACTGTAAAGCTGCAATAAGGTCTCCTTGGAGCCTTTTCCTCCCAAAGCAGCCCAACTCTCTCAGCCTGTCTTCATAGGAGAGCTGCTCCAGTCCTCTCAGCGCCCATCTGGACTTGCTCCAACACCCCCACATTCTTATGTTGGGGGCCTAGAGCTGAACAAAGTACTCCAGGTGGGGTCTCACCAGAACAGAGCAAAAGGTCAGAATCACCTCCCTGAACTTGCAGGTCACACTTTTTGATGCAGCCCAGGATATAGTTGTCTTTCCAGGTTGCAAGTGTGCATTGCTGACTCGTGTTGAATTTTACATCAATCGACACCCCAAGTACTTCTCCTCAGGGCTTATCTCAATTCATTCTCCTCTCTGCCTGTAGATATGCTTGGGATTGCACTGACAGATGCATAGGACCTTGGACTTGGCCTTGCTGAACTTCATACAGCTCTCAAGCCTGTCAAGGTTCCTCTGCATGGCATCCCTTCCCTCCAGGAGGTGACCAGCATCACACAGCTTGGTGCTGTCAGCAAACCTGCTGGCAATGCGTTCAAACCTGTTTGTCTGAGACATGAACATGTTACAGCACCGGTCCCAATACCAACCCCTGAGGAACAGCAGTCACCACTGGTCTCAATTTAGACAGTGAGCCATTGACCACAACTTTGAGGCTTCCAAACAAAGTCTTAACTGGAATGTACCATGAAGACCCACAAAAAAGTTTATGTGTATAACTTAAGTGTTATGTGTTTTGTCAGTCCATGTGATGAGGCCACCAGAATAACAAGGGCCAAGTCTGAAGCATAAGAAATAACACAACTTGGCCCTGCAGTAGCCAGTGATAAAGTAGTCTTCATTCTGACAACCACCTTAAAGCTGACATTCACTGTTCTTCCACGCAGTACTCGATTATTTATTTTAAGGCTGTCATCAAGTTTAGAAGCCTATAGCAGCTGAGCCCTATCCCCCATCTGTCAATCCTATCAGAATGACTTTTGCAGGGTTTGATTTCATACATCTAAAATATCTATTAAATAAAAAATGACTCATTTATACAGCATGTGAATTTCAAAATGAATAAACATCAGAAAGGAAAAACAATCTTTTACTTATACTGAAAGCATATCTTGACCTATCTTTATGAACAAACCCTTCACAATTAATCATCTGTCCAGAAGCTACAAGTTATAATGGGAAGTAAAGCTGCCTAGTGCAATTCAATACTATCTCCACTGACTGCTTTCATTTGTGCCCTGTGAACACTGCCAATGCTCTCTCAGTTCAAATGTACATTCAACAAATGCAAAACTTCAGATAAGACATCTTTAAGTCTATGACCCAAAGAGAAGGAGACAGACAGCTGTAAGGAATTCTGGGTAATAACACATTAACAAGATATTCATTTTGCTGTAACAAGAGACTGAATGGAGCTTGCAACCAAGACCAAAGTAACTGTTGTTGGGTTTTTTTAGAGGAATTACAGAAAAATCTAGTAGCATATATGAAGTTATGGCTTACAGAACTTTTTTTTTTCCCTAAAGCAATCACCTGCAGAAAGGAACCCTACTCAAAGGAATCTGTAATACCTCCTCTTTCTTTAAATTACACATTTGAACTTCACTGATATAGTTGAAGGAAATTCTGTTATGAGGAATTAACTTGCTATACTAAAGTAGTCTGCTTCTAGACAGAAGATATGGTCAATTTTTCTTTTAAATGCATGCTTGACATTTATACTTTTTATATACACCTCAGTCTATAATAGTAAAGATGGTTATTCCCTGAGTACTCATCATCAGGATCTGGCTGACAGATAGGGGAAGAACAGCAAAATTCCCATGGTTAAAGAGGAAATGATTAGCGACCTACTTGGCCAGTTAGACACTAACAAGTCAATGGGACCTGATGGGATTCATCTGAGGGTGCTGAGAGAGCTGGCAGATGTGCTACCCAAACCCCTTTCCATCATCTACCACAAATCCTGGCAGACTGGGGAAGTTCCACTCGACTGGAGGCTGGCAGATGTGACACCCATACATAAGAATGGCCAGAAGGAGGATCCGGGGAACTACAGGCCTGTCAGCCTGAGAGGATCATCTTGGGAGCTATCATGCAGCACATGTGTGATGGCCAGGGGATCAGGCCTAGACAACATGGGTTTACAAAAGGTAGATACTGTTAAACTAACCTGATCACCTTCTATGACAAGGTGACCCGCTTAATGGACAAGGGGAAGGCTGTGGATGTGGTCTACCTGGACTTCAGTAAAGCCTTTGACACAGCATTCTGACTGAGAAACTGGCTGCCACTGGCCTTGACAGGTGGACCCTCAGCTGGGTTAAAAACTGGCTGGATGGACAGACCCAAAGGGTGGTGGTGAATGGAACCAAATCCAGCTGGAGGCCGGTCATGAGTGGCATCCCCCAGGGCTCAGTTCTGGGTCCAGTCTTGTTCAACATCTGTATCAATGACCTCGATGAAGGGATTGAATGCTCTCTCAGTAAGTTTGCAGGTGACACTAAACTAGGAGGAAGTGTTGATCTGCCTGAGGGTAGGGGGGCTCTTCAGAGGGATCTGAACAGACTGGACTGATGGGCTGAGACCAACAGGATGAAGTTGAACATGGCCAAGTGTAGAGTGCTGCACATGGGACATAATCCCATGCAACACTACAGGCTTGGAGGAGATTGGCTGGAGAGCTGTCAGGAAGAGAAGGACCTGGGGGTGTTGGTTGACTGCAGGCTGAATATGAGCCAGCAGTGTGCCCGGGCAGCCAAGAAGGCTAATGGCATCTTGGCTTGTATCAAAAACAGTGTGGCCAGCCAGTCTAGGGAGGTAATTGTGCCCCTGTACTGTGTTCAGTTCTGGGCTCCCCACCATAAAACGGACATTGAGGTCCTCAAGCAAGTGCAGAGAAGGGCAACGAGGCTGGGGAAGGGGCTGGAGGGCAAATCCTATGAGGAGCAACTGAGGAAGCTGGGGCTGTTTAGCCTGGAGAAGAGGAGGCTGAGGAGAGACCTTCTCACCACCTACAACTACCTGAAGGGAGGTTGTAGAGGTGGGCGATGGTCTCTTCAGCCAGGTGACAGAAGATAGAACAAGGGGAAATGGCATGAAGCTGTGCCAGGGCAGGTTTAGATCGGATATCAGAAAAATTTTTACCAAAAGAGTGGTCAGGGCCCGGAACAGGCTGCCCAGGGAGGTGGTTGAGTCACCATCCCTGGATGTGTTTAAAAAAAGGGTAGAAGAGGTACTTAGGGATATGATTTAGCATAGGATGGGAATGGTTGGACTCAATCTTCAAAGGTATCTTTCAACCTTGTGATTCTGTGATATACAGGTTTTCTGGCATCTTAGCATTCCGACTAAGACTACACAAACTCTGCATTCCCTTTAATGGATTTATTCAAGGGAAGATCTTTCCTCCTGTTCCTTTCATTTTATCTCGTAGAAAGGACAACCCCCCCCCTCACAAACCAGGTTCATTCTCTTCATGTGCTTCCCCTCCTCTTCGAACAAGGAAAACATCTCATGGATTCTATCTTTTTTAATCCAGCAAGACTAAACCTGAGTTCCACATGTCTTTAAAGTGTGACTTGTCTTGAGGCAGTTTTCTTAAATTTGTAGTCAGATTTTCCTTACTTGTCTAGGTGTCTACTTGGTAGGTGGATAGCTGCATTACACAGTAGTTAACTGACTTTTCAAGCTTCTTCCTAAACATCAAGTAAACAGTACAAGTGCAATGAACACTGAAGTATCAGCTCTGATTTGTATCTTTTGTACCTACAGAGCCCTTACCTCCCTCTCTGTATTTAACTTTTGTATTCCCATTCCAGTACAATGTCTTTGGACTGAACAAGAGAAGCCAGAGGTGGCAAACAAAAAAGCTTTGATTTTCCATGTCAACATAAAAACTTGTAACCACCTAGTGATATGTAAGGATTAGCAAAGAACAATAAATTTAAAGTACTATGTTGCTTCTAATCCTGAGGGCTGGACATTAATCCTACAATGTTTAGAGGAAGTGTGAAGTGAGACTTAAGCAGTTTAAATAAAGCCGGAGAAAGTGCCTGTTTTCTCTGTTCAAAAAGCCTGCAATAGAGAAAAGCAACCTCAGATTTTAGTACTCTATCACTGATGAAGTAAAGCCTTAGAGAAGCTTTTTTCTCTACTGAAAGAGAGGATTGGGAAGCTTCCTATGATTTTTCTAGAACCACTGTGTGTTTAGAAGTGTCTTAAATGCTTTAGAGGTATTCAACAAGCTTTCAAAGGTCTTAGGGGATATGACCTGAATGTCTCAGGCTTTTCTGCTAAGCTGTTTGTTTCTGGAAATATCTTGATGAACCATAATAGAAGAACAAATCTTTTTGAAAAACCACAAATTACAGCAACTACTTTTTGACATGGTTAAATCTTAAGGAAATCTTTACCTTTTATGCCATATTAACTGTGAGCTTATTCTGCCCAGATGTAGGATATTCCCTTGGAACAGGTATCAAAATGGTAAAGTTTCAACCTAAGTCTTGAAGATAACAGAATAGGTCACTAGGCTATTTCTGGGACAATTCCAGAACAGTCACATCAACCACACAATGCAAGTGTTCTTTAATATTTGCAGAAAATGCATAAAAGTAGTCAAAATATATTGTGATTAATGCATGTGATTGCCACAGCCTTTCTTTCTGAATCAGACCTCTGTCATTTCTGTGTTTGAAACAAAAGTAGCAATCAGGCTTCCTGCCATGCTAAGAGGAAAGTAAAAGGTCTCTGATTGAAAGCTTAAAGTCTAGTGGAAAAGCCCAGGCTTAAGCATTAAAAACCTGGTTACCAGGTTTAAGCACTGAGTGAAGGGAAACTTCCCCTTCAGTGATGAGTCTTTGCAACCAGTTCAGCTTCTTGCAATGTTTACCATGGAGCAATGTGTACGTGTGTGGGGGAAATCTGCCTTTTCTTTTGCAATATGGTATCAGAATCCCTTCAGAGAAAAGCCAGGACAATTTCAGAAAGTGACCAGAAAGCCTTCCAAACATGAAGGTTTCCTTTTGCACTGAGTCACTCCACAAGTATCACCCTTGTTCTCCTACACAGAGGTCACAGAACATCAAAGCAGAAAGAAAAAATGAGCATCTCTCTCAAGAGGTTTTATGATAGACCCTGACTGATATAATCACATCTGAACAGAACTATTCCACAAGGACAAGACTTCCTATCATTCCTACTAGATCTTCATGCTCAGCTGCTTCTGATATCCAAAAGCATCTGTCAACAGCAAGCAGGAAGAATAGTGTCTCGAATGTTAAGACAGCAATCACTGTAGTGAAGCTTCTTATAACTCCATAATTGTCTGAAATACCAAGTTGAATATCTGATCCTAATGCTTTTTTGGATAACTAGAATGCCATATTCTGTAACCCAGCTAATAGCAGGATAGCTTAAAAGCAGGATATCAAGAGGAGATCCACATCTTTTCTTGCATCTTACAGATAGTTTGTGATACTCTCATCAGCTTATGTCTGTGAAACAGAATGATCTGAGAAAGCAACTGAGACCTATATGTGAAAGCTTTATAAAACACAGAAAAATGATGCAATCTGCCTTAAACTGTATCCTATTGTACTCCCACGAATCATACAAATAGCAAATCTATTACCTATAATCTCAAAGATGACCAGAGTGCCCCCTGAAAGATTCCCTTAGCAATCACTGTTTAGAAATTACTCTTAACACAAGTTGTAATAAATTTCAACTCAGGCTGCCTATGAGCGTTTGGTTTGGCTTGTAAATAACCAAGCCCCAGCCATCCCCCAACACATCTGTCTAGTTTACAAAGAAGTTTGAGAGAAATGAACTACATGTAAATTGGAAGTCTTAAACTATCCATGTGTGTACCAAATGTGTTCCAACTGCTATATAGAGAACATGAATATTAACATTGGAAAAGGATGCATTTTCTTCCGTTTCCCTCGCAAGACTACTCAGAACAGTGGAAACAATAGAGAATAATGAAAATCTGACAATATTAGTCAAAATCTTGAAAGACTATCCACTGGAAAAAGCTGTAGGTATTA
This sequence comes from Gallinula chloropus, assembly GCF_964237585.1. Classification (NCBI taxonomy): domain Eukaryota; kingdom Metazoa; phylum Chordata; class Aves; order Gruiformes; family Rallidae; genus Gallinula; species Gallinula chloropus. The sequence continues at coordinate 8,127,875 of NC_140086.1, forward strand.
TTCCATCTAATTCTTGGTTATCCCTCTCAAGTTCTGCATAAGACATTGTTAGAGATCCAAGATGATGTTACTTGTGACAGACTGGAGTACAAAGTAAACACATCATCCACAGAAACCACATAGACAGTATGTCACCAATCTGTCCATAGAAATGCTACTAATGTATACATCATACTTGTCTAAGTTACTGAAGAAATGGTACAACTTTCATCAGTTTCCTATATATTTGATACCTTACTCAGTTGAAATTGAACATTTGAGAGAAAAAAGTCATTCCATCCCAGATTTATACGGTAGTGCAAAAATAAGAGTGCCATCAAAGAATTTATTTTGTTAAAGAGACTGTATTTAGCTTTTCAGGGCTGTGCAGCCATAAGTATCTCACAGCTTAAAAGGAATGTATTACCACGTTTGAGATCCTTCCAGTGCTTCTCTAACACTCCTTATGCAGGCAAGGTTCAAGACTTGCCTCATCCCATACAGTAAGGCAGTAATACTTTTTCCTCTTGTTTTAAAAGATAGTGAAATCCACTTTACTAAGACTGTTTGCTAGCCTTATGTGGACTCCAGTACTTTTATCCACATATAAATCCCAAACCCGTTGCACCTGACAGTTACACTATGATAAACCTCAAATCCTGATGGTTACAAAGCTACTTTTTGTAATGTCAACTGAATGATGCCAAAATTGTACTTAAGTACAATTCACAGTTCCCAGTACTACTTCTAAATTAAACACAAGGAGGAAAAACAAATAAGACCAACTAAAGTTTTCCAGCCACCACCTCCCTCTTCTAAAGTTGGCCTATTATATAGCTACTTCCTTGCCAATATGAAGAGGCAAATCTTTTATTCCCTTGAAAGCAAACCAAAGGCAGGGTAGTCTAAGAGAAAATGCAAGTTTCAGCTACTGCTATGTTGACTGACAACCAGCAAAACTGCATCAAACCATCTACAAAGATGTCTTAAAGATTCATAAAGTGGTTTGGATTGGAAGAGGCCTTAATCTGTGACAAATGTTCAGAACTGATGAAGACTAATTTCTCATGTGTCTCATTCAACTAATACTCTGGCTTCCAACTTGAGTTCCAGTGAAGTTCCTTCACAGGAAAAATAATTCTTCCCACTGTATATTCTTCAGTATCTACAGCAAGTGCAAATGTAGGACATTATCCTTTTCTACAGTCAGAAAATTTCTCTTCCTTACCTTGGTATCTCTTAATTAAACTGGTAGAAAGTTTAAGACATTTGAAAAAGTTATTTGTATGTGAATAACAACTTTAATTTGTAAGATACAAAAACCTGATTTATCAAATTTGTCTCAAAGACCATATATCCAGAAGCATTGCTGGAGCATCATGCTGAGGCCCAGCAACTAGATACTCTCCTTCCTCTGTGACCTGTATCATGCAGGCTTGGAGTACCTTGTTTTTAAAACATACTGCAATTAAATTGAAGTACTCAAAACTAAGATATTTTTAAACTATGACAAATTCCACAGGCTGCCATTAGTAACTGCAATATGGCATTTAATATTTCAAAAATATTACCTGTTAATGAGGTTTTCTCCCTATTAAGGACTTCTTAAAAGATCCTATTTGGCCTATCCTTTCCTTATGTTTTCATTTATGTAATCAGAACAAGGAAAAAATCCTAAATCGTACCAAATACTAATCCTCTAATTATATTATGGTAATTAAACTGCTCAGTCTAAGTTGCTGTACAGTGACCTAAGTAAAATTAAATCAATCACACAAAATGAGTATTATGAAATAATTTCTTTTGGATTCCTGACACATTTAAAATTTCATAACTGCTTTTTATACTACTAACACCTCAAGATAAGTTTTCTCCAATGGACCTCTAGATTTTTAGTTTTACTTGTTTTCTAAACATTGAAGCATATTCAAAACTAAGTTTAATAGCAACGCCATGAAGAAAAAATCTAAACCCCATTTTATTAAATGTAATTTGTAAAAATTAACAGCAATTTTATTTCATTTTTTAGAAATGTCAATCTACTAATGTCAACATAATGAGGATTCTAAAAACTTCTTCCATTTTTATACAGGCAGCTTGTTATACTTGAGTTTTTTCTGTTTTCCCCCATTGTTACACTTGAATTGCCTGAGGTTTCATAACAAACTTCAGTAAAAGAATTTTTAAAAAATTAAAACATGCATGCTTGACACAATAAAAGCTAACTGTGCTACTGAGGAACTTCTATTTTACCTTGTCACTTTATTACAGATAAAAAAAGACATCTATCAAAACCTGAAGACCTAAATCTGAAAACTGCAGAAAACCTCTTCCAATAACATAAGTATAAAAATTAAGCAGGAAACCACATGGCAGGGATTTTCAGTTAAAAGATACATTAGCTTGTTTATGCTAATGTTTTTGAGGCTTTATTTGTACAGAAATACACCCTCCAATAAGCTTGTATGTACCAGGTGTTCATAAGCAACAATCACTAAATACTAGCCATTTGCACTAGCCCCAGAATTCAAACCGCAGTGGATTGATTTATTTATAAGTTAGAGTATGAAATACAAACAGCTACTAGCATTAAAATCCAAAGAATTACATTTTAAAAAGCTACAGTAAGACACTGTTTTGCATATAATGCATATTTATACAGCCTGGAAATGCATGATTGCTGACAAACTTAACAATGTAAATTTAAAACACTGAACATCAAACAAAATGCTAGCAATTAACTTTCAGATAGCAATAGCAACACCTCCATAAGCTAATTTCTAACCCATACACTCAGCTGTATGAAAATCCTCTTCTTATAAAAGGCAATGTCATTGACTCTTGGATGACTACTAATCACAGTTTCACAATAAAACTGAAAATTTGAGTTTCTAATGGAAAATAGGGAGAACTGTATCTCTAGGTCTTGGCAAGAGCTCCATACTAGGAATCAAGCATCTCTTAAGAGTAAGTTCACTGAATGAACACAGCTAAACTGAAGGGAATTTGGCAATTCCCTCCGATTAGCTCTACTGAACAGCTCTGAGGTTTACAGGTAACTGACAGGCATGTGAATGTATCATTTTGGTCTGATTTGACATGCATATCTAGCAGTAGTTGTATCAAGAACAACAACCAAGAAACTATGTGGCAGAATCATGGTTGCACAGAGAAATCTAGAGGGTTAATAGACAAGTGTAAAAACCAGGAAACATTGCAGAGAACTATGCAAACCCAGCAATTGCCTTAAGTAGTAATCTTTCCCCTTTTGGAACAACGTTTAGTTTAGTTTAATTCTTTAATGGAATGTAGGTGAGATCACCCTGAAGATCTAAAACAGTTTGAAGTTACATGTAAGTTATAATTAAGCACAGAAAATACTACATTACACATGAACGCTGTATTCTTACACAAACTATTCCATTTATAGTTGAGAGTGCTGATCTGCTGTAGGTAAAAAAATAATGATGCCAGACAGAAGCTGTCATTGCTAGGAAAAGTACCCAGTTTTAAATGCTAGCAGACAAGCCTAAAGAAGTTATTTGAAACTTCAGAGTGCCATGAAGTACACAGATGGGGTTCTCTGCATTTTTTTTTTTGTACTACAGTAACTGTGTTAGCAATTCTCTCTTGATAGCAAACTTAAAAGCACACAGTAAACCTTTAATGCTGCTGGAGAGGTAACATACTCTGCCCCCTTTTTCAGCAACCTTGTCACATAATCTGAATTTTAGAAACAAACCTCATTCTCTGGCATGTTAACTCTCTGCAGCATCTGTCACTGCTATGAATGGTTGATCATAAGTACCTCTGTAGTCATCTCAGTGCTATTAAGCAGATGGCAGCGCTAAATCCGAATGATGTAGTACATCTCCCTGGTGGACTTTGTTTCCATACACTACCATTATTACACAATTCCTTGGTGATAAATCTTATGTATTCTAGAGAACATTAAACAGTGAACTGACAGTGCCAATTGATTTATTAGCATCCATTTCCCTTTGCCCTATTATTGTCTTCACAAACACTTGTGCAGATCATGTATGGAACCACTAAGGGACAAAAGCACTTTTGCTTGATTTGAAACATATTTCAGAGATCAAAATAAACAGAATTCTGCTTTATACTGAAAATGTTTAAATTTATGTACAAATTTAAATGAAGAGCCAACTAAACTTTCCTGCTTCCCCCGTAGTATTATTCTCTGAATTTTCATAATAAAATTGATCTAGCATTAACATCAGGCTATCAAAACACCCTAACATTTCTGCAGTACAACCAAGGATTACAGTTCTAGACAAATTTGGGGAAGGCTAATAGTGAGCTAGGTTGTGGCAGCAAGCATGTGTTAAGTGCTGGTAAGGGAAGCCTACAAACCTATATGCATATAAAAAAGTACGTACACACAAGCATGGTGTTTCACACTTCTGACTCACATGCTACCATAAGATCCCAAAGGTTTTTAGCATACAACTGCACATTAATTTCATTACACACATTTAGAAGAAACACTAAGAAGGAATTCCTAGGCTGCATAATGTGAAATATTCTCTACATGACAGCAGCTCTTAACCTGGTCTTGCTGCTCTCCTTAGTTAGGCAAAGGAGTATAAACCATAAATGATCTTAGATTTTGTCACTGATGATTAGACACAATTAAGGTAAATTCTCAGCTGCTTTAAGTATTTGCAGGCTTTTGCTTAGCAGAAATTGAAAAATATTTTGTTAAAGTAATTTTAAATCACTTGTTTTTTATAACAATACTGAACCACCCAGGTGATTAACCATCCCAGTTTACACCAGTAAAAATATAATCTCGCAATCCTCCGCAAAAAGCTATACATGTAATTTAAATGATCTTTAGAAGAGATTTGATTAAGATATCTAGTCAAGGTCACTACAGCTCCAAGGGATATTTTGAAGTCTTTTTGACCATAAGAAATAATTCTGTAAAAGACATCCTGAAGTACTATTTGGGGCTTTGTCACATGAGCAAAAACTGTGGATAAGACTGTATTTTAAAGGAAACATTTTATATAGGATTATAGGGCATTAAGATACATGACAACTTGGAGAAAATTCTGATGTTTCTATCCCTATTAGTGCTGTTACAGATTTTAACTAAAGATTCAGATTGCCAAGAACAGATAATCTCACACACCAAATAAAATGCCATTAAAGTTTAACACACATGGTTTTGTAGCAAAAAGTGGTTAGGTTATAGGAAGGAAAAATTGTTTGCAGAGGCACACAAAAACTCAACTACCTTAATGCACATAAAACCATAGAGTATGCTAAGCTTCCTATCTGAGTCTATCAGCCATCCTAGTCCATCTCAAATGGGCCATTTCTGAGAAATGCACTAGAAACATCAAATTCAAAACAATACGGAGAGGCACAACATGTTGTACTGAATGGTCAAATCTGGAGAATTTCCATCTTTAACAGAGGAATCACTAAACCAAAACCACTTTAAAACAAAATGGCTATTTCTAATGCCTCTGTATCACATATGTACACTGAACACACAATTTACACTTATAAACATTAAACAAACTTGGTGAGGTGCAGGAAGAGTGTTCATGTACTGAAGAACATGACCAAATCCATCTTTACTAGCGATTTCTCAAATTATTTCTTACATACACGGTATCATTTGTATCACAAACTTCTAGGGAAATTAATTTCAGAAGACATTATAAATAATATTACATTTCAAGATTACTACTTTCAACTTCCAAAAGGAAAGAGGAAGAATTATTTACATGTGCTAGTCACTAAATTATACATTTTAAACATGTAAATACCCTCTTGTGCAAACATTTTCTTTCCATGCTTTAAGGGGGCAGAATATAAAGAATGATATAAGGCTAAACTATGAAAGCAATACAGTTTTCCCTAATTTCCTTCACAGTAAAGACATTGTAATGCATATAAATATGATAAGTATCTCTTAGTGGTTACAAAATGACATTTTGCAATATGGGCTACTATTTGATATTCAGGTTAAAGACAGGAATGCTGTTCTAGGTAGCTCAGATGGCTGTTTACAGTTATTACTTTTTGCCTACCAATAAAATCCTAAAAATTTTTGCCAAGCCAGAAAGTATGCCAGAAAATGAGTGTCAATACCCCGTGAGAAATGTACAAGTGAATCATTTCTTGTTTTCTTCTACCATGCATCACTTAAAATTAGTGGCAAAAATGAAGTAATCATTCAGAAGATAATGAATTCAACAAAATCTGACAGTATATGTATTGTGAAAATACAGGCAAAATACAAGGCAGAGCTATCATTTTATGAAGCACCACCTTCCAGCCTGGGCTAAATATGCACACATATTGTATCTAAGAATTTTCTATATATTTCTTCGTATTAATCCTTCACAAGAGCAATTTCACTTCTTGGGAGATTAGCTTTTTGCTAATTTTAGTTCAAAGGAAAGTATCTTAGTGAAAATGTTCTTAACGTGGAAAAAATCAAATCCAAGTGATGTTTAATTTTGGCTCAGGCAAATGACTTTGTAATGAAGTCCAAATGTTTGTGTGCAATAAACCCATTTACCAACACTAGAAGCAGTAAAACAGAACAGAATTACCAACATAAAAGTTGAGGACTATTTTGGTAATTTTCTTTTTGGAAAAAAATCCATTACCAACAGCTGCTCTCTAAATGTAACATCCTACAAAGCCTCATATTCTGAAGGTCTTACACTGGTGGTTTCTTGAATCATTTTTATCAATTTTCAGTAGTTTACAAGATTCTGCAGGGGCCAAGTGTCACAGAACAAAGGTATTTTCATTTTGTTAGTTCCCAACAGTGACACTTGAACCTTCCACTAAGCTTTCTCACATTGACTAAATTGTTGGGCACAGGAAGATAATAATACAACAAAATTTAAGTTGCATGGGTCAACACTACAGCAAAGCAGATGTCAGGTGTAAATAGCTTTGCTCTCAACTTCACTGAGAACAGTTCTGTAGTATTTCAGATAAGGCTACCTTGTAAAACAGTCCAAAATTTATCAGAAGGTAGAACAGTAATTTCTACCTGTCAATGTCACAATATCCACCAAGGATCCCCCCTTCCTACTGTCATGACCTTCCTAGAAGGCAAGGTTTGAAGCTCTAATCACCCCAAATAGCTAAAGCAGTAACAGAACTAGAGCACTATTTTATTTTATCACTTGTTAAACATTGTTTCAACTGTTTGAAGTTTATTGCCATAAAAGTCGCAAGAGATTCTCAGATACATTACAAAATGTACTATTGATCAAGCTATTCTTGGTTTAAGAGAAAAACAGTAAGAATAAATTAAAAGTTAGTGTGCATAGAATGCCCCTTTCCAGGCATGCACATTAGAGGTACCTAACAGTGAGGATAACCAGCCCAGCTGCTAGTTAATGTCATGTGGTGTTCGCCACTAAGTTCAAACTACCGCCTGATACAAGTAGTACTTCATAGCATTTATCACTGGGGCACATTATCATTCCCATAAGTCATGGGGATTTCTAATAGCACCTCCTTTGAAGAAAAAGTTTTAAGAAAATAAATCAGAAGTGGTTAAAAGTACTGTAGGGAATGAAATAGGGGAAGGAACACAAATGGCAAGAGATTGAAATTTCTCAAAGACAATTCCACAAAGGAGGGGGTGTACTTTGTATACAGCCAAATAAAGGTTAAATACTGGAATATAACCACGTTCAGGTAGTTAAAGATGTAATCAGCTCTGATTTAGATGATTTAATACCTTTCAAAAAGTTTTCCTCTTTCCCCCACCTCTCTCCAGAATTAAACTGAATTAAGTATTCCTGAACTTTTGGATTTATCATTTGACATCACCAAAACTCAAGTTCTAGTCTGTTTCTTTTCAATCATCCAATAAATTTTATACTTATGTGCTACTAGAGACAAAAACCACTGGGGTTAATTTCCTACATGCCTTTTATAACATTTTTGCTGATTAAGATTAAATTAAAAAAAAACTTTAACATTGCAACTGTAGTATATTTTAAATGCAGTTACAGCAGATCTGGAGACTTACCTTTGTGCTTGAGTGCTATAGCTGTTATCATAGGAATCGTAACTTTGTTCATCATAAGCAGTTCCATAACCATCATCATACTCCTGGAATGATATGAAAGAAAGGTACCATTAAACATAAGCACAGTACAGAAACAAAGCAGTAACCTGTTTCTGAAGACCAAAGACAATGCTCTCCTGAAATGCATGTTACATACATGTATCATGAAACAGCAAAATCTTAATATTAGAGACTACTTCCATTTAGGAGGACACATGCATCTAAGTATAATTATTTTAAACATATTTGAACTATTGGTAATGTACTTCAGAGGTTTCTTTTTAGTTAACAGTGGCTTCTGCAGAAACAGTATAAATGCCTCATACTTGAATTTGAAGTGATCTATCTGGAAGAAAGCTCTGGCAAACACATACAGAATCTAAGCATCTGAATAAATATTGTGCAACTGACTTAGGTAACTGACATTTATGGACAATAAATTCAAAACTCTTCATAGACTAGGAAATTTCTTTCCTCACCATAGAGATGACCAAAAAGAATGATAGTTTTACTTCTTTGAATGCCCTCTGCAAACTCTTCAACTTGGACATAAGGATCCATTACAAGTGAGGACTTCTTGCTCCTCCCACATTATCTGTGCTATTTAAATATAGACTGTAGTATTTCTTCCAAAAATAGCACTGCATTTAAATACCAAGTTGAATACACTGGTAACTCCAGCCACAAACAATAGAGAAAATTAAGACAAAAACAAGTAACAATGATGCAATGTTTTCCCAGAGAAGGATGAACTAGAGAAATCCAAAGAATTGACACCAGTTTATTATTTCATCCAATAATAAAACTGAGCTAAACAAATAAAAAGTAGCAACAGCACTTTGCACTGATTTCAAGGAAATTCTAGTATCCAAATATGCCACAGATCTCTGTGGATATATAGAGGTATCTTGCCTAGTTTTGCCAGATGATCTAATGAGAAGACACACTGAAGAGAGAGACCAAGAGAAATTAAAACCAGACATCTTATATATGGTGTTTTCTGAATATGTATCAAACCCTGACAACGTGAGACAAAGTCTCATGAGAACAAAGCCTTCCCCAAGAAACAGTATCTTCAAGACTGTCAGCAATGACAGAAAACAAAACCAACTAGCAGTTATTAACTAGGTTGGGATAACAAGTGATGGCATTGTCTAACTAGTAGAATGCATCTCCCAAGGAGTGGAATCTGACAGCTTCCTAGATATTGAAAAAGTTTTCTTTAGCAGAAGCCAATAGATCCTAAAAGTAAGGGATGGAAAACTGCATTTACTAAGAGAGTTTTCAGCATTTTTCTAGTCATCTGAGATCACAATGCCTGGTTTTCCATATACATTCACATCATTATTACTTTCACTACAGCTAGCTCAGTGACCATGATTGTTTCCCAACAGTGATTAGTAGGAGGGTATCTGTGAATAACTGCAGGAACAAATGAATGACAGCCTATTTGTAATTCTGAAAGAACAACAAGGATTCTTCCAATTGTCTAGTGTGAATAGGTCCATGGAGAAATACTCCCATTTGAAGAGTAAAAGCATTGTTTTCTCTTTCAGTAATTCTTTGTCCTGAAACTAAAAATTAAAATGGTCTTAGCACTTCTTTGCCCATCCAATATGGATTTTTCTTGATAAGCCACACTAAACCCACAAAACCATTGCCTCCTGGCAGTTCTTAGGAGCAGGCATTTTATTACTTACTGATGCAATACACAGACATCTGCTAACAATACAGACATTGATCAACAGCAGAAGCTGAACCAACGTATTTGCTCTGTTGCAGAATATTTACTTGACATTTGATCTCCTCTCATAGCTCCTCTCAGCTGTGAGCGAGTCATCCTTAAGAGGAACTACCAAACTTTAAACTGTATATGCCCAGCAGTGACAAGAAATGAAAGAAGAGGAAGGAAATTAACCTTTACATATATTCGGAAAGCTTTGCCACTAAGAAATCACTGGAGATTTAAGCTATCACTCCCATTCACATTTACATTCACCTTTTTACTGGAAATTGAAAGAGGGGAAAAAGACTGCTCTGAAATTATGGCGTATCTTTGACTTTGAGCAGACAAAAGGACAATGTAAATGTGTAACAGAAAGACCCTTAAGTTAACAAGATATCCAGCAGAACTAAAAAAAATATTGGGGGTTGTCCATGCTGTATGAGATTTAAATGTTTCAAATATTAGCATTTCCCTTTGGAAATTTCACCTGGAACTCATTAGCGTTCAACATTTTGTGTGTTAATAATTAGAATATTGCAGAAATCAAGTCACAGAATCACCCAATGTTAGGGGTTGGAAGGGATCTCGAAAAATCTAGTCAACCACCCCTCCCCCTGCACCAGAGTAGGATCACAGAGTAGGTCACACAGAAACGTGTCCAGGTGGGTTTTGAGTATCTCCAGAGAAGGATACTATACAACCCCTCTGGGCAGTCTGTTCCAGTGCTAAATCCTCCCTTTGCTGAAGGTTGTTCTTATAAATTTTGAATGGAAAGTTATCTGGTTTGTACTTTATGTGGGACTCCTTTCACTTAACTTTAAAAAAGATTAATCTGTGCTCTTGCAATTACTATGATCCTAAGTAGATCAGCTCTTCCTTTCTATTGCTATACTTACATTTATAAGACAAAATTTACATTGAACCCAAGATAAACTTCATGCAACACGCTGTAAAAAATAGTTTTAAAGAGCTGCTGTCAATAGCTCATTAAGGGATAAGTGATTCAAATTCCAAGACATTTGTTTACTGTGCACTATTTCCTTGAAGTAGCAATTAGGTAGGGGCAGCTGAAGTATGTTTCAGAGCTTTCCCTGAATGACAGTATTTTCTTAGTCATACAGTATTTGAAAACTTTCAGAAGGTTACAAATAACATTGGGCAAGGCAAAATGTTTTGCATTTTAAATCCACACTACATGAGTAATTTCTTAAACACAGACCCCTTGTGGCTTCAATGAATGTTTTCTTTAGCTTTATGTAGTATCTAGGTGAAACACCCTTGGCCATCTGGCATGTTTCAATACTATAAAATATCATGCTAACTTGAGGTAAATACCATTTTTACACATAATGAAGATGGACAGGAGAGAACTTAAATATGCACAAATATCCTGTAGTAAAGTACATCACATTCACTCACTCATTGCTGCTCAGATTTTCTGTTAAATACAGGAAGAATTAGAATAATCTATTGTATTTTTCCTGCTGATTTTTCACCACGTTTCAGGTATTTGTAAGAGCATTAATTTCTGTATTTAAAGCCATTGGTCTTCATGTGGATGACAGCATTTCATTCCTACTATCTACCATATGCTGTACAATGGACTTCCTCCTCTACTCAGGCTATAGGAGGAGCTATTTATAGGTACTCAGTATAGAATGGCTTTTGCTGGAAAGGGCTTCAAAGCTTCATCCAATCTGGCCTTGAACACTTCCAGGGAGTGGGCATCTACACCTTCTCTAGGCAACCTCTTCCAGTGCCTAACTACCCTCAGAGTAAAGAGCTTCATAACATCTAATCCAAATATACTGTCATTCCAGTTTAAACCCATTACCCCTTGTCCTATCACTACACACCTTGATAACAGTCCCTCCACAGCTTTCCTATAGGCTCCTTCAGGTACTGGAAGGCTGCTATATGGTCTCCCTAGAGCCTTCTGCAGACTGAAGAAGCCCAACAAGCTCAGTTTGTCTTCAGACTTTTAACAGAGAAGCAGTACTTCCACTCCCACTCCAAAAACAAAAAAGCCCAAAGCAGGTCCTATTTTTATCCCATGAATTGGAACATTGTGTTATTCATTATTCTACTTTTTAGGATAACCTAGAAAAAATAACTGATCACATCACATCTGAGCAAAAGGAAAGTGTGCTGTAAGCTTTGTGCTTACAACAAAACACAGAAGGAAGATGAGCTGAAAATTATGAAGTCCTCAAGCTACATCTATTTTGCACACAGTATCTGAAATACCAAAGAACAATTCTTCTGCTTCTGTTATTTGTGTAGATTACTCAGACTAAATTTAACAGAACACAATTACAAGACAGATGTTCTCCAAAGAATATGAAATTACTCTGTAAAATCTTAAACCTGATTAATAACCCCTTTATTAAGCCAGAGTCACACTGCATTTCCTCTTAGATAACTGCTGCCTACAGTTGCATCTCAATGACAGTGCCCACAGTTAATATAAATCCAGAAAGCAGCACTGGTAGCAGTAATGTTCAGTTCAAAGTGCAAACATGTTTCATGAACAGAACTGAAGGCAATGTGTAAATATGCACCCTTCAAATACATTAAATAGTAAGTTGATATCACAGATCAAAAGATAAAAGCAGTGAAAGCGATCTTTGCCAAAACCTCTGCAGTACTCAAAACAAATCAGGCTGAGAGTTGCCCATCAGTGTTTCTTTCTAATAGGGTACTCTAAACATACCCTTGTTTGTGGAAAATAGGAAATGGTGGCTTTAAATTATAATCTGCTGTCAATGATGATGACAGACTAGCATTGGGCCCTCTTTAGGGAAAATTAACAATGCTTTGACGAGAACATGACACAGAAACAGGAAGAAAGAAGAGGGTAAAAAGTTCATTTTAACAAAAAGGCCATTTGCAGTGCTGGAAAAAATCATGAAATCAGTAAGAAATCAATTTTCCATCTCTCTCCAACCAAGGAAATCCATCCAAGGGGAAAAAATAAGGCTGTTATCACTATATCTAAAAGGTTGTTTCTTTCCCTCATAATTCTCCGAAATTAATACTTACACCAGTACTTTATCACAGAATAGTGAAGGAATATCTTCCTTTTAGATATAAACTATTAATTTAAAAAACTGTTTGCACAGATATTAGCTTGAAGGAGAAAGAACGAGGCAGCATCACTGCCACACAATGAAGAATTTTTGGCAAATTAGAACTGTAAAGGAAGGAACAGCCATTTTGTTACATGGAAACAACATCTCCCTACAATTTAATCAACAGGGAATATGGGCCAATCAAACCAAATATGGGCAAGTACTACCATCTCAAGACTGAGTAATAACATCAAGAACATCAGCAGCTATCATACACAGACTGCAAACTCTTACTTTGTAGATTTTAATCTGTTTTCTTCTAGAAGCCTAGTGCATGTTCAACCAGAACAAATCAGCTGTTCCTGGAATAAGAGATGCACTAGTAGACTGTCATGCACCTAAAAAAAGTTGCTAGTGAATATATGCAGTAACACTGAAACCAAGCTGAGGCCAAAGCAGTTCTGGTGTTCTATAAGCAACAGCAGGGAGCAGGGTCAGAATCAGAATGACACACGCTTGTTCAATACCAAGAAAATGGTAAACTTAGATGAGCAGATTAAACTTACACTTTGAAAAAATTATATGCATGTAAGTGAACTTTCCACTCTGAGATAGGCAGGTGGAAAAGCTTCAGACTTTCCACCAAAACATTCCACTCTTCCCACAGCCAATGTCACCCGGATTCCTGAGAAAAACAAAGATTTTCCATTCTCTCCACCTTATTGCAAAAACCTCAGAGAAGGTAAATGTAGAGGATTTAAAATGCAAGAACAATTGACAGACTTTTGAATTTAAATCTTTTAATTTATTTCTTCTTGCATGTCCTATTTAGACAAAAGTGGGAAGAAATAGTGGTTTGATGTTACAAACATGATTGCCAAAAGCCTTACCTGAATTCACCCTAGCCACCTAAGTCTTCTAAAAAGCCAAAACTCCATAAATACCTTTCTTTTAAAAAAAGGTATAAAACCCACATGGAAACCATTTCATTATCCACAGATAGGAACAGAAAGAATGGACAAAAGATCATTTTTCTGGTTCTTAGAAAGTGTAGCTACCTCAGGTCTTTTTCCAGGAATCCAAACAAAAAGCTTCACACAGAACAACTAAGCAAATAAAAATCAGGGGTGAAATTGATGTTGCATCTTTTAATAAAACTATTATCATTCAAAAGACCAAAAGAAAAACAGTGCAACTTGCAAAATATTAAGACTGTACTTGAACTCTCTGTTCACAGATAATTTGAACTTTTCAAAGTGCTACATAATATGGACTAGTCCTTATTTTGGCTAATATTTTGCCACCTCAAAACTAAGTAGTATTTGTGACTAAAAAGCGTGGATTTTTTTAATATGGCATACAATTTCTTTTCCTCTTTTCCTACAGCTCTTTCCTTCTTCAATCATGAAGAATGAGTAGTGTTAATGGGGAAAGAAGTCTGCTTTGAAAACAGTTCAGACAAAACCAACATTGTATTAATAGCTCCAAGAAATTGCTTCTTCATTAATTCTAATTTTTCACTTTTTGAAAGTCTAAACTAAGTAGCTCAATGAAGAATTCAAGCTCAATGCCAAGATCAAACACAGAAATTGCACAAGGTTTCTGGGAAGGTGCACTAAGCACGCAATAGGTTGTTCAGCTGAATGGGCTCTCACCTGTAAACATTAACACTGTGCATTCATTTTTTTCCACTAATAGATACATGCATATTTTATAATAATCACTGGATCATGAAATGGATTTTGTTCTTAACCATCAAGCCAAATGTCACTTGAGAACAAACTTCCCTTAAGTCTTCCAACAAGTGTGAAAGGATCTTTTGCAAAATCAATAGGAGAGAAACAACTGCTCCTAACACCATAGTGAGTATTCTGTAATGAGCACACCATCACCACAGAGAACCATGGGAATATGAATACCTGAAACAAGATTTTGATCTAAAGGTCTACTACTGGAAAAGCACTGAACTTTCCAGAGACACACAGCATCACATCAACTGCTCATTGTTTGAGTAGGATCTTCTTAGCTAATGTGTTATGTATTTTTTGGGTCTTCCCCATGGGAAACAGTATGAGCACAGCCTCATACTAGGGCAGCAGCTATACCCATCTCCTATGATACCTAATGTGAGTACAGTCTCATAGCACAGACACAGTATGACAAATACAAGCTTAAGTCTAAATTTGTCTGAAACACTGGTCTGTCCACTAGTAAAGGCAACATAGTCCTGGAAATACCCCAAAATTTATGCCTTTAACTATAATTTTTTAAAACTTAGTAATCCTTACACTTTAGGATCTGCCAGAATGAGGCAAAAAAGGGATTTTAAACAGATTTTGAACTCTTATCATCCCTTTTGTATTCAAGTGCTCTGTGTACCTGTTTAAGCACCCTCTATCTGTATCTTTAAGTTAAAACACCTTTGCATGTAATTGGAAATAGTTCATAATACTCTTTTTCAAATTACAATTTATTTAACATTAGAAAGGCTCCCTAAGTGTCTTACTGGTAGACATTCCATCTTCAATTTCTTACTACAGAAAGCAATCTCATTGAAGCATTCTAATTGAGGCATTGACTGCAAGAAATCATACATGTTGTCAGTGCATTAGAAAAATCTGCTGCTGAGGGAACCCTTGTCTGAACACAATAACATTGCCAGAGACAGATCTGAAGCTCTGCCACAGCTTCCCCACACTCTTCACTAGAAAGGGACATTTAGATCTGTTGTCTGAAACAGTGTTGAAGCAAGTCTTGGCCATCACTTGCTAGATTACAGAGCTTTTTCAGTGCAGATTTCTTCCATAGTGCCACAGCACCAGTGTTTAAATCCATGTTTAAAGCCCAGTTCTTAATGCCTAAAAAACCCTGATTATCAACATAAGTGTCACTTAGCACATTTAAGCAGCCAAAGTGGTACTTGACATGGCACGATCACAACTATATTCATACAAAGTACAGAACTGAAATTCTTACGGAGTATTTGCAAAATATTTACCTCTGTATAATGAGAATAGCAGCAAATAAAAACTGGATCTTAAAAGCTTCAAATTGATGTGTTGCTAATTTGGAAAAAGCCTTAAATTTTTAAGCTGTTAACTGGAATAGCCAGAGAGAAGCAACTGTTATTAGACAGTAGCTTAGTGAACAGTTATGTTTGATGAATATTGGCTAAGGAATTGACACCTTAAAAGCCGTGAATTGCTAACATAGTGTTACTGATTTCCTGCTTATTGAAAATCACAGAAAAGCTGAAAGTCTCCAGCTAGCACTTAAGTAGAATTTCAATTTCTTATCTTAATGGATATATTGTCAACTTCAAAATACATGAAAATATTTTTATCTATTAGGGTTTGGTTCAATGAATAAAGGAAAATTTTCATATAATTAAAAGAACAAGTGTTCCTGAAACTGTAAGCGCTTCAATATCAATAAATCTAGCAACAACCTTGTTATGATTTCCCTTATTCAAGTACTGGCCAGGCTTTACAACTCTTGCTAGGCTTTCTCCTGACATGCACAGTTGAGGACAGAAGTGGGGGGCGTGTTGGCCTTCAGAGAAAGCTTATCACACCCCACAGAGCAGTGAGGCGAGAACAGTGATTATAAAGCTGTTTGGTCAGAGAAGCCACATAATCATTAGTATTGACTAAACTGATGCTATGCAGAAAAATGTAAGTATCATTTAGGGACTTCAAAGCTTTCTTCACCGTACTAAACACATGCAATACAATGAAGTCCCAGGAGGACCATGCAGACATTGCTGTTAGCCCAATATGTCATTCAGCTTGAATAGAGAAGGCAACATGAAGCATCCAGAGTCAGCACGACAAATACCCCAGAAAGCTGGCAGACCTGTGTAGAGCTTGCTGTAACAGGTACACCCTGGATGACTTCCCTACAGCTTTTAAGTACAGGTCAGCAAAGGTCACCTAGTTTTGTTGATCCTGACTGACATAGTCTCAAGGACTACAGCAAAGAATTTAGCAAGGTAGAAGGCAAATGGAGGCTGTTTGACTTGATGGCCTCATTTTCCGCCACACAGGATACTTAGTATCACAGAATCACAAGGTTGGAAGAGACCTTTGAAGATCATTGAGTCCAATCATTCCCATCCTATGCTAAACCATATCCCTAAGTACCTCATCTACCCTTTTTTTGAACACATCCAGGAGTGGTGACTCAACCACCTCCCTTGGCAGCCTGTTCCAGGCCCTCAACTCTTTTGGTAAACAATTTTTTTCTAATATCTGATCTGACCCTGCCCTGGCACAGCTTCATGCCATTTCCCCTTGTCCTATCTCCTGTCACCTGGCTGAAGAGACCATTGCCCACCTCTCTACAACCTCCCTTCAGGCAGTTGTAGGTGGTGATAAGGTCTCCCCTCAGCCTCCTCTTCTCCAGGCTAGTACTCAGAGAAAATAGCGAGGACTGGAAGTCCTGTTATTTAGAGTTACAGAAGGCAAGTGGTTAAAGCCTTCCATCCAGCAGATCGCTTGCTTCTTTCTGAACTTGCCTAGTTTCACATTATTTTAAAGGTACAAGGCAGAGGCTTGTAACACTAAGGGACTGAAAAACTTAATGAATCTTGCAGACTGTCCAATCCAAGTTGGTTCTTTTCAGAGCGTTTTTTTTCCCAGTGCTTAAGTTCTAAAACCTCTCTGAATATTCCCATCTCCAAGGCTCTGAAACTATATAGTGCTTACAATAACTTACAATACCCACAATCACACTGATAAGATCATCAGATTGGCAAACCAGCACTAAATATGGCTAAACTATTAGTAAGGAAATGACAGAAATACTACCAATGACTCCCATGCTACATTAACCATTAAAAGATAGTTAAAGCACTTCAATATATTACAAATGGGCAAGCAAAAACACCCTCAGTAAAAAGTCTCATATGAAGACTGAACTTCCTGTATTCGTTTGTACTGGTTGCCCCTTGTCCTGTCACTGGGCACCACCGAAAGAGTTTGCCCTCTTCAGAGTCTGCCTTTCAGACATTTCTAAGTGTTGATGAGATCCCTTCTCAGTCTTTTCTAGGCCAAAGAGACCCAGTTCTCTCAGCCTTTCCTTATATGGAAGATGTTCAAGTCCTCCCATCAACCTGGTAGCCCTCCATTGGACTCTCTCCAGTAGTTCCCTGTGTCTTGAACTGGGGGAGCCCAGAACTGAACAAAATACGCCAGCTGTGACCTCACCAAGGCAGAGTAGGGGGGAAGATATCCTCCTGGCCACACTTCTCTTGATGCACTCCAGGACACCATGAGCCTTCTAGGATACAAGGGCACACTACTGGTTCATGGAGAGCTTGTCATCCACCAGAACTCCCAGGTCCTTCTCTGCAATGTTGCTGCTTTATTAATTACAGCTTAATATGACTACCCCAGTTCAGATACCAGAAAATAAGTCATCCAGTTCTAGCGAACATTATTTTTCTAACTTAATTAGCTCAGTATTGTTTCTTTATAGTGCTATTTTTTAACTATTCTCTCAGAAGTAAAGCTTACAACAGGGTACAGATTCCAACACCTGTTATTTCCATGCCACATACACATATTATAAATAGCAGATATATGTAAGTATGAAGTTACTCAGAAGTGTTTTTTTTTAACCAGATCAGCATGTATTCTTCAGTCTGTGTCCCAGAAATAGGACATTTAATGAGAACTACTTCCTTTGGAAGCACTGTGAAATAACCACACACTTGTAATACCCACCTTGACTAGTCAAGTCAGGTATAG
The DNA here is from genome assembly GCF_964237585.1 of Gallinula chloropus. NCBI lineage: Eukaryota > Metazoa > Chordata > Aves > Gruiformes > Rallidae > Gallinula > Gallinula chloropus. The sequence goes on from NC_140086.1 coordinate 8,146,484, forward strand.
CCAGGGGACACATATATTGGTCAAGTATTAGTTCTCATAACATTAGTAAGATATCTGAGTAAATCAGAAGAAAATGTGTTTAAGTGTTTGTACTACTGACATTAAGCTTCTGCATAAAGCTGTGCTATATAGAAAATAAGGTTTCTGATCAAAAGAACTGAGGTTGAGAATTGATTTAGAGGGTTTGGGGAGGTGAAAGAATATAGGTACAGGGTAGGTGGAAGTAAGGTTGGGAGAAGCACAAAAGATGTCTAAACAGCAAAGCCGTTTTCCAGAGCTCAGACTAGCAAGTGACTGAAAAGAGAAAATCCGACAGATTTGGCTGTAGAGGGCATGCTAAAAGTTAAGATAAATAAACCATTCAAAGCATTGTCCTTAAAAATGTTATTTTTCTATGAGACCATATCAGTTTATATGACAACAGTTTTGATTTAACAAGTTCTCCTCACTATTCTGTAAATTTGGTTTAAATTAACTACTCACAACTATATATAATTTTCAGTCATGTACAATATGAAGTCATTGGACTAATTTTTAATACAATAAAATAAACACATACAGCTTACTGAAATGCACTGTATGTTATTAAACACATAGGATCATTTCTGAAAGATTCATAAAAATATTTCAATTGTCCAATCATTGAACAGTTAAATGACTGCAAATTTAAGTTAAGAATAGAATAGTATTTCCAATTTTACATGAGAATTAAAAATCTACTGACAATGTCTTTTTTCCAGATTTCTGCAAAGCAGAAACCTAATATAATGTGTTGAAGAGGTACATAACTATTTTAACAAATACACTGCAAGTGTTTTTATGGCAGTACATAAAAAGTTTTATTAATATCAAACAGTTCAAGTCTGAAAAGGTGGAGATGACTACACTTGCAATAGATTCTGGGTGCAAGACTTAAAGAGACTCTGAGTTCTAAAGTGACAGTCAGGATCACCCCTCCAAAAATACACACTATGCATGGTATGTCAACAGCTTGACTTACATATTCACCATACGTCTCCTGTGCCGGAGGTGGTGGAAGGGGCCGGTAGCCTGCAGGTGGAGGTACTCCTCTTGCTCTGGGTGCTAGAAGTCCACGGCTACGACTGACTGGTCCTCTACTGGGAGGCACTCCTCTGGGCGCTGGTGCCCCTCTCGGTACTCCTGCGGGTGGCGGAGGCACTCCTCCACGGCCCCTGTGAATACATGGATCACTCACCATTAGATACTACACACTCAGCCTCCCTTTCAACAGCTCCCTCCCCCCACATCATGACACATTTTGCTTTGCTACAGCCAGAAATTGTGAAAGAGGTTTAGTTTGCCATTTTTCTGTATGCTTTAATCCCGTTACACACATTATGCAATAAATGCAGGACAATAAAGCTAGATGTGTGATTCAGTGATAAACTCACTAGCTTGAGCCATTCCTGCATACACAGACACCGAAACCCATTTTCTGGAATCAGTCAACTTCAACTAGAATTTGACTTCAGTATGTGAAATCACAATCATAGATTAACAGGTTAATTTGAAGCTGTCAGGCTGTATCATACTCAAACCCCGCACGAAGGATTCAGTTGCGACTCCCTTCTGACCTTGTGTAAGCTTCTAAACACAACCCAAAGATTACACTGCATGTAGGAGATTAAGTTAGTCAAAAGCTATATTTTCCTCTGGTTAAAAAGAAGAGATTTCCAGCTGTAGCAGGAAACATTCAAACCCATAATAAATGTGCAGACTGGTTATAGGATATAACCTGATGTTCTATTATGTATTTAAGAACAAAAAAATAACAGTATATTTGGTTTTCAAGTTCTGAAAGAGTAAGAAGCATTAACTTGTATTCCATTATTTTGGACACTAAACATATAGATGAAAAAATCTGAGACCTAAACTGAAACAGCTTTCAAAATTAATTTATCTATTCACAGTTTAATTCCCTCCCCCACCCACCTCCCTCTAGTAAAGGGAGGGACTTGGAGGTAAAAATCTGTGAGAAGTTATCATTAATTCTCTTTTAAACAGGATGTCTAAAACACTGCTAACACATCTCCTTTAAAAGGAGATCACCCCATGGACTGTAATTGAGTTTAAATGACTGCTCTGTCTGCATATAGGCCTGTTCACAGGAAGTCACACACTTATTGTATACACTAACAGATATATAGAAGAAAACAAGCTCTACACTACCTTTCTACCTATCATGCCATCATCTAGTTTCAAAGGTTGCAATTGAGTGAAAATACCACCTTGATTTCAGTAGAAACTTCCAACTTATCAAGTAAGATCCAGATTTGGACTTAAGATCTCCTATCCCATTTCAAAGTTATATCTTACTGATAACCTTATTAGAAACAGATATAATCACTCTAGTACAAAAACTGCATCACTAAATGAAGACTACAAAAAACATAAACACTTGATACAATCAGGATAGGTTTTATTAATTCTAATTACTGATCAAAACACAGTCACAAAGTATTTTAAACAAGCCTAGAGAGTAAGTGATTTAAAACTGTGCTTATTACTTGGTTTTGGCTAATCTGTAGAATGCCTCCTCAGGACAGGGTACCAGCTGCTTATTTGACTTCATTGTAGTGGGGGCAGGGGTGAGCAGTGAAGTTCCCAGACACAGCCTGCTGAAGTAATATAAAGAAATAGCAAATGTGATACTTTCGAAGTGAAGGCAAAGGGAAATGAACCTACTGGCATAGACAATAGCCAATACCAAGTCAAAAAATCAATAAAAAGATTCAAGAATCATTAGCCATAGTCTTCATGGCATCCTTTAGATAGGGTTAAAGTGAAAGTAGCAGGAAGAGGGACATGCTGAAAAACATGGAAAAAACATTTGAGGGAGGGAAAAGTACAGTTTTTAGAGCTATCAGAGTAATTAGAACACCAGAATCACTGATGGGAAGGTCTTTTCTACATTTCAAAAGCAGTTAATAGGATTGGTGATGGGTGTCACACCTATTTCTCCTATATTAGAAGACTATTTACAATTTACTGGAGAAATATAAAACAGTCTGAAACGTAGTTCTGTATTATACCACTCAGATGGCTACTGCACCTGGCTGGAGACTAGAAAGGTGCAGAAATAGGAAACCCAGTTAACAGGAGAGTTCAATTCCCACCAGATTTGAGCCATAACAAGGCATGATGCTAAGAGCAAACTTTTAGAAACTAAATTATTATTTCATTAAGAAATTATCATCAGGGACCTAAAAGTCAATTGACATGAACAATGAACAGAAACTGAGTCAAAATAGAGTAAACACCTGAATAGGAACCTCCACAAAAACCAACAGATCAGTTTTGGCATTGTTTATTTGAAAAAGGGCAGAGAAATTATGTTTAAAAATAATGAATGGACTAAAATGTATGCAAGCAGCATTCGAAAATATTTTGAGAAATCTCATGGGAAGTCAGAGAAATATACAACTGTTAAGAAAAAGCTTGGAAGGGTAAAAGGAGTTCAGTCAGACTAGAACAGCAGGGGTAAGGAGAGGTATTAAAAAGAGGTATCACTTGAAAAGCTGAACCCTTCTCTAACCTCAAAGGAAAAATGCTAAAGGAACAAATGTAAAAATACTCAGAAAATCAGGTCAGAGATAGTTTAATGAATTTCTAAAAAAACCTAAAAAAAATACAAGATCTTCAAACATTCTGGAATCAGAAAACCTACCAGACTGAAGCCAAATCATCAGTGAACAGGGAGATGTGTATGTATATATACCTTAAATTGTACTACACGAGACATGACAGATCCTTTCCCTATGTGGAATGTATTGGATGGTGCCATCAACTGTTTGGAGACAAATTTCAGAACAGGAAGAGGAAATAAAAATAATTCAACTATCTTCTGTAAACTACACCAGGAGCTCTGACACTTAGCTCTAACATGTAGCTGAATCCCAACCCAAATACTAAAGAAAGAAAAATAGAAAAAATTCAATGCAGCAAAGTAAGATGGGATGCTTGAGAGTTAATGCACACAAATAAATGTATATATCCTAACATTATACAAAGTAATAGGTTTTGCTCTATCACTACCCATAGAACAGCTATAATGAAGATTGTCACAGTGGTCAGGATGGTAAAAAGCAATTTTACAAAATAAAGAACAGAAAACTGTTACCTGACTGTGTATTCAGTCTTGATTCTCAGTTTGGAAAGAATATAAAAGAACTGGAAGTAGGAACTACATTAAAGATCACCAATAGCATAGAACAGCTTAAATAAGCACAATTAAGTAGATTAAGGCACTTCATACTACAAGGAGCAACCGAGGCTGATATGTTAAAATCCAATGCAGACAAAGGAAAGACAACTGAGGGGTGACATCAGTCTACTACTTCAAGGGAGGCACCCTAGGTGGAGGTGTCAACCTCCTCTGCAGTGACCAGCAATAGCATACAAGACAATGGAATGAAGCTGCATCAAGGAAGTTCAGACCAGACATTAGGAAAAGGTTCCTCACAGAGTGTGGTCAATCACTAGAACTGGTTCTGCAGGGAGGTGGGCTGGACACCCAAGCCTGTCAGTTCAAGAAGCATCTAGACAACACTTAGTCATATGGTTTAGTTTTGTATAGTCCTGCAAGGAGTGGAGAGTCAGACTCAATGATTCTTATGGTTCCTTCTAACTCAAGATATTCTAGGGTATATAGGGAATTATTCAGCAGTTATTTTCAATTTAAGAATCAGCAGATCTCAACATATAGCAAGAACATTAAGCCAGACTGCCTTAAGGCCTGAGCCATTGTGAGTGCTCCTATGAAATGCAATCACTGAACAATAGGATGGTTAATGATTGCAGGGACTTGTGGAGGCCATCTGATCTAACCTCCTGCTCAAGCAGGGCAACATAGAATCAGCTGTCCAGGACCACATCCAAGGGCCTTTCTAACACCTTAAAGGCTAATGTGGTGAGTAGGACTAGGGAAGTAGTTGTCCCCCTGTACTTAGCCCTGGTGAGGCCCCACCTTGAGTACTGTGTGCAGTTTTGGGCCCCTCCCTACAGAAAAGACATTGAGGTGCTGGAACATGTCCAAAGGGCAAAGAGGTTGGTGAGAGGACTGCAGAATGTTATGAGGAGCAGCTGAGGGAACTGGGGTTGTTTAGTCTGGAGAAAAGGTGTTGAGGAGAGACTGTTGAGGGGAGACCTAATCGCTCTCTACAACTACCTGAAAGGAGGCAGCAGAGAGCTGGGTGCTGACCTTTTCTCCCGAGTGACAAGTAATAGGACAAGAGAAAATGGCACCAAGTTATACCAGGGGAGGTTTAGATTGAAAGGTTAGTGTCACAGTCCCTTCCAGCCATGATAATTCTATGTTTCTATGGTAAAGGCTCCACAACCTCTGGACAATGTAAGTCCATGTCCTGTCACTGGGGACCACTGAAGAGAGCCTTCTCTAGGCTAAACTGTCCCAGCTCTCAGGCTTTCCTTGCAAGAGATATGCTCTATACCCTTAATCTTTGTGACCTTTCCCTAATCTTTGTGGTATATGCCTACTCCTCTTGCACTGAAGAGCCCAGAAATGGATATAGCACACCAGGTGTTCTCTCACCAGCGATGAGCAGAAGGGAAGGATCACCTCCCTTGGCCTGCAATCAACAGCAATGCATGCAAGGATACCATTAGTCACCTTTGCAGCAAAAAACACACTGCTGGCTCATTTTCCACTTAGTGTCCAGCTGAGTGGCCTCCTGCATACATTGGTGCATGGGGCTGATCTTCCCCAGGTGCAGAACTTTGAAGTACGAGTAGTGGGTGATATTCCAGAGGACTGTTCGACATCCACAAGGAACCTGAAATGCTTGAAAAGTGGCCTGACAGGAAGCCAATGAAGGTAAGCTAGGGGAAGTGCAGGGTCACCTGCAAACTGCTTGTGGGCACACTGCCCCATCACCCAGATCATTAATGCAGTTTAACAGGACTGGGTCCTGTATTTTCCCTGGGGCACACTGTTTACCACTGGCTTCCATCTGGACTTCATATCACTGATCACCACCATCCAGGCCTAGCCATTCTTTCATTGAAGTATTCAGTACCATACATCTGCAGGGATTTAAACTGCTTAATACATGGATCTAACAAATTTTGTTACTAGATGTTGATGTGTTTTCTTTCTCTGAGCACAGCCAGCTACATACTGTAATAATGGAACTACACAACTGAGGCACCACGGGAGACACTAGGGTTTCATTTCTTCTTGCTACACTGGTAAGAAACTCTACTCTAAGTCTTACATCAGTGTGCAACCCAGAAGCTCAAACTTCTTTGGATGAGAAAAATCTACTCCTTAGGTGACTAAAGTCTTTTCTACTAAAGAGACTGTAGTTAAATAGGTGGTTGAACATACTCAGCAAATCCTAGCTTCTAGCCAGGTACTATTATTCTTACTTCCAATGTACTTGAGACCAGAGTCCTACTCTCACAGAATCCTTTTACTGCCTTAAACCAGACTATGGCCATAAGAAAGTTTGAAATACTTCTGGTTAATCTTAATCATCACTGGCTTTTATTTTCTTGAATTTAATCTGAATCCAGTGAAGGAAGTTAACCCTTCCCCATTAAATGCACAAGTGATTTGATGATTAATTTAGGAATAATTTACCTCACAAAGGTAATTAACTTGCAGGCCCTGCAACAAAAACAGTCTTTTTCAATCTTGTTACCATGGAACAGACTAAATAAAACTGGTATCAGTAACTCAGTATCTTCTTATTCACTACACTGAACTGCGTACAAGAATAGTGAGAGGAAATAGTCAAACTCATGTCACAGAATCCTTTGAACATGCCATGAAAACTATTTTTGATGGAATCTGATTCATCCCTGTTTTCATTAAAAAAGAATAATTGAAGCTCTTAATTACTATAAAGCTATCACATTAAAGAATGGAAGAACAAGCCTTTGAAAAGTGTTAGAATGCGTTAGTGTGATTTGTAAATATAGTAATTATAGAAAATTTTAGTGTATAAAACCTGAAAAGTGTACTTTACTGTGTACTGTCAAAACATCACTTAAGCACTGCATTTTGTAACTGATTAACTTTTCACTGTTTGAATAGTTTAATTTATGGGAAAGCATATAAAGAAAATCTACCACCATTTAGAACCACACTATACTATAGACTCAAAACATCTGTGAATGTTTACAAGTAATTTACAGGTACTAACCATTGATTGCCAATAAAATAGTATTTTACCAACTGATACAACTTAAATACATTCATAGGAAACTACTTAAATACTTCCTCTATTACCAATAATTTGACATTTCTGCTTTATAGTAGTCTCAGTTACTAGGATTTGTTTCCAGCAAACTAAGTTATTGCTCTTGACCATAAGCAGGCACAGCATCTAGCTGATACTCCTTTCCAGCTTCCCTCACTAATATCTCTACTTTATCTTTTCACTTCTCTTTTCTAGCATTACATTGATTTTTATTTCACATTTCATTGTGTGACTGAATTAGTAAAATTACTGATTTTGAAATCATAGCTGAAGTCAATTCAGTTTTCCTTCATTTTGTTCTAGTGAAAGACCAAAAAAGGAAATTTCAGTCACAGGCTCGAAGTACCCTTTGAAGTAAATGGAAGAACAGCTTTAAAATGAAAATACTTGTGAAATTTAAGACCAGTTCCCTAACATTATTCAATGAGGGAACATTCAGAATTCTTTAATTTTACCATTCATCTGCAATGATTTAACCTGCTCAATGTATGGATCTAACATTGCTAACAACTTTTTTTCCTTTGAGTACAGCGAGCTATGCTCAATGTTCTCCAAACAGTATTTTGGTTCAGGTTTTATTAAAGATCTGAAAAACAGGCCTGCTATTTTAAAGTGCCAGCATCAAAATACTAAACACTGAAATCCAGATACCACTCAGGATTCCTGCCTCCTTGTTTTTTTTTTTAAGATGACCTTCACTGTTAAAGTTACACCTATGCAAGTTTTATTACAGAGTTCTATTTCTAAAGAATTCGCTTTGGGGAAAAAGGAGAGATTTATCACAAAGTAAAAAATCACACTGAACATACCTGTCCGTCCTGGATCCTGACCTGGCTTTGCCACCTATTTTTTCCTACTACAGAATCTTTTGCAGTACATTTCATACATGTTCTCAAAATAATCTTAAAAAAATCAATTGATTCCATACATATAACAGGACAATAACAAAGTTGTAAACACTGCAGCTGTAATGCACATCACCTTATACTTGATACAAGACAGTAAATCCTAGCCTGCAACTTCTGTAATAGTTTTATTTTTCCCCAGATAATGACAGTAATTCATCCATTAGGATCCCAGCCATGTATACACTGAAAAACATGAATAAAAAGAATCTATGGGAGAGTAAAAAAATTGTAAGCATAAACAAGAATTTTAGTTATACTCCTGCATATTGGCTTTATGAGAAACTATTTTTCTCCCCACATCTTAGTGATACCAAAGTATCTACCTTCAAATACAATTCTTCATCTCAAGAGCAAACCCAACCAGCTCTCCCATACTGTGACCTTTGAATACCTAAGGGCTCTTGCTTGTAACACAGATTTGAGATACTTTTACCAGGGTCTGTAGTCATAGGACAAGAGGCAATACACATTTGAACTGAAAGAGGGTATGCTTAGTTTGAACATAAGGAAAAAACTCTTTATGATTAAAGTGGTGAGATACTGGAAGAGGTTTTCTAGAGAAACTGTAGACACCCTCTCCTTGGCAGTGTTCAAGGCCAGGCTGGATGGGGCTTTGGACAAGCTGGTCTAGTGAAGGGTTCCCCTGCCCATGGCAAGGGGGCTGAAACTAGAGAATATTTAAGGTCCCTTCCAACTCAAACCATTCTGTGATTTTAACTGATTTCATAGCTATGAAGTAACACGAATTTGCTCCCTGAATTTGAGTCAGAATTGAGTGATCCTCAGACCTTATTTTTATTCATTCTTAATATAGAAGTGTGAATTTTTAGAGCAGAAAGTGTTATTTTCCTGATTTCAAGAGTTACAACTTTAGCTACTTACTATAACTGCATTACATAAGGTATCATAGATCCTCTAAGTTTCCTAGCACAATAAACTGAATAACTGGGATGATACTAAATTTTTTGGAGGCAACTAGATAAAATGAAGAGCCATGTCAGTTAACAATAAAAACAAAGAAATGAAAATGAGCCTTTTACTAGGGAAAAGATTCACATGTCCCTTCTCTTGTTGCACAGAAGCAGCAGGTACCACCTAAACAGGTTGAAAGGTCATCTTTAACAGTATTAGGACAAAGGAAAAAAATGGGGGTAAGTGGGGAGAAGGAAGCAGCTATAATCCCAAGATCAGTGACAGGAAAAGCTAAAGGTAGAGTTCAAAACACAATCCTTCTACAGGAAACTCCATCCACGCACCCCAAAAATATTACTGGGCTCTACAGTAAAAAAAATTAGTCAGTATCTGGATCAGGCCAGAAATAGTGTAATAAAAAGTTACTGAACCACAAGCATTAGGAAATTACTTACCATATACTGGAATACCTGTGCACAAGCAGCTAAAATTTTACATGCAAACATAACAAATTTAGTGTTTTCTACCAAGTAAAATTTTGGTATGGAGCTAAACATACTCGTAACAAGTCTTCTTAAAAGAAGGCACTTGATAAGATGCATTATCTCCAGTTTCAACATGTCTGATAAGGAGCAAAAAAAGGCATAAATTAGTATTTTTGGTTTTTTTGAAGTGAAACTAATCAGGAATAATAAAGGCTTAACAAATTGGGAATTTAATCTCAAGTTATTGCATCCTCACAAGGTGTTTCATTCATCTAAGCTTGGTACCTTAAATACAGATTATAAGGAAGTTAGAATCAAGGTTTTAAACTTTTTTTACATGTTTCAAGCCTTGCTTCAAACTCTCCTGGATCTCAGGGATGCTTCCTATTAAAACTGTTTTATTTAACACTAAGACAAAGCCTTTAACAACACCATCCTTCAACTAAAGCATTACTCACTGAAATCAATTTGTGCTAAAAAAGAATCAGAGCATTGCAACTGCATTTGAGATCTTGCTACTGAGATCCTACAACCATTGAGTGAAAGAACATTCAATTCCACTCAAGGAATCTTTTATTTTAACGGAGCACTTGAATTTGAGGGGAAAGTTTTGAAGTTTAAGAAAAGCCTAAAAGGAAGTTTTAGTCAAACCAAAACCCTCTGGTTTTCTTTAGAACCTAAGTGACAGCATATACAACTTTTAGCTATCATTTCCAAATCAAATACTAACTTAAAATTACCCTGAGGACACTTCAATGGGTTTAGACCAACAGGATTAACTACCAAGGATTTTGTAAACAGCCTAACAGCATGTCTGTCTTGTATAACATGCAGGTTTGAAAACCAATTTACCAAAACCCAGCAGATGGAATTAGTTATGTTAAAAACTCAGGACCCTAAAGGGTTCAGTTTGCAAGGATGTGCTAGATACTAGCAGTGGAAATTAGGTATCAAACTTCAGTGATAAGATCAGTCCAAACAGTAACTTCTGTATCAAACACTAGCTTAGGGATATATGAAAAATTAAAAAACATTCAAGAGAACTGTGACTGTGCCTGTTCTGAACATCTGTAGCAGAGGTGTTACAGGAAAAAAATTAGCAAAAAACAAGTCTCCAAAACTCAAGTGAAATCTAATTTGCAAGCACTTTTGTATGGCTGATTATAGTGCTGAAGAAGTGAGCCTTGGTATATAATTACCACTACTCTGAATAATATTAAAATCAAGCAGAACAGATAAATCAACAAATTTTTGTTCTTTTATTCTTGAGTAGTATCATAATTTAGAGAAAATGGTATTCTTACAGGGCACAACCAACAACTGCAAATTCTCTAAATTAAGATTCACTCTGCATTACATTTGCAACCACTCTTACAGGATATATGTAACTAAACAGGTCTCTGAAAGGAGTAATTCCTCAATGCTATTTTCCTAACATGCTTAATCTGAGTTAACACACTTTAAAGCTTGCATTAGTAAGCACCACAGCCACAACTGAAGGGAAACAGTTCACTGTAGAAACCAGTTACATTTAGCTGCTGCAGCCACAATTTCTCTGGTACTGTAACAGAAACAGTTATGTACTTTATTTAGTTTTTGTTTTCACACTTCAGGACTCAAAGGAGTTGAAGTTGTCATCTCAGTACTGCAAGGAAGATAGAGGATGCTAAAGTAAAAATAACACATCTCCTGTGTCAAAGGAAAATAAAGCAGAAGCAGCAGTAGACTTGCCTATTCCTGAATCAAACAAAAGCCTTTTGTATGAAGTAAGTGCCACTCAAATGAGACAATCCAAATTCTACTTCCAAAACACTTCTATAACATTATTTTATGACTATAACTTAGAAATACAGCAAAAAAGGAACACATACTCTTAAGAAAAATTGCACTGAAAGTCATATGTCAAAGGCAAGACAGATTCACCAGTTTTTCAAAGACATGAGCTCCACAGGGCTGGTACACAGACCCTACACACACCTAAGGAGCCACTGAAAGTTACAAGTCAAGCAGATGGTGACACTAAAACTGAACATCTCATATGATGTAGATTGCTAACAGAAGCACAGAATGTGTTAAGGTGGAAGAAACCTTTAAAGGTCAAAGTCCAGCCCCTTAGAGTAAGCAGGGTATCAATCAAGTTTCATAAGACAAAACTCAGCACCATTGTTAATTCTGTCTTAACTATTTAGACTATATGGAATGAATCAAAATCATTTCCCTTATCTTTTGCTTCTTTTGGGTGTCCTGAGTATTTTACTGTTGCACGTTTGGGCAGTGGGGCATGTTTGTAGGGAGAAGCTTGTAACATACATTCAAATGAAACACCACTGGAGCTGAGACACCTACCTGGACAAAGCAGGAACTGGCACTCCTCTTGCTCGAATAGATGCTTTTCCACGAGCTACTGGAACTTCTGCATTTTCTGAACCTCCATTTAAATATGTTAATTCTTGAAGCTGTGCCTGTCTGATTTCATCATTGTAGTCCTACAAAGGGGGGCAGAGGGAGAAAGAAACGAAACTGTTCAATCACCAAGTTAGTATCAGCAAACACTGATCCTGAAAGTTTCATCTTAAAAGAGGTAACCATTCCACTGAAAGTTTAATATTCAGAACACTATAGGCATAATAGGCAATTGAATATTAAGACTTCTATACAATACAATTTTTGCTTAGAAACTTTCTTTCCTATTGCATATTAGCTCCATGTAGCTTTACTACTTAGAATACCACTGTTAAAAGGCTGTAGATAGAGGGGAGCAACAACAAAATATGAAGGTCCTGTATTATGAGGCAAGATGTGGTTTGTAGTTCAAGCTGTATAAAGACAGTGTGTTAAAAGCAGGAAAAATATCATTGTCTGGTATCAAGTAGCAGTAACAAGCATTGTTGAGAACAGCCCTGAAAGACAGATTAGACATCTACACTTAAAATCAGGAGTTAAAGAATAAAAAATTAAATTCATTCCACACAGACACTTTTAATAGAAAGAGCTAAAGAGTTCAGTTCTAGAATATGCAGTGATAAGCAAACTGTTTGTTCACAAATCCTCTCAAGTCCTACCATAAGGAAAGCTGAAGTTATTTAAACGGAATTAATATGGTACTTCTAAAATACACAAGAGTCTCTTCAGCGACCTTGAGCCAACCTCCAAAACTAGCACAAGAACAAAATAGCTACAGCAATGAACTTCATCTACACACATTTTCCTATAATTTTCCCTCCACTTAAAGTAAGCCAAAGAATACAGCTGTAAAAGTGAATCAGAAAAATATTTAACCCAAAATGTATACATACAAACTACAAAAATATTAGTAGGTTTTCTAATAAGAATGAAGTGATATTTCTGATGTAGCAGCTCTTATCTCCTGAAAATCCTCCTATGTCAAAGAAGAAAGGTTTGTTCAAATACCATATATTGTACCAATTCAATTACAAAACAAAGGATCAGCATCTTACTGGAAACCTTGAGTTTTACATCTATGCACTAGGCAGGTACAACAAGACTGCCAGGTAGCCTTGCAGACAACTAGGAAGCATAACTATTCATTTGAAAGGACATTAAAGTGTCTATGAATTCAAAGATCTCAATTATCCTTGAAACACTCTACCTCCCCTAGTCTTCCCCCAACAAGAATAAGTATTCCTTTACATGCCACTTCTGAAGAGTGACTAAAAAAGTAAAACTAAAGGCATTTTGTCCAGACTGTCTTGAATGAGCTCTGAAATTTAACTCAGAGCTGACCATCTGACATCACCTTCCACTTAGCAGAACAGCAAACACACTCTGGAAGACCAAATGAGCTGTTTTTAAACAGCAGAATTTAAGCTTTTGAGAAACAGATTTCTCTAAAATAGCTTAGACCCACTGCACAATCAAACCACTGTAGGGACTACAATAGAAACAGCCAACTGAGTACAGTTGTGGCCAGTTGCTGTTCAGAAAACTACTCTATAGTTGTGCTTTCTCCTGGACCAGTATTGAAGCCAGTACTGGCTTCAAATGCAAAATTTAATGAGAGGTGTGTATGGAACGAAACTTCAGCCTTGAAACAAAATGCTAATGGATTTTTCAAACTGTACCAACACACAACACTTAGGTCTCAAAGTTCTGACACAGACTCCCATTTATAACTTCTCCACTTGACATCCACCTCAGCAGGGATTCTAGAAATACAGCTTTGATGGCAGAGACATGCTTAGGTTGTCGCTGTACCTGTTTTGTCTTTTTGTCAATGATTTCTCATTTTCCTGCAGCATCCTACCAGACAAACCAGCAGCCTCAGTCACAGACAAGGACTCCACAAAACAAAGGCACAGAAGAGAAGATACATTCCTTATCACATATGCCAGAGGCAGCAGGAGGATACAGAGTGAAGGAGCAGTGCAAGGAATCCATGATAAGCAGCATTAATCCATTACTCTGAACTGGATTCTTCAATTAAAAGGAACAGATGGTCAATTTATGAATACCCACTGCTGGAAAACAGCACACTTCAAGTCAAATTGAGGAGACAACAATCTCTTCCTCACTTAAGGACACAAGATGGACATGGAAACCCTTTGGAACTGCGCTCCTCCCATGTACAATAAGCAGAGACAACACTCAAATTTCAGTTAAATACTGATCATTAATCTCAAGTGAGCAAATGTAGTCTCACTGTCTTAATACTGCCCATCCTGACTGGCTACAGTCTTCTTGAAACATGGAGAATTGTTTCTTCTGTAGGAATGACTGCATCAATACACATGCAAGAGATTTTTCCCTACATGAAATTACTTACATGACTGAACTAGACAACATTAAGTGTCATCTGTGATTTTCATCCAGCCCTGATCAACACATAAGGTGCAGCTCTCCTTGGGATCACCTCTAAGTTAAGACCTTATCCCAATTGATCATTCAAGCTATTAGTAAAAAGTTTGTTTAATGTTAAGACTGATACATGCAAAACCCTAGAGTCTTGCAAAACAGTGAACCACATCTATATCCTGGCATGGAGCAGCAGTTGGCATGTTTCCAGACACCTTTATGTATACACCTTACAGTTAGTTCCATCTTGCTTAAAGAAAAGTCTGCAAGTTTCCAAAGCCACCAGGTCTTCAAAACGTCATTAAATGATTTTTCATCACTGCACCTTACAAACTTAATATGCATGAGGCAAGGCAGACTAGAAGAAACACTTGTAAATTCTGCTGATATTATAAACTAACTGCTACAGACTCTCGTTCAAAGGTATTTTACTCTTCTGCTTTAAAGACAGGGGAAAAAAGTGATTGGTAAACAAAGTATAATTAATGCTGCAGCTGTCAAAAGAATGACTACTACCACTAAAAAAATTAAGTAAAATAGACTAAAAAAAAGCCCTATTGGCCAAAAATACAGTAATCATAGCATCACCCATGATTACCAACCCAGGGGGAGTTGAAGGTAGAAGTATCTGGCTTTTTGTCCAGACAGAATTAATTCTGCAAAAAGTAAAGCATGACTCCCACCATTCTTCCCATCAAATATACTGCTGACAAGAGGGTCTGGCTACAAAGGGACTGGCTAACTTAAGATGACAACACAAGAATTTCAAGCCACAATTCCAGAAGAGAATCCAGGAAACACAAGCACAGTCAAAGTCTCAGTTATAAGATTTGAGTTATATTGATAATTTAAATGAGAGTACACCACTACAGCTGCCCGAGGCTGAATTTCAATGCAAAGATGCTTGCTCATTGATCTAATGATGTGAGAATAGAGGCCAAGGTATTTTTGCTACAGTCAGCTACTACAAGGATATTTCGCATCCTACATTGTAGGACCCCTTGTGATTGTATATTCAGGGTAGATGTGAAAACTGAACAGTGACCATATTCATAAATTACTATCAGTATCTAAAATTGTCAGAAGGTTATGGAAAGCCATAACAGACCTCATAGAAAGTAAAAATCAAGTTGCATTTGGCAGCAGTTAGCTAAGCAGTAGTTTTGGAAAGGACAAAGCTGTTCCTTAGTGCTTTCTGGAGTAGCTCCTGTTAGAGGGGTAGGGGAGCAGAAGAGATTAAGGCATTTAGAACCATTCTGATAAGATTACATTTGAAAAGCCAAAGGGAAATTAAGACAGTGTTGGCTTGATCCTGTAATACAGAAAAGATTATGTAGCATCAGTTCAGCTCAGTACAATAAAGATGCAATGATCAAAAATTGAGACAGAAAAGTAGAATTGCTCATTATCAGTCTAATTCTACTGGCTTACCAGAAGTAATGACAAGGTTTTGATAAGCTTATTTCATTTGTTGTGACATTAGGTGAATCAAGCTCAATGAAGAAAAATAAGATCTGATGAAGGGGCAGAGAAATTGGATATATCCTCACTTCCAGTACATGCAAAACACACATCAAGTTGATCATATTTTCATCTCAAAAGAAAACAGCTGGCTGCTCACTAGAACAGCCAAGAACTTAATTCTCCCTTATCTCTTCATACAGTCATGAATATGTAAATACAGTAACCTTCAACATTAAGACAGTCCAGCATTCCTACAAATATTCTGTTTCAGTATCCCCTACTTCAGCAGTTCGGATGTTTGAACAGTACTTTATTTACCTCTTCATAAACATCAAGACAAAAGCCATTTGGAAACTGCAGATGGAGTTCTGTCATGCTTGCTTCTTTATAATAGAACATAATTCTCAAGACATTCAGGAGGTTGACGACATTAGTGTTATTCACATCAGGATGTATTCCTAAATGAACCTCCTGATGATTACTATTTACCATGCTGCGTTTCATGTCTTACAGTAGTACTGGGGCATATGATCTGACTTCCTATCAGACAAGAACAAGACAGAAAAAACACTTAAGGAGCACACAATTAGCTCCAGTCACTTCAGGACTTGGTTTCCTAAGCAGTATTACTAGCAGAAATCAATGCACCTTGAAGATGCTTTGATTTCTATAGTCAGTCATTTGATAACCAATAAAATCAGAAGAACATTTCTTAAACATGGGGCTTGTTCAGTGTGGAGAAGAGAAGGCTCAGGGAACACCTTGTAGCAGCCTTCCAGTACCTGAACAGGCCCACAGGAAAGCTGTCAAGCACTGTTGGTAAGGGCACATAGCAATTGGATGAGGAGCAATGGTTTTAAACTAGAGCAGGTTAAGTTTACATTAGACATCAGGAAGATTTTTTCACTTTGAGGGAGGTTGCCCAGAGAAGTAGTGGAGGCCCCATCCCTGATACGAGGCGTAACAAAGCTCTGGGCAACCTAATCTAGTTAAATAATGCCAGGGGGTTGGACTACACAAGACCCTTTGATGTAGTTTTGCATGGCTGGGTTCTGGTGGAGGAGGGGGAATGCAAGGGTGGCTTCTGCAAGAAGCAGCTAGAAGCCTTCTATAGGCTACAAAGTAAACACCAGCTGACTCAAGGATGAAGTCATTGTTGACCAAGGCCAAGCCTGTCAGCAATGGTCACAGTGCCTCTATGAATCACATTTAAGAAAAACACAAGCAGCCGCTTTTTGCCACCAGAGAAGGGAGTGAGAAGATGCAGACACCAAGGTCAGTGAAAGTGGGGTAAGAGACACAGAGAATGAGACCAACCCACACCGAGAAGGTTTCCTGACAGGGGTAGTGGACTTGTGACTTTGTAGAGGACCTGGCTGAAGCAGTCTGGGCCTGGGAGACAGAGACATTCTATGATTCTATGACTCCACCCCATAGAAGTGACCCACACTGGGGCAGCTGGTGAGGAGCTGAAGCCCCGTAGGAAAGGACTCATACTGGATTAGTTCATGGGAAGACTATCTCCCATGGGCGGGACCCCACCATGCAGCAGGGAAAGGGAGTGATGAATGCATACACCCCTCTTCCCCCTAAGGAAAACTCCTGAAGAACTGACCAAAACCCCCATTCCACCATTTCCTGCCTCTCCCCATGCCACAAAGCAGGGGGGAAGAAGGGAGTAAAATCATGACTCAAGTCAAGTCTAAGAAGGGAGGGGTGAGGGGAGGGAGGTGCTTTAAGATCTGGTCCCATTTCTCATTATCCAAAATCTGGTGTCACTGGGTGTGCAGTGTAATAAATTAATTTTCGTTTTGTTCTGTGTTGAGCCTGTTTTGCCCACGATACTAATTACAGAATGATCTCTCTGTCCTTATCTCTACTCCTAACCCTCTAAACATAAATTTTCTTCCCTGAAAGCTGAAAAAAGGAGTGATAGAGTAGTTTTTGTGGGCATCTGACCTCCAGCCAGTGTCAAACCACCCCACCTTTAAAAGTCCCATCCAACCTAATGCATTCTATGATTCATCAGAAAGCTAATCCAAGTATAATCTTCACACAGTAAGACCACCTCAAACACCCCAGCTTCTTGAGAACTTGGTCTCTTCCAAGCAGATTACTATTGCAAAACAACTGAAGTTGGTCCTTACATGAGAAGTGAGTAAAAGTGTCTTCTGTAAAAAAACACCTGCAACATTGGTGTCTATATATCCCAGACCGGCAGTACAAACTTACTGGAAGCCACATCTCATTCTATACATCCACATACCATACATTGAAGGTTACACTAGAATACAAGTATAATCCATGCATCACTAGCTTTGTGAGCAAAATAAAGATACAAGATAAAATTGCACTGATTCTTAGCACTGAACATTAAGCCAGGATTATGGGTTACAGTAATGCTACAACTTCAAATTTTAGTGAAACAGAACCCTATGCTGATGCTTCAGGTATACAAAGAACACAGAAAAGTCCTCCCTTAAGCAAAGATATTTTCCCTATTTTACATATTTTTACAATTATATATAACTTAGAAGTTTAAGCCCCCTGCAAATAACCAGTTAAGCAAGAATAAATTACTTTTACACAAAAGGTCATGAGGTGAGAGTATGTGGATAACTGTGCATTCACCCAATGGCTGTGTATCAGAATGAAAAGTAAACATCACCCTTTTCAAAACTGAAGGAAATTAAGCAACATGACCTGACCCAAATTACGGTTTTAGAGAAAATTTCTCACTTGAGACTGGCAGAATTTTTACCAAAAATTATACTAACAGGGATGAGGAACTTCTTGATTTCTTCCAATGCATGTCCCATTCTGGCATATGCTTCTGCCGGTGGAGCAAATACTTCAATTAGAACATGCAGGTCATCATTCAGGTGGAAGTACTTTGCTTCTCCACTTTTTCTCAACTCTTCCTCCTAGGAAATAAGAAAGTAGTTGGGTTTTTTCCACCTTATTTTAAACTTAACACAAGTGTTACAATTACCTTCAGATGCATCTGCTTATACTGTTTACTCATGTTCAGACATCAACTAAAAAGGCATAAAATTACATACTTTCCTGATACACTTCCAAATCTCATTGCTAAAATATCAGTTTGCTTACTACAGGACTGCTAACACAAAATATGACCTATCAGCATTTGCTTACATACACAAACTGTAGCACAAAGGACAACATTCACAGGAGTTTTCCCAAGCATACCAGCTTCACACAGAAGACACTAAGAACCGTAAGTGAACTTGGAAGCCTCTTCTCAAAAGTCTTTAGAAACAGGTTTGGTCTAATATTCCACAAGAGCGGGATTCTTTTACCAATATTATTTCAATCTATTACTGCACAGTCATGCTTATTTTCTATTCTCAGATTTCTACCCCATGAGTACATCCTTCACAGAACAGTGCTGTTTGGATTTGAATCTAACAGTTCAGCATATGAGTCGAGGAAAGAAGATATTAGAGAAAACTGTTCACCACTGCAGAACAGGGGGTTTTATATTCTGTTTTATTTGTGACTGAAAAGCTATGATTTCAATTGTAGTGGAACAGAGCTCAGATCTCTTATAGTCAAATGCAAGATGTTCACAGACCTAGAGGACATTTGCTAGTCTCAGGCTCCCTGCCTCCCTTGTGTGTTTGTGACTGATTCATTCCAAGAGATTAAGTCACCATCAAACACAAATTTCACAGTAACATTGTACCAAATTTTTAGCAGGTCTGCTATCTAAAAAACAAAGCCTTAAGAACTCTCCCCTGCTGTTCATTGCATTCAGCAAACATCAGGTAAGTACTTCATCTTTTAGGTGACTGAAATTACATAGTTTCAATGATAGTTGAAGTGTTCCCACACACACCCCTTAATTATGGGTGTTCAAGTTTATAAATGACAATCCATCTCTGCATCTCATAAATAATGTTGTCAGACTCAGTGTTTGACTATCGGTATGTTTAAAAAAAGCAGAATCTAGTTAACTGTTGTTAGACCATCCACAGGAAGGATAGCAAGCAGTCAGTCAGCAGGGTTACACTTAATCAAAACCATTATGTCCATATAAATAACTGATCTTAGAAGTAGGAAGCAAATATAAACACAGCAGCTCAAACATCTAGTTTTAATTTGAACTGGGCTTAAATGAGAAACAGTTCCTGAGCTATAAAACCCTCATTTAGCACTGAGCACTACATCTTCATCAGTACAGATATCCATATGTTTTTACACGCATGCTATCAAGCATTCCTATTCCTTAAGTAAAAATCTGTAGTTAGATTTGCAAAGAACTGAGAATTCAGACACTGTGGTTATCTTTCAACCTGTCAATAGGAGTAAGCAGTAGAAACATCATTTCTCAGACAGTGCCCTAATCAAAAAGGATTCCAAACCGTAATTTTAACACGATTTCCGTGCAGATTGTCCTAAACCATTCCATAAGCAAGCTTTCACCTGATCCTTTCTTCTTGCTTCACATGCAGTTTACTTGGATTCATTTGTTTTCAATTCCACACCATGACTTGGCAACACACTGGTCACCACAGCTTTTAGCAGCACACAAATGGGAAGAGGTCATCCACTATGTCTTACATCTCCCAACTTTGGGCACACATGAAGCATTTCAGGCTTCTTCCACATGAAGACCAACGCAAAAGCCACAGCTTGCTCCCATTCCAGAATCCCTCACTGACAGTATTTTTAGCTTCTACAAAGCCCCCTGCCTTCCATTAATTGGCAGTACACACAATGTCTAGGCCTGCCTGGTCCACGTGGGCAGTGTGTGGCTGGCCAAAACACAGAACTTTTCTCCTTGATTCCAGTGGAGATTTGAAAGCTGCTGAGAGGATGAAAGTAAAGCAGATACAGAACCAAAGAGCTAAAAATCGGCGAGGTGGCCATCAGTTGTGGGTTTTTTTTTAAAATCTGTCCTTTAAATCTCCAGCTTCAGACAAAAATCTATCACACCAAACAGTTCATGGCTTAAAAAAATCTGATCTAGCTTGTTTTTAGTATAGACACATCCTTCAAGCACTGTAATCAGGGAGCCTTATGAAAAATCTCACTCTTTCTGTGCTGCTATATTTCAGAGAATAGTTTGAGTTGTAAGGGACCTTAAAGACCATCTAGTTTTAAACTCCCTGCCATGGCCAGGGACACCCTCCAGATTGCCCAAAGCCCCATCCAACCTGGCCTTGAACACTGTCAGGAAAGGGGCCTCACCACCCTTAAAATGAAGAACTTATTACTAATATCTAATCTAAATCTACCTTTTCTCCTTTAAGCTACTACTCCTTGTCCTATCACTACATGCCCTTGTAAGCAGTCCATCTCCAACTCTCTTGTAGTCCCATCTTTAGCTCTCCATGATCCATTTCATCCCTTCATGGTCCAGAACAAAGCATACCAGTGCTGTTAATATACAGCATCACAGGACATCTAGAAATACACCTAACAAAGTTAATATTCTGTATTCTGTAGAGCCAGTTGCTTTCCATCTTATTTGTTGAATTATCAAGATTCAGACACCAGCCTTAGAACTCTACTACTTTAAATCATTAGCTGCATACAGTATTTATCAAAATACATGGTCATAGTACTGGCCATTTTCATCTTCACTACATCACCTTTCATTTAGGTCGTAGGTTTCAGGCACTATCCAGTATCTCTTTAACACTACCTTAAATGAAACTTTGCTTCTATCAGATTTTAACTGTTATGCAGAATACTCAAGTTGAAAGGTCTGTGCCAGTCTCAAACTATTGCTAATACAGGGATAACCAACTGGGGTGGAAAGATTTACTCTTACTTTTTTCAGATTTCAATACAAAAGCAATCTTGCCATGTAACAGAGAAATTCTGAAGCAGGCCCTTTCACTTCTTCAATCTCCCACAGACACACGAAAGCCTGAATAGCCGAGCAGAAGCTGTCTCCACAGAGCCACAACTTAACGAAACGCCAGTGCTGAATTGACAGCACAGCCTAAAAAAACATGCAACTGAAAACTACTGAATGTAAATACTGCATATCACAAGTAGATGCATGAAATTATTCTGCAGATGCTAACAAGAAAAACTGAAGTGTAAACCCTAGATTGATTCTAAAACTCAATTTTTCAATGAATAAGGAAGATAACAGTGAAAGCTTTCCTGAATGTGTTCTTTTTATATCCAGGTCTCTAACTTAAAGAATCTCGTGTTTCCTGTTTTGTCTGTTTCCCTAGAAAGCTCGAAGCTAGTGCTGCTGCTGTATTTTGTCTAACTTTTCACATCAGTTAGCTTTCTTACACCACTCTGAAGTTCTCAAAGCTAAGTAAAGTACCTACAAGTTTGACTTGGCCAAAGTCCACAAAGCTTACTGCCACTTTTCTTCAGGAAGATGTATAATCAGACATTTAAAAGCAGAGATAGAAGCAGTTGTAGTAACTTAAGTGTTCAGAAATATCTGATGATCTGATCCAGAGCCTCCAACAATTAGTTCATCCCACAATCTGTGGTCACCATCACTATGCAGCGCTGCTGTCTCACTTGTGGTTACCGCAGCAAAAGATACTGCGGTTCACTTGAGACAACAGATGAAATCCTTAGCTGTTTTTTGGTGCAAATTTGGCTTCAGCGTACAAGTACTAATTAACATCAGTAAAAAAATTGATTAATCCATGATAACTCTAAAGACCTTTCTACCCGTAAGAAAAATTGCAATAAAGGCTCTCCAAACTCAGTAATTTTCCAGAAATATCTTAAGTTACCATTTATACCTTTGAACATCAGCATTTCACACCACCTGTTCACTTCTGAAAACAAGGTTTGCTCTAACTTGCTGATCACCAGCATGCAATATTGCTTTCATCTGACCCTTACACCAAAAGTCAGTAAGAGCTGCAAGAAAATCCCACATAATTGCAGCTCTGCTTTTAGTCAATTCCTTCCATCTAGCAAAATCAAATAGTAGTCTAGAAACTTGTGGTTTCATCAGATAGTCCATTGGAAAATAGGGAGAAGCAACCATGCTTGAACAGCTATGACAGACAAGTAACAGCAGAAAGGCAGTTTATCTCCCATCTGTCTAGTCTGGCATGTCACCCTGGTACACCATCTATCTTCTCTACAAGGCAGCAGTGAAATTGCTTGTTTTGGCACCAGGATTACTGGCAAATAGAAAAAGTAATGTTCTCTATTTACCTATTACTCTCCTATTGGAGCAACTCGGGCTTCTCTCCATATCTGAAATACGTCAAACAGGGCAAGAGTTATGTCCTTCACTAGCTGTCAATACCACACTGAAGTCTCAACTAGACTTTCCAAGTAAAACAAAAATTGGTCACACCTTAAAATTTGCCAGCCTCTGATCAACAACTTGGTGACACCAAGTAATTCAATTCTGGGCTTCAATTCAGCCCAGACCACTACTCTTTTGTACAAAAAAAACCCCATGTAATTGAGGTTTTTATTTGCTAGCTGTCTGGACAAGTTTTATCCAGTAGTTCCAAAATGTTAGCCAAGAACATATATAAGGATCAAGGGAAAAAGTAAACTGCTAGTGAGATATGTCAGAAAATGAGTACATGAATAACCTACATGAAGCTGAAAAAGTGTCTGACGTTAACCTTAAGGTTAAGTTGTCCACAGAGTCTCTGGCTTACTGAGCAGCACCCCCAAAGAACTAGGAATGAATTCACCCTGGTTTAGGTTATTAGCTGATAGGATCCCTTGTAACAGCAGTACCTTTATGCACTTATTTCTGCACGTTTGATTTCTGGAATCAGCATTATTGATGTTCTGGTTTAGGTCTGAATGATGCTTTCTGATGGACCATGGTAGATTGGTACATATAAGCTATTCCAGCTGTATTATTCCAGAGTATCAGAGCAGGTCCTCTCTATTGTACCTTTTAAAAACACAACCAGACTCAGACAGGAGTCTTACCATCTCTGAATTCAAAGATTTTTGTTGAGGTTCTCTGCAAAGAATAGCTCCAACTAACAGCTTCATTAGTGACTTGATTTTAAAATCACTTGAAACTTTTGGCTAGCATTTCAAGAAAGGAGCTCACATCAAAACTTTTCAGACTCCTCCCAATGATTTTGAGACTCAAGTGAGAATCTGAACTTTCAGCTTGAGCTTCTAGTTCCAATATAATTTTTTTTATATTGCAGAGCCATTATAAAAACTCAAAGACCTTCCTACCCCATAACATATTTTCATATGGAAACATGCAACACAGCAACATAAAAATGTCAGTTTGACTCATTTCACAACTGAGAAAGTTTACCAAGTGTTCCTTAAAAAAACAAACTTTCTCTAAGTCAAGATGATAAGCCAGTAAATATCCAAATACTATTTTAATGTAACTGTCATATTTCCTCATAAAGTTACTAGAATGTAGTTTTTCATGACTAATTGTTTAACACTTAAAGTTGCATTATTTTTACTATGTATTACATTAACAGCTCCCATTCAAAAATACCTCCCATCTTAAGCCTGTATTACAAGAAAATGTACTTGTATTAAGTTATATTCAACCTATATTTAATAAAAGTATTTTCAAGAAGGAATTACAAGCAAGTATTAGCTCTTAAGCCGCACAAAGTAATCTATGGGTTCTAATTAAGTTCTTGATAAATAACCTATCACATAACATTGGTATTTTGCTCATGGAGAAGTGTGCTGAAACAGTTTAGGAAATTCAGGAGCCATCCCTGTAAGTCACTCATCCATATGTATGTCATTATCAGTCTTTAAAGCACACCATATTTTTACGTTTCAGATTATGTACCTGCAAAAAGATTTCACTGGAGTACTATAAAACATGAACTGCTACTGGTAAGAAATATGTTCAGCATTTTTATTTGTATCATTAGGAATGCTGAAGTTAAAATACAGCTTACCAGACAGGGGAGATCTCACTGATGTACACATCTATTACAAATTTAGCAGAGATTTCACTCAGTAAAGAGTGAAGCTAGCAAGCTAAAGGTTTCTCTTCCACCATCTACTTCAGCTCTTTTAATGGCTACATCTACTACAAATACTTCTCATAGAAACAGCTGCATTTTCTCAGTTATTTAAGCTGCATAAGTCATCTTCAGAACTATGAAGTTATCTGGTGCATTTTATTTCCTTTCATCAGATGTTTTTCTTTGCCTGGAAGTGCTAAGTGTTACTAAATTTATTTTTTTTAACAGAAAGGTTTTTTAATCTCAAAGTCGTGTTCCTTCTACAGTGAGAACAGAACCATGGTGCCTCAGACATCATTCAGTGCAAGCCACACAAGATCATTCTACAACATGTCACTGGTAAACATTCCACTCCAATAGTTTAGACTATAGTTCAGTGCAGGCCTTAGTACAACTTCTGTTAGCTTCAAAATACTGAGAACAGACTCCTCAGGGAAAACAGACTCCATCTGAATCTAACCAACACAAGGGTATCCTACACTTTATTTGCTCCAATCTGGCATATGGTTTGTTCACATCCCCAAAAGCTTTAGGAAGGTCACAAAATTTAAGTATCACACACTCCACCAGCATACTCAAGACTTACCTTTGTTTTGTCCCTCATAGAGCCTTTTCCCAAAATAGACATTTTTGTCAGTGTTTCTTCCTGTAAGCGCTTCAGAGAATTGCCACGTGGACCCAAAAGTTTCCCCACAAAGTTGAACTGTAAGAAAACAGAAAACCATTAAGCTCATTAGATTTTTAAGCATAAATGAACACATGAAATCAAATACTTTGCTGCTTATCTTTTTGTTCTAGGTGCAAACAAATATTAGATCAATTACACAGTCAAGTACAACTGTATAGGATCATTAACAGCAGGTCCATGTCTCCACCAGGTACCAATAGAAACAGAACTATCTGAACTCAAGGGACTCAATATAGGGAACCCTATTTATCCCATTCAACACAGACAGGTATGCTCAAATTGCAATTCAGTTTGTCAAAAATTGCTACCAGGTACATAACCATTAAAACAAAGCTGGCAGTAATCTCCTATCATACCAGCCAAAGCTCTGAAGAAAAAAAGTATCTTATCCTCACTTGATTCACAAAGTAACACAGCAACCCCTACAATATACCTTACACTAACCCACAGAAACAAACACGGAATAAAACTCAGAAAGCATTAGTCCCAAAACAGAATCCCCCAGGATTCTCAATTGCCACTCAATCCTCATTGTCAGTTAAGTTTACCAAAATCAGTTGGGGTCATAAACATGGCCTTACACCACAGAGAGAGAAGTGGTGAGCCACAAAGACAGACAAGGAAAGCCTAACACGTTTTGTTTATATACAGCACCAAAACATACAGCTGGTGCTTCAGAGAGAGTGCTACAAGAAAACATGTATAACATGCAGAAGAGGAAAACAAATAGGAGAATCTTTTCAAGGACACAAAATTGTACTTGGAGCCAGGATATGTGGGAGTTCTCATGAGCACTACTCTATAGGACGTTCACTGCAAGCCACAAGTATTGGGAGAAAAGCTGTGTACCATCAGCAGTCCACTCACTGTGCTGCATTTGAAAGGGATATTAACTTTGAAGGACAGTTAGAGAAGAGACATGAGGATTCACTTCAAGTACCGACCTATTTAAGCTGGAAAAAATTCACAAAAAAAACTGGTAAGTATGTGCCACACCTGGAATTTTGTACAGGAGGTTGTAGATACTTTCAGGAAGTAACAATTTATTCCTGTATTGGATTTACATAGCAAGGTTTTTGTAACAGGGGAGCTACAGGGATGGCTTCTGTGAGAAGGCACCAGAAACTGCCCCATATCAGACAAAGCCAGCTCCAGCCTGCTCAGACCCACTGCCAGCCAAACATGGCAACATCAGCAATGCCAGCAGCATCTCTGATAAAATATTTAAGAGTGAAAATTTCTGCACCAAAGCTGTGAGAGAAGTGAAAAAGAGTCCTCCAGACACCATGGGCAGTGAAGGAAGACTTAGAGAATTTATGAAGCAGTAACTTCAATTGTTCAAGACAGGCCTTCTTTGATCTTCCTATTCAGCTGGAGGAATTTAAAAACACTTCTAAATGGGGTAGTAGCCACTGAAACAATCCTTTGCTGCTACATGGGAAGTGCTGATGGAAAAGAGCCCGGCTGCAGGAAGCCTACACTTCTAGTTCACCTAGTTCTGCTACTTTAGACAAAAAAATGAAAGCATTAATAGCCTACTAAGTACAAAATTATCATCTTATTCACCTCAGTCTTGGCAAGTTGAATTCCCAATATAAACCTGAGTTAGAACCAAAATACAATTGCATATGGATAACTACAATCTACAGAAGCTATTAAATTTAAGGCCTAACATGAACTACTCTTTTGTAGTTATCCGACAAATATCAAGAAATCCTCAGGCCATTTAAGTTTATTAGGTATATTCAATTTTTTACTTCTTGGATGTCCTAAGATTCAGCCAAAGAAAACGTTCATCAGAAATAGGTCGACTAGCACAACAGTTAATCTCCCTTCCTGAGAATATTCAGAATCATAAAATCATAGAATCTCCTGAGTTGAAAGGAACCCATAAGGATCATCAGGTCCAACTCCTGGCTCCACACAGGGCCAGCCAAGTCAGAGCTTCTGAATGAATACATTGTCAAGATGCCCCTTGAACTCAGTCAAGCTGGGTTCTGTGACCAATTCCCTGGGAAGCCTGTGCCAGCACCCAACCACGCTCTCAGTAAAGAGCCTCTTAACATCCAACCTAATCCTCCCACCACAGCTTCATCCCATTCCCTCAGGTTGTATCACTGGTCACTAAAGAGAGGAGATCAGCACCTGCCCCTTTGCTCCCCCTCATCAGGAAGCCACAGACCATGATGAGGTCTCCCCTCAGCCTCCTCTTCTCCAGGCTGAACAAACCAAGGGACTTCAGCCTCTCCTGCTAATACTTCCCTTCCAGACCCTTCATAATCCTTCAGACTCAGGACCACTGACAAAGCCCTGTGTAATCTAATTTACAGCCATGATTGTAACAGGAGGCTTGAATAGATGTTCTCCAGAGAACCCTTCTACCTTGGAGTTCTGATTATTATTATTGAATGTATAACTACAAGGAAAGTACACTGAATTTCTGCAGGTTACTAACTCCTTCTCAGTTACCTTAACTAGAGGATCATTGCTTCTGAAGAGGGAAGGAGTTCAGAGTTAAGCTTAAATGAAAGCTTTTATAGAACAGAATAACACAAATTCTTCAAGAGTTATTCAACATTATTTATGTTTTCTTTATTTGCCAAGTTAACATAGAATCATAGAATCTTAGGGGTTGGAAGGGAACAAGAGATCATCAGGTCCAACCCCCCTGCCAAAGCAGCTCCCTAGCTCATACTGCATAGATAGGTGTCCAGATTGGTCTTGAATGCCTCCAGAGATGGAAACTCCACCACCTCCCTTCCCTGGGCAGCCTATTCCACACTTAGAGATATTTCATTTAATGTTGAAATTATTTCAAGTATGTTAAGTTCTTGCAGTCTGATATATACTAAAATACTATCAGTAATCTTAGTTAAATGTTCAGATGAAATTTCACATAGAGTTTGTCTGCTTAGGAGTAGGCAAGCACATTTAACTATGCAATGCAGAATTTCAAATGTCACTTCCTAACCAGAACAACCAACTACATGATAGTTAAAAAGCTACAATCCTAACAAATGGAAGTACATACCTGCAACAAAAGCAAAACCTAATTTGCACATAAAGTAACTAGGCTTCAGAGCTCAGAAGGGACTTGGCTGGTCCAAAACAGAAGGTTCATTCCAGCTGTATTGTTTACTGTAAAGCCAAGTAGTTTAATATGTTTTGTATATCTAAAGCTTGACCTACAAAGCTAATACCACCACAAGCTGTCATCTTCTCAAAACCAAAAAAGCTCTAGCACTGAAGCCAGAAATTATGGTAGCTATAAAGTAGCTGCACAGATGACATGTCCTGGACAACACATTTAATGACAAATGTATTAGCTGTACCCTGAGATCCACTGAACTATTCTTTCCTGCACACTGAGGCCCCAAATATTAGACTTGACAAGTCTGAATCATGAGAAACCTACACAGAAAGTCTGAAATCCTGCTGCTTTGAAAGCCCCTGTCTCTAGATATAGCTTAGACAAGCAGTGAAGGTTACAATACCTTACAATACAGTCCCAAAGCCTTTTCTGCTCCAACATAAAGCTAAAATACTTTATATCATTTGTTTATTCCCTATGACATTGAATGAATCCTTTCAGTAAAGATACTTATTTTCAACAGGTACTGATTGAACTAGTTGCATCAAATTGAAAACATCTGATCAGGAAATGTTTAGAGTGTTTCTGTAACTCTGAAATACCTCAAGAATAGATTAACCACTAAGCTATTACCATTAATTACACATTTTATCCACAGTAATCAAGGAGTAGGACTCATACCTAAAGGATCAATACTGCCAGAGTGAGAATTTTTACTTACAAACATACAGCCTATCTGCTGTGGAATCAAAAGCAAATAAGCTGGGAGATCTAACTTAGCTCTTACAGAATATACCCATGTGAAGGTTTCACAAGCACTTTCCACACCTCACATTCCTAGAGTTCATTTGCCCAAGAGCACAAGAACAAAAAACAAGTTCATGTCTAATACTGAACTCAAGTTTATAAAGCATCTGAATTAGAGTCATTGGATAGTAACAAGCGACATTTGAGCATTCTGTCCCATCAGTCATATTCACTAGCCCTGGCTCAAAATCAAATGTCACTCACCCTTCTCTAGTACAACACAATTATATTTCAATCACCATAAAGACCCAAAGTTGTCCTCAAGTTCAGCAGCTTCACCTTAACATTGCATTATAGTCACACTGCTTTCCAGCACAAGCTGGCCTGAAAGCTATTGCCTATTCAGTTCGACACAATGGTTGAGCTCTGAAGAGTCAGCTATGAGTGTTGTTCTATACTGGATGAATCATCTATGCTAAAATCAAGGGTTGTCTATACAATAAGACAACTTCTGATGTCTCAAGGAAGAAACAGTATCTTACAGGTGAGAATATATAAAACAGAAGGTGAAGCTCCCCACATCCAAGTTCCTTCTAGACCAGATCTGAAGAATGTCAAACATGGTACCTCAAAATTACAGCAAAACATTGAAAACACCTTTGCAAAAAACAGTACCAAAAGTCAGATTTACAGACCATAGGAGACAGATGAAGACAGGAAAAATTGTTACCCCAGCTACATTTCAAGCCAAATACAACCTCAGTTGTCATAATGGTACGCACTGCAGTCTTGAAATCATTTTCACAGGTTTTCACCAGGTATATATTAGAGCAAAAGGATGCAGTACATAAGAGGTCATCTTATTTTCAAAAACATCCAATCACAGAACACACATCTTCCTGTATCTATACCTCTAGTTCACTTTGTGGGTAAAAATGCACCATGATGAGCAACGGCTTTCTCAATTTCCTTGGATACAGGCTTTTATAACGTTAACTATGGTGTCCACTAGCCCACAAATATCAGTTAACTATACTGAAAAGATGTATTTGTTTCCCATTTACAAATTTCCTTTATGTGCTGCATAACTAAAAAAGTACCAATTTAAAACACATTAATAGAAAACATGTATTTCAATAGAAATAGAAAAAATCAGGGTTTTGCTTGAAAATATTTTCTCTAGATATTCATTACTTTTCATTTTAAGCAGCATTTTTGCAGATGAAGTACAAAGGAGATTATGGAGATGACTGCTTAACACCCATTTCTTCAAAATCCCCAAATCAAACCTTGACTAACAGTTATCTAGA
The DNA here is from genome assembly GCF_964237585.1 of Gallinula chloropus. Taxonomy (NCBI): domain Eukaryota; kingdom Metazoa; phylum Chordata; class Aves; order Gruiformes; family Rallidae; genus Gallinula; species Gallinula chloropus. The sequence goes on from NC_140086.1 coordinate 8,177,093, forward strand.
CTTTTACCAGATCACTGCTTGAAACTATTCCCTGAAAACAGTGCTGGAGAAAACAGCTACAGAGTATAGAAGTGAGACAATATGTTCATAAACATTTGATCTACCATACAAATTTCCACAAAAGGAATTAACAATACTGCAGCATTTTTGAATGTATACATTACAGAATGGAGGATGTAATACAAAAAAGTAATCCCTGTTTATCCCCACCAAAACAAGTCTGCTGAGAACAGTTCATCCAGCTTAAAATACTTAGTGAAAGTATAAACACTTGACCAAATGCTTTCCTGTAAAGCTCTATGCAAACCATTGTCACTTAAAGCCACAGAAAGCTTTCTTGGATTTAATTAGTTTTCTATGATGGCAATCACCTCTGATAAAGTCACTAGAAAAAATAAGGATTCAGAGCACTTTTTTTACAATGACCTGAAAACATGAAAAAAACCAAGATTTTTATTTCAAGAAACTAGGGTTCTACAGAAAAGTAAATACTTTGAGCATCTAAGTTCTAACACCAACTATTCTCCTTCACCCACAGTAAACATTCACAACCAGAAACCTTGGTCAATTACCATAAAGTTGCTCAAAAGTTACCCCTAGTATTTGATGTTTATTCCTTCGTGTTACTTGTTACACAACCACATTCTCTCATTTCTACTTTAAGAAATCCTTGAGCTAAGCTATTATGAAAAATCATTTTCTAACTAGTCATGTGATTAATATTTTAATCCCTCCATGACCTTACATAACAGCTGCAGATATATTGTATATGACAGTGATATTTTAAAATAGCTCAACATTTAAAATGAAAATATCTAAACAGCTTAAGTGTTCCATAAGTCAGTAACGTTTAAGAATATATATTTAAAGTATCACTTCAGGGAACAACACAGACCATTTCTTACCGGCTTCTGAGATTCACCCACTAGTTCTATGAGCAATTTTTAGAAGTGGCCTGTCACAAAATAGAAATAATTGTTCCCATCATTTTGATCCACCTCATGGAAAACCATCATCATTCTATTTATGATCCATAGAAGCTATTTATTCTCTGAATTCAGAACACTTGAGTTCACGAAGCTGTCAAAGAAAAATCTGATTTTGGAGACTAAACTCCTTCTCAATGCATATTCATTAAACACATTGGGAGGGGATAACACCCTCTGGGCTCATTTGTAAACATTTAAGTTAAAAAATACCTTTCACACATACTGGCATTTCATAGCAGTTTTAGGATATATCCAGAGAACTCCTTCACCAAGACAACTACATCATGACCTGCCATGGCCAGCTCACTCTCTGCCTTTAAGGCTGTGCAAGTCTGAAGATTATTTTCAAGCACAAAATGAAACAGTAGTACAAGTTTAAGGGTCACATTTCCACACTTGACCTAGAGTCAGTCGAGGTATTCAGCTGATTAGATAGCAAGGTTATATTAAATCACCTTGAACTCCATTGCCTGCACTGACAAGATCTCATTCCACTAACTGTAGTTTAGACACCCAGCATCCAACACTGACTTCTACCTATAGGTAACTTGATTTAAAACTGAATCCTATCTGAAAACATTGGCCCTTTTCCTATAAGGTTGCATAAAAGCTCTAACCTCTCTAATCCTTGCTTGTAGCATTGTGTCCCAGTTACAAAAGGACTGCAGACAGCATTGCCAAAGCATATTCAAGCCTCACCTAAATACCTCAGGTTAATTTCCCTATCACAGCAATTCAGACTTCTCTAAGGGATCTGCAGAGCTGGAACAACCTGAAAAATTTGTGACAGGGCCATACACAATTAGATTTTGAAAAGACTTAAAGGACTTCCAATCTATAGTAGAATTTTCAGAAAGTTTTGTCTTGATGACAATCTTAATCATTAATGTTTAATGTGTACAGGAGTCTAAAGAACACAAAGTTTTTCAAAACCACAACCAGCCTCAAGTAGAAAATGAACATGACTCCCAGTAGTATCTTATTTCATAAAGCAATCTGTTCAGGTTCAAAACAAAACCAGGGTCAAGGTTGAGACCAAACACACCCAACATTTAGGCCAACTAGTTTTAGACTGAGATACTAGGGCTGCTAACACTGAAAAGGTCTGAGCAAGACAAAAGATCTTCCAGCTAAAGGATATAAATACAGAGAACCAGAGAAGCTACAAAGAGCAGTTAGGCAGGAGGCAAGTTAAGCACATCGCCACACTCCGGTGTTTGCACACTAAACAGACTAAGAACTCGAAAGGTTTATTTCAGGGAGAGAAAAGGTGCCAAAAGAAGTGAACTACCTATGCTTCTGGATCTGAGGTCTACCAGATTCTTTTCTAGCAGAAACCCAGCTGCTCTGAACTTCAGTTGAATAGCTTTCTGCTGCAGTTAACCTGTCACCTTCCAGGGCTGTCAGACATAATGAGGCTGAGTTTGCACAGGACTCAGCTGCAAGCCCATAAGAATATATCTGACAGGACAGGTAATGTGAGCAGGCATTACAATGCCAGGCTGATCAGATCAGCGCTAGGACTGCCTGACCTGAGTTGAGGCTATTATGATTTATTCAAGGAGTCAGAGAGGGAAGTTTTTAAAGAGGGAAAGGGCAATGAAATACTTAAAGGAAACTTAGTTAACCATGTGTCAGTCTTGGTAAGCTGTCTGAATGAGGGAGTGCACTGGTCCAGAGCACATCTATCACAAAAAATCATGGTATTTCATTAATCCTACCTATATACCAAAAGGAACAGAAGCATTTTTTGCTTGCCAGAGCCACCAGCAAATAGAAACAAAGGAATAGTTTTGGCTACTGTTATCCCTTATGTTTTATTTTCAGATAATAAACCCTATTAATGATTTAGTAATTTCAGCTTTTTTGGGGAAGCACTACTGAATTCTTAAAGTTGGTGGTGAAAAACTACATATGTTACACTTTCTGGATACCAAGGTTTGCCAGATTCAAGCCAAACTGGTGCCCCGATGCTAATCTGACATACATCAATTATTGTAGTGACTTGGTCAGCTTCCAACAGCAGATTCAGTTCACTAACACCAAAAGTATCTCCTTAAAGACTGGAAGTATTTTTGTTTAGAATTAGCACATTAGCATAGAATCCACACGCTGGTGTGGACTGCAGGCATACAGAAAACAGATGCCAGCTTGCTAGAACTGCTCTAAATTCAATGTTTACACGAAGAGCTTTTCTTACAGGTTTCATCCATATTTAAGCCTCAAGTTTCGTTCTTCTGAAGCATTTGTCAACAGCCCTGTATCAGTAGGAAGTAGAAAATTGCTCCTAAATCAAAACCAAATCTTTTAACTGTTTTTCCAAGGCACTATTATTTGGCAGCCTTCTACAAATCATAGAATACCCTGAGTTTGAATAATACATTTGCACTAACACCTCTCATAGGTAAAATGGTCTAGGAAACTGCACACATGCACAGGAAAGAACTTCATAGATCAATAAAGCATTTACATGAAGCATTATTTCAGGTTTTATAAGCACCACATTTTCTGCTTATGTTCTGCAGAATCAGAATATACAATGCATGCACTCTAAATGCAGCTCAGTGAAATCAACATGTTTTGGTATAATTCCCTATCTGCCCCAAAAGCCTTGGCAAAGCATCCCTGATTTCTAAACCCTCCTCTGAACACACCTAACAGGAAGAGGATTAGCCTGTAGGAGACATTAGGATGCGAAAAGACTTTGTTCCCCTGTGTAGAGGCAATTCAGAACTTATGTCACTCACCAGAGACTACAGCATGCCAGGATAGGCTCTGTTCGCCACATTGAAGCTATGGCACTTCATACCAAGTATTTAAACTTATTAGATCTCAGAAATAAAGCCACAAGCCTGGTTTTAATAAAAAAAAGCGGTACTGAACTGAAGTGACTGATGTGGCTTAGGATGAATGTTCTTCAGAGAAGATCAAGATACCTGTCCTAAGTTCGACTTCACACACCTCCCACACTATTCCTACAGAGTGACAAATTTTAATGTCTTTTGACTATATGAAATTTTTCATAAGTAAGCTTTAACATAAATATCTAATAACATGCAAGTTACCCAGCATAGTATGAAGAAAACATTGACAGTGGGGGGGGAGTAAAATTTAGCCTTCCTGAAGAAATGGAGGAAGCAATGAAAGAATTTCTCCCCTCCACAAGCAGGAACAGTCTTGAAATTTCTAGTAGGAAGAATAAACCCATTAAATGAAAAAAATGCTGATTCTCATAACATTAGCCTTCAAATTTAAAAAGGAACCAAAGGAATAAAGTTCCACAGCCTATTGAACACTGAGTAAATGCTTCTAGATAGCAATATTTTAGTGCAGGATAATACTGGCAGTAAAGCAGTATTAAGAATTAATGGTGATCAAAGATTAAGCAAATCAGTCCCTACCCCTCCAGAATCTACTACATAATTTAACAGTGTAGGTACAACTAATTCAAGACTAACAATGGCTGAACTAACAACACCTGAAACTTAAGAGGATAAGAAGGAAAAAAGTAGACAGTGAATTCCTTTAATGGTACATTTTAAGCTGCACTTCTACCTACAATAAGAAAGCTTCAAAGCAGAGTCAGCTTAAATATATTTAATTCCTTTTGCAGTCCTGAAGACCATCCTGCTATCCTGAAAATGTATTTATCATTTGTTCTTAGCATACTATTTTTTGTGACCACCACTACTTTCATGCACACTTATTCCAACAAGAACCATTTCCACCTTAGAACTTCCACGGAACAGACTGCAGAACAGCCAAGAAAGAGAATTAGTTCTAAACACAACAATTAAGGTCATTTGGTTTTTAGTGGAATGTAATATAAGCACTTAGATATGAAATGGGCTTACCTTAGGGAATTGTTTTACTGGAATCAAAACCTTTTGTCCCAGCTTCATGTTTTTATTGATGACTACATCAATATACTTCTCTTCTTCCTTTCCTTCCCCTTTTTGGAATTTTTCAATTTCTGTTAAAGGAAAAAAGATATTTATTTTCAGTTTATCACAACAATCTAAAGCTGAGAACCTTCAAAAGTCAGTATAAATTGAAAACCTTTAAGCTAATATTATATTGCATAATACAGTGGACTGTTTAATTAATACATATAATTAGTTACACAAGTTATGCGCAAACCATGTTTTACTTTCAGTCTACTTTAGTCATGTGCATAACACCTTGAATTACCATTGCAAGCATTTTTAAAATCCTAACTTTCAACTGAATGCTTCAGATATATTTATATCTTGTGACTGAAACAGTAAAAACAATTCTTGATACCTTCATTCATTTTTCAACTCAAAAACTAACAATATAATGTAATACTTCATTTTTTTCCTTGATACTATAAACAAAGTATGGAATGTTAATGGCAGTTGTCCAGTGTACTCATTAGCAAATGTTACATGAATCTTTCAGGGTAACTGAGGCACACAGATCATACCCAAAAAACTGAAATTAGTGTTAAACTGCATGACTACACACTAGAGATATACCCAGAACTGATTCTTGATTATACCTCTCCAAGTATTGACTCTCCAGTGTGCTAATAAAAAATAGCAGATTTCATTTCATGGATGGTGAAACTCGAACATAAAAGGAAACTAAAGATGAAGCACTGCTTGAACTCTTTGCTGGCTTGGAGTCCAGCATGCTGTGAGTTGGTGTTAAAACATCTCAGCACAGAACATGCCAAAATCCAATTGCACAGGCGCAACAACAGTTCTGCCATGGGCATCTAGCACTCCTCCTCCTAAATCTTCCAGGATCTTCTTAGCTTTGCCCAAAGCATACGTTTCTATTCTATTTCAGCAGCAAAGTTAATGAAATTTATCAATTGTTTTAAGTTTCTTTAGTGGTAATGTGATATTATGCCAACAGAAGACTAAGAAAAATTGAGTGAAAACAAACATCAAAAGGTATCATTTAAAACACAAATTACTTTGCAAATTCTTCCAATGAGAAACAGGAGTAAAGCAGCACATTTCTTACTGCTTAAAAAGCCCCATGCATCATTAGCAGCTTTGTTTAGTATCAGTCCATTCCTGTTTACCACGAAAATGAAGACACTAACATCCTTCTCAGTAACTGAAATTCCCATCTTTGAATTTTCACCTCGCTACCACAAAGCAGGAATTCAGCACACTTCCATTTATCCACGTTAGTGTTCAGTGACTGAAGAGCTAACAGCAAAGCCAGCCCCACGCTACCTAGAGGCTCCTGAAAGCATCCTTCCCCAGGTATCCTTACAAATCTTCTCAGTAAGTCCCTGTGAAGTTTGATTCACACAAATTCTAGTAATGTAAACACTCTTGAGGAGCCCTATTCAAGTAAAGCAACCTTTCTCTAGTGTCTTACATCGCAACATGCTCAGGAAAACCTCAAAATCACTCAGCCCACAGCTAACAACTACTGAGGCACATATTTTAACCGCTAAATCCAGGTAAGTGTAATTCGTATGTTCTCTGAAGACAATCACAGAATCACAGAAATCTAGGGGTTGGAAGGGACCTCGGGAGATCATCAGGTCCAGCCCCAAAGGCACCAACGTATACTACAGAAGTACAGGAAATTAAGGAGATAAAAAGTTGCATTAATTTCCAGATGAAATTAAAGCTAATGTTACAGGGCATGATGTTCCCACTCAGAGCATGTGGCTGCTATTTTAAGTCAAAGTTTGAGCATCACATTCAAACATAGAAGTGTAGTTCTATGAGCAAATACCCTTGCACACCTGAAAGTAATTTCACAAGAATTCCATTCCCATAATTAGTAAGGAACTCTACAAGAGTTCCACAGTTTTATGAATGAGCAGTAGTTTTAAGACCTTAGAATAATAAACCTGAAAGTGAGTTTTGTTTCAGGAACATTCCTTAACAGGACTTGTCAAGGTTAAGTATTTGAAGAGTTAAGAGCAAAGTTCTAACAATATTTCAGTAACATTCCTCAGATGGGGAATTCCCCACTGCATTAATTCCTTAGGAGATCAATACACCATTATCTGCATTTCCTAAACATTTTAGCTTACATTATTTCAATTCGGTATTTGAAGGACTTGAAACAACTTGATTAATGCTAGATACAACCATAATTCTGTAGTATTTTGATATAATTTTTTTAAAGTAAAAGGTCATAAAAAGAACATTCCCTTTTTGCTCCAGTAATCACTGAACTTGAAGTGGCCAAATATTAAGACAAATCTGTCCATTACTCTGATGATCTGTTTTCCTACCCCACATGGCTACAAGCTTTTTATTGACCATTTTAAGTACAACCATTTCTTTACTCTTTCACCATTCAATCTTCTCATTTGCTGAAAGATGCTGCTGAAACAGCCAATCAACTCAGCAAAACGGATCACAATTTTCCCCATTTGTTTTCAAGTCAAATGACTTGTTTTTCTTCTAATGAACACTGATAGCCCATTGCCACAGCACTATTTGTTTCCTAATATGGTCTGAGGCCAATCAACTTAAGTGACTTAAGACTTTACACACTCACTACTATAAAGCTTTCATTTGGAATTAACAAAGTCAAGGCTACTGAATTACTGAATTTGTCTTCCATTGAGGCCACATTTTCTCAGATTGTTTTTTGTTTCTTGTAATTTCCTTGCACTCTTTCATATTAATCTTAGATTTAAGCATTAGAACTTTATCCATATCTGCACAACTCAGCATCAAGCTTAGATAATTAGGGAAAAATCATGCCAGATCACACAGGAAATCCAATCAGATTTTCAAGGTCAAATGGATAGTAAGATTTGCCTTTTCCTAATCCTTAGATTACATTCTGTCATTGCTTCATATGGCTAAGCAGTACATCTCTTAGATCAGAAGTAGTAAATAAACATGTGATTAAAGCTTCCCATAATACTAAAGATTAAAATCCCATGTTCTCAGACCAAGGATGCAGCTAATGCAGCCATCCAGGAATTTAACTGGATGAAGTAATAGCTGCATGGATTTTTTTCTTTACATTTAATCATAGCAGAGAGATTTAAGCAATGATTACTCCTCAGTTAATTCAAATAACATTGCTAGATACATCAGATAATGACAAAGTAGAATTGTTTCACATTAATCTTTAGGTAGAATTAATCTTCCTGTGGCAGACCTACAAGCCAGGCTTCCAGCTCCCTCTGCTAAGCCAATATAAATACTTTGTTCTACATGAAATACAAGTGATGCTTTGCATTTGTCCGTAGTAAAATCAATATAATCAATGTAAGATCAAATGTCAAACTAAAAGTTTACTGCATCACATTTATACAGTGTTTCCAAATCAAAAGATCATGAGAAACAGAAATCAGGTAGATTTGTCTTTATAACTTTACAAAACATCGTTTCTCCTTAGATTCAGAAGTCATATCAGCCTGTGAAATTTAAATACTTTCATATTAATTTCCTACTTCAGATGGAACAAATGAAGAATCCAAGGATTCTTTGGATTCAGAAACAGTTTATTAGCTTGTAGCCAAGAGAAAACAACATCAACATTTAGATTAAGTCAACCATATTTTTTATAGTTACTGAAGCATGCCCAACAGCATCTCAGTTAATTCTCAACACTTCATAGTTACTTTGGAAAAAGAGACCCACACACCATCTTCCATTCAGAAAGCTCTTAAGTCCAACTGAAGACCGTGGAAATACCTTTAGATACTTTCCCTGTCCTTTTAATTTTGAAAACCATTGCTGTAGTTGCAGCGTTGAGGCAGATAGGTATCTGGTCTGACCGTATGATTCCTTATGGTTTCACATTAGAAAAATTCAAATGATGGTACCACAAAAAACAAGACTTCAGCTTGTTAGCTTGCTTCCAGAGGAGGAAGGAGATTTTCAGTCAGTTGTAGCAAAATTTGATAACAAAAATAGTTTCTCTCAATGGAGCAAACAAGCTATCACTTCAGCTTCCTCACACAACCCTTCTTGCTCTGAGTGTAAGTCCTTCAGAAAGTCTTTCTAGAAAAAGTAACATTTGAATCCAAACACTGGATAATTTTTACACATGGCATACTTTTATTTCAACATTTTAGTTGCAGTGTATGCATTATCGTATCTCAGAAGGCACATTAAGGACACAGGCAGTTAGACCTTTTGCACAAGAGCAGTCACAGAAAGTCTATGCTGGAAGTGGCTTTAATGCTCAGTTCCATGACTTGACTAAATCCAGAGTGCAAAATATAGGATGATCAAGCCAACAGTAGTTCTAGTTTTGATTACATTGACAAGAGCTTAATCTCACTGCCATAGCAAAGTGACCTTGAGTGTGAATGAAGTGGGGCTGTTCAGCCTTTAGAAAGACGACTAAAAGGGCATCTTATTAATGTTTATAAAGATCTCAAGTGTGGGATGCAAGAGGAAATAGCCAGCCTCTTTTCAATGGTCTGTGGAGACAGAACAAGGGGCAGTGGCTCCAAGTTGTAGCACAGGAAGTTCCACACCAATACATGGAGGAACTTTTTCCCAGTGAGGGTGACAGCTTTGGGACAGGCTGCCCAGGGGGGTTGCAGAGTCTCCTTCTCTGGAGATATTCAAGACCCATCTGGACACCTAACTGTGCAATCTGTCCTAAGGAACCTGCTTTGGCAGGGGGGTTGGACTCAATCTTGAGGTCCCTTCCAACCCCTATGACTCTGATTCTATGCTTCAGATTACATGTATCTTACACTGGGCTCCTTCCCATAATGGTGTAGTTAAGTCACCTAAAACAGTACCTCTCAAAATACTTGTCTTCTCAGACAACAAACAGCAATGCACAAAAACTAAAAAAAAAAATCACACTAAAGCTTTAATTCACAGAATTGTAGGGGTTGGAAGGGACTTCTAAAGATCATTAAGTCCAACCCAACATTTTTAAAGGCCTTTGGAAGCAAACCCCACATTTTCTGAAAGCAGACTCTAGGACACCTTCTATTCTCCCTGTTGTATTGATTAACACTAAACTGGATGACCACCTCAACCTTTGCACAAAACAGAAGTAGACGTAATTCTCAAAACAGTTTATATTTACAAAGGATGCAGGATTCCTCAGTTTGAATTGTACATAGCATCCCAATACCCCAGAACAACTGAGAATAGCAACTGTACATTTTCTACCCACATGATTTTTCCAAAGCAAATACTGCTTAGGGAAAAGTCACATAATCAAGTGAATAAAACAGCCTCAAAAATAAAGGGGTTAAATATATGTGGACTCCTTACATCCAGATACATGCTAAATGCATTTTGGACTCTAAAAAGGTACTAAGAGGGGTTTTTTTTTTATTGCTGCTGCTCTATTACTGCATCTACCCCCATTCCTCTATGAATTTCAGAAAACTCCACCTAACCTTCTCAACCATCATTTTAATACACTAAAAAAGCCTTTTTAAAATCACAAATTTACCCTCCACAGCAGGTTCTAATTCTGAACTGGCATAAGCAGTAATACATTAGGAAGAAAAGCATTAACTGTGCATAGGAAACATAGGAATTTACTTCAACAAATGCAATTACTACAATAGTTCAATTCAGCATAACTGTCTTATACGCCACCTTAATTCTGTAGAAGCAACTGACAATGAATCTAATTTGAATTTACAATAAAATGAGTGGTTCACGCTAGAATGATGTCTACAACATTCAGCATACTCAAATTAATAATAATATCCCTGTTGAAGGACTTAAACCAATCTTTATTTAAATTGCATTCACAGGCATTGTAAGTTCTATTTTACAGCCTAAGTACTACTGTCTGCACTGATCTGAAAATACATTTCAGTCACCAACATGAAAAATATTTTGAATAGGCCTTTTTATTTAAGCAATTCAAAGCTAATTGAACACCTATTACCTTCACATCAAAAATGACTCCACTAAAATCTGTGCAGACTGATTAATATTAGCAAAAAGGTAGAAAATGCCACAGTAGAAACTGTCAAAAGTAACAGTAAGGTATTAACAGATGTTCAGTCTTGCTCAGGAAAAAAGATGTAAACATAAGCTTCAGTCTTGTATATCCACCCTACTTCACTGAAAATTACTGTTTATCTCCTTGTGAAGAGAGTTTCTGAACGTAAAATGCTAAAATTTCCTACAATTTACCTACTGTTGACAGCTTTCTTCCAACAGGAGCATTTTGACATTAGCAAGGTCAGGAATCCACTACCTACAGGAATTTCAACTTATTTGTTCCCTGATTTAAAAACAAAAAAATCCCAAAGGCATTTGGAAAAAACAGTACCCAATGTCCTACAGTCAAGTATTTGGATGCTACATACCATGAAGACAAAAACACTTGACTGCCATGTTCTTCCCTGGTTCAAGAACACTAAGTCTTGACCTAAATACGAGAATAAAAACAGTGGCTTTTGTCCTGCTTTGAGGAGCCAAATGGATCTTCAGAGGTTTCTTAAAGCTTCAGGCACTTTACAATCCTTCCTATAAGGCACCTAAAAGGGACCCTTTCTGTCTTGTTTTTTTACTCATCATATCTACTGTGCAACAGCCTAGAAATAATACAGAATTCCCTTTCTGCCAATACCTTTTTCTGCTTCCATGACAGCACACAAGTAGCCCAAAAGCCCCAAAGGAAATCCAAACTATTCAGGTGATACAGCACAAAAACAGGGAGTTAGTACTGAGTGATCTTAATGTCTAGAAAAAGATTTTTTTTATGGAGTTTTAAACACCAGCCTTAAGTAGTTCCCTCCAAGCAGCAGCATGTGCCATGTGGCAGCATAGAGAGAAATCTACTTTGGATGCAGATTTTAGATGTAAAACCATGACTTTATTTCATAAGGGGACCCAACATACAGACCTTAAACCACTCTGGGCACAGGGCTTAGGGAAAATTAAGTTAGCTTTGTATCAAGAGCCCCCACAAAAAGCTTTTCCATCTTTATTATACGTATATTGATATTATATGTATCAATGTGGTCAGGTAGCCCTTTGACAAGATATAACTTATCAGGAAGGGTGATGACTCACCAAGATGGTGATGTACATAACACTACTCAAACTTTGTGACTCCTCTGACAACTTCCACAAGGAAAGGCATTATTTCAGATCTCACTTGAAGAATGGATAACACCTCTGGCTCTTGATATGCATACATCACATTTTAAACTATTGCCAAATTGAAACTCCAGCCATAACATCCTGTTACAGAACCCTAAAGCAGGCTTGTGCACTAAGACCACACTTAAAGCTTTTTAGGGTACTGGCAAAGACACCATAGTCTAAAACGGTGCCAACAGATTCAAACCACATTCAATACTGGAAGACACATACAATACCAAAACACATCTTAATAGGGGATCTTCCATCCCCATATTTTATATAATTTATAGTTACTCAAATAAGCATATAACTCTTTACCAAGCTTTATGAAAGATTTATGCAGCCATCAGCAAGACAAGTGGTGTTAGCTTTCCCTACTTCTCTAAAAATAATTTTAAGCAACTCTAGAGCTTGGCCAGCATCCTTCACACAAGCTAACAAGAACAGGCCACGGCCTCAGACTCTGACAACCCTTCATTCAGAAGGGTGTCACATCCTATTGATAAACTCTAATAACACACAACTCGTATGTCTAAGTAAATTTTACCTTAAATCAACAATTTCAGAAATTTCAGGGAACATCCAAAAGCACTGAGGGAGCTGGCTGACGTCAGGCCAGTTTTTCCAGCCTAAATGATTCTGTGATAAAAGACCTTTAAGATCAAGTCCAAATGTTAATGTACCATTGTCAAGTCCAAACACTAAACCACACCCCTAAGCAACACATCTTTTAAAAAAATACCTCCAAGGATAGTGACTCAACCACTTCCTGGGAAGCCTGTACTGGCCCTTTCAGGGAAAAATTTCCTTATAATACCCAAACTAAACCTCCCCTGGTGGAAATTCAAGCCATTTCCTCTTGTCCCATCACTTGTTACTTCAGAGAAGAGACCAACACCCACCTACTATAACATTGGCGTGGGTTTACATGGTGAAGGGGGAGAGGGGGGAGGGGACAGGGACCCACTGCAGGGGTAGCTTCTGCAAGAAGCTGCTAGAAGCTTCCCTAGGGTCTGACAGAGCCAATACTAGCCAGCTCAAAGACAGACCCACCATTGACCAAGGATTCATTCATATTCTTTCCTGTCCAGCTGAGAAGGGGAGTGATAGAGCAGCTTTGGTGAGCATGTTCAGCCAGGGTCAACTCGCTACAACCTCCTTTCAGACAGCTGTAGAAAGTCATCTCCTCTCTCCCCAGCATCCTTTTCTCCAGGCTAAACAATCCCAGCTCCCCCATCCACTCCTAAGACTTGTCCTTGTAGTAAGACAGCTTGGTTTTGTTTTTTACCCAGCCAACCACACACCTCTCCAAGCCACAAGCAGCCAGATTCTCCAGGAGAATGCTGTGGGAAACAGTGTCAAAGGTTTTACCAAAGTCCAGGTAGACAATATCCACAGGCTTTCCTACAACCACTAAGAGTGTCACCTTTTCCTGGAAGGAAATCAGGTTAGCCAAGCAGGACCTGCCTTTCATGAATGCATGCTGACTGGGCCTGGTAACCTGGTTGTCCTTCACGTGCCATGGGACTGCACTCATGATGTGCTAGAAAGCTGCTTTGGAGAAGAGGACCTGTGAGTCCCTACAAGCTGAACACTGAGGAGGAATGTATGTTCATGAGGACTATCACCCCAGCCTGCACTAGAACAGCAGTGCCTTGGAAAGTATGATCCTTCCTCTCTACTCAGCACTAGTACAAGCTACTTGATTTCTACTGCTTTACAGAAGAGTTCTGAAATACTTTTTTTTTTGAAGGACAACTTGTTCCATCTTTGGTATTTTTACATATTAAGGTTCCAGTACTAGTGAAATCTGACCCCACCCCAAGGTCATTTCTCATTAAATACTGTAGCCCAGAAAGCCATGATTTTTACTGGAAAGCATGCTAGCAATTCACATTGCATCAGATTGCATGTGATCAAACAGTTCAGAGAAAGATTTAGATCCCACATACAGCTTTCCCTCTTCACAGCCCCACCATTACTCTGCTCTGCATGGCTACAAGTATACACTTTCTTCCAAAGTTACACATCTTCCAACTGCTTCCCAGAACATTGTGCAGTCTAAAATACATGTCCAAGAAATTTATTGTTCTTATTTCAGTGTTAGGGAACAGAACAGAGAAGGCAATCACAAGTACCTGCAATGCATTTAAATTCTTCTATTGAATTCAGTGAAACTCAGAGTTAACACCAGACACATACAACTTAAAGCTCCTATCTCCTGGTTCCAATATTACCAACAAGTATAGTACCACTCTTACTACAGAAACTGAGAAAAACACATATACATTTGTGACACTGCACTAGTCTAGTGCACTAGTAAAATGGATGTTACCACTACTTTGGTGCCTGTAAAAGAATAGCTATTGTAATCTATATATGCTGGATGGAGTGACCTTCATGCATGTGTGTCAATGCAACCTACTGTTCATAAATTTCTCAGCTTGTTGGTTCTAACACAAATTTCTTGATCCTTTGATGTAAATTCGTCTGAGGTTCCTGAAACTTTGTTTTCTAAAGCACAATCTATGTCTAAGCACCATGCATGAAATGGTAAACTTGCACAGAAAGAGGTGAATGCCTTATAGATGGGTTGTATTTTAATACATAAACATGTAGCTTAAGAATTTGAAAAATGCTTTAAGAATACTTATGAAAGAGATAACCCAGTGATCCTAAAGCAGTTAGATATTCTCATATGGAGATGGATAAACAAAAACCTGCGTAAGTTAGTTGGTGCATATAATACAAAAGTCATTAATGAGCCATCTGTGTGGACATGAGCCACCAATGTGCACCTGCAGTCCAGGCAACCAACTGCATCCTGGGCTGCATCAAAAGGACTGTGGCCAACAGATGAAGAGGTGATTCTGTCCCTCTGCTCTGGTGAGGTCTCATGTGGAATACTGTGTCCAGCTTTGGAGCCCTCAACACAAGGACACGGACCTGTTGGAGTACATCCAGAGAAGGGCCACAAAAATGATCCAAGGACTAGATCACCTCTCCTATGAGGACAGTCTTAGAGCTGGGCTTGTTCAGCTTGAAGAGAAGGCTCTGGGGGGGACCTTATAGCAGCCTTCCAGTACTTGAAAGATGCCTATAAGCTGGGGAGGAACTGTTCAGAAGGGCATGTGGCAATAGGATGAGGGGTAATGGTTTTGAAGTGGAAAATGGCAGATTTAGGTTGGATATTAGGAAAAAGTTCTTCAGTATGAGGGTAGTGGATCACTGAAACAGGTTGTCCAAAAAGATAGTGGAGGGCCCATCCCTGGAGATATTCAAGGATTGATGGGACTGAGCAACCTGATCTAGTAAAGATGCCCCTGCCTACTGCAGGGAGGTTGGACTAGATGACCTTTAAAGGTCCCTTCCTTCCCAATATATTCAATGATTCTATAATTCTAGCACAGCACTCCGGATTACTTGAACACACCTCTAATCCTTTAGGCCTTTAGTGCCTCTGCCAAAGGACAAGAGGCAAAACACTACTTTTGATGCAATTGTTTTGCTTTTCTGTCATCCATTAGAGTCTTTGGCTGCAGTAATGTAGCCTGGCAGAACAAAACAAAAGCAGCTTACACTTTTCCTTCGGGAAAGCACATCTTAAATTCCTGTGGAAACATTATGTATGAGCTTCAACATAAATTGAGTGTTAAAAACTCTTAGCATCCAAGTTGATTTTTAACTACCAGAGGGGATAGCATTAATTACCTATCCCTTCCACATGCTCATTAGCAGGTAAATCCAAATAATCTTCTCTATGAAGATACATATTACACAGAATTAAGATTATTGCCACATCCAATTGTTTCCAAATATTGCTCAAAAAAAATCCTCAAAATCAATTAAATCACTTGGTGGAATTTTAGACAAGGTCACACTTCCATAGAAGTGTGATTAACCTTGAAAGTCCAGATTAAGGTACACAGGGAGCTGGCTGATGTCATTGGGAAACCTCTCTATTTTTCATCAGTTTTGGGAATCTGAAGAGGTCCTCATTGACTGGAAGTTCAAGAAGGTCAAGAAAGACGACCCTGGTTATTACAAACCTGTCAGTCTCACCTCTGACTGGTGAAATTCTGGAAAAAATCATACTGAGTTATTGAAAAACACCAAAAGGACAACAGTCATTGGTCACAGCCAATACAGGTTCAGAAGAGGAAGGTCCTGTCTACCCAATCTGATTTCCTTTTACAACAAGGTCACCCAGCTGGTTGACCAAGGGAAACCAGTTAGTGGGGTTTTATTTCAGTAAGGCTTTCAATACTGTGAATCACAGTAGCTTGCTGGACAAAATATCCAGCATACAACTAGACAAAGCCATAATGCACTGGGTGGGCTGAAGGGTCAGGCCCAGAGATAGTAAATGGGGTAACATCTGACTGGTGGCCAGCCACTAGTGGGGTTCCCCAGAATTCCATCTTAGGTCCAGCTTTTTTTGTATTTTCATAAATGACCTGGGCACAGGACTAGGTGTCTTAAGTTTGCAGATGACATCAAATCAGAAGAAGCTGTTGACTCCACTGAGCATGGAGAAGCCTTGCAGAGACCCCCAGACAGACTAGAGAGCTGGGCAGTCACCAACAGCATGAAGTCTAACAATGATAAGTGCCAGATTCTGCACCTGGGAAGGGGCAGCACTGGCTACACCTACAGACTGGGGGATCAGATGCTGAAGGCCAGCCATGCTGAGAGGGATTTGAGGCTCTTGGTCCACACCAAGTTCAGCCAGGCAGCCAGGAGGGCCAACCATATCCTGGTGTGCATCAAGCACAGCATTGCCAGCTGGTCCAGTGAGATGACTGTCCCACTCAACACTGCACTACTGTAGCTTCACCTCAAGTACTGTGTGCAGTTTTGGACAAAACTATTGGAAAGAGTGTCCAGAGGAGGACAATGAGGATGGTGAAGGGTCTGGAGGGAAGTCTTACGAGGGGAGGCTGAAGTCCCTTGGTTTATACAGCCCAAAGAAGAGGAGGCTGAGGGAAAACCTCACAGCAATCTGTGGCTTCCTAACCAGGGGGAGCGAAAGGGCAGGTGCCCATCTCCTCTTTGGTGGCCAGCAATAGAACCTCAGGGAACAGTATGAAGCTGCAATAGGGCAGATTTTGGTTGGATATTAGGAAGAGGCTCTTTACTGAGAGGATGGTCGGGAACTGGCACAGGCTCCCCAAGGAAGTTGTCACAGCACCCAGCTTGACTGAGTTCAAGAAGCATCTGGACGATGCCCTCAGTCCCATGCTCTGACTTGGCTGGTCCTGTGTGGAGCCAGGAGTTGGACTTGATCCTTATGGGTCCCTTCCAACTCAGGATATTCTATGATATGAATTCATTCCATCTGCAATTCAAAAGGGAAGGAAGTAACATCTGACAGACCAGTTTCTCCAGGAAAGAAGTGAGATCCAAACCTGCTGTAAATCTGTTCTCTGTAGGACCATGTACTTCCCATACAGCACTTCCATTAAAGCAAGCAATCTTCTAACTTTCATGGCATCTGTGGGTGAACATTTTCTTGAACTGCTATTTCTAGCATTCACCTAGCAGAATTATTCAGTGTTCCTTACTTAAGAAAAAGTGAAACATACCTTTGCAAGTTATACCTGCATAAATATCTGAACTACCGACTCGCACCAGTAAACTTTTGCTGAAACATAACTTGTAAAGAAAGTTAAAATATGCTAGTTTTAGTACCATTTATGGTACAGCTTCACTTGTGATAGGAAACAGCTCTGAATCATAATTATCTAATGGAAGTATCTTCATGTTTAGCTTTAGTAAAACTAAATAGCTCCTTCAAAGCCACATATTTCAGGTTAATAAATTTCATTAAAAAGCTCCTTTCTTCAGTAAAAGATTTTCTAAAGGTCAAGGTCAAGTTTCCTTCCAAAAGACATTGTCATTACAGCTGTAAAACAATGACTACATGATGTTTTGTGCAACCACTCAAATCAAGATACTGCAAATTCCTTTGTCTTACAAATTTATTTTAAGACAGTTTAAAACCAAGTGGTTTTCACAAAGCATAAATTGTGATGCCTCAGTCTTACTGCAGTTTCAGAAACTACACTCTCATGTAGTTATGTGATTAACTTTAGAACTACTGTTAGTTTTAATCCCACCAATTTCAAAATCCCAGTTTTCACCAGAGCAACATTTTCCCAGTAATAAGTTACAAGTTCTCTCATGGGAATAATGCCTCTAATTTAAATAGATTTCAGTACATTTCTATTAATTTTACACAGAATAATCAACTCCTGTGATGTGTGACATGCACAAGGCAGCCAGCATCTTGAAGTGCAGTGAAAGAATACACAGCCAGGGAACTACACCTACATTCAAGCTGAGACACCAAAACTGCACTGGTCTTACTGGTATCAGTAGTGCCAGGAAAATGCAGAAGCTGCTACTAACCAGACTCCTGCCCTGCCTGTTCCACACTTGCCTTCATAATCAACATACATTCAAGTTTCTGCTCTTCCATCACTTCTGTCTGCCAAGCAACACTATGTGCCAACACCAAGGTACCTTACTTCTTGTTTCAGTGAAGTTTGAATTACTCCCATGTAGGGAAGGAAGTTTTGGTGGTCCACTTTGCAGCAGCATAGAACCCAGTTCCCTTCTACACATGGCAGAGAAAAAAGCATTTTAAAAAATGCAGTTGCCCAATAAATTCAGTGTCTGGGTGCTCAAAGGATGGACAGGTGAGGCAACAATATATAATGTGATAAATCATTCTAGCCCTCCTTGCTATGAGAGAAACGAAGCATGAAGTGCACTGGGAAGGACAAAAGACCAAAGCAGTCACAATTGTTACTTATAAGTATTCCTAAAGAATGTTTCACATGTATATTGTTTCAAATAACTCCTCTTTTTTGATTATTTTAGAGCAAGTACAGGCATGACTTACCTAGGTACAAACAGATTTCAGCATTTTAGGTGGTTATTGTGCTACTTCTCAAACCTGAGAAATAAAAGGTATTTAACTAAAAGACCTGACTGTCCACTTACAATTCAGGAAAGAACATTTAATAAGGGAGAAGTCAAAGTTATCACAAGTATGTCTACCAAATTTGACATGAGGGTTTAAAGACTTTCAGAGCAAGAAAATACCAGAAATGCTACAATGAATCCTCACTGAATATAGATGGAACTACATTCCTAGGATTACTCTTTTGTAGTATCCCTTTCTGAAGCAACATGGACACCCAACAGGTTACTATTCCAATTTATTATAGCTGTTATCTTAAAAATATGAACATACCAAACAAAGAGCTGAGAATGAGGAAAAGCTGTAAATCCATACAGCTTTCCTTTTACCCTTGCAAAATAACTAGCTATTGGGAGCACCTCTTGACAAGCAAGGGATTAACTATATAGCTGGCCAGCAGCATCTATTCTCTTTAATTTAAGGGGCCATCTGCTCTTATTTCCTCATTTGTTGGCCAAGTTCACTATTCCATATTTCAATTGGTTACATGTAAAAATCTCTCCCATGTCAGGATAGTTGACTTGAAAATGAAATATTGTAAAGTGAAGAGAGAAAAGGGATTATTACCAAAAGCTGATAGGTTAATTGATACAGCTCAAATAGCTAATTAGCCATCAATAAATTAAGGAAAAAATGAAGGGAATACAAAGCTTAACATTAGCTTTATTGTAACAGCTCAAAATCCCTTATGACAAGTATGCATATCCATGTTTTAAGGTGCTAAAATTGAATAAACAGGTCTGTGTTTACCTCTTGTATTCTCTGCAGTCTTTTCAAGTTACTCTGCAGAAAAGCTTTCTATCTCAGCTTTGATAACAGCCCCAAAACCTTGTAAATGAGGTGCCCAAAAAATCTGAATTCTGACATGTTTACATGATTATTAATTAAGTCTGTGCAAGTGATGCTGAGTACTTCCTTCTGAAAAATGTACTCACTGGAAGCCACAGGTTCACGCTCCAGACAGGTATTACTCCAACACAGTATTATTCAATTCAGCAAAGGATTCTGGAAGGACTTTCAGAATGAAGCCTATAGTTTTAATTTCTACTTCATCCAAGTAGAAAAAAGTACTTCTGATTCAGTTTCTATCCATTTCACTGTTTTCCACTGGAAGACCAAGCAGGATGCTATCCATCAGAGTGCCTGGAATAGATAACCTCTCAGTATAATCATCATGCAACCCATCATAACAGGTAGCCCTCTGGCCTACACAACCAGTCATGGAAAGCTTTGGTCATTGCTTTGAGCACAGACAACAGAAAGGGATTAGAGCTTTGAAAGCCTACAAGCTACTCAGAGGCAGAAAATACATGATGTTAGAATAGTGCTCTGCACAGCACTGAGTCTAAAGAAACTATGATCTACTAGTTAAAGCAAGTCGCATCCATTTTCCTCTATCAGGGCACTAATTCAAGAGGGATAATTTGTCTAGAGTTCTTTAGAGAGCTGATCTCACAGCCAGCTACTTGCCACATGTGATAATGCTACACACATCAGCATTTTTAATTAACCTTATATTGAGCTATGTGACCTATTAGTCAGTGTTCCAAGCAAAGCCGATTATTTCAGGAGATTTGTGAATTCTGTAAATGCATCTATGAACAAATGATTTATAAAGAACATTACAGTAGTTTCCCTGCACTCTGCATTTAATCAGACGATAACAATGTGATCTTTTAAGAGATTGTAAAGTTAAAATACTTTGCCAGATGTTTAAAAAACATCAACACTAGCAGCAGTCTCAAGTTGAAGTATACACCAAGGGAAGAGCACCAGCCAAAGCTATTTCAGCACCCATCCGTATCTCAGCTGTATTTGGAAGCCCTGTGTCCAAAGATAAGGTAGTTCTATTTACAGCCACAGCATTAAGTCCATATTAGAGCCAAAGTTCGTGACCAAGATATGAGCAGGAGAGAAAAGGGCTGCACGAGCAGAAATACGCAGCCAATGGGAATTTCAAAGAGACACCAGCTACCATTTAGCACCTTTATACCTTGAGCATCCAGCTTTCCGTGTTCACACAGGGAAGCTGCGCGAAGAGCCCCATTGACAGTGATTCCCCACGGGCTGCAGCCGCGGTTAATGGAATATTGGCTCCCGGGAGCGACCTGCGCTTTCAGGTGCAGACAGAACGCAGGTGGCTGTAAGAGTTCTCTCGACTAGCGAGCACCCAGGAGCCCCAACACTCCTGCAAAAGCAGCTCCTGGGGTCCCTTCGGGGGAGGGGGGGGCTGACACCCTCACTTCCCACAGCCCGGCTTCCCCGGGGAGCCCCGGCCGGGCCAGATCGGCTGCGCGCCGGCTCCCCCTGCTGCCGCTGCGCCAGCGCTGCACCCGCGGGACGGCGCCGTCCCGCTGCACACACACAGACCGCGCGGGTCTCCGAATAAAACTCCCCAAAACGGCCCAGAAAAAGCTCCACGAAAAATGAGAAGCTGCACGGCGATTCCTCTAACGCTCAGCGACTTGCTGCTAATACAACAGTTTCGTGACACGCAAACAGCGTCCAAAAACCTTCGCGGGTAAGTCACGTCTTCAGAGTTGCAGCATCCTTGTAGTTAAGATGCTCTATAGGTCTCCTACAGGGAAACCCACTGCGTGAGACCTCTGCTCTTTCTGAAGTGAGCTCGGGTTAATACTTCATAATTGCCTGAGATGGCCAAATTCACAGAAAAAGTAATGCTGGAGGAAATCTTAAAGTCATCATTAATTCCCTCACAAGCATTTTATATTGCTACATTTTACATCATTCCCAAGATTTTTCACACAGTATTAACAAGCTTCTGTGAAGACTTCAAATGGCTGTAGACAAAGTGTCCGAACAGATACAGTACACTTTAGGAACATAAATCTTCTGTTGTATGCCTTTATACAGCAGGCCCATAAAAACCTGGTCATTTTTCCAGACCATGGACACATGGCGCAATAGAAAGGTCAAGGGTATATGGTGAGCTAAAAGAATGCCCAAGACCTATTGCGTTGCACAAGACAAACTGAAGCACAGAAGACCTTCCCAGTCTTAAGATCTAGAACTAAGGTGCCACATTTCACCTTGCAGACTGGTCAGACTAGGACATCATTAAGGGTACGTCCAGAAAAGCAGCAAGAGGTAACTAACACTGAAGATACCACAACCTATCCACTGTAAAACAGTAAGTAAAGCAGCTTAGCTTCTCACACACATCAGGGTTTAAACAGAGAAACTGAGTCAAATCATTAGTTACAAACCATGTTCACTTTGACAAGCTCCACCTACCACAAAAAACTTTGGTGAATCCCTACAGGGCAGGCAGAACTCAGCTGTGTTTTCCTTGAAATCAGGACAAAGTACAGGCTGGAAGTGGTCATGAAACAGTTAACTCGAAGTGGCAAACCACTCTAGGTTTCTGGACTTTTGGTACTCCACAAATGGACCAAGAAGATCACACTCAGAACTGTGTGAAAGCAAGTTGAGACAAATCTTTTCTCCTTCTAACTCAGGGAGGGGTAGAGGGTATAGTTAAGCATAACAAAAAGCCATCAAAGATCTAAATAGACATGATGGACCTTAGTACTTTTCACTTCGGCACAAGTGAGATCTATCATTTAATATCCCTTTGTAGTTGGGCAGAAAAGGGTATTTTTTACTTTACTGGTTTACCCCACAGAGCTTTATCACTCAAATCTGCATGCAGGGGAGCACATTTTCTGCTTTGTAGCAGGACAGAGACAATAAAAAAAGAGATCATATCCTCTGCATTTGAGAGTTAAGGAGCTCAGGTAGCAGAATGTGGGCTGCTGACCATAGAGGCATCAGCACTGAAGCTTCACTGCCATCTAGGTGCCCATCTCTGGTTAATTAGGACACAGATCAAAACTAACCAGTAACAAAGCCTTTTGTCCATTATCAGTAACAGAAAGAGACATACATGAAAGGAAGAATTACAGCATTAACAGCAGTCCTTCAATTTCTACATCTTTAACAAACATCATTACTAGCACAAAGCAACAGGAAGAGCCAACTGAAAGCACCTAAAGCTCTGTTTTCAAATACATCCTCTTTCCAGAGTTCTGTTACTGGATAATCAGAGGCAGTAAGAGACTACAGATGCATTGACTCTACAAGCATTCTGTAAATGCAGCAGTATTGTGTCAGAGCAGCTGTTTTGACTTCTTCCTAGATTCTTTGCCTTGTCTTCAAAAAGGTATCTTCCCCTACCAACTATTTCTTTTGCACAACACAAATGGATTAATAAAGTTGAAGAAAACCAGTAAATCCTCAAAGGATTTGCAACTTCAGATTTCCACTGTCACTGAATTATACCAGGATCAGCACAGCAGCAGTTGTAACAAATTTTCTTTTGGATTAAGTGCAAGAACAATAGGTTTACTGAAATGATTTCTAATCTTTTAGGTTTCCAATTATTTTGTCAAGAAATTCCTCCTAGAAAATAAAGACCTATAAAAGAACACCTATGTAGGCCAAAAAAGTAAAAGATTTACCAAGTACAAGAATTAAACTGACATTTGTTTACTGCCTTGCAACTTTGTTCCTGTTGAGCTGCTAGCTGAAGCCAAGAAGCCTGATAAACACATCAAAATAAGAAATGGAAGGCAGCCAGCAAGACAGCAGCTGGAAGTAGAGAATAGGAATGAAATCCATTTAACTTTCTCAGTTTCTTATTAATTTTACCTTGACAATAAGGTAAAAGGATAAAAAAATGACAATGACAAACAAAAGAACAGTTAGTGATAAATATGACAAAGTTGAAATCAAAGGAATATTTTAAGACAGGATAACCACAAAGAATAACACATCCACTGCTCAGCTGAATCACTCAATAATACAGTTCTCAGCTTCAAGATGTTTCTTCATTCCACCTTTGTAGTTGCTGGTTTAATTTGCTCCTTGTCATAAATAGCCAGACTACATCTACTGTATATTGCAAGTCATTGATAGTTCAATAAGCCTAAAAATTTGTCCAGATACTCGTCTCAAACAATGTCAAGAGAGCCCAAAATCTACCAGTTACATTTAAGAGTTAATCACCCACTGCTAAAGCACTGTGCAAGTGAAAAAAAGCACTTTGGCCAGACATTTCATCACCTCTTAGCACCTTTATTTACCTCTGGGAAGGTAGTTAAGCACTCAGACCACAGGTTAACGATCACTTCCACAAACCCATCCGGCTAGCAAGAGGCCTACAGACCTTCTCAAGCTTGCAAAGCATCATGTTTTTCCTTATGATCTTGAAAATTAGGATAGACTTTCCCTAGAATGTCAAGAAAACGAGATTCCCTAGCCCATATAACCTTATAGTTTAGCTTAAGGCCATAAATATATTAATTGTCTAGCTAGTGATACATCCGGAGCTCACATGTAGCTCTCAATATACAGCTTCCCTAAAAGGACTCTCCTCTACCATGCAGCACCCATTACAGTGAGACCTGCCTTCCCAGGTCTTAGGGGTCAATAACCCCACTTTACCAAGACACTCCACTTTTCCAGTATAAACACCCTGTCCTGAATCATTTTCAATTCGAAAACCAGTATTAATAATGTAAACATTAAGCTTGGAAGATTCCTGCAGAGCTCAGCTAAGAGCAGTCAGTTAATTCACCATAAAATATTAGGTGTGTCAGCTACCAGTTAATCCATTTAAACATGCTTTTTACTGAAATTGCTAAATACTAATTAAAGAGTCATGCAGTACCACACCGAATACCTTATCAAGGCTGGCTACTCAACTTTCACACCAAATTCTTCACAATCAAAGCACATCCTAAATTCTTTTGTTTCCTAATTATACATGAAGCACCAGGAGGGGAAAACTCAAGAGGGCAAAAAGGTCACGTAAATAAATTAAGCAAATGCAAGTTAAATCAAACAAGCCATGGGCCAGAAGAGCAGCCATCCAATGCTGTGACCTTCTTTCTGATTTCTCCAGTAAATAAGTACTCAGAAGGTTACAGTTTTAATTTGCATGGCTGGTGTCGAAAGGGATTGGAAGTGACAAACCATGTCAGTTTAAATTTGAAACCTTTAAATTCGATCTCTCTCATTGACTGCCAAAGTAAGTGTGCAAGTGAATTAGAAGTCAGCTTTAGACTAAATGCGATCATGGGTGAGCGGCTGCAGGCTAGAGTCATGCTTCAGAGCAGATGAGCCTAGGGTGAAGTATGTATGATTATCTTCAGCTGCATTTCACAGCAGTCCTGTTAACATGACTGGAATACCTGATAAATCACTTCCACAGCCGTTTAAGAGACCAACACCGGAATCTAATTGTTAAGTCCCATGACTTGCCCAAAACAGGTTCAGTGCAGTGAAAGTGAAGAGCCAGCCAGGACAAAAATGAGAAGTTCCAAAGTGATACCAAATGAAGAAAGCTGATACATGAGGAACCTGGTCTGAAACAGCCCTTCTTCACTCCCAAGCTTTTGCTTTTCTTGCTGTTTGAATTAACTAGTAATAGAACCAAAGTCAACCTTCCCTGCTTTTATGGTGCTACCATCCCACCACAACCATTCCAATTACCATTATTCAAGATTCTCATCACCCTGAGCCTGTCAAATACCCAATTCCACCTGCACATTTTCATAGCCTGTTTTGAAGTCTGATTACTAGAAGACAACAAAAGATTCTTCTTTCTAGCTAGCCTCAAAGAAAAACTTAGTGACCTGCTGTCCAAAAAAGTCTTTATCTGTAGGGGATATAATAAAATTTACTAATTTATTCAAATTAACAGGATGCCCCAAGTAACCTTGAAACTCCATCCTCTTTAGAGCTGCATTTGCTTTACAGAACACCTATGACCTTCATAAAGCACTTCATCAGCCCCTCAGAGCAGGACACTTGAAAGCAGCATTGCTCATATGACTGAGACTACAATGAAAAAGAAAAGAGTTTGAAGTTACACAGCAACAGAGTACATGTAATGTAGCATGGTTAGGGAGTGGGAACAAGCAGCACCATGCACATCTGTCATGAAATACCTGTCCTCAGGTAAGTGGATGGTTCAGTAGCAAGCCAACTATATCACAACATATGTACTTGATTGTTCAGTGAAATGAATTGCAGAAAAATCTATTTGTGAAAGTTAAAGGCCTTCTAGGCACTTAGAAGGACTGCAGAGCAAGACAGATTTACTAAAAATAAATCCATTACTCATAAGTTCCTACTTAAAACATTAACGAAGCTATCCCTTACCTGCTAAAAATCAGTCCGTTAATGTTCTCCACAATGCAGAAAGTCAGTACACTTTTTACACACTCCATTTGCCCTGATATTTAGGGAGGTATGAGTGATTATTGAACTCCTACTCAAAATTCAACACAAGAACAAGCAAGCCTCTACTGACAACTACTAGTCACATGTCTCAGTAAAGCCATTCAACATACAGCTAGCACATACAGCCATCTACTGATAGGAGGGCTTGGTATTCCTGTACATCACCTTGTTGACAATTTAAAGTAAGCCTCACCAACTTCAGATACTGCCTCAAATCTCAGAAAGAGCTTGTAAGGGAGAATTCCACAAGTACAATTTACAGAAGTGAAAGGTGTCTTTTGGCAACAGCACCCGGACTCACTGCCTTCTGACTTCAGGATTTCAGCTGCCCTACTGTGACTACAGGGTCATCTTCACCCACACATTTAACATTACACAAATCAAACAAGTGCCAGGCATCCATTTTAATGCCTCCCCTGTTACTAAACATGCCTGGTATCAACATGTTTTATTTAGCTTCTTCCATCTGCAATTTCACATATTTTATCCAGCATTCACAAAATACTTGTCATGAATCAATACGATGCACAGATAGGAGAGATAAAGTAACTCTCCTCTTACAGATTTTTCAATATTTTTAAAGCAGCACTCAGGAAGTTATGAGAATCGACATTACACTTACACATCTACCAACGTTTACATGCAACCCTAAGTGAAAACAAAGCCAGCCTTCAAAATAAAGATATGAAAAAAAGAGATTAAAACCTAAAGGCACTCAGCACCTGGCAAAGATAAACACAAAGATCTAGCATCACTCACACATACAAAAATATTTTTCAGATTCCACGTGAAGATGAGCACCTGAGGGTTGCAAATGGGAAAAACACAAATAGACATGTACTAAGCTCTCACTTCTTCACAGCAGCTCATCTCTCAAGTTTCTTCAATTACAGGACTAATAAGGTAATAATTAGACATAATGTTCTAGTTCCCATTGTTTGGTACCAGCTGCAAATTAATCCTATTAGCATGGTCACCTTACTACACATGAGGAATAAGACTATTTCCAATCTATACCTTTTAAAGGTTTACGGGTAAAAACGTCCACTTTCTGGAAGGCTTAGTGTTCAAGTATGCAGGTAAATCTAAATAGAAAAGAGCAGTCTAGCCTCCTGCAAAAGATTCCCACCCTTCTAAAATGTAAGCAGCACCTGAAGGTTTCAGTGACTGTTTAAAGCAAATTTAAGCAATATGTCTTACAATTATGTCCCAAAGAGACAAGTCAAATACTTCAGCAGAGTTTTAGACAAGAAAATAATCAGTGCTTCTACATACTGTGCAGGATCAGGGAAGGAGACTGATCTTCGATTTGAATGCTTTCAAAATGCTTGAAACAAGGTGCTGTTAGGGCAGGAAGACATGCTGTCATCTCTTAGTTCTGATACACAGATTCATATCACCACCCAGTAAAGTATACTTGAAGCATTCTAGTTATCTTCACATTGTTTTTCAACTGAAAGGCTACCCTGGAACTACAAAGGGATGTCAAGCGCCACTTTTTCCCTGTATCATTTAAAATTATGTAATTTGTGTGTACCCAAAATATAATTTATAATTACAAGCATAATATGCAAATCTGTCCACTTCCATTTGAGATCTATAATTAACAGATTTTGGAAGTCTAGACACAGGACTTTTCCCTAGAAACCAATTTTCAACATGGTCCAAAATTTATTGGTGATCTGGCTCTTTTGTCTATGCTGTGCAAACACTTCAATTCCTTCAGCATCTTAGGAGTTATAAATTCAACCACACAAGTCTTACAAATCTATCTTGAGTTCCTGAAGTTGGCTGATCTACAGTATTTCAGTTTAAGTAAATACAGATAGTAAATGTAATAGTATTAAGACATCACAATGCTATTACATGATTAAGATGGTTATTTTAAGCACTTAAAACCTTTGCTAAGACGTTCTCACACACACACACCTGGGAGAAGCGAAACTGCAAAGCATGTTTCATTCTCAGTTGAAAAGCTACACATACCCAGTTTAAAACAGACAAGCCATTTAGTTTGCCTGCTCACTGAACTACCATAGTAAGAACTCAGTTGTACAAGCCAGAATTATTACACATACATTTCCACTGATATTCATTTAGCCACACAGAGTAGCTACAATTGAGAAAGGAGTCAGTAATAGTGTCATGACAGAACAGGTTCATAAAACATCTCTTGGCATTTCCCACTTGCATTATACAGTCATTCCACCTTACTTGGTTTTACAGTCACTTTGCCTTAGTTGTATTTTTGGTTACTGTACAACTGTGCAAAATAATTTTATAGAGATATTACACAAACTTGCATTTTAACAGTTAACCAGTTAATTGTCACACCTCAATTTTTTTACCCACGTCTAACATGAAATACTTCAGTTTCAATACAAGACTAAAAATCTAGAGACATACTAGAATAAAGACACTGGATCCACATTCATCTACATTTGTTTTTTCACTGACAGGATCTATTTTGGGAGCTGAAAGTATGCATGCAAATACCAAGTATTAGATGATAAAACCAGGCAGAAGATTGTCCTCTAATGTCTCGTTTCAATGTGAATTGCAAAAAACTATAGTAACCCCAAGAAGTCAATTTTTCTAAGAGACATCCTATTTACATAAGCACTGTTTGCAAAATAGTAAATCACTTCTGTAACTGCCTAAAATAATTTACATATTAAAAAAATATTCTTTCATCACTAGCTGGAGAGGAACTTCATTAATTTGCATCCATCAAGGTTTATTTATTGATAGCAAACAAGGCAAATATTTACTAGTGAGAGAAGGAGAATTATGCTATCAGTGACACTTCCACAAAGTTCGGAAAAACATGCAAAACACCAGTCATCTGAAGACATGCAGCTAACAAATCACATGGCACAAGCATTCCACAGCTGAGACTGTGACAGCTGCTACCAGCTCCAGAGTATTTCAGACAGTAGTTGATTCCCCTTCTGATTTAGAGATGGACATTTGCAGTCCATTACACATCAAAAAAAAGCTACAACAAAGCATTAAAAGAAGCCACATTGATTTAGACCTGTTCCTGTTACAGGAAATAAAAGTACACCAGCACAGCTTCGTAATCAGTTCAGTGGAAGCCAGAATCATTTTGGCTGTCGTTAAGTTACACTAAAAAAAAATATCAGTTTGTAACTTATTTGACTTGACCACCCCGAGCACCCAGCGTTTGTCTCTCCTGAGCTGGACTTGAGACTCACCTGCCAGTTATACAATACTTCCAATTTCACACCGAATCATATTACAGATCACAAAGAAATACTTTTCAGTAGCATCACTGAAGCTTTGAAGTGCTAGCTCTGCGTTTACTGGGCATGTCATTTATTACTCGGAGTTATATAATTGCAAGAGAAAAACATGCTTTGGGGTTGGTTTTTTTTTTAATGATGCCCCAAAATCTGTTGTTGGTTAATATTTCAGAGACACAAGTTCCCAGCAGAGTACCTGACTGTTGACTCATTTTTGAGGAGCTCACACACAAACAATAAGCTATCTGCTGTTCAGAAACACTTCGCAGGGTAAACCAGGAAGGATCTTTTGTGTCTTTAATCGACTCGAAGCCCAAGCAAAGCACGCAAGACCCGAGCTGTTCTCCACAACAAATCAACTCGGAATTACAGCTTCAAAGAGCGAGCCAGCGTGCCTCGGCAGTTATAAAAACACCTACGACAAAGATTTCTTCCTAAGCCAGCCCAGCGTTTGCTATTGTCTGGGGGAGATGCTCAGCCTGCCAGGGCAGCAGTCCCAACGCCTCACTGACCGCCGCGGGCAGCGCGGGGGGCGGCATGCAGAGCCCTGCCCAGGCAGCGGTTGCCGGTGCTCGGCAGACCCCCCCCCCCCGCCCGGCTTTCCCCCGCAGCCTATAGCACGGGAAAGGGGGCAGGGGCCGGTAAACACCAGCAGCCTGAACACCAAGAAAACCCACGAAGCGTTGCGAAGCGCAGAGCGAGCCCCTCACTGAGCGTCCTCGGAGGCCGACGCCAACTCCAGCAGACGCCGGCGCTCGACCCCACGGCGGGACAAAGCGGCCCCGCTCCGCCCCCGACGGCCCTCACCTTGGTTGACCAGCCGCAGGGCGTGAGTGAAGGACGGGTCCAGCGAGTCCTTCTCCGCCATCAGTTCGGGCAGGTACTTCTCATCCATGGCGCCGGCCTGGAGCGGCAACACAGCCGGGGCTCCGGGTGTCCCCACGGGGAAGGGGGCGGCGGCTGCGCGGGTCCGAGTCCCAGGCGGCGGTAAATCCTCGGAGGCAGCGCTTCCCCCTGGCCGCCTCCCGCCCGGGGGTGCGGGGACGCATCCAGAGGGAAGCGCCGCAAGCCCCCGGCCGGGTGCGGGAGGGAAGGGACGCGGGCCGGTGGGACGCCCCCCAGCACCGGGCAAGGGACGAGGAGAAATCCCTCTGCGGAGGCGCACGGGGCTGGGGGAGGGAAATGAAGAGGAGACGGGCCCCAGGAGCCGCAGAACTAGGTGGGACGGGGCCCGCCGACCACCCGCACACACGCGCGTAAGAAGCGAGAGACCGTGAGGCGGCCGCGCCGCGCCACCTACTACCCCACTCTCCACCGGCTCTGCGCCGACTGAGCGGGCGACTCCCTCCGCGCCAGGTTTAAATAACCACTCTGAGGCCCCGCCCCCTGCCGCCCAAAGCCCCGCCCATCCCAGCTGAGCCCCGCCCCGTACCTCTTCCCCGCCCCCGGGTCCTCCCAATGGGTGGTGATAGAGCAGCCCCCGCCTGTGTCGCCCCGCCCATTCGAGTGGCGGCTTCTATTGGATGGTGTCTCCCGTCAGTCAGGAATGGGCCGCAGCTTCGGATTGGTGGCTGCTCGTACCCTCGCCTCGCTGGCAATGTGGGTGGTGGTGCGAGCGCCGCGCGGTTGCGGCGCTGAGGTAACGTTCCTGCAGCGGCTCCCGATGGGGAGCGGGGCGGCTGCTCGGGAGGTCCGAGGGGCTGCGAGGAGCTAAACCCCGCAGCAAACCCTCTCCCGAGAGGGGACCGGGCGCTGTTCTCTTTTCCGGCAACTCGCGGGCGCCTCGAAATACGAGCACCCAGCGGCGCCGGCGGATCTTGCCGGCGCCCGGGGCTGCGGGAGTGCTCTGGGCTGAGAGCCGTAAGGGGCGAGGGGAGAAGGCAGCCGCCCGGGGTGTCCCGCCTCCTGCCGGCCCGTCTCCGCTGCCCGAGGCGGCAGGGTGTGAGAGGGGGTCTCGGGGCAGCAGGACAGACAGCCCTCGAGGGGAGGGGGAGCGGAGGAAGGCAGGAGTGGGGTTTAAATTAGGAATAGGAACGTGGGTTTAATTTTGGGTCTTACCCTCCCGCCATCCAGCGTCCTGTACCTGCAGCTCCAGTGATGCAAAGCGCTTAATAAATCCTAGTCAGAAAATCTGATTTGCGGTGAATTAGGCTGGATGGGCCGTTGTAAGCGGGCAGGTGATTCAGCAGCATCCGATTTTACAGGAAAGTAAAGTTTTAAGAGCCCTGTGTTTTTTTTTTTTTCTACAGCGGGTACACTTGGTGTATTAGCTCATTATTCACTTTGATCTGCAGCTTTGAGGCTTTACATAGTTCCCTCGTTAGACCGTAGGTGTTTCATCAATGAGCCTTTGGTGCCAGAAGCCCAAAGGAAGCCAGAGCAGCTCTTCTGCTCTGTGACAGGGCACAAGGGCAAAACGGAGGAGAATTACTAAATGCCTGAAGCCGAAATCATGATGCTAAAGTAACATTTTCCCCTCTCTCTTGGTCTTAAACCAGCGCTTACCAGAAAAACTGGTAAGAAACTTCAACTGATAAGCTACAATTAAAACACCATTAAATATATTCCTACCTCTGTAAATTGAGTAATTACACATTTATTTTTGTATTCCATGAAAAATAAACCCCAAAAAACCAAACCACTTTGCAACGTATCTTACTCCTGAAAGATAGGGAGAAAAGAGCTCTGGGAAAAAAACCCAAAGGCTATCATGAGAAATAGCTTGGAAGAAGAGGTTAAGGCTCCCTTCTCAGAATTACATGTGCTCTTTCACCCTTAAAACAGAAGGGCCATATATTAAAGTATCTTTATTTCTTGTATTTTACAGACTGGAATATATTATAAAGCAATGTCTGATATGTCAGAATATGAAATACACTTGATTTACAGTCTCTCTATAACCCGTCCAAATAAATCTTGACCCAGGACTAACAGAAACAAACTTACAAAGTTACAGTTTAGAAAAGTTCTTTTGCATGACATCAAGCTTGATGGAGACAACTAGAACATACATAATCAACTGAAAAAAGTTGCATTACAATGAATGTTTTATTTCAACCTTCCATATACATCGTCTATATAAAACTACTGAGATGCAGCCATCTGTTGTGAAACAGGCAGACATATACAACTTTGACACAGAACAATATGTAGGAGTATAGTCTTTCTTGAATGACCTGGAGAAAAATAATCCCTATATTTTCAAAAAATGTATTTAATGTCCCCCAACACCACGCAGGACCTCAAACAGCAAGGTAGCTGTATTACAAAAGGGGTAAAACACAATGTGCCTTTTTTGGAGTCATATTCACCCTGGTAACTGATTAAATAAGCATTTGGTGTTTCAAGAAACCACAGTATTTCTTCCCATATTATACCAATTCCCTCTGGAAAAGACTCTCTGTGTGTCTGAAGGCTTGTTTCTCACCAGGTCTATAACAACATGGGAATTATAAAATTATATATAAAATTATATAAAAAATTATAAAGTTATCCACATTTTACCCTATTGTTCAAATTCAAACCTGCACATAACAAGTGCAGGACATTGTTTGCTCTGGTGAAATTCACTAGGATGCAATAAAAAGGACAGAAAGTATGGTAAGTTACAATAAAAAGGACAGAAAGTATGGTAAGTTACAAGCCTCAGGCCACAGAAAGCAGCCCAGGATGTGGTTAGTTGGGAAGAGCTTGTGCAACATAGTTCTTACTCTAAGAGAAAGACAGGAAACACCATCGTCTTAAGGGTTGAGTGCTTTCCTACTATTGAAATCTATACAAAGCTTGAAAAGCAGCTTAATCAAGGAGACGCCCAGCAAGGATTAGCTTTAGTTATTCCCAAATGTTTAAAAGTCATGAGTTCAAACTTTCAAAATTCACGATTTAAATGTGCCTATATCTACTTCTCAACAGTTTGTGAGACTAAAAAATACCTTAACAGTTAGTTTGGTAGGTGTACATCAATCAAGAACTGGTGTCAAACTAATGCCCATTACTTCCCTTAAAGCACCAGTTGTTTGACTGGCCAGTGATGAAAAATTGTAGATGCCAAAATTGATATTCATATGTAACAGAAGCATTAGAATGTGTTAATGCCTTCACTCTCCTGGTGAGATTCACTTAATTCTTGTACGTTTTGGTGCAGTCTGAGGACTGTATGTGAAGAAGCTGGAACTGCTCCACATTCTTTCTCTGGTGTGTAGGTTCTGTAGAACTTTCTACAGTTACATTTACCTTACTTCTTGGGTCAGCATAATAAGCAGTATTTTCACCAGTTCAGTCTTTGTTGCTCATATTGTAAGTACACATAAAATACTTGTAATTTTTCCTGTTCACTAGTGTTTTTATTTTGTATGAACAGTGTTACCAAGCTGCTACTGACCACGGTAGACTTTACATGACCCTAATCTAGTTGCCACCTCTTATTTACCTCTGAGTTCCCTATTTAAAGCTCAGGCCACAACAGACTGTTATGGAATCATTATTTATTTGCGACTTCAGCTCATTAAAATGCACACAGCTGAAGACCTATAGAAGCAGGGTCTATTTCAGGAAATAGTTTGTCACAAATACCACATCTAGTGAATATGTCCTTGATGTGACTCACCACAGATCTGATTAGCATGTTGCTAAGTAGGTGCTGGCTTCCTTAGTATTCCAATATATCACTTGCCAATTTCTATTAGGCATATGGAAATTGCCATTGCACTCCTTTTTCCAATATTCCTGAGGCCATTTCTTTTTTATTATTATTTATTTATTTTGTACCTCCATGTCAGTTAAACTATGAAAAAATAGTCAAGAATGTACTGTCATATTAAGGCATCCATCATGAATCATTTTCAAAAGCTCTGGATGCTTTCTTCTACAAATTCACAGCTTCCTCTTTCACGTCTTCTCCTCCAGAGTTCAAATGTCAAGCTATTTTTGTCCACACTGAAACTTACTTAATTATCAGCTGTGTTAAGGTGATTTCTTGTAAAGATTTGTTAATATTGTTTTCATACAGTGACTACAGATATGGTGGCAAAGAACTTATGCCCAAACCTTTTTTTTTTATTATTTTTACCAACAAAGTGTTTCTGACTGTTGGGGTTTTCTGGTTTTGGTTTGTTGGTTTGTTTTTTTTCTTGTAAAAATGGTATTAAATATCAGAACCTTGTGAAGTTCAATAAAGAAAGTGGAATGTCCTGCACTTTCCTTGGTAAGAGTCACCCCAGGGAGCAGTACGTGCTGGGAGCTACCCAGCTGAACACCAGCTTGGCAGAAAAGGACCTGGTGGTCTTGGTGGACACTGAGTTGAACATGAGCCAGCAAAGTGCTCTCTCTGTAAAGAGGGTTAATGGTATCCTGGGCTGCATTAGGAGGACGATTGCTTGCAGGTTGAGGAAGGTGAGCTGTATCCAGTTTTGGGCTCCTCAGTACAAGATAGACCTGGACATACTGTATAGAATTTTAAAATTGCCCTTGAAGATGATGAAGGGTCTAGTTTATATTTCCTGTGAGAAACAGCTGAGTTTGGACTGCTCATCCTGGAGAAGAGAAGGTTCAGGGGTATCTTATGAAAGGAGGATGCTAAGAGAACACAGCTAAGCTTTTTTTGTTAGTGCTTAGAGACAGGACCAGAGGCAGTGGGCACAAACTTAAAGGAAGGAGGTTGTCTCTGAACATGAGGAAGCACATTTTACTGTAAGGGTGGCTGAGCACTAACTAGTACAGGCTGCCCAGGAAGGTTGTGGAGTCTCACAACTTGGAGGTGCTTGAAAGCCATCTGGACTTGGTCCTGGACAGCCAGCTTTAGATGACTCTCTTTGAGGTGGGGGGGGAGTTAGACCAGATTCTGTATCATATAAAATATATGCAACTAAGGGGTTTTTTTTTAGCAATTACATGCTTCATTCAAGTTGTACATTTGTATTTTTTATATTGTGTTATAGTCAGCACTGAAATAGCTGAAGGTTTATCAAGATTTGTGTTGAATCTCAACTGGTTATGTTTAGGTTCTGCTGTTCCCATGTACCCATATGTGTGATTAAAAAAAATAGAAAAAAAAAAGTACAGCATCCACAAGTAACTACTATTTTGAAAACCATAACTTTACATTAATGAGGGACTACTCTTAACTTTGCCTTCTTATGAATTGGCCTACATTGTGTTTCCTTGAATGAGCTAAGATACTACAGTAGAACAAGTAAATGACTAAATATTTCCTGTTATGGAAAACATCATCTGTGAAATCATTCAGACTGTGATCTCAACGCCGTTTTCATCCTTCCCTCCCCAATTGCTCTAGATTTCTGCCAGTCTTAGTCATCATCTTCATTATGTTCTTCAGCTCTTTTAAGAAGAAAATATTTTTACTTGCTTTAGCACTAACTCAAGGGAGTTAGATACATCTCTATTCCTAGACATAACCAAAATGACTAACATGAGTTTTCTATCAAGTGCAATTGAATTTTAGATTACATCTCCTTCTACCTTTTGCCTGTGACATTGGGAATTTTCCATAACCTTTTGTTGTTGTTTCAGTATAGTATCAGTAATGGCTAAGTCTGGCTAAGTCCAAACAGTCTTTCCAGTATATCATTGCACCTTCTTTAAAAAGCTTATGTGCAACAGTCATGATAAAAAGCATTTTCTTGACCTGCCATCTTCCACAGAGTTGAAAAGTGGGTCACTGTGCTCAGTCTGGCCTGAACTGGTATGCTGGTGGAACACATAATATGTAGAATGTATGAGCCCTGGAGAGCAAAAATGACATCATGCATATCAGGTAAATTTTAGCATTCCACATTCTACCTTATTATTCTTTTTAGGTCTTAAAAGCTAATGCAGTATATCAGAACAGTCTCTCCTGCTTCTAGTGAAGTAATTGAGGCAATACATTGCAGTGAGTTCACAACCTTTTTCATTGTATTCATGTATGCCATGATCCGAAGGGCTTTCTTCTTTCCCTTAGGCATTATAGGAGCGCCTCTGCTATGAGGACAGGCTGAAAGTTGGGCCTGTTCAGCCTGGAGAAGGGAGGTCTCCAGGGAGACCTGACTGCAGCCTTTCAGTAACTTAAAGGGGCCTGCAAGAAATCTGGAGAGGCAGTTTTTACAAGGTCATGCAGTGAGAGGACAAAGAGTAATGACTTTAGATGAGATGTTAAGAAATTCTTTGCTCTGAGGATGTTGTAGTAGGGGGATCGGATGATCTTTAAGGACCTGCCAACCCAAACCATTCACAGATTCTTTGATTATTGCTAATGGCAGTTGTAACAGTGCACATAGTCCTGGAACTGCATGCAAGTACACCTTGATCATATAATGCGACTGTAGGCATCATGACGAATTTAATTTTCTCTGTTCTGAAGTATTTTGTAAGATTAAAAGAGTATTTTCTAATTCTGTTTTAAATAAGGTGCAATGACTTCACAGTTCTCTGCCTCAGTATTGGCTTTGTACATGTACTTATTACAAATCTAGACTTGACATTTTCCTTTATATACTTGCTAATACTTAGTTCATATTGTCCTAATGATGCAAAACATACCAATATTAGCGTGGTGAAAAGACCTCTTTTTTGTATATTCTTTTTCTCTTGTCTCATATATCTTCATTAGTCCTTTCTTGATCCTGTACTGGAGCTGTAAGATGTACTATTGCTAAATTTCTTTGCTAAGAGCTTTCGAAAATTGTTCTGTTCTTTACTTTCCTATTTTCCTCTGTAGTATGCTTATGAAAGTGGTTTGCTTTGTGCACTTTGTGACTGTCTTCTGTGGTGCTGGCCAATCAAGTGTATTACAAACCTTGATGCATCTGATCCACCCATGTACGTCTCTCATTGCTCTGAACGTGGGTGATGCCAAATCCAAGACACCCTTATCTTTGCTATACCTGTCTTCTTCCTGGTTGCACCTCTTCTAGCACATTATTTTGTGTGCTAATGAATGTTCTCTTTTGTTCTTAGGACAGCTTTTTCCAGTGTGAAATTGTTTGTTACTGATTTTTTTCTCTTCTATTCAATCCCATTCAAAGCCTGTCTTTCACAGGCTGTCTTTCCTAACTACCGAGGCCTCATCACCCATAACATCAGTTGTCTTATTAAGACCTTGATGTGTCTCACAACATTTATCTTGGTATGATGATGTTTTCTTTAACAGAAAAAAAAAAAAAAAAAAAAAAAAAAAAAAAAGAGAGAGAACTCAATTCAGAATGATAATCTGTGTTTTCCTTATCTCCTTGTATGAGTTTACTAGATACCTGAACTTTGAAAATACCCCTGCCTTTTTCCTTGTTACCTACTGGAATGAGTGGCTATTCAAGATGAAGATGATCTACTCCAATGCTGAAAGAAATCTGCTGCATTAATATCTTCTATATACCACTGTTTTCGGCAATACTTCTTTCCTGATTCACCCATGGCCCATTTCTTTCTTTATTCTGCATGAAAACAGTAGATAGTTTCTT
The DNA here is from genome assembly GCF_964237585.1 of Gallinula chloropus. Classification (NCBI taxonomy): domain Eukaryota; kingdom Metazoa; phylum Chordata; class Aves; order Gruiformes; family Rallidae; genus Gallinula; species Gallinula chloropus. The sequence goes on from NC_140086.1 coordinate 8,215,106, forward strand.
TTCTTCTGATAATATATCAGAAAATATCATTGTTCAGCCTGCTGAGATCCTCAGAGAGCTAGGGTAAACTAAAGCTGTTATATGACAGCCCATTTGGTGATGATAGTTTATTGCATTTGTTTTTAAATAGAGTTAACTCAGGCACAGGAATAATGAAGCAGTTTTATAAAAAGTATTTTATAAGCTCTGTTAAGAGGGAGGAGGGACAAGAGAAAACTGTCCATTTTTCTTTTGGAAAAATATACATTTTGCTTAAAATGCTAGAAGATGGGAGGTTTTAGTCCAGGTGTTCACCTGCAACAGCTACCTCTACAAAAATGAGCCAAAACATACTTCGTGAAGACTTTGCAGACTGTGATGAAACCAAAGTGCACATAAAAATAATAATACTTTTAAGTGACCTTTAAGAGTCTGCATATCTGAAGTCAGATTACAAAGCAAAGCAGCACCTTTAGAAAAGCCCCAAAGGGACTGTTGGGAATAAAAAAAAACGTAAAGCACTCGAACATGTTCATCTTCTGTTTAAGAATGGCAGCAAGCTCCTTCTGCACCTTCCACAGGCAACAGATGAAAGAGGCTGAACTCACCATGAAAGACAGCAAGACTCAGCTCCTGCTCGAAGCACCCAGGCAAATCAGTATGTGAAACACTGATTTTATAAGTGCTCCCACTCATCCAGGCATTTGTCCTACAATGGAAGGATCAAGCAGTGCAAAATGTTTTTCAGTACCCTGTGTTCTTGGTATCTTCTGTGATGCAGATTAGGGACAGAAAGAGAATGGTGGAACAATTGGGATCAGATATTTGCTCAACTCACTAGCAGTTGCTGAAAAGGCTAATGTCTTTTTATGTCTAGCTCCAAATAATGTCATTTGCACTTCTAACACGAAGTAGTTGTGTTTTCTAAGGCCCAGTGCTTCCCAGCCCTCAGCCACCCACTGAAATGTTGATATGAGTGTTTTGTATGTGTCTGGTTGCTTGATCACAAAGCAGGTATCCATGATATGAAAAACCAATTCTTTTTAAAAATATTTCAGCTGTTTATATGCTGATAATTACTAATACAGAAAAAGAGGGAACCTGTGCTGGCAAATCAGAGTTGTGTCCTATTTATGAATTTTGTCTCACCAGAAAAATCACTCTTTAAATCTGTCACATGCTAAGTTTCAGTTCAGTTCTAATGGAACTCCTAATTGTTCTGTTTTGGTCTTACATTTTGAAATAAAATGTTTCCTTACTTAAGTTTATCTTTCTCTCAATTTCTGCAATAAGCAAAAATCCCATCTTTAACATTCCTTGCATTAGACAGCAAATAGACTACATAATTTCCATTACATTAACAGTCTGATTTCATTTTTAGGTTTTCTTTCCTATCAGACATGAACTGAAATTTAAAGTGCCTTCTCTGCAATATGATGCTGCATTAGAACAGTCATCTAGAGTTCTTTTGTAATAATTATAGATTTTATAATAAATATACAACCATATATTTATTTCTCTATTTGAAATAGTCATTGGATGGAATTAGCAATTAAAACTGTTTATCAAGATTCATTCTTCCATTAGCTGTCTCAGTGTAGGAAGAAATCAATATTTGTATCATACATTGTTTAAATGCAGACTGGTCACAGCATCAGGTAGCATTACATGGAGATAAGGGGGGAGAGAGTTAATACAACAGTTATCACAGCCCTGCGTGTTAGTTTTACAGTTATGAAGTTGTATCTTGTTGCCTCCTTTACCTCATACAGTTTTAGGATTGTTGAAAGAGGGTAGGGAATTTCAATATTTCACATTAAGAGATGAAAATCAGTTTTACCTGTCCTGTTAAGAAAGATAATCCAGATGGACAGGTTATAATTGCAGAGAGCCTATTGGAATTTTTATGGTGCAATGAGAAAAAACAAATCTAGAGAAGTATCAAATCTAGTTACATATAAACAAATATCTTAAACACTAATAAATCCCAGGGGAAGGTGCTCTGGAAATGCAGTCTGGCAGTTGTATATTAGGAGATTGGCTTTTGAGACTTAAAAAGCAATTCTAGGGGTTGTCTGGGATTTGTGAGGTTTAAATGTGTTGTGGAAACAAGGCAGACCACAGAGAATAGAGCAGTATCAGAAGAGTTGAGAGAGCTGTTGTTTTGGGGCATGGTAAAAGGAAACGTGGCTGTGAGAGGAGAGAGGTCACTGAGGTGGGGGGGAAAGAACCTGTTTCTACAAAGTCTACCTGAGAGTTCAGTGGGTGAGGATGACCTGATTTCAGATTTTTATTTCAGAACTGAACTGGGAAGCAATAATCCTGACCATATGTTCACAAATATCACATTCTGTCCACCTAGGAATTTTTAGCAAAATTAAGGAAAATATGAAGCAGGACTATTTAATTACAGCTCATTCTATAAGGTGAAATATTAAGACAAAGATACGGTTTTGCGTTCCTGCCAGAAGATTTTAATTAAATGTTGTTTCCCCTCCCTCACCCAATAATTTTCCTTCACAATTTGGAATATTGACTTAAAGCAATTCTGTGCCTTAAACCGAGAAATAAATTTTTATCAAAAAAAAAGTTACTAAAAATCAATAGTTTGAATTATATTGATGCAGTGTCTTATTTTGGCAGTGAACAGCCGTGAATGTAAGCTTGGGTAAGAAATGCTTAGTAAGCCTTAAAATGCATACAAGCATAAATTTCCTTTAAAATAGTACATCAGTGAGCTAATACATCAATTCTGATTCTTATTCACAGGCCTCTGGATGGATTTTTTTATTTTGCTTTTTAAATTAGTGGCGAATTAGAACATAATACTTCCCAAGGAGACCACTTCTGTTTGCTTAAGGAAACTGTTAAGTTCTATTGACTTTTGAAGAGTTTACCTCTAACACAGTTCACGTAAAAGTGCAATGCTTGAAAAGTACGATATGAATAGGTCTTTTAAATTACCTTGAGAACCTAAGGATATCTTTATAGCATTAGTGGTTAGTGATTGATGCATTCATCCTAAATCTCAACTTTGCTGCTGCAGCAAGTCCTGAAAATTAGCATAACAATCCTAAAGAACAAATGGGTCCCTAGCTGTAAGTTTCTCAGCTACTGATTTTTTCATTCATTACTGTGATTTTTTTCCTGGTGTTTTGCCACAGATCTTTTCTTCACATGATATGCTATGCAGTTAAAATTATCTCTTTTTGTATTTGTTTTTCAATAAACAGAATGTGTCACACGAATGTGCCACAGTCTTTGTTGTATTATAAAACAAATACAATCTTCTAGATGACACAAATAATTAGATTTTTTAATATTCATTATCATATGCTTTTTTTCCTGATGGCCTATATTATAGCTGTAAGGATAATAACACGATCTCTTATGTTCTACATTGCATTAGATTTCCACAGCAAGATTAGGAAGCAATCTTAAAAATATTCAATCCTAAATATACCCAGATACATTTCAATTTCATTTTTTTAATATCACATAAATAGAACAGCTATAATTTTATGCTAGTAACAGATCTAATTTCAGTAAAAACACTTCAGGTAGGCTGGGAAAAATTAAAGCATAAAAGTGGGAATGTGTGAAAGAAACATATGCTTTCATTTCAAGATTTATGGTCTTTAGCTATGGCAGTGTTCAAGTCTTGCTGGTTTTCATATGGATGAAAATATGAATATTCAGATGTCCTTAACACAATGGGCCAGTGGACAACTCTAGCTTTATAAAAGGTTGCTTTGGTGGATGCTGTTGTCCTCCACATGCAAGAACAGAAAAAAATGAACATGCTTCTGTGTTTTTTTATGACAACACAGCCTTGCAATGAGCTGCATGATACAGAACCGAAGAAAAACAGACACCGTGAGGTCATCTAATCCAAAAGTTTGCCCAAGGAAAGAGTCCAGGGGACACTGATGTCTGCTGAACTGTCTTTCCAGGAAATTGGATACAATGCCCCTGATAATGCCCTTTCCTTAAACCTACCAGCACCTCCTTTGATGTTATGGGATGCAAGTGCACTGGGACAGAGGTCACTGAGCTTTTGCCCTAAAGCTGTTATAACACCATGTGTATAATGTTTATCCCACCTGTCTAAGGTTAGGCAGGTTGCTCTTATGCATCCTGCATCTTGTTTTTTAATAATCACCCATTCTAAAGCATGTGAATTATTATTTTATACTTTTAGAAATGATTAGCAATACTAGCTATACTGTCTCAGAATTAACCCTTTTTAGCTGAAAAGGTTAATTGTTAGTCTGTTTTTCATTCAAAATTTACTGCAGTAAAATTTGCTGCAGACCAATGGTCTTCTGTGTCCCACTATATGTAAAAGCTAGAGGAAGACACTTGTGAAAGGTTAATAGTTAGAGGCTTCTGAAGAATAAATTCTGAATAAAATCTTTGTAATTAAAATGTAAATCCGTCAGTTGTTTTAGCTTGCTGTGTAATGCAGTATAGGATGGGTGAAGTTCAGAAAACAATATTCAATCTCAAAATTCATCCAAGTGAAAAGGACTCAGACAATAGAGGGGGACAATACTACAGTAGCGTTAAAAGACCTTAATTCAATTAAAGATTAAGTAAAAAGAGGTGTACTTATCTAATTTTGCTTTTCTATTGTAAACTTAGAAAAACAAAGCAATTTGATAGCAGATGAGAAAAGCAGAGACTGTGATTTGACAAACAAGTATGTTGTTTTCTTCTTAAACAATGAAATAAAAGTCTGTTGAGTATTTGTATCCCTATTTTTACAGGACGGTTCATCCGTAACAAGGAGTTTAAAAGATCTGGACTTCTTACAGCATTTCATTGCTATGCTTATCCTCAGATTGCAAAGGCTATTTTTACCTGTCTCAGTCTGTCTTCACAGGAGACGTGCTCCAGCCCTCTGGTCATGTTTGTGGTGCTCCTCTGGACTCACTCCAACAGCTCCATGCCTCTCTTGTACTGGAGACCCAGGAGCTGGATGCAGGACTTCAGGTGGGGGCTCATGAGAGCAGAGTAGAGGTGGGGAATCACCTCCCTCTTCTGTTGCTTGACCTTTTTTCCCCGTGACCTGGTTTTGGCTAGGATAGAGTTAATTTCTTTCTAGCAGCTGGTGTTATGCCATGTTTGGGAGTTAGCGTGAGAGCAGTGCTGATAACACCCTGATATTTTTAGTTGTCACCAAGCAGTCAAGGACTTTTCAGATGTTCACATTTCCCTGATGATGAGAAGGTGGGAGGGTCACTCAGGAAGCTGGGAGGGGACACAGCCAGGAAAAGTGACCCAAACTGGCCAAAGAGGGTATTCCATGCCAATAACATCATGCTCAGAATAAAGGGGAGCGAGTGGGGGGAGGAGCACACAGCTCCAGGACCCGTGTTTTTTTGGGGGACAGTCTGGTTTCGGGATGGCTCTGAGCTGTACAGCCTGAGTTGTGCGGTTCAGTGAGAAACCGCATTGTATATCACCAGTTTTGTATATTTTGCTGTATTAGTATTATTATATCTCTCACTGATTGGCTTGGCCTTGGTCAACCACGACCCTGGCCTTGAGCCAGCTGGCGTGTACTCCATCGGAACTGCAGAGAGCTTTTCACTGCTTCTTGCAGAAGCCACTCCTGCAGCCCCACCACCCCCACCCTCCACCAGAACCAAGCCACACAAAACTACAACACCCTGTTTAAAAACGGGGGTTCAGTTTCCTCTTTTCCAGTCAGTGGGAACGTCACTGAACTGCCACATCTTCTCAAATACGATGGAGAGTGGCTTAGTCACTTCATCCGCCAGTCCCCTCAGGACCCACGGATGCATCTGTGCCTTTAGATTCCTTGGGCAGTCTCACATCTGATCTTCTCCTACACTGGGGGGGTTCTTCATTCTCCTAGTCCCTGCCTTTGCCTTCTGTGACATGGGTGGTGTGACTAGAGTCCTTACCAGTGAAGGATGAGGGAAAGTTATAAACTATAAGCTAATTTAGCGGTTATGTAATAATTTTTATTGCATCTAGCTTTTTCTTACTTACACTGATCTCTCAACTTTTGTTTTCTTTCAGGGTTTTTTGTTTTGTTTAGTCTTTGTTTTGTTTTAGGGTATTTTTTATTAAAGAAAAGCAGCCCATACATCATTTTATACTGATTACTTTCATCCAGATCTGCTGATACAGCAGGAGTCTTAACTGGAGTAATTTCTAACCTGATTTTAAAAAAGCCATCAACCTTCACCTTTAAAAGCCAGAAACACCTAAAGCCTCACACACAGCAAGTGCTATTTCTAACATGTTTCTTCATCCAAAATGAGAAAAAAGTAGCCTTGGAATTTTGGATCTATTTCTGATCCTCCAGAGCCTTAGAAAAAACACACCAAAGAAATTTTTGAAACAAATAAATGTTAACATGCATTAAAAATATGAAAAAATTTATACTATCTCACACTTTAAAATCCTTTCTGTTTGTTCATATTGTTTTAAAGCCCCCAAAATATAAGCTGTCAATCTAGGCCCAGATGTTTTCTGTGCTACATGTCATTTAACACTTCCTCTGCTGAGAAAACTCTTTAGAAAATTTTGTTTCCCCTTCAAAATTTGTTATAAGGAAATTAGTTGTAATGTACAAACTTACAGATGCAACAGTAAAGTCAGTTGAGACAAGGTAATGTCCCTATAAAAAATTAATTTTATCATTCTGTAGGAATACCAGCAAACCCTGAGTTGAGACCAGCTCTACAATACCAGTTGTATTGGCTGCATTCAGTTCCTGAGAAAGCTTCAAGAAGAAGGTTTCCTGTTAGGTGGGTGTTGAGAGCTATTGAAAAATAACTGATTTTTCAGTAAAGAAGTCAGATGCTTTTTAAGAGCGTAATGTTGGGCAGTTTGGTTTGGGTTTCATTGTTTGCTTCGTAATAGGGTCTGTGAGCAACACGCAATAAATCGTCCATTGAAATCTGTTACAATAGGTGGTTGGGTTTCTTTAGTAGTAGTTGAAAAAGCTAAGTTTTATTAGGTTGTTCCAATATGCAGACAAAGGGGTGATACAGCTTTTGCTTATACCCCTCTGGTGTGTGATGTAATCAATGGTTTTAATACACCACCAAAGTCAGACTTTGCTGCAGTGCTGATGTTGTAGTGGTCCTGCAGGTGGGTGTTGCTCTACCACTGGAGAACATTTTTAGCCCTCTGAATCTGAATGACAAAGTATTTCTTGGAAAATGAGGCTTCCTATTTAGTTTGTGAAACAGCAATCTTTTACCATTTTGAAAGAGTGCTACTAGAACTGTATGACATCTTTTAGAGTGAATTCCTTTGCGGTCATTCTGAAGCTGGTGATGGATATTTAAACAAAAAAAAAAGCTGATTCCTAAACTTGAATTTGCATGAGCTGTATCTAATGATTAAAAATCTATAGCTTGAGTTTTTTACCTGAAAAACAACCCTTAGTGAGATCATAACAACTATTAGAGGTGAAGGAGAGTGAACAGAGGATGAGTTAGAATTGCTGGCAACTGTGACTATAGTTCTGGCTTCTCTGTTTTAATTACTGTCCACCAGTACTGATGGTGGACAGTAAGGCCACCACCTGTGATTCAGCAGAGTGCACATCACAAACTATGCTCTCTTTTGTCATAAAGGTGATACAATGTTCATTTGATGGGAGGCAGGTACCAAATGTGTGTCTAATGCGACATGACAAGCCTAGAGTAGCACACCCAACCTCAGGATCCTGTTGCAGATGGACATATATCACCCATAGATCTGGTGCTGTACCATCTCTCCCTGTGTACGTAACACCTTAGGGAATCTCAGGCATCACTAGATGTTTACACTTAGGCAACTGAATTGAGCCCTTTCTGTTCCTGGATAATTTCTTTTTCATAACCTATGAAAAGTCACTACTTGGACAGACAAATGTAGTTGGAAGGATTGGGATTTCTCACCTCAGTTAAGAAAACAAATATATTGACTCCATTGTTAATGAACAGTGTTTATTCTTGTGTAAATGACTGAGGTATAGTCAACAGTCACATTCTGTTTCTTTGATGTTAACCCCAATGAAATCTATCATTAGCTGATTTGTTTTCACAGACCAAGTCTGCCCTGTAAGGCTAGTGCTTATTAAAAACGTTGAAAGACTGTAAATGCTTGCTCCTCTGGGGCTTTACTAGTTTGTAGGGGGGTGGTAGGGTTTTTCTTCAGTACGAGTTGAAGTCCTTCCCCAAACCTTTCTTTCATGTCCTGACAATAATAACGTTGTGGTGCTTTGGTAACCTCTTTAAAACATAGAAAGTAAGTTACTGTGAGAGCAGATAAGAACAACTTCCAATATAACTGGTGATAGCTACGACCCTGTTGAGCCAAAGGATGTGCAGGTGTTTAACTTCAGACATAGATGCAGAACTCTTACAGTGGCCTCTAACAAGCACATTTATAATGGGGATGGGGAGCCACAGCAACCTTAGCCAAAATGAGCCCTCTGCATCTTCTTACTTTTTCAAGATTCTCTAAATCTGTCAAGTACTATAATCTGCTCCAGTCAGCAACGACACCCTCCAAGAATAGATTCTCTGCCTATCTGTTTTTGATGGCAGTACTTCAGTGAAGTAGGACTCCTTCAGTACTAGCAACTTGGAGTTGGAGAAAATTGTCTCACACCACCGCTAAAAGCAAATGGATAAAGAACTATAGTGGTGCTTTTGCAGTGGTTATTTTTTATGTGGTTGGTCCCACGAAATGGAAGCCAAAGCCTACCATATGCTTTCTCTGCAATGCTGTGAGGAGAACTGTTCCCTTGGGGAGACAATCCAAAGACCATGGGACACTATCTCAACAGTTACCAGTGGAAAACTCTGAGTGCAGGGGAAGTCCATTTTTTTTATCTTCATTGCAATTTAGGCACTGCAGTCATTTCTGCAAGGGAGATGCTACACAGCCTTCTCAGAGTCCAGAGTCAAAACCAGTTCATGAAATCTAAACTGAAAGAATGGAGAAAATCTTGTGCTAAAAACATTGTGATGCTCTCTTTGTACAAAATAGCCTGCTGGTTTTAACAATCAGAAATGCTTTTACACTGATGTCTAATGCTTTAAAAGTGTGGAGTCCTGGACTCTTGACTTTCCCTCAAGATTATTTTAAATCCAGTGACTGCTGAATGCAAAACACAGTAGTAGCCTGTAGGTACCTCCAAAGTGTTCCCCTGTGTTGAAAAGGAGAAAAGATTCATATGGCAGGACAAGAAAGGATGTGAAAGAGTGAACTGAGTAGCTTTCTGAGAGGGGAGAACCTTCCCAAAGCATACAAATTAGTTCTCAACAGTTTCTGTGTAAATATTACAACTACTGAGCTATTACAATGATAGATACTGCTGCAGATGAGGTTTTTTTATAAAGAAGCTACAAGTGCATTTTGGAAACACTTGTCCTTTTGAGTATGTGTCCCCACCATTCTTAGAAGACACTTTCCAGACCAGGTATCTTGAGTGTTAGGAATGGGTCTACGTATTTTCTGGATCCTTAGAGAACTTGTGCTTTGGGCTGTTGAGGGAAGAAGGCAGAACTGCACCTGCTTGGAAGATACATTGCCATATTTGTGTGCAGAAAGGAGTCACCATGCAAATATTGTCAGCTTGGTTTTTTATATGCACTTTTCTTTTTAATTGTGCATCACTATTCCTAAATCCTACAGCTAATTTAGTTATGAAATTGACTTCAAACACCAAAAAAAACCCCTGTTTTCTAAGTATATAAGGAATATAAAAAGTCTTAGAGTCAATCCGGCAGAAAGCTAAACTTTCCTATTCCATTTGCTCTGCAGATGGAAAAGTACAGAGAGACAGCAACTTCCAAAATATCTCAGCACCTCCCAATTAATAAAATATCTTGTGTGGATTTTTTTTTTCTTTTTTTTGGGGGGGGATGTGTGTAAAATGTTGAGGTTGAGATAAGCATTTGTATTGATAAACACACATAAATGAACAGGAAAAGCATTTACAGAAAAGTCCTCAGAGCCCTGCTTGCTACAACAGAAATTCCACAGCATGCAAACTGACAATAAACAATCTGTGTGCATAATTCATTTTATTTGAAGGAAGACATGAGGAAAAAACAATGTACTGAAAAATACTTTTGTTTTTGTTAAACTACACGAACCCCTTGGGATGTCTTCCCCCATTTATCAATTCCCTTTGAGAAGTAAGCAGAGCTCTATAAGCCTCTGTGCATGTGTACATTTCTAGAGTCTCTTCACTCTTCATTCTTCTTGTGTTGCTTTTCCCCTGTTAGAAATACTCATCATGATTTATAGCACATAACTAGGTACATGGTCTACTTATGCATTCTAGTTTTCAGCATCATTATTGTTTTGCCCTTTTCCATAAAAAGCATATAAATGCAATAACTCTCCAAAGAGTAAATTTTAAAACAAATGTCCTCTGAGCCTATCTTTTAGCTCTACAGCTACTGCATTATCGAAATGGAAGAAATGGACAGCAGCTTCCAGACAGTAAAGGTAAGTGTGTGCATTTTTTATCATTTTATATGGAAAAAAATTCTATTTCTGTACCTTGGTAAAAGCAGGCAAAGGTTTAGTTAGTTTAAAGGTAATTTTCAGGAATTATTCATTTGTTTCCATTGGTGCAAATCAGAAACAAAATTTCACTGTGAAAGAAATTAGACTAATGTCAGCAGATAAATAGATCAGGACAAATACTGTCATTCCTATCTCTAAAAAGAATCTATCCAAAATGAGTATAATTAATTATAGATGGAAAAGCTTCTACCAGGTCATGACATTGTACAAGTATTACTAAATTACTAATTATGATTCTTACTCTGTGCAGCTTCAAGAAGACTGTAATTTGCAACCGATCAACAGTTTTTTTATAGGTTTCCACTCCCACCAACTTGGAGAATCAACATTGTTCTTTAGGAGAAAAAAAAGCAACATGAAAACACAAGAAAACCGAGAATATTCAAGCCTATACAAAGTTGAGCTCCCAATGATGAAGGTAGGCAAGTTTCATTTGGGCACATTGTGGATTTCTCTGGAACTGTCTCCCCTGGATAGCTTAATTTGTAGGGAAAGAATTGGAAGTATAACCTGGTATACGCTCTACGGTGAGCTACTGAGTGCAGCTGGTTCAAGAAGCCTATTCTGGTTACCTCTAACCCAAGAAGTCTGAGGCTAAGTGAAGAGCTAAGTTAGTTAATAGCATCACTGAAACTCTCCTAACTGCAGGTTATTTCTGAAGTTAAGGTTGGAAAGGGCAACTTTTAACAATTAACTTTTTCTGAATTATTGTTAAACCTCATTAATAAAGGAATGAAGAAACAATAGGCAGTGTGAGGGCAGACCTGTTTTGTAATCACTGTCTGTGTGAACTGCAAGTGGGCCTGAATCCCACGCTTGACTTTATAATTTCACAAGTTGTTTTTAATGAAGGCAGATGAAAACAGCCAGAATATTTGTTGCACCTTTCATGTTTTTTCTATCTGCAGTAGAACTAAATCATTGAATCATAGGTTGGAAAAGACCACTAAGATCATAAAGACCAACTGTTTGTCCAATACCACCATATCATCTAGAGCCTGAAATGTTTTTTTGTCTCCCCCCACCCCCTTTCCAGCACTAATAAATCAATAAATACCTGAAATTAACAGATTATTTTTTAACTCTTGCTGAAGCTTCTGGGTGTCTCATACCTGAGACGTGCAAGCACTGCCTGCCCAGCTTTACTTCACTTTCACAGGAGATAACTCTAAGGACTTCTCTGGAATAATTTATGTGATCATCATTACAGCAGTATCAAAGTCCATGACAGTTATAAATAGATTTGTCTCTACAATACTGTGATAATTAGAGAATTAATCTTTTCTAGATGAAGATCCAAAGCACAGAAAATTGTCGAGCTATGACCGAGCAAGGGATTAGATTTCAGCTATCACCCTGTACAGCAAACTGCCTTTCCCTGACGCCCTGGCATACCTTCATGACCACATACTGACCTGGGCTAACTCTGCCTACGTGGCAGCATGGCAGGGTGCAAGCCAACTGTAAAAGCAGAACTATTTAACATCATTGGCTCGGGTTTCTACTTGTATCCATCATCTCAGGTGACAGATTCTCGCAGAGGCACAGCTATCAAACCTGGAGCTGATCTGCATTTTGCTAGCTTCGAGTGGAAGTAAAATGAAAGCCAGATGTTTCCACCTGCCTTAGCACATGCTCTTGGCACAGACAGATATGCCAGGCAACATCTGATATTCCCAGGGATAACCTAGTGGCGTTGCTTTAACGTTAAAACCTCTTCATTAAAGAGTAGTTTCAATTGAGATGTGTATTGTGTTTCTCTCAATGTATTCTGTGTAGTAAATTAAATAATTCAAAGTATGTTGTCCACTTTGGTTCTTTGCAAGCGTGTCTATACTTCTTGCTATCAGCAAATCGTTCTGGGTTAATTGTTCTTGGGCAGGCAGGGGAGATGATAGCACATTTGTCAATAATTAGAATTGTGTGTCTTTCTATCTCAGGGTGAAAAAGGTTTAATATCCTGCATGTGAAATATGGTGGGTAGCAGCAGAAAAAGAAAATGTGATATACATGATCAGCTTTAGGAGTTAAATTCTTGTATGTATGGACCAATTGAGATCATCGAGTATTATTTGGAATGGCATTATTTGAAATAGCAATTTTCATGCAGTTTTAATTATAAAATGTAAAAAATCCTAAATAATGCTGCATTTTTCCAAGTTTTTGACAGCTGTTAATAGTATAATAAATAAGACAAGATGTTAAGTAAAGCCTTTTCTGCCTGTGATACTATACAAATAAGAATAATGGTTTTTAGGAAGTTCCTTCATAATCAAGGAATGCAGGAGTGAAAAAGGCCTACAACATCCTTCAAGTTGCAAAAGAATTGTTAATTACGTGAAAAACAATGTTACTTAGGTGAATCCATATGAAACAAAATTATTGGATTTGTGGACTTTTATTCTGATGGGAGACAGTGTAAGAACAGGATGTCTCAGGCTTCTGTGGTTTCTGATTTTCATCTCTGCTGCACATAGCTTTGCTGCTTCTTGTAATTTGTAATCAAGAGTCTTGATGCAGTTTAAAATTAATTAAACACAAATTTAAGGGGGTTTTGTGTCAACTGAGAGTTGTATTACATCACCACTTTCAGTTTCTTCTTTTGCACAGCAATTTGCTGTTTTGATAGATGTGTTAACTCTGTAGGTTTTCCTGAATTTCTAATGTACAAAGAAGCTTTCATAAGCACGTAAAATTTATGTATGTTCATTGCAGCCCGTTTTTTGTTTTGTTTTGGATTTTTTTTTGTCATACCACAGTTCTTCAGGATGAAGACAGATGATGCTTTACCAAAAAAAACCTCATCCAACCCCCAGTCCACTTTACTCTGCTGTAAGTGTCAAAACTCGCACATCACTTGCCTCGCAAATACTTTCAGTGCTGTTCAAGGGTAGGTAGGAAAGCATCAGCCTCTAAATACCTCTACGTGCACATCACTGTACTGTGATGTTCTCCTTCGGAACCTGCCTTGCGTGCCAGGCTGCTGCGCTGTGCTTCCCAGTGCTGTGGCCGAGGGCCTGAGGCAGCAGGGAGGACTTTGATCATGAACTTGCTAAGGGACAACACTGCCTCCCGGTGGCATCCTCTGCCACTCCTTCTTCATGCCTTCACCTTCTAAAGCTAAAATAAATCACGTCGTTTCTTTTGTATTTTCAATGCTAGATGCACCCAGGTAGGTGCACTCCTCTTTTTGTATACAGGGAGCCATCACTGCATCCATACGTGCATTTGCAGGATGCTTTCTCTGACTTTTTCCATATGATTGATCTACTACAGCTGCAGTCCTTGCGACTCGGGCTGAAAAACCTCAACATGCTGTTTTTCCTTCTTACTGTGGCTTGGCAAGATTATTTAGGAAGATGCACAAAGCATTATAGTCCTCAAGTCAAATTTGGGTCTGGAGCGATTTCTTTTGCAGCATACTGAGCAATGTAACTGCTAGCAACTTCCCATCATTTTGCAGAAATGATTTAATGAGTCTGTATCCTTCAACTTAATTACATTCATTAGCTTTTTTGGTGCTGCTTATGGCTTTTTGAGAACGTCCAGGTCCGTTTGACCCGTCTGCACAAAGACTACTGAATCACTCAGACCTCAGAGAGGTGAGTAGCATTTCAGAAGCTCGAAGTCACAGTTAAAAGAAGGCTCAGCCTGTCTTAAGTTTTGGGCATTCACTCTGGCAGCTCCCACTGTCACATTCATAGCCAGCTTCTTTTTTAACACTTCATGTACTCAGCAGCTGAAAAATTTAAAATGTGGTCAAATTAGGGACATATGTTATATATATATATATATATGAATATAATGAGATGAGACTGGTAGCTGTGAATATGGACACCATTAGTTTGTAGGAGAACTTTGTAACCCCTAGAGAATGAGATCCTGAAGTTTAAAACCAACAATGGTATTTCAATTCGTTTCCAGAAGCTTGTCTCAGAGGCTGTCAGCTTTACCTGGCACACATTGGATGAGAGACTTCATGGTTTACAAAGGGTGATATGGAAGTCTGTGCTAGCCATCTCCCTTCCTCCTGAACATAGGAAGGAGGAGGAAAGGCACTTAAGTGATTGAATATGCAACAATTTGCAAATGTCCTTGGTTTTAATGCTTCATTTAAAAACAATACACACTAGTTTCATTGGGCTATAGCCACTGTTTATGGAGGTATGTTGTATTAATTCATACAATGGCATAAAATTACTTGAGATGGATATGCCCTTTTCCACGTATTTTATTCAATTATATGTGAATTGCAAAGCCTAATTAAGTTTCTGTTTTACTGAATGTAAAACAATTCCCTATTTTTAAAGGTGAAATAAACAAGGAGACTAAATTAACTGCACAAATTTAATATTATGTCTGTGCAGTTAATTTTGAATTTTTATATTAATACGTTAGTTTTCTGTTGAAATCACAATGTATTTCAACTTGGGTGTGTAGTTTAGGGGGTTGCTTTGTGGGGGGGGTTCTGTCTAACCTTAGGACTGTGCTTAGAATCTCGCCATGAGAAAGCAGCTGCACTGGATGCCCCAGGCCCTGTAACAGTTACACCCTATATTTTTAAGAACAGCTATTTATTTTAGGTAATCATTTTAATCATGGAAGCCAGACAGAACTCAAGGCTGCCATGCACCCATATATTCATGGCTGAAGGCTCAATTTCTGGATTGAATTGTGTCCAAAAGAAAAAAAATGGGAGTATGACCAAACCCTTGTGTCCTCCAGTTAGCAGAGACTTGCAGAGGCAAGTAGAGACATTGTAGGTTGGTTGGCATGTCTTATGTTGAGTTTCAGCAGCTGAAGGGCCCAGAAGTGCTGGTGACTTTTGTATATATGACTCATGACTATATATGAACTGGTAATTATGGATTTGGACATAGCGTCAAAGTCAGGAAACTGATGTGAGCTACTGTGAATCTATTTCAGCAGCAGTCTTGGAGGATGATGAAAAATGTAGGAGTCCTGAACTGTTGGCACTGTATAGTCTCCACACAGTGCAGGTGTCGATACACTGAAGCTGGGGAATAGTAAAGCTGAATACAGGCTCATGCTCACCTCTCTGTGTCAGTATGCATACGTGCATCTATACTGCACAATCACCATGTGTTCATATTGCCATAGGAGAACTATTTCTTGCATTTTCTTTCAATGAAACAGTCCCAGTGGCAGGTTTCCTGCAGTGTTAAATCCCATAGTTACATACTGGTGTTTTTTTCAGGTTTTTAAGCATACAAGTGCTTGTTGCAAGGCCTGATTCTCCATCATCAGCTTGCTGCGTGATGTGTTTGTGCAGTGGTGGTGAAAAGCATGGCAGCAAGAGTTGGGGTTTCCAACTCCATTTAGCAGAAAAAGAGGAAGGGAAAGGCACATTTACTGTGAGCCAGGTAATCAAAGCAATTAGGTCCCCAGCTTTCTTCTTATTAAAGTAGATTAAAAAAAAAAAGTGCTACAAAATTAATATCCTCTGGTCTTTCTACATCTTTATTTGTGTGATTTCCCATTGCCTTATTTTCTGTTGCAGGATTGCTCTGTTTTGCCCTCCACAAAGTGTTTTCCTTGCTAGTCAAATTCCTTGGGAGGGGAGAAGCCATACTTGTCATGCAGCAACTTTTTCTTGTCCTTTGTTAGGCACTCTGTCTCTCTTGCACATTCAATTCACTAGTGCCCTGCAGAAAAGAACATATTGCCTGACAAGGTAGTGCTGTTTAATAAGTGGTTAAATCTTTCTAT
Source organism: Gallinula chloropus (assembly GCF_964237585.1). NCBI lineage: Eukaryota > Metazoa > Chordata > Aves > Gruiformes > Rallidae > Gallinula > Gallinula chloropus. The sequence goes on from NC_140086.1 coordinate 8,231,390, forward strand.
GTTCCTGATAACTTGGCTTTGAGGGAGGTGGAAGGAGGATATTAAAAGCTTTCAGTTACAGACATGTGCTGGAAGGACAGTCTTGACACTGTGCTTTGGTAGCACGTAAAGGTTAAGTGTAAGAGGGATGTTGTGCATTAGTGATTACACAATTGTGTTTGTGCAGGAAAGCTTTCTGTATCTTCTAATGATCTTTCTCAGACACACTTGCCTAACTTTTAGGTTTTGGCAGGCTCTTAGTTTAGAGGAAATTACTTTTTTTTTTTTTGCAAAAGTGGTCAGTCCAGGTAAATGATGAATTTCTCCCCTTTCTGCTTTGGAACATCTGAGCCTCCAAGGCACTATTTGGTTGCAATCCTCATCTCCTCCTGGCTCAAAAGCTTTGTAGAATTGCTGTTATCAGTTTTCTGTCCTGTGCCAGTATATTTGAACAGCAGGGATACTGCAGCCCAGAATCCAGGACTTATAATGGCTCTGCACGTTCATGATGTTTATGACATATTGTCTGGAGCACAGCAGAATTCTGGTAAGCATCTTGGGTTAAGAAAGATACATGCTGTAACTAAAGTAATATTCTGTTGAGGAGACTGCTATAACTAAGAATCTGAGTGCTAAAAGTTTTCCTTTCTAAGCAGTTCCAAATTAATTTATGACACTGAGATGGTCTGTGAGTGCTTGCTACGGCTTTCAGGGAGCTGGTTGCTCACATGATTTAGTCTAGATTTTTTTCTTCATCTGCTGCCCCATGTGTCTCTATTCTTTTTGCAAATGACAGCTCTGAGATGTGTAAAAGTGCCTGAATGGCAGGAAGAGAATCAAGCTGCTGATAGCAAGAACAGACACTATATTGGAGCAAGGAAGAATGAGTCTCAAGGTTCTGCTCCCAGAGATGTCATTCTCCAGAGGAAAAAAAGATGTCCTGTGCAGGCAGGAAAGAGGCAGACAGGCAGTGTGTACAGGCAACGGTGGTGAAAAGGGATTTGGGGGAATGGGCAGTATTTCCAGTGAGGAAGGAACCATCTAAAGTGGCAGCTTGCTTAAACAAGATGAATAGACAAGAAGAAAGCACAAGAGTAGAAAATGGCACAAGGTTCACAGTATGAAAAAGCATATTCAGAGGAGCAGAGAAAGGGGTATGAACAGATGGATGCAGTATCATTTCGTACACAAGAAAGTGAATAGTAGTATTACATTGAAGACATATCCATGCATGCATATACATATATATAAAATGCACACATTTTCTTAAAACTTTCTATATGAACAGCTGCTGCTGGTATAGAATGATTCTTATGGTCTTATTGCATAGTTTGAAAAGGCTCATGAACCGGTGCTATGAGAGATAAGAAAGCTTCTGTACTTTTCAGCAGAGGGAATATTCTGTAACATTTTCATACAATTACCTTGTCCTTGTTCCTCTGTAATTCTGTGAAGTGGATGTAGACACTTGGATAATTCAAGTGTATGAGTTAATAAATTACAGTGAGAGTATATCCAGTTACCATAATGGCTCTTAAATAATTAAACAAAGCAATCTTAAATAGGATACTGCTACACCACACTAACTAGAAAGGTGTCATCAGAGTTACTAAAAACCTATCCCTTAAGGTCCTATTCCACTGTATATGTAGAGTACAATTAGTGTCTGCTCTGTGGGTCTAGAGGAATCGAGTATACATCAAAGGCACAAGGTGCTTGTAGAGACTCAAGTGGAATTTAATGATGAGAATTGTGTGGGTTATGGAAAATGTGGCTCAGTTGCTGCTGCTGATGTGTCGGATGAACCACCACTCAATTGACCTGCCTGTGGATTGACTGTAGCCCTCTTCCAGGTCACAGCAGGAATTAACGCTTATAAAGTTCTTTCACATTAGAAGAGGATGCTACTTATAAAATCAACTTCTGGAATAAAGATGTTATTAGAAGACAGTGGTGTGTATTGACCATACTTCAATCAAGCCTTGAAGTCTTGATGAAAGCAGAAAGCAATATGCTCGTAATTAGTTCCACTAACATCTAACAATTTACTTACATAAGTGAAGGATACAAGTTTAGTCCTTTGTTAGGACTCTTACAGGAGCTAAATTTGTACTTGCCAGCAAAGAGGTAATAATGGGCTGATTGATCCTTTGTGCAGAGCTAAATGAAAATTAGAAAAAAAAAAAGAAACCAAACCCAAAGAAAGAACCCCAAAAAAACCCCAAAACCCAGAAGCCTAAAATAAAAGGAAAATGAACATAAAAAATATTCTCATCAAAGCCTCATGTGCATAGAAAAATGAACAGTGATAAAAGTATAGTTCTTTCCCATGAAAACTAGTTATACTGTCTGAAAACCAAGTAAGGGCTGTAGAGTATGTCAACAAAAGACTCTCTAGAAGAACTTTACTCAAACGCTTTTTACTGTCTGTGGTATTTCAGAGGTTCTAACAGCAGGTGGGCCGTGTATTGTGTTACTTTCTTTGAGTAATGGCAGGAAAGCAGCTGGTGAAATACAAGGTGTCATCCAACACTTCTTTCATATACAGTAAAGCAGACCAGTGATGCAGGTTTGTATGATTTATTAAGAGCCAAACTGCATTCTGGAGTTGCCTCTAGACAACTCACTCTGTGTACTTTTAATAGTAATAACTGAGATTTATATCATGCCTTTCATCCCCCAAAGATCCCAAAGCATTTTATGAAGTTCTTTAAACACCCTTTTGGAGAGGAAATACAAGGCCCACAAAGAAAATGTAACCAATTCTTAAGTAAGAAACAATTGTCTGGCATAATATACAATGCCAGCCTACAACCGTTGGGACAGGAAAAGAAGGACAAAGGTGTCAAAACAGAAGGGCAGATAGTATATAATTAGATACATTATAAATTAATGCAATTTATCAAAGAATCTGGAATCTAGCCATTATAATATAGGACTTCCCTTCCCATAGGAGAGACGTTTGTGTTTTTTTAACCTATAACGTGAAATCAATTCAACGCTGAGTGCTGAAATACTTTCCTATGTGTGCAGCTGCAATGAGAATGTATTTTTGTCACTGGTAGTTACACTACCATAGTATCCAAAATACATCAGTTGCTGTAGATATAGTTCTGGCACTAAAAAAAAAAAATAAAAATCACAGGACAATAAAAAAAGAAAGCAAGGGATGTGCAAGAAATTACAAGAGATGACATTGCAGCTTGTTCTACTCCTACTTTCACACTTTGAATTTGTCTTGATCATCAAGCCTGATTTGCCATTCTCATTTTCAAAAAAAAAAAAACCCTCAGCTTTTCTGTTTCATATCAAATGAAAGGTTGTTTCCAACTTTATCTCCATCAATGGGAGTACAAGGCATGTATTCCTACAGTCAGATTAGGTCCAAATCTGATTTAACTTGCACACTGGGTAAATTGGTGAGGCTCTGTGCAGTAAAAAGTGGGGCAGCCTTTAACATGCTGTTTTGTTTGTTTATCTTTAATAAACACTATGAATGTGTCAGAATAGGCTGTGATATTTTTTAATTCCTTTCCTTGCCCTTTTGAGTTTTCAGAAGTCCTGAAGGGGAGGCCTCTGGGAATCATTTATTTACAGAGAAGAGAAGAGAGGTTTATTGAGTAGTGAAAATATCATCTTGTTTTGTTGCTGTATTTTCCACTTTTATTCTGAGAGATTAACCTGTATAAGAAAAGCACTTTAATGGAATATAACTGCTCTATGAAGAGGGCCTGAAGAGATATCTATGCAGTATTTATATGCTGTCTCAATTACCACTGCAAAATAGTTTGATGATTCAGCAAGAGGCCCTAACAGTATCTTCAATAATTCTTTCCCCTTTAGATCTCTGAAGAACCAAATCTATACTATTGCTTGGTCTTTTATTCCCTTTAGGTCACACATTTCGGTGCAGAAAGTATGTATGTAATCTTCTGTGAGCTGAAAATGCAGATGAACCCGGCAGCAAGGCTGGGCTGTGTGGAAAGCCAAGAGTTTGTGAGAATAGAAGCTGCTCCCCTCAAGATACTTTGAGGTAAACACGCCTGCTTTCCAGTTCCACTAAAAAACAAGTGTTGGGGATATACCCCTTACAAGAACACATCACTCTCAACAGAAATGTGATGCAGCAGAGGAATTTTTTTTTTTTACTTTCAAATTGTTTGTGTAGTTGCTGTGCAAAGCAAATGTATAAATTTTCATTGTCTCCAACGGCAAAAGCCCAGGAGTTAAGAAGGAACCAAGAGCAGAAGTTGGAAAGAAATGGTGCTCAGCACTGTGTGGGAGATGCTGTAAAGAGGAATATTTTTTCTTGGTGTCAGAAAGCACATCAGGGGAGTTGGTAGCAAGCGTCAGTCGCTCAGGAATATGCGACGAGCCGTTGTTAAGAATATTGTGACAAGTTATATGGAGCACCAAGGGATACTCCAGACTTTATCAAGAGTGAGGCAATCATTCCCAACGCCATAAAAGTATCTTGGCAGGCAAAGGCTATAAATGTAATAAAAGAGAGGGGTGGGGGGAAATGTTGTCTGTGCCCATAAAAGAGGACAGTGATTGTGTAGTTATAGGGCTTCATAAAATCCTTCAAGTTAGCAGGAAGGGAAAAAATTGGGTGAAAAGATGAGTACAATGCAACCCATTATATTTTCGCTGAAAGCTGGTAGGGTGGATGAGGGGAAATACCATTGGATCCTTAGTCTGATTTTATACCTTTCTATAAAGAGCAGCTACTGGCCACTGTCATGGATGGGACTCAGCAAAATGGACCTTTTCTCCAATTCAGTATGGCTATGATTTACATTTCTGGCTAAGTCAAGGATAGCAGTAAAACTGAGAGAAGGAAAATTATTTCATTAAGTACATACAGTGTTTATATTGAGTCTCAGACAAAGAATCATACAAAGGGTAAGGTGGAAGCTGTGAATTAGGTGACAACTCATTTATAGATTATTTTTTTCCCACTAGAAAGCTGTGGCAAAAAAAATAAAGAATAAGCAACACAGCTGCTTTTCTTGATAGGATTCAATAGTGGTCCAAACTGATTTTGCATAAAAATCTTCTTATTACAGGTTTCTTTTCTGACCTAACTGATCACATTCATGGTTAGCAAATGAATGATATAAATTATATCTACAACAATTGGTGGGGAAAAAAACAGTTCTCTCGGTTCAGAAGAAATGTTTTGTGACAGTCCTTTATTTTCTCCTCATTTTCTTGGAGAAGTCTTTGAGCCTGAACTATTAAGTTCAACATACCTTGTATTCTGAGGCAGTGCTGAAAGATTTGCGGTTTACCCTGGTTTATTCAGGCTTTTTTCTGTTTCTGTAAGTCAGGACATGGGAATGGATAAGGATTCAAACTTGAAATACATGCAGTTGGAACAGGAGATTTCAGTTTAGATATAGTAGTTAATGAGAGCTGTGATAGCTCTCTGGAGATACATAAAAGACTACTAATGACGGGTTCATCTATAAGTGATGAAGATCTCTCAAGACCAAACTCCTTCAAAAAATACAATAAATAGAGAGCTGTGAACTTGTGGAGATCTTGACAGTGGTACACTGGTGTGATTTCTTTAATGCTCAACTTTTGATGGAATTACTTTTCATTTACAACATCTTGCAAGACACTTCATTTACCTTTTCCCTTCTGCTTCACCTTTCCACTTTGAGAAGTCCAGTGGTTTATTTTTATTTAGAATTTTTTTTAGGTTTTGGGTTGGAAAGGAACTTAAAGATCATCTAGTTCCAACCCCCATGCCATGGGCAGGTACACCCTTCACTAGACCACATTGCTCAAAGTCCCATCCAAGCTGGGGTTGGATGGGTATCATATATCAACAGATTCTCAGTCACAGAGTTAGAAGATTTTGCACAATTCTGTACAACTGCAATGTGTTCAATGTCCCTTCAGACCCATGAGGACTCACAGCCTCCACTCCTTGGATGGTCAGCCCATCTGGGACATTTCAGAATTGTGCAAACATAGATCAGCTGTGCAACATCTGTGCAGCAGGTCTTACCCTTGTGGAAACGTCAGTACAACTTCACATTTCTGCTTTGAAAATACTTGTCAGAAATACTATAGATCCCAAAGGTAAATATTTGAAATGCACACGACCCACTCCAAAACACCAACTAATCTATTGGTACAGAAATACATGGCCATATGAGAACACTGGAATAACATCTTTATGTATTTATCTCTTTTCAGATTGTCATCTTTTTAGTGTAATACTTAAATTCGATAACTTAAGTATAAAATATAAAGGCTGAACTCATTATTTTTGTGGCTAGTTTTACTGGATAAATAAATTGAATAATTGTTTTCAGAAGTGTTTTCTTCTGGTTTGTTAATAAAAAAATACTTTGTTGATTACCCAGAGCCTTGAACTTAGACCGAAGGCTAACCAAACCTTCCCACAGGAGTTTATCTGAATCTCTGGGAGAGTTGGACATGAAGTGTAGACTGATGCTATTTGTGAAGTACTTTATGACATGGGTATAAAATCTGTTCTATAAATACGGCTCTACTATTACTTAGTTCCCTCACAGAATACTCAATGCAATCATGAGAAATAAATCTCTATTATTCTTTGCATGTAGCTCTGTCTTACCCACGTGGGATGAATGGCAAGACTGCCATTAACTCCAGCAATTGGCAATCAAATCCCTGATTTGAAAGTGAACTCAAATTACAGTGGACAGCATCAGTGTTTCAGCAGATAGAGAAGCAGATGTTGGTTCATGGCCTGAAAAGTATCAAGCATCTGTAACTTTCACTGAAGTCAAATTATAGCTTCTTGACACACCCCGGTGCTTGTCCTGCTATACTGAAATGTAGAATATGACTAGAGGAGGGGAAAAGTCAGTTTAACAGGAATATTTCTTCAGGGTTAAGTAATCAGAAAATTCAGCAGCAGCTGAACTGTGCTAAGATGGATGGAGCAGATCTCCTTCTACCAAAACCAAAACTTTAACATGCCACACATGAATGAAAAGGATTTTGACAATTATGTCACTATAAAAATTAATATAGCTGTGAATAATAATGGTAATCCATTCTAATAACATGAATATTTATCTAATATTGCCAACTGATAACGGTTAGGTCAGTAAGAAGTTGTAATTACCACTATTGATTAACTCTAAATTACGCATATTGATAAATAATGCTGCAATAATATGTTGTTTTCAAAATCCCCTCTTTCACTTTTACTTAGTGCTTCTTTATCTTATTCAGTTCTCCAATCATTTCCATTAGTTGGTGTACTTGTGAGGAGACAAAAACTCATCTCTTATGGCTTGTCCATTAGGAATTGTCTTCAGGAGAGTAACAACTGCCATTTAATGTATTTATTTTTTAAAAGATGGAAATCCAGTCTGTCTTAATCCTAATGATGCAAAAGTAAATAAGATCCTGGATTAACTGAACAAACTTTAGCCTCTTGTCCTAATACTTCCCTTCTAGACCCTTCACTGTATTTGTTGCCCTCATCTGGACACCATCCAATATTTTTGTGTCCCTCTTGTACTGTGGCACTGCTCTCCCCATCATAGAAGGCTGTCAGATGAAGCATGATTTCCCTTGGGTGAATCCATGCTGACTACTCCTGATAACCTTCTTTTCTTCCACATGCTTATTGATGACTCCCAGAATAAACTGTTCCATCACCTTTCTAGAGATGGAGGTGAGGCTGACTGGCTGGTAGTTTTCTGAGTCCTTCTTGTCCTTTTTGAAGACCCAAATGACATTGGATTTCCTCCAGTCCTCAGACACCTCTCCTGTTTTTCATGACCTTTCGAAAATGATGGAAGAATGGTCAAGCAGTTTTCCCCTGGATTAGTGAGGTGCAAGGTCTGTCATGAATGTAAATTGAAATGAGAGCATGTAACAATAAGCAGACCACTCCTCTGATTATTGTGTGCTATTTAATCAACTCCACCATTTCAGAACTCATGTTAAACTTTCTCCATGTAGTCTGTTGAATCTGCTAAGCATGTGAATGCATTTTAAACCCTGACTATCTTCCAGAGATGAGAACCTTCAGCAAAGGTCTTCCAGAAAGATTTACCTAGCTATTTGGAAGCTAGAGCCCAGAGTTCTCTCTTTAGGATAAGCCCCTACAAATGTTCACTCAAAGAGTGGTGATTTACTCATTTCTTTTTAAAGATGAAGGAGAAACAGTGGTAGTGCCACCCCATTACCTTCAAGACAAGTGGCTAGAAGCTCTTACCCACAAAGTGAGATGCTGCTCCAAGGATTTTTCAGCCATGGTAGTTTCAAAGAAGCTACCCCTGTCTGTTCAAACATCATTCTTGAAACCAATATGGATGGGAACTCTCTTCTTCAGCTAGCATAGTCTTCTGCCTGGGAGGAATGTACTAAGTGATATGTTACATAGAAAATGTTGATAGTGCCATCCAATATCACTGAAAATATACACATAATCTGCAGCTTCCAGGTAGTTGTTGGTATGCTGATTATGTGACCCTGAACAGATCAGATGGGCTTGTTAAGACGCTGTAGACCTACTTTCCTTACTCTTTTTACCCTGTCATGGCCCAGGCAGAAAAGAGGTAGGGACCTATCTGACTACAGCAATTCTGGATATGCACAGTGAGTTCAAGGCCAGGAGGAGAACGTAGTTTTGTGTGAGGTGTTTCAGTGGTAAGTATCAGCTGAACTGAGTCCCATGTTGGATTTACTTCTGTTTTACTTGGTAACGTCTCTTTCCCCTTCTCCACTCTTTTTGGCTCTAATTCCTCCTACACAAGTCATTTAACAAGCAGTGACCTTCATGAGGCCATGGCCCATTTTCCCTGGTAAGAACTGTTGCTCTCCTACTACCATCAATTGCTCCAGTGTCCAAGGGCACTTTTAAAAAGCATCCATGAATATTGACTTCTTAAAAGTGATTAAATATATGTTTTACTAATAGGGTCAGAATCTTTCTATTTAGTTATCAAGAAACATTTGATCAATCTAATCTGGATTTTAAATTATTTAGAGAGAATAACGTGGTGCAGTTGATATGAGAAGGAGGTGGTATAGACATGCCTTTCAAACTCTCAGCCCTTTGAGAAGTGAGAGGTAAGGGGGACAATAACCCTCTTCAAGCTTTAAAAAATTAAAGACATCAGAAATGTATTGCTTGCAGATTTTACCTAAAAGTTGATTTATTGGTACTTCATTGCTCAAGCATGTTCAATAAATAGGACCACAGATTTGGCCATATTTCTGACTTTGTAAACCAGATTAATTATGGGATATGGGAACTTTTATCCTGCAACTTGTTAAAAGTGAGTGCTGTTCTCTCAGCCCTGTTTCTAGTGGCTAGATGTCCACCCTAGTTTTTGGCCTCTGCAGTTCTTTTAGATGGCAGAATGGTAACTTACTTTGCAGAATAAATAGCCTTAATAACATGCTTTTCAATTCATGATAAAGAAGTTTTCTGGGATTTTTTTATTTCCTGTGCTTTTCCTACTCTGTGCAGAAGCTGGACAATCCATCAGTTTTTGTGAGAAATACATTCTGCCTTTGAAGGAAGAAGTTGCATTCCAGCTTGAACTAGTCAGTACTGGGGTTTGATGTTTTATCACAAGGGATGTAGTTTTCTGTATTACTGGGGGATTATAGAGAAGGGGGAGAAGTACCAATACAAACCTTCTACCGAAGTTTAACCTCACAGCTGAGTTACCTCAATTCATATTGAAGTAAGACAGAATTTCAGACAAATTAAGTGGAGAATTGCAGTGCAGAGGAACACATCCTCCGTTTCACGCCGCCCTGATATTTCCCTTACAGGGCTTCAAAAGGTAAATAAGGCATTCCTGCACACTGGGCTTTGAAGGTGAGATGCTTTGTGAAAACTCCCTACAGTGCTGTGCTGCTGAAACCAACAGTTTCAAAATGTAAGCTGTGCTTTGTTATAACCTATCTTTTAAGTGGCTGTAGAGGCTAAACACAAATCAAGCAGTTTCTTGAGCTATATCTGAAAACAGAAAACAAAGCCCGAAACAAACAAACAAACAAGCTCAGCAGTCTGGGTTGTGTTTCCCATCTCCTGTGTTCATTTTCACTGCTTGTGTTTGACCTCATGTCTCAATGAGACCCAGACACACTCACTTTCTTCCCTTTATCCACGAACTGGGAAAGCAGACAGTCTGCCAGCAGGGCCCAGTAAGGGTCCCAGCCTGGAAGATAAAAAGCTAGGAGAAGCTGGATGCAACCTTGGAGGCTGGTCAATGATGCCTAGGGATGAACATAACAGCCCTGCTTTGAATAGACAGAGAGAACTCTGTCTGCTTGGCCATGTTTCAGTCCTTCAGTCTGGCAACAGCATCAGACTATGTTTAACACTTATGGAAAAATATGGATAGGTGTGTTGCTGCAGGGGCTGAGGGCTTTGCAGGTTTTACCTATCTGGTGCACCAGTGCTGTGTTGATGTCACACACACCATGCAAAACGTTTTGGATTGTTTCAGTGGAAGCCCCTGTGCAACAGCATTTGTTGTCTGTGTTAGTTATTCAATTATTAACTTTGTTAGGAAAAACCCTTTTGCTGACTTACAAGAAGTAGGTAAAAATGTTGTGCTATAAATTGTTTCACAGTATTCCTTACATGTACTGTCTCGATTCAGCAATATTAAAACTGGCAGTTATCTTAATTTCCTTTTGAAAATCGCTTTGAACTCGTAAAGATTTTTTCAATGTCCATTGCAGTAAATGGGATACAGAAGATCTTTTAATGGTGAATTATTTTTTTCTGGTGGATTAAATGGATTTAGGTAAATGGAAAATTAAGCAATGTAAACTATCATTAAAGTGTTATTCTAATATTTTTTTTACTACAGTTCCCAGGCCAGGATCTGATCTCAAATACACTGATGTGGATGCAGGTAACTGTTGACTTAGAGCTACGAAAATTTTTCTGAACGTTTACTAATGTAAAAGATAAAAATCTGGACTCCTTGTCCTTCTTGGTAGGACTTAAAATGCAGGTTTCATTTGCTGGTTTTCCATCTGATATTCCTGGTGTGCTCCACAATAGTAAAATCCACTATTCTCTATCAGAGTCAGTCTTGTTGCCAGACACATTTTTTTTTTCCCTTTCACCATTGTGTGCTCTTTCTTTGGAGAAGAAAGAGCAATTCAGTTGCACAGTTAATAGATTTTTACCTTAGCACTGATTTAAGTCCTCACTTTCTTTAAGAAGTTACTAAAAAATAAGCACAGCCAAAACCTAAGCTTTTCTCTAGTTTGTGTTGAAAAGGTACAAGAAAAATACAAGTCCTACCACTCTGGAATGACAATGCTTTAATGTCTGTCTCCCTAATAAAATCTAGGGGAAATTTATTTTCCCTAGGTAACTTTGCATGGGCATAAATAACAGGGTTTATAAACAAGTGTCCCTACCCATATGGTCACCCATCTGGTGGTGAAGAATCCCAAGAGAGGTACCAATTAGTGGGAGCACAAACATAAAGTTAGGAAAAGCTACTAAGACTATTACCTGCACAGTTTGTAAATGATAAATCACAGTATCACAATGAGAACTAATGTGTCTTTCATCTTGAACAACCCTGCTGATACTTTCCAAGGAGGAATTATTATAAACATAACTATATGCAGAATCTTTGATATACAGAGGAATTTAAAAGAAAAGATCTTTCTGGGGGAATGGGCAGAGATTAAGGGAAGAGTATCTACATGACCTGCCATTAAAGACTTGTCCCATCCTGCTCTCCGTGTGGTCTCTCTCCCCCATCCCAACTTAGATTCAGAGCCTTCCCTTAAACACAGAGGAGAAACTAAACTTGTGGGAAGAGAGCACAGGCACTCTGTGCCTCTGTGCAAGTTGGTGTGTCATGCTAGAGCTGCAAATCCCAGAGCTTCCTTTTTTGATCATTTCTTATCCAAAGCCTTTCTACCTCCCATCAGACAACAGATGAAGGAGCAGGGACTTGAGATCAGCACAAACACTCTCTGCAAGCAAGCACAGGTGCCTTCATCTCATATTCTTGTGTATGGCAAGGCTTGAATTTGGCAAGTTGTTTAGAATGTGTCTGTGCTAATTGCTAGTGTACTCTGGAAGAGTTGGTGGATATAGGTTGACAGCTCTTTCTTAAATTTGCCTGCTCTTACATTCAGATTGTCTTTGGATTCTCAGCATTCCTAAAAAGAAACTAGATTGTGCTAGGAGCCAGAGCAGAGGTGTTTTAAAGCTGTTTTAAAGCTGTGTCTGGAGTTATCCGAACAATGTTTTTTTTCTTGACAACACCTAGGTGCCTGCACTCCAAGCATTAAATACTCTTGTCAGCTTTCTGTTCAGCACAGTAGCTGCCCCGAATCTCATTTTGTGGTATGTTATTCTCTGTGTCACATACTCAGAGTCCAGACACTCAGTAAAGCATTCTGGATTCTGCCTAGGGGGACTCAGAGCTCTAAATATCATATATTAGCTTCCAGGCATAGGACTCACATATTGGACCTAGCTTAGGAAGCAAAAAGTACACTTAGGAGAGTGAGTATTTTTATGAAGAAATATTCATGTTCTTTTCCATGGCAAATCTAAGGTACTGCCACTAATCATTCCTGCCAATTTTTATTACTCAGATAGTATTCAAATGTGATTTGGGGAAATTAACTAACTAAAAGACCCTCAACTGTGTATTTTGGAATATAGATTGATTAATCTTCCAGCAAGATCTGAAAGAATTTCTGATGGATAGAGTGTTTTGATTGGTAGTCGTGGGGAAGATTTTCAAAGGTCAAGATAGAAGAGGAATGCAGAATTTATCCAGGGAAAGATTGGAGTTTACTGTATAAGCAAGTTAAATTTGCATCAAATCTAAAGAGAGGTTAACAGTATTTAAATTTTCAAAGCTAAAAAAAAAATTACTGTAATGTATACTGTTCTACCACAGTGGTGCACTACACATGCAATAAAGATTAGGGAGCTCAAGCTATTACTGTAGGTATGTATGGTTATTGCAAAACTTTGGATCAGGATTTCAGTTTTTGTAAGATTTTCTGGGTTGCAGTTAGCTTATATCATCCAGGTGTCTGCATTAAAAGAAGTTACAGCAAATCACATTTCTCCTCTGATTAGTGACTGTAAAAGCTGTAACATATCATTTCAAACACAGAATGTTTCAGGGGCTTTGAGTCAAATATGATCACTTTACCAGCAAAAAAAGATATGTATTCATTTATTTTCTTTAGCTGTCAGAGCTGGTAACTCAGTTTGGAATATGGCAGTCAAACTGTACTTTTCTTTGCTGGCACTTTATTACCAGCAGTAACAATTCAATAACACCTCCATAACCCTATTGCCATTTGCTTGTCCCTGAAGTTACACCAAGTCAAAACTGCTCTGCAGAACACATCCTTGTAAGGATGGAAATTCTGTGGAGACAGTGGAACATAACCCAAAGACAGTATGGATAAAAATGTGACACCACCTTTATTGCCAGCAGTGATATAGAAGAAAAAATGCATCTGAGCCATGTATATTCAGTGGGCCCAGATACTAGAGCTTGAGGAGAAGACTCCAAGAGTCAGAAGTGCTAGAGGTGTAAATACACGCAAGAGCAAGCATGGTCCTGAAACACAGCCTCCAAACCCTTTCTGGGCATGTCCATGTTGCTATTCCTGTGGAAAACCCTATCTCTGTTTGCCACAGTATGGGCACAGACTTTATTTTGTAGAGCTGGAAGGAAAAACCCCTCAAGTTTTAAACCAAGCTTATTTGATATGAAAATCACTGACATGTAATGCTTATGGAGCTCTGCAGTCAGTTTGAAGAGCAGAAGCGCAGCGTAAATAGCTATCAGAGAAAACTTATAGGACTAAAATTATCTACAGAAAAAAGGCATAATGAGATACTGAACAAAAAAGAAATCTATGCTTGCATTGTCAGGATGGATGAAGGGTATGGATCTGTGTCTCTGAATAGCATGTTATTACTTATCAACCTGGAAGACAACTAGAGATAGTTCAGCTGTTATGATACCCCTATTTCATATTGTACTTAAAATAAATTGTCATCTGATGCGTTGCTGATTGTAGTAATACAGTTTCATTTGAAATTTTAGTTCCATTGACTCAAGCATGACTGTTTTATATTTGTTTGTAACATCTATACATGCTGCCAGTGCTGTGTGAATTCCATTCTCCCTTAGAATTTATCTGAAGATGTGAGGTGAAAGGTGTGGAGTTTAAACCCCCAGTGAATTAAGAGGTAAATGGCAGATGAAGAGAAAGGCTTATAAGAAATCCAGGTAGACTGATAACCCAAGTAGGAAGAAAAATTTGTAGGGCAAGAGGAACTTCCTGACCTGGACATTGTTTGCCCATTGTGTGTGTCGATTTTTGAGATGTTTGTTTGAATAATTAAAAAACTATTACTGCAGTACATTAAAGAAATTACAAAAGGGTCATGTCATATCTGGGCAGAAGGTGAGCAACATTGAATGGCAGAGGGTACTGCTGGAATAAGGGATTCTTCTCCATCCTAGCAAGAACCCAAGACTTTTTTTCTGCTTATTTGTGGACATCGGTGTCCTTCTTTATAATGCTGATATTTCTCAGGGAAGCTGAGACAGCGAGGAGAATATTATCTGATGCAGTGTAAGGACCTCTGATTACCTGACTGTTGGCACTAGCAGCCTAATTGAAGGAGTCTAATGTAGGGCCCATTTATGACCAGAAACAAGAGACACAGGAGAGCACTTGAACTGCAATTTCCTGAGGAGAAACAGATAAGCACTTCCAAAATGTAGTCTCCAAGCCTGAACAGCCAAGTGTGAGAAGGTATACCAGAGTGAGCAGTGGTCAGTTAACTCATTGGCCTTTTATAGCTGTAAGGGTAATGATAATTCCTGATGCCTGGGAAAGAAGCAGGGAAGTGTCTTCCAAATTACTCAAGTATTAATATATTTTCCCAAGTTTAAAGGGGATACTCACTGTCTCATTCTGTCCTATTTTCAAAAAAAACCCCATTGTGCTTATTTTTAAGAATTCTTTAAGAGTATACTGGACCTCCACTACTGACTCTGAAAAAGTGTGACTTCCTACAGTTTCACCAGCTTCTATCCAAAAACTCGGATTAGCAATCTCTTGGCAACTTGGTTTCTCTAACAAAGCTATGGAATCTTATCAAAAGGCTAATTAAAAATGCAAATATATACTGTATTCTGCATCTCCATTAGCCACATGTTTACTGCATCCCCATAAAACCATGGCTGATTTAGTAAAACAGGATTTCCTTTGAGATAAACTTTGTCAGCTTTTATCCAAGGCATTGTGTTTATCCATCAACAAAGGGATCTTACTCTTTATTACAGTTTCAACCATCTTACAAGTGGTAGAAGCCAGAGTTACTGGTGTTTATTTCCCAGGATGAATGCCGTAGAGGGTCTGTTCTATGCTTGCTGTTCTACAATTGTATCACATGAACTGGTGTCACAATCTTCCTGTCTGGAAATGAAAATGTCAAGAGGTGCACTGTGAAGCATCATCAACTATTATTTGCCATCTTTATTTGAAGAATACTGTGGGTATACAGTAGATTGTTGATATGGACAGATCTTCTGGAGTGAACAAGGGGTATATTCACATTCTGCTGGAAAACTAACCAAAATAGCAGCGGTGTGTGCTTCACACTTCACAAGTGGTGAGCAGCACAGCTTCTAGATGAAAGGAGGCTGCCCCAGGTTTCTTAAGGATGAAATTACATTTTCTGGGTGCAGACACTCTCCACTGGGTTGTAGACAGACTGAGTAGCAGGAATTTTTCACCCTCCCATGGGACCCTGGCTCTCTTGTCTGAATATTCTTAGTCAGGATGGAAGACAAAAAAAATATTGGTCTTTTGTTTTATATGACTTCAGAGACATTCTCCTAAGCAACAAATTTACTGGGCTTTTGTCAAACCCCAGCCTAAGAGTCCGTAACGACAAGTAGTTGGTTTGCACTGCCAGGAGGTCTGAGTGCAGGAGCTGGGAGCCAGCTCAGCACAGTGCAACTCAGAGTGGATGACTGTAGGGATCTTCAGTCAGGAGAACCGTGGTGAGCCTATGTCCAGGGCTGACTTCTGACCTAGGGAAGCTACTTTACACTGCAGCTCTGGTCCTCAGATCCTGCTCAAGCTATAGCTCTGCTGGGTCACAGCCCTACACGTGCCTGGTCATGGGTGCTGCTAAGATAGGACACAATCCTGAAACATGGAATAACATCCTGGCCTGGCCTTGTCTGTCCTCAACCCCACAGAGATACCTGATGCACTTGCTTGGGGTTGTACCTGACTACCCACCAGTCCACCCTACTTCCTGGATGGGGCTGAGGTGACAGTCTCTGGCTTATGAGACATTGCCTGCCCACCCCCATGGGCAGCCCAGCTGCTAGCCCTCAGGGACCTTGACAGTTAGACAAAAAAAAAATATCAAAATTCAGCTTTTATAAGTCAAGTTCAGGAGGATACTTACAGTTTTCTGTTCTCCTGTTCAGCAGAAGGCCACTGACATGGTCAGGCTGGACTGCTTACCCAGTCAGCAACATTATGTCAACTCCATCCTTGGAGGTTTTCAGGACACGAGTAGGTAAAGCCCTGCATGAGCAACAAGGATGGAGCTGATAGCTGAGCTGGAGCCATCCCTGGGTCCTTGTCCACCTGAGTTATTCCAGGATTTCATGATTCTAAGCTATCATTATTTAAAAAAATTCATAATAGGGCAAAGCAAGAATTGATCTGGGCTCGACAGACCATGGCACAAACACAACTTTATAAACAGTTGCTTTAATTGTATTTTTATTTCTTGGCATCCTCTTGGCTTCTCTTGCACTGTGATGGAATATCACATTTCTCTATTGTAGAGTGTTCCAATCATAACAACATGAATGGCATATACCCCTTCAAAAATTAAGGAAAAGTGTAAGTTTTCTTTCTAATAATATATTAAAAATTGACTTTGCTTGCTCAAAAAACCCTGTTCTAGACCTTGTCATAGATTATTATTCAGAGTCTTGCTTTTATACAGTCTGATGTAGTGTTTCAGTCATCCAAAAAGTGATATTTATTGAACAGAACAAAAGTACCATTTATATATGTGATATATACAGTGAGACACGTCCTTAGCAGCATAAATCAATGTGATTTCTTTGAAATCCATGGAGGTATATTAGTATGTCAGAAACTGATGTGACCATTATACATCATCTTTGCATATCTATGTAAGGCTTATCTTGGTCACATATACAATCTTGTTTGAGGCCTCATTTAACTGAGATGTTTAAATAGTTGCCAAAATTTAAGCATGTCATTCAGTTGATTGCAGAAGGATTCATCATGTGCTGAAGCACCTTGCTGAATCATGATAAGAAAAATAAGGGAAGGATATAAAGGGTAATTTTAAACACTGTAATATGCCTACCAGCAGACTGGAATGCTCTGAAATTCTCATTTCCCACCCCCCAAAAAAAAAAAAAAATTAAAGAGAAAAGCAAAAATCTTCTTTTCAGGGTCACTGGTGAAGGATTTGTAGAGTCAGCAAATTCCTTTACTGTTTGCTTTGCAGTGCACTACGTTCACTTTTCAGTTGCTTTCCCTTGTAACACAGACCTGTTCTTTGTCGCTTGACCTCCTCTGTTTCTCCCTTTACAAACTGCTCTTTTTTAAAAAGCCCTTCTGCTCAAAAGATTGTCAAGTGCTGGGGTTTCTATTTTCAGCTTGCAGTTAAAAGCTCTTTGTTATTTTCACAATCCTCCCTTCTTGTGACTTTCATGCTACACAAAGGCTATCTAATTCCTATCGCAAGAATCCTGGCAAAAATACTCATCAAATTAGGCCAACTGAACGTAATAACAAATCCTATCATGTCTTAGATTGCATTTGGAGTGATATCCTTGAGGAACTAAAAAGGGAAAATATACAAGTGATGCTCAAAAAATAAGCAAAAGGAAGATTTTTTGTGGAAATATATTATTGTCCTTCCATAGTCATTGTGACACAGTCCAATTTGCTAGTTAAAAAGAGCACCAAAGGAAGATTTCAGTGTGATCCAGCAACACCACTGGTAACTAAATGTGGAGCTACTTTGAGAAAGACAGCTGTAACAGACCAAGGAAACTGTGTAAATGGAGACAGAGATATAATTAAATATATGCTAAATATGACTATAAGAGCAGGCACACCTCTACAAACAGATGAAACCAACCCTGATGCATGACATTACTTCGTAGGGTTTTTTGTTTCTGATTGAAAATGACCAACAGATTAATAGGTTTTGTATACAAGAAAATGAATCAGTTGTGCTGGACCTCTCTGTCGAGAACCACCTACAACTACCTGAAGGGAGATTGTGGAGATGTGGCCGATGGTCTCTTCAGCCAGGTGACAGGTGATAGGACAAGGGGAAATGGCATGAAGCTGTGCCAGGGCAGGTTTGAAATTGGACATTAGAAAAAAAAAATTACTGAAAGAGTTGTCAGGGCCTGGAACAGGCTGCCCAGGGAGGTGGTTGAGTCACCATCCCTGGATGTGTTTAAAAAAAGGGTAGATGAGGTACTTAGGGATATGGTTTAGCTTAGGATGGGATTGGTTGGACTTGATGATCTTCCAAGGTCCTTTCCAACCTTGTGATTCTGTGATTCTGTGAGAAGTTTCACCCATGCCCATCGAGGCTTGCTCAGTAACGTCAGTCATTTGGGTTTAACTCAATAGAGATAACGGCAATTGTGCCATAAAATTGTATCTTTATAGATCATCCAACTTGTGTTTATATTTTCTCTCTCTGGCTATGCACTTCAGTAAATGGGAGACCAAGTTGCAAACTGATTGCCTATGTTCCATATTCCTTTCAAGCTGCTCTTTAGAGTGCATATTATTCAAAAATTCACAAAATCTTTTTTCTATAGGTTAAGTATATAAAAGATGATCTGAGCAATAACATTGACACATATAAGAATATGGAAGTTCTAGACCCAGTTCTTGGTTCTTCACTAGAGTCTGTTGTTAAGAACTTTCATTTTTTACCACCTAAACTCCACCTTAGGGGTGTAAAATGATTAACCCTTTCTTCTGCTCTTCTATTATGCTTTTTGTTGTTATTGCTCTATTTTTTGGTGAATCTATGTAACAGCTCAAACAATGAGTTCCAGTCTTCTTTGCCTCACTCATTGCTGATCAGATCACTCATGAGATCATGCCAGTAATTTTTCTATAAGAAGAAGATATGTGGGAAATATTTATCCCTTGAATTCAGACCGCGCTTTTAGGAATTGTTTTCAGTGGGTCTGCTTTTTATATTATTCTCTCCCCTCCTGACTACCATTTTTGTCTCCTGACATTTATGTGATGTCAGCACTTCAGCTACAAAGTTTAGTAAAGTATTTACTCTGTTTGCTACATCATCTTGCTCCCAGTTGCAGCCGACGTGTTTGCGTCGCTTTTCAATTCAGAGGTGTGTGAGACCAGATTCGAGTGAGGCTAAAGGCTAGAATCAGTCCTCTGCTGAACAAATTGCTCTGCTTGCTGACAGTGGTAGCTGCTTGTGAATGCATGTAACAATAAAATTGTTATTAAGATTACAAGATTTATGGGGCAGTGGAGATGTCTCTTTTTCCTGCTTGAACATGTGTCTGAATCAAACAGTTCCATTCATTCACAGGGGTGTAATAAGGAAGCTCAATGAGTAGTTAGTTGCAGGGTATGGTGATGGCAAGAGTATCAGGATTTTTTTCCTTATTTTTGTTGCAAAATGGGTTGAGGCTGTTTTTCTGAAATTGGATCAACTGGAAGAAAATATGTCATTGGGAAGATATTTTGGAATTAAAATATTTGAGATCTGGATTTTTTTTTTAAATCTACTTTGAAAAATAGGTTTGGAATTTTCTATTTTATTATTTTGTGGCTTTGTGTCATTATTTTAATGTTATTTTAAAATACATGAGAAAAAAAGTCATTTACAACATTAATATTACTGCAGCTGGCTATGGCATTTTCCTGGGAAGATGGTGGGGTTGTGCAGAGTGTTTACAATCTTCAGTCCCCTGACACCAGACTCATTGAAATATATTGATCAGAAGAAGCATCTTATGTTAAAACAAAGCCAACTGATGCCTTCTAAGTTGAAGTCGCTGTGATTCATGATGTAAACCTACTCCAAAATGTAGACATTTCAACAAAACAAACACTTGGATTTTTGACTTGAGTCAAAAGTCATGGAGTAAACTTCAGCCCATAAATGTGCTCATCAGCTAAGTCTCACTGGTTCAGTCTGTTGGGTGTAGGACATGAACTGAGTGGGGATTTTGAAAGCCAATGACCTGTCTTATGTAGGGCTTCATAATTAGAGGTGATGCTTCTGAAGGAGATTCATGTCTGCTGGAGAAAGATTATTCCCCTGTTTAGAAAGAATTAGAAACTTACCAAAATAAGACATCTGGCCATTCACCTTCTTGGCAAAAGCCTCTGGAAATGATTGATGTCTCACAGTCCAGCACAAACACAAGGGTCTGCCAGTACTGTAAATTCCTCTGTTGTCTGTACATCCAGCTTAAATCCTCAGTGCTGTTCCTACAGTCCGTAAACTAATAGCAGGCTCAGTACATTGGCAGGAACAGCAAACGAACTGATACAAACTAAATTTGCTTAACTAAATTAAATGCATGGCAATGCGAAGAGATCTGGGTTTAGGGTCTTCAGAAAATGTAAAGAAGGGAAAAAAGTATAGTCTTGTTTCCTGGGTGGGGGTGGAGTGGGGCAGGAGGGGGAAGACAAGACCTAAAGGGATACATGAGGAAAGAAAAATTCTTTTAAATACAATATGCATCGCACTGAGCATTTCGTGTTTTTAACACATAATCTGGATTTGTTGTTGCTTGGAGGTTGGGCAGGGATAAGCCTGAGAAAGATCTGTGCTAGATGAAAATAGAAAGCTTTCAAAGATTTAACCATGCAGTAGAGGGGAGAAAATGCCCTTCAGTTTGGGTTTTTTTTTTCTTTTCAATAGTAAGAGTCTGAGAAACACAGAGCGGCAGAAAAGCACTTGGAAGGGAAATGCACAGCAATTTCCTAGACTTCAGGTTTCATGCAGATTTCTTTGCAGGGCCAAGTTCTCTGGTTTCGCTGTTGTGACTGAAAGTGAGTTTTATCCTTAAGTATAAGTGATCACAGTGTGGCAGCTCCTATCCTCTCTGATTCCCCAATTACATGGCTCAAGAAAATCACCTTGCTACTACCTTTACTTGGACAAGCCCTGTGAAATTCCTCAGTAAGGGATCAAAAATTTTCCCCCTGATCATAATATTTCTGACAGATTCTGTAATGATTTTTTTTTTCACCATGTGGGTCTGCCCTGTAGACTGGAAGGAGAAGCCCTACAAGCCCTCTCACCAAATCTCTCAGCACCTCAGTGGAAGAACTACTATTCAGTCAGGTTTGTCTCTGGCTCCAGTGTTTCTCACTTCTGCCTCCTGCTCTCTGGCTGTCCAGTAACTGGAATTACGATGCCTCCAACAGGAATTTTTCCAGACACAGAAAGCTGCCATAGCAAAGCAATAAAAAATCTGGCTGCAATAATAATATTCCCCATTTTCCCCAGGGCTGAAAGCTGATGGCTCCTTTACATAACTTATTCCATCTCTTCCTCTCTGCTCAGATTTCCTTTTTCATTCCATCAGCCTTGCTTTGAACTGATAGCAGATTTTGCCATGGATTTGAACCATGTACAAGCAGAAAGATCAGCAACAGAAACCTGGAAATCTGTTCCTCCATCTGAATGTAAAAGTTAAGAGCTCTTCCAGGCTGTTATCTCTGGAGGTTGGCCAATTCACAACCTGGATGTATAAAGTGTATTTGTGAAATTATTTACATGTCGTTTGCTTGGAAGAGTATTCTGACACATCTCCCAGTTCCACAAAGTGGTGAAATAGAAAAAGATGACATCTATATTTACTGAATTAAAATTTCACCCGTTGTAAGCAATTGCATGTCTCATGCAGCCATTTCTTGCCAAGTTTTCAATAAAACCATCACTTTCACCTGGCACTTATTTTTTGAATAAAGCAGTACTTGAGATCAGTATGTTTTCATGCTGAGATTGTTAGCAAACTGAAAATAGACAGGAAAGTTTGGCCTTTCCAGCAGGACAGCATTAGAAGAATGTATTAACAAGAGCAAAGCAGGAGGAAAAGGAATCGTACGTGTATTCCTTTAAATTAAGGGGATTACTGTAATGGGACATCTGGTACTTTAAAGTGCAGATTGCAAAGTCACTATGCTGTATCATTTTAATCCCCGTAAGTAAATGCTCCCTTCCAGCTTTCTTTCCTGTATTAGTTATTCTCCTGCTTGCTGTCCTTGTATGTGGGAAGAGCAAATCCAAGGACAAAATGTTGAGAAGCAATTTGATTTAGTAGACGCTTTGTCAGGCTCTATCCCCAGAACTTCTGCAGATGTGGAAGAGGAGTGAGGCTATGCTGTATGGCTGAATCACATGCTTTAACATCTCATCTTCAGTTCAACACGACATGACTTCAGGCAGACCCAGAATTTCATATGGGAACAGTTAAATAACTGAGAACATCTAAAGCGGAGCAGAACAAAATCAGGCAGTGAGGGGTAAATGCCCCCAGGCAGGCAAAAGCTACAGAAGAAAATTACAAAGCTGTATATTCTGCATAACAAAAGAAATGTGCTTGTGGTGAAGGCTAGCTAAATTTACACCAGTTTTGGATGAGAGATAACAATTATTGCTGTTGTAATCCTGAATAGCTGCTCAGTATAATTATCAGCCTCACCAAAGTTCATTACACATGTGGTAGCTGGCGATTTGTGAAGGCTGGAGAGTTGCTAGCCTCTGGATCAGGATAGTGTTCTGCTTTTTTTGGTTGTTGTAATCTGTTATTTCAAAAAAGCAGATTATTTCCTTTTTTAATTTTAAAGAGGACTCTGCATAACAGATAAATAATTTTATTCTGAGCTGATAGTCCATATCTATGTTTGAAAAAATGGTTTTGAGTTTTACTGCAAAAAAGACAGATTTATAATACTGATTACTATATTTATTTCTAAACATTCTTCCTGCTAAACATGCATTTTCTGTATAAGAGAACAACCATCTGTGAATTTCTGAATTTCATTAAACAGATGAAAAGTGTTTAGTGATAATGATTTCATTAAACAAATGCTAGTATTTTGTTTTCCACAGGATTAATACATTTCACACACAAGAATTATCAAACTAGTATGGACTTAAACAATTTGAAAACTGGAAATAGTCCCAGATCTATATCATTTGTTTAGTCAATTCAGATTTTTTTTTTAATAAATAGGTTATTTATCTTAATTATTACTAAAACTTCCTTTCAAATTAAAAAAAGGACATGCATAGTGTTTTTGTAACTTTTGCAGTTTATTTTGGAAATGGTTAACATTGCTTTTGAAATTATTTTCTGTGCCTATGAACTTTTTGTAAACACAACTGTTGTCTAGCAAGTATTTAAATGAGAGATTTCTTCATGTCTTCCAGAAAAAGAAAACAGTCTGAAAGTCCTTTCGCCACTCAGTTAAAAAATGAACAAGTGTTTTGCCTTTATTTATTGTCTCTGTTCAGGTGCCAGAGAGGGTAAGAGACATCAAATCAGAGATACTATGTGAGGCAAACCAAAGGTGGGCACTGACAGGCTGAAGTGCTGTACTGATCTCCCAGCACAGAGCAAATGCTGATGAAGAGCATCACTAGAAGAGGGAAACTTGAAGGCTTAAATAGTTTTCTCCCGGCTTTTGTTACCCACATTTGCAGAAACCATTTCTCTTGTCTATCAAGATGTAGCTACTGAGAGCAACAATGACAGTTTAAGATGACCTTTGTTTCCTTCCTCTGACTTCCAGCTCTTCTCTCATTTGCAACAGCCTGAGTAGGAAATATCTACGTGCCTTCCTACGCCTCCTTGCACTATCCCCCTGAAAGCACTTCTCTAAGAGGAACTGACAAGTTAAACAGATGAAAAAAAATGTTTCCATTTACATTTTCCTAGGGTTTCCAGTTGATTCGATCTTTATTCCCAGTTTATACCACAAATTTTTCTTATTAGTCAGTAGTATTTGACCCTGCAGTCAGTACAAGTGAGTGTCACCTCCTTTCTAGTGTGACAGGATTTAGACAAACCACCTTTCCCCTGGATCCATACAAGCCCAGTCTGTGTTTATCCCAACTTTAGGTCAATTTCAGTAGCCTTTTTATATTGTGTTCAGTAATTAAAATATTAAGAATGGCTTCTGAGGAGGGCTCTGAGGAGGAACTCTGGAGAACTTCCTTAAGATCTTCTCTTCAGCATGATGCCTCCCTGCTGGAGTACAGGTGATTATCAGCTACCCTTGGATAAATTTCTTCCCACCTTACAGATGTTACACTGATTTTCCATTTTTCTACCTCACTAGTGTTTTCCCATGTGGCACAATGTATAATGCCTTAGTTAAATTCAGACAGATTTTATCTAGTCCATTTCCTTTGTCTGGGTAATCGGTTATGCTATCAAAGGGAGATAGCTGATTATTCAAGCATTATCTACCCATGGTAAACTATTTATCATTTTATCTCATTTTCTGTTTACTTTATGGAAATAATCTTCAAAACTTTTTTCAACCTATCATAATATTGAAGCTGAAACTTCACACTATAACTTATTCCAGTCATTTCCCTTTTCCCTCACTTGAAGATGAAGTATTCCCCAGGTATACTGACATGAACCCTTCCTTGTTGTTGAGCACATCATCATCTGATCAACCTCCTGGAATCTGGGCAAAGGGGTGGTTCAGCCTGCATGCTTGACTTCTTTCCACCTCAGAGATGGGGCTTTCCTTTTCCTCACCCTCTCATAATCTCTCGGCCCCATGCTCTGTGCCATCTTCCCAATAGAAAATGAAGACACTATATTCCTGGAGGAACACAAACAACTTTATCTAGTGCTCACCAGGAGTGTAAGTTCTTTACAGCCCTCTCTGTAGCTGCATAGGAACACTGTGCTATTTTTCTTTATGTAAACAGGCCATACTTTACATCCAGTCAAAGTAATTGCAAACAGCATTTTGACTGTGAAAGCACAGAGGACTTCCCGGACTTAGATGAAAGTAGTTAGTTGAGGGTTATATAATTCTTGTTTGAATTCATTATACATGCATGGATACATGAATCTTGCAAGAACCTTTCTAACTATGTGTTTTGGTGCCTAAGGAATACCATTCTGCGAGATAAAAGCCCAAATCCAGCAAACCCTTGTATCAGAATTTCTTATCTAATTTTCAACATTTATAGAAGGATAATTACCTTTCTGCTCTCAACCCCCAGTGTTTTAACAAGGAATTGGATAAACTTCTCTTTCTTGCAGAGGCTATGGCAGAAGTTTGAGATCCAGTTAATACTGGTGATCCCAGTTCCTTCATTGGATCATACCAGGTTTCTCATCAGGTTGTTTACAACAAAGTTTTCAAGGGTCTTTGATTGGTTAGTTGCCTTCACTTCATATTTCTGAGTGTCTGACATGAGAAACCAAGATCTTTGTTTCAGTGGTAAAAAGTTATGTTACTGTGAGGTCACAGGGACGGAGCCAAGAGGATGCCAGGCTCCTGCCATTTACAATTTACAGTATTTTCACAGATCAAATGAATAGAAGAAAGATAAGAAATGATCATTCTGCAGGAGTCAGAATCAATCCCTCCCCATTCTTTACAAGACCTGGAAACATTTGGCTCTTACAAATAATCTTTAATCAGATAGGTCACCCTATTAAAGTCAATGTCTCCTTCTGTGAATAAGGACTACTCAGCAGGCTAAACATTTTCTGGACTGATTTCTAAGTCTTAAAATGCTCAGAGAAAACACAAAATGCTTTTTATAAATTCTTGTTGCTGTACTTCACATTTTACTACTGAGTGAAATTTTATTGCTAGCTGTCATTTATTAGAGGAAAAAAAAAAAGAGAAATATGAGCAGGACCCAGATGGCATTGTGCTTTTTACATAATTGCAAAATACTTATGTTACAGGCAATTTTCATTATGTACTAATCAAACTTGTGTAATCCTGTCACTGCACTGTCAGTATGATTATCACATCTGTTTAACAAAAAGTTGAATAACAATCATAAAGAAAAATAGACAAATTAATGGTTGTCTCAACAGAGACACCAGTGTGAAAAAGGTCCTGTCGCAGATGTAGTTCTCAGCATACAAGAAATCAGGATGAATTGTAGCATCAGTATAAAATGCTCCAGAGAAAAGCAAGTGGTACGACAACAATCAGACAAGATCACAGGAGCAATTAAGCCAGCGAGCAAAGATTTTACCGTGTCCCTTGTGAACATCTGAAAGTAGCACTCAGAACCTGCTGTGCTTCCTTTCTTTGCCATGCAGAGAACAATAATACCTAAGAGCATCTCTGTTATATGTGATTTGGTTGTGAAGAAGTTCTGGGACATGCAGAAAGAATCAAAATATAACAGGAACAGTAAGAGACAGGCAGAGTGTTCTTGCAGCATCCCAGAAAAAGACATCACAAATTTAGCATCACGGGCTGTGCAGGAAGGAAAGGGGACTCATATTTCAAACCTGGCAGTGGGTGCACAAACAGGCATTGAAACTGCAGAGTGCTGCTCTAGGATTAGTGCGCCATGGGACAGAGACAACGTCATTTACAAAAGTAATAATTACAATCACCACACAAAACCATTGCAGTCACCTTCCAATCATGAAAAATAGTTATGACTACAACCCCCTGAATTTTGTTGACAGACTCTGCAGACATCAGTGGCCATTCTTGAAAGCTGACATGTGGCAGGGATGACTGCTTGCAAGGAGGAATGGTGACTGTCCCTTTACTTGCACTATGGGGTTTTGCAACAACTAGTCAGAATAATCTCCAGCTTTAAACTGTAGCTTTCAGTCAATGTGCTGCAAAGCCCTGAACTGACCACCTTGGGGAGTGAGATCCTCTATGTTCCCATGATTTTGTGTCCCCTGGTAGCCTGAACTCTTCTGTGCAGCTAGAGCAATATCAGGAAACTGATGCCCTGAAACAATTACAGAATCAAAGAAGAATCCCCTTGGTTTCAGCCTGCCACTGCCTGTGAGTGACTGCCACCTCCAGGTTAGCAATTTTGGCTGGGCCCTACGTTGATCTCATCACTCCTTTGCACACTGCTGGCTCTCACAGTCTGCATCACCCATGCTAGCCTTATAAACCACTGAATTCTATCTTTTTAAACATTCAGGACCACGTTCATTTAATGTATAATCCCCAAGGCATCCAATTTCTGCCTGTTGACATTCACATGCTGCTCAGGTCCTTAGCCATATAGGAAGCCCTGAAGTAGGATTTTCAAAGACTTTTTCTTCTCAGCACAGCTGAGCTCTTACAAAAGAAATACCTGGAGCCCAGCCAGTGTCTACTTTCTAGTGTGGTCACGGCACTGATTTACATCGCGGGAGGTGTGGATTCAGACTTTTACTCTACAGCAATCTTTGAACTCACAGTCCAGGCAAGGAGCAGACCAAAAGGCTACTGGATACTTTGGTGTTAATTTCTTGTCTTTTATTTTGATGCCATTCCACATCTTTAGAAATGAGCATTGTAACAGTGCAGTTAAGTGGCCTAATTGTTCTGCTCCTCCTTATTTTCTGGGGCATGGAATTTTGTTATTTTTCTTAAATGAAAAAATGGAGCAGGAAAATGCATGGCTGTTATCTGTACAACTTTGGTAACTTCCTGTTGAGGATTCCAATAAGCTCTTTCATTGATTTTTTGGGAGCGTTTGAAGAGGTCAGTGCTTCATTGTTCATATGCTTTTAAAAGACAGTGCAACAGCATGAAGATCTGTTCTGAAGATAATGGTTTTTGATAAAATCTGATGTGTTACCAACTATTTCCAAAGTGTGTATTCCCAAAGACGCCCAAACTTGAAATTTGAATACAGGAGAAGGCTTCAGCAATATATAGAGGTTAACAAAAACTTCCCAACCTGAGAAAAATCTACTAACTATGGCTTCTACATAAAGCACTTATAAATAAAGTCACAAAAGAATACCATAGCAACGAAGAAAGAAAAGAGATCAAACTATTCATTATAAAAGACAAATCATATACTTCCTATATGGCAAGCTTTATAATCTCTCTTTCTGCTCTCCTTACAGCATCATAGTACACAATCTTTGTTGAAGCACCGTGGAACTGTTATTTTCCCTCCGAAATAAAAGCCATTGACTTGCAGGAAAATTTTAATGAGAAAATGTATTCTTTACTTAAGCAAAAGAAAATACTGTTTTTTAAAACAGGGGAATTGGCATATAAACAAACTAATAAAAAGCATTTAATCCATAACTAACCAAAAATTAAGACCTGAAGCTAGAGAACAAAGTCTCAAAGCAGAGGAAAACCACAATGGAATGCAAAAAAAACCCTTTAAGAATTTGTACAAAATATTAGCACTTTCCTTTAAATTTGCTGCTTCTACTTCCTCACCTCTCTCTTGAGTTACAGGCATGTGCTAGTCTTTATGTTTAGTGCATCTCTATTTTTACATTTTTACTCAGAGAAACCAGACACCTTAGAAATCTTTAAGTTCTTCCACATATAAAAAAGTGACTATTGTTAAAATCTTTTACTTTATATTTCTGCTCTCTACAAATCCTAGAAGTGCTGTATCTCCTCACATAGTTCTACCGAGTTTTGAATGCCAGCTTCCTAAGTGAGTTGGACTCCAGTTCATAAGGATTTTCAGGTGCAAAGCTGTAGGATATTCTGCATGATATCTGTCTGCAATTCCATCAGGATCTGGGTTTATCAAGACTCCTGTCCCGTACTGGTTACCTGAATGAGGAAGTACTGTGGGCCCCTTTGTTTCAGCAACAGTATCCCATTCCTACAATAGGTTCTACTTCCTTAAGTTCTGCTGAAGCTGGTTGCATATTCAGTAGACAGACAGTTGTCAAACCATGGTATTTAGAGCGTGATTCACTAGATCAGAAGTCTAAAACTTTTCTAAATTTCTTTGATTAGCATGGGAGCCCATGGCAGTTTGTTGACGTAGACATACCCTGATAAATTGTATGAATAGCACCCTGTCCCTGAATGAGGCAATATATGGCCATATGGTTTTAATATGATAAGTTTGGGGTTTTTTTTTAGCACAGTCTTGCAAAATGTAAGTGTCCAATAGGGGAATTGTCTTCAGCACACAAACTGTGCTGGTGGGACTTTACGGGGCTCCGTGTTAAATGGTACGTTCAGTTGGACCCTAAGTAGCTAAGACATAGATGTGTCTGATAAAGCAGTTAAACTCAACCCAGGCCTTAGAGATACAGATACCTCCTAGTACATTCCCCAGTTCTGGAAAACATAGCTTAAGAGACTGTCACCCACTTCTTTGGGAGCAAGGATGAGCCATCCTTGTGCTTGGGAACTGCAGGTCCTCATTCTTTGTGAACAGGATGAATATGTGTGCGTGGGTGGACACAATAAACATCTTCTGCCCACTGATACATAACTGGTTTTCAGAACTTCAGACTTGCTCTTGACTAACCAAGAAGAAGAAAATTGTCATGACAAAATGACCAGGCTCTTTTCGCATACTCTGAGTATTAACTTTACAAGTTACAAGAGAGACACATTGATAGGAAGCCTCATATAGTTAAGAAACATAAATTTCTCTTTATTGTTTCCCCCAGTTTTCTCAATTTTGTTTTTCCAATTATTTTTTATTAAATTTACCCACACAATCTTATTTTTTTCTTGGACATCTAATAGCAGGTGTTAAAAAAACATCACAGCAGATGATAGGGAAAAGAATTGCTGTGGGTTTTATTGGTTTCTTTTTTCTTTAGAAGTTACAGCTGTAGAACTTTAAACACAACATAAAACACCAAAATTACTCTGAAATGGTGTAATAATATAACATAAAAAAATGCTGCCCTAAATTAAAATTTACATCTAGTCCTGCCTCTGTGTGTTGATCCATTTTTAAAGCACTTGCAAGATTTGTTGTTATTCTGGGGCTAGAAAATAGACTCCAGTACTCTCTTAGAAGGACGCTTTGTGTTCCTACTGGTTGATAAATAGGTAGTAGTTAGTGAGAGAAAATTAATTAAGTTCTGTCACATAAATAAATAATCAAAATAATTTCTTTTTTTTTACAAAACTGCAAGGTCAGTTAATTTCCTTACATTAATCAAGGTGGTAATTTTTTTTTGGTATTTTTGGGGGTCTGGGGTTGTTTGGGTGGGTTGTTTTGTCTTGTTTTGGGATTATTTTTTGTTTGGTTTTGTTTTATTGAAGTATTTTTGGCGTAATCCTGTTCTTATGAGATAGTTTAATGAGATGCAAAGTTGTCTATGCAACTTGAAAACCAGGTTCGCATCTATAGGGATGTGTCATAAAGTCAGATTTTTAAAAAATAAATTTAATTAATATTCTATTTATTATGTTTTTTCCACTGTTTGTTTTGCAGGGGAGCTGAGACCTACCAGAGAGAATCATTCCTCAGTGCAGAGTGCTGCACATTTATTAAAAAAACCCAAGTAGTTGTCACAGTCAATAGCAAGCCAAAGGTAAGGGGAAATATGGAGCAGGAAGAAGGATGTATGTTATGATATTTACATTTACCTATATGGAATTTAGTAAATTAATGTCACATATATGGAATGAGAGATACAAATATCCTAAGATCCTTGTCTTCTGGCCAGTCCTATTCATTTGTTACAGGAAGCACAGTTGGAGGGTATTCTTAAAGAGACTTTGAAGAGGTACTTGACAGTGGGATGGACTTCAGATACAACTCCTGAGTTGTAAGTTCATGTAAGACATAAAGCATCTTGTTGAAAAGCATTAAAGGGGTTCTGTAGCAGAGTCATGTGAGCAGGCGAGACCTGGGAAGAGGGAGGGCGTGAAAATGTGCAAGGACAATTGAGACTGTTTTTGCACAGGTAAAGACGCAGAGATAATTTCCATCTGATGCCCGTGACTCAGAGGGATTATGAAGGGACTCAGGAAAATAGGTGAGGTGCCAACAGTATATCAGAGATCAGATTTAAAAGTGGGGAAGCAATCAGGACGTCAGGGATGGAATCTCAACTAGCATCCTTTCTGCAATGCGCATGAAAAGAACAGCTTGGGTAAGAGGCCAAAGCAGCCCATTTTGCCTTAGGCACATTTAGTTGCTAGCCAGGGGAGAAGTACCACAGACAAAGGTTGGTGAGAGAGACATGCCTAAGATTGAGCAGCATGTTGGTGGGCAGTAACCAAAACTGGTAGTAAAATCAGGGCCAGTGCAGAAGCTGGTATCTTGGGGACTACATGGAAGTGAGAAGGTAGAAAAGTAAAATAGGAAAAATCTGTGAAACAGAAATAATAAACCTGTGAGCAGAAAAAAGGAAGGAGGAACCTAGAGGTACAGGCTAGCCACTCACAGAGAGTCAGAAAAAGTCTGATTTTTGAGGAAGAATGTGCATGACTGTGTGAAGTGTCTGAGGGGTCAAGGCAGATGAGAAGAAAATTGACACTTGAGTGTTCTATGACTAAAAGCTGTCTGAAGATCTTGAAGAACACAGCAGAAAGAAGCCACAACCAGAAATGGTTCAGAATCCAGAAGGAACTCAACACCTCCTGTAAATACAAATACATCTGCCTACAATTAATATCCTTTATCCTGTGGAGACTTGTGGTACAAGTACAGTATTTAAAAAATAGGATTTCATGATTGAGAAGAGCATCATAGTGAGCTCTTGCCTGAGAATACAGCCAGACTGTCTGACGTTTGCATGAGATATCTCAAGGTCATTTATAGCGCTCAGAGACTGGGCACTTTCAGTCTCTGCCTTTTGACTTCAGCTCTTGTTTCAGTGACATCCTCTGTTGTCTTGGGTAATGGTAAGTGGCAGACTGGCCAGGAGCTCCTGCCTCCTCCCGCACAGGGGACTCCATGCGCTTTGTCTAATTACACATTGGGGGCTGCTATGCTGTCCCTTGAAGTGAGCATAAATCAGAAGTCAATTGTCCATTCTAATCAGATTTAAACAGAATATATGCTACATGAAGTTTCAAGTGACTAGAATTAGCTTACACACAGTAAACATTTCAGGTCTAATATGATCATTTTAAGTGAAAACTACTGAGCTTTAACTGTAGGGAAGAAAAAGCCACACAATAATCGATAAACAAGGAATGATCTGAGAGAGGGGACCAGCATGTTCGATTAATCATCCTACTAGCTGATGAGATTTATGATATGTATCAAATTAATCACACACTTTCAAAAAAATGGGGTTTATACTATACAAGCCTTAACCACAGCCTTTGCTGTGGTAATTTGATTTGTGAAGATTTCCTCTGAGACAGCAATGGGATACGTTTACAGCTGAAACATATACAAATATTCATCATTCTTTTCTAACAGCTATTCTATTAATTTCTTCCTGAGCACTTTTGCTTGAAGTGACTCTCTCCTGTGACTTGGCTATAAATTCTTTCTCAGTGCTTACACATGAATGAGAAGATGTAACATGGACTCTTTGCTGGAATTTAATTTCTCAACACAAATCATGTCCTCATTCCAATAATAAAAACAAGGGTGTTTTTTTTTTCTTTCCTTTGCTACTACAGTGTCTCCTTGTATGCAGTTTTCAGAAACACTTTTAAAGAGATATTTAAGTTCTTTTCATGGTATGAACCTGTCCTGTCTTTCAACATTATAAAGGTGCTTTCAGGGAAGGGGAAAAGAAGACAGGGAGTGCTCTTTTCTATTTTTTTTTCTGAAGTATGGACACCCTATTAAAGGTCTTTCTGCTATTGTCTGTTAACACAGATTATATCTCTCTGTGGACCAACCTCAATATTTCATTTGCCAAAGGAAGGGCAGAACTTTTTTGAAGGGTACAGGCTAGAAATGGAAGTCAAATTTGCCTAGATACTATGCATTTCAGAAAGGGAATGTTTCAACAAACCCAAATAAAACTTTTCAATAATCCCAAATACAGTCCTAACTGGGAATCAAGTAGCAAAAACTGTGAGATCTACTGGAGACAGTAGATCGTTGTGTTCAAGTTCAGATAAACAGAAGTTTTTTTCTTAAACAATATGAGTTAATGAGGCAGAGAGAAGGAGGTGACAAAACCTGAGTGTTTTCTTATATATAAACATGTCCAGTTCTCTGAGTTTTGACTTGCAGTTAGTATATATTTCTCTATCTTATCCATCCAGGATGGAAGTCAACAAACCCTTTCCTCCTGAATGCCTTGTAAAAAAACAAACAAACAAAAAAAATAAACTGGAAAACCAACAAAATAGTTGGGAACACTCAAAGACATTGCAGTATTCATGACAGACAGCATCCACTTGGGCACCTGTGCTTCACTGCCAGGACATTCACATTAAGAATAAAGGGCTGTATTGATATGGTCCTGGTACTGCTAGTGGCTTCCTAATAGACATGATGCAAAACTTGTTCAGTTCTCAAAGTAGCTCCTTCCTGCTTTCTCTGGTTAGTACCTTCTTCTACTTTTTCACAAAGTGCTAGAAATCTGCCAATACCTCTTTAAAGATATTATTTCATGCTGCAGTTAAGTCCCAATTTGATAAAAAGGTCAAACTTGTATGAACTGAGGAATAAAACATGGTCAGAACATTCTCTGACAAAAGAAATATCTCCTAACAATTGAAAATGTTATTATCCACCTCTTACAGGGAAGGAGCTGAGTTACAGATTAAGTGGTCTGCCCAAAACTTCTCAACTCCTCTGACAGACACAACTGAACCAAAGAGATACCTTGGTCCAGGAACTACCCCATTTTTCCTTTTTCTATTGCCTGGAACAAGCTCATCCACGCTTTTGTCCTATTACAGGACCGTGG
Organism: Gallinula chloropus; assembly: GCF_964237585.1. NCBI lineage: Eukaryota > Metazoa > Chordata > Aves > Gruiformes > Rallidae > Gallinula > Gallinula chloropus. The sequence goes on from NC_140086.1 coordinate 8,265,268, forward strand.
TGAGGCACAGGAACAGGTTGCCCGGAGAAGCTGTGGATTCCCCCTCCCTAGAAGTGTTCAAGTGCAAAATCTAATTCCATTCAAACTAAAGTTTCAGGCAGAAAAAAGATGTGACTGAAAAAGTATTGATACATGGTAGCCATCCAAACCCAGGTTAAATGGGGATTTGAGCAACTTGGTCTAGTGGAAAATGTCCCTGCCTATGACAGGGGGGTTGGAACGAGATGAGCTTTGTGGCCCCTTCCAACCCAAACCATTCTGTGATTGTTTAATTCTTTCAAAATACAGCTGTAAAAATAATTTTCCTGTTGTGGCATTTCTGATCATGACATTCTTCTCCCCAGTTCTCTGCTTTACTTTCCTCCGCTTCATTGCACCAAGCATTCCCTTTCTTCATTTCCAAGGTCCTTCCCAACCCAGACCTTACCCATGCTCTTTCAGGATGGTGGTTACCTCCTACCCATGCCAGATGTGAGCTGTTCAGGCCCCTTGTTCACTTAGGAGTATTTCCGTCTCAAAATTCCCATTTAATTTCCCTCCTTCAATTCCAACCTTTACAATTCCTCTGGTGTGTGTGACAAGCTTGGTGTTGCTGGGCTGCAGTTGTGCTGAGACCAGGACCAACTGCAGAGGCCAGTGTCAGTGCATTGGCTCCTTCTGCTCTCCCATCTGTCTCCATCTTTTGCTTTCCACTGGAAGCTCTTTGAGCACAGACCATATTTCTGTCTTATGGTGGTAAAACACCTAGAAAAAGAAGGCCATGCTTCATGAGAATGCTTCCTATTTCTAAAGCAGTACAAATAGTAAATCAGTGTCATGACACCAGCAATTAATTTCATCAGTAACACCAGAACCAAAAGCAATAAATCACTGCCACTGAGACCTAACCAGAGCCGAGCACAGTGAAAAGCCTACTGAACATTTTTAATATATTGCACTTTCTTGAATTCAACCCAGTGCATGTTTTGACTTTCTGTGACAGCATTGCAGTAGTGGCTTGTGTTAAGCATCACATCCTTTCTAAGCTCCAAATACTTCTGTGTGGTACTGCTGCTGCAATCACTTATTTGAGGGATGATCTATTTGACTGCTGAATATTCTAACAATAAGATAGCTTGTGGAAATAGAAGCCTGGCCAAAATTTTTCTCTTCTGAAGGCATCCTTTGCCAATAAATATCAGCAAAAGCTATCCTGACAGAGAAGATACATGCATGTTGCTCTCTGATTCCAATGCATCTGAAATTAAGTTGCCAACTTCACTGTTGGAGTTCAAAATATGTATATGGGTCAGTTCAATGGCAGTGATGTTACAGCACTATAGCACATAGGACCTGTCACTCGTCCACGAGCTTTTCCCCCAAGTCAGGCATATAAAATCACTGACATTAATTTAATGAGTTGGTTTTCAGGAGATTAGTCTCACCATGGGTTGGATTATTTTGAACATATGGAGAATCAGTCTGGCTATGAAGTATGTAAAAGGATGGTAGAGATTGGGGAATGCAGACTTTTTGGGTTGAGTAAATCTTGTGTTAAACACTTTAACTCTTCGTAGTCCTATGGGATTGGCTTGTTGTTTGGCTTTTTTTTTTAACTAATGGCAATGAAAGTCACTCCAGTTTAGGTCTGTAACAAGGCAGAATGGAGGCCAGGGTGTGTATACTCATGAGATAAAGGATTTATATGGAAAACAGTAAAACACAGAAGCATCTGGATCTTGGAAGAAATAAAGATTAATGATGAAAATTTGTCCTTTCTTTTAATGATACAGGAAATGCTTAGGAATAAAAGATATTTGGGATCTGCATGTGTATGATCATCTGAGATCAGGACCCACTGAAGTCAAACTTGAGGATAAAAGTTTCAGAGGCATTAAAGTGAGGGAGACGCCTTAAATAAAGGGTTTTTTTAAGGTTTTAAAAATTATTTTAGAGCTCAATCTGTGGAAGGAGTTAGGTGCCTAACAGCTGTGCAATTGTTGTTATAGAATGGCTAAGCAGCTAAACAGTTGCTAACCAAATTCTGAAGGATCTGAAAATATATATTTTTGGTAGTGACATTGCCCAGAATCACACATCATATGCTCATTGTGAATAATCAGTGTCTGTCCCATCATTGTTCTTTGTTTAAATTCTCAATCAGAAAAATATTATGCCACCAACTCTGTTACCTGTGAGATCCATCTTCAGAGGCATTTTAGGTGGTGAGCAGGCTTGTTGTAGATAACATTTTCACCCTATAGTCTATAGATTAAAACAAATACCAGACTTGGAAGGTTCAGCATAATTTCTGCCCCCATCTATAAAATCTCTAATGCGAATGAACCTGAACCACAGCTGGAAGAAAGTACACTTGGGATAAGCATCTACAGCCTCCTGTTAATGCTCCTTCCCTTTTTAAGGAGTAGCTGTGTAATACTTGAGGAGGAGGAGGAGTAGTAGTGGTTGTTACTAGTTACAGCAAGCATTAGCATTCAGTTTCTTTCTCTTCCCGAGTGGTGACTCAGCTTCTGCATTTGCAGACTTGTTCTCATGAGCTTTACCTCTTGGTGGCCCAATAAATACTTAGGGAACCTGATCAAAGAGAAACAAATTAAATGAGAGAATTTTAGAACCTCTTCCACCAGGCTCCAGAGCTCCTCTTCAGGTCCTTTTGCTCTTACTAGGTCATGGAGTCTTATGGCAAAGATGGGAACAAGTGTCCACAGACAGAAGAGGAATATGAGGTGTGATCCTCCATGAGACTGGTGATTGTTTAACCATGTGGAGGAAGGCAGTGAATCAGAATTTCTCAGGACAACCTGGCTTCGGTATCCAGTTTCCTAAGGCCTGGAGTTAGTTATATGCATGTGGTGGGTTGACCCTAGCTGGAGACAAGGTGCCCATTGAAACTGCTCTATCAATTTCCCTTCTCAGCTGGACAGGGAAGAGAAAATATAACGGAAGGCTTGTCAGTCAAGATAAGGACAGGAAGGTCACTTACCAATTACTATCATGAGCAAAACAGACTCAACTCAGGAAAATTAATTTACTACCAAGCAAACCAGAGTAATAAGAAATAAAACCAAATCTTTAAAAACCCACCTTGCCCTACCCTTCACTTCTTCCTCAGAACTATTTCACTCACAATTTCTCTACCTCCCCAGCTTCAGCAGCACAGTGAGACAGAGAATGGGGGTTGCAGTCAGTTCATCACATGTTGTTTCTCCTGCTCCTTCCCCCTCAAGGGGAGGATTCCTCACACTCTTCCCTTCTCCAGCACAGGGTCCCTCTCAACAGGAGACAGTCTTCCATGAACTTATCCAGTGTGAGTCCTTCCCATGGGCTGCAGTTCTTCATGAACAGCTCCAGCGTGGGTCCCTTCAACAGGGTGCAGACCTTCAGGAACAGACTGCCCCAGCATGGGTCCCCCACAGGGTCACATATCCTGCCAGCAAACCTGCTCTGACATGGTCTTCTTCCTCCATGGGGCCATAGGTGCTGCCAGGAGCCTTCTCCAGCATCAGCTTCCCACAGGGTCACAGCTTCCTTTAGGTGTCTCCACCTGCTCCAGTGTGGGGTTATCCACAGTCTGCAGGTGCACATCTGCTTCTATGTGAACTTCCATGTGCTGCAGGGGAACAGTCTGCATCATCATGATATCTATGGGCTTTCAGGGGAATCTCTGCTCCAGTGCCTGGAATCCCTCCTTCTCCTCATTCTTCACTGACCTTAATGTCTGCAAAGGTGTTTCTCACATATTCTTATTCCTCCCTCTGGCTGGAATTGCTCTTGATGTTACTCAGGTTTTTTTTTTTCCCTTCTTAAATATGCTAAACCAGGTGGTCCCACTGTTACTGATGGGCTTAGCATTGGCCAGCAGAGGGTGTGTCTTGGAGCGGGCTGGCTCTGCCTCTGCTGGAGGTGAGGAAGTTTCTAGCACTTTCTCACAGAAGTCACCCCTGTAGTTCTGCCCCCATCTACCAAAACCTTGCCACGAATGCAACAGAATGTTCAGTCCTAGTGGGCATGGCTCGTCCCAATCCTTTTCTTAGTTTTTTTTGGTTGACTACAGAGGGCATGAGGGGGAGCAGGTCTCAATCCAAGATTCTTGGGATCCTCTGAAACAACTGGCTCCCTGCCTGGTGAAAGCAATTTCAGCACCAGATGCTGTATTCAAGCTGTCTCACTTTGGATATATTTTCTGAAGCCTCAGATTGTACAAGTTCTGGATTAGTTCTACTTCTGTGTTGAATGGTTCACAGTCACTAAAGTCATACAAGTAATGTGTGCTTTAAAGCTAGTGGTCATAAAACATTACATTTTCCAATCTTGCAAACAGATGCAATTCCATGTACTTCAAAGGGCCACACATTGTTTTGACAAAGAATTTGTCCTTCAGAGCTAAAAAGCACTCAGATACCACGTAGACATGATACAAGGCATACAACTGACACCACTGATTTTTCATTTCCCGTTTACTTGATGCCTTAAAATAAAACATAAATGATTCTTAAACAATATGCTTTCAACTAGCAGAAAGCTAGGGGATTGGTTCAAGAGCTCAGGTGGGAAAAGATAAAAAGCTTACAATGATCTCCTCTAACTTCTTATTCCCTGAATCTACAGAAAACTGATACAACTCTTACTCACAACTATAATGAAAAATCAAAAAGGCCATTTATTATCTTTTATTATACACAAGGAAAGCCATTTCAAAAGAGTGGAGAAGATAAGTCTTCTGCAAGCTCACCACAGGCTCCCATTACAAGGTAGTTAACCGATTATTTTTATTTCAGCTTAGATGATAATTAATCAGAGCTATTGTTCAGGAGTGCTGAAACCTGGCTATTTTCAGTGGTTTTGCAAGACTTGAAAAAGGTTGCCTGCATAACCTGCTATCTTTTCAGTGTGCACCAGCCAAAGTATCAGTTACCTCAATGAAGAAGCTGTTAGACCCATCTCTGCTGTTTGTCAGGATAATACAATTGATGTTCTATCTAGAACCCTGCAGGACCACAGCTGCTGCAGTGGATAGACCTTCATTAAGGTTTAAGTTACTGATTTAACAAGCTGTGCTAATGAAATGGGGCTTTAATGAGGTGCTTTTAGCTAGGCTCAATGTATTTTCCTCTTCATCTCAGCCCTACATTTCCTGAACTTTTTACAGTGTAGCTTAGCAAATCCCTTCATTTTTCAACTAAAATGACCCTTGATATCTCATTTAATAGATGAACACATAATATTCAGCTACCCCAATTAACTTCAACAGTGGCTGTGGCCTTTCTCTAAGCAGAAACTACTCACCAGGCTAAGAAACATGATACTAGACTGGAGGGCCTTTAGCCTGACTCATTGGTAGTTCACATGTCCTCTGCTCACAAATTTAGTTTAAAATTATACCTTTGATAAGTGATAAGTCTCATCTTCCACAGTTCGGTGCTGCAGCATTTAGGAAGCTGTGTCACTTTTTAATGACAAATATTAAAATCATGTTCTTTGTCAGTAGTTTGCCAGAAATCAGCATGTTTATTTATCAGCTACTCAGTTTGATCCAGATTCACATAGTCATTAGCAGAGATAATGACAAATTGCCCCATGTGACTGGGATGTGAGCTGAAACCTCAAATAATAGTGAAGCAGTACACAGATCACCCAGCATAACTACCTCACTTGAAAGCTACTCTAATTTTGTAAAGCAAGTTGTCAAATCGATGTCTCTGCTGTCAAACAAAAATATATTTTTAAAGGAATGCCTCAAAAATCCATGGAGGAAATGCAAGTGCAGCACGACATTTGTTTGATTTCGTTCCTCAGGCGATGCCATAAAAATTGATCAGACCACATTCAATGGAGAAATCATTAGAAGTCTAATTCAACCAACTCCAGAAATATTTATGAAGAGCAGTTAAAAACCACTGATATGATACAGGGGGATACTTGCTCTGGTATTGTTAATAGCTAGGAAGACACATCTTCAACATGTGATTTCCACAGCGACTCTGTGATGAATTTCCAGCAGCTTTTGTACAATGGTTTGTTATTAAAACAGTACAATCTTCCAAATTGCTGTTAGCTAAATATGGGCTTTGTACGACTTGATATTTATCCATTTTGACCTTTAATGCCTTTTACTGTAATTGTCGATCCAGTAAAAATCTATTTCTCTGTCTTGCCCTGGTAGAAATATGACTGCAAGCTTTCACTAGTCAGCCTTGTGGCACTCTGCTACTCTAATGGCATGTTTTTTATTAAACTTGCTCTTCCTTGTACATTGGTCCTCCCTGGTCTGCAATGAACCGTATGGAACAAGCTCAAGATGTGAGCCCATGTCAACCTCATGAGGTTCAACAAGACCAAGTGCAAGGACTTCCACACCTCTTGGGACAACCTCCAGTATTGATGCAGGTTTTAGGATGAAGGGATTGAGAGCAGCCTCGAGGAGAAGGACACAGTGATACTGATTGACGATCGTGAGGCCCCATCTAGAGTACTGTGTCCAGATCTGGGGCCCCCAATATAAGAAGGATGTGGAACTGTTGGAAAGGGTTCAGAGGAGGGCCACAAGGATGATTAGAGGGCTGGAGCACCTGCCCTACAAAGAGAGGCTGAGGGAGCTGGGCTTGTTCAGCCTGGAGAAGAGAAGGCTGCGGGGGGACCTCATTGCTGCCTTCCAGTACCTGAAGGGAGCTTATAGGCAGGAGGGGATTTGACTTTTTAAAAGAGCAGATAATGGCAGGACAAGGGGGAATGGACTAAAGCTAAAGGAGGGAAGGTTTAGATTAGATATTAGGGGGAAGTTTTTTACAGAAAGAGTGGTGAGGTGCTGGAACAGGCTGCCCAGAGAGGTAGTAGATTCCCCGTCCCTGGAGGTGTTCAAGGCCAGGTTGGATGGGGCCCTGGGCAGCCTTGTGTAGATCCAGGCCTGGAGGTTGGTGTCCCTGCCTGTGGCAGGGGGGTTGGAGCTCTATGATCCTTGGGGTCTCTTCCAACCCAGACCATTCTATGATTCTATGACCCTCTAATCTGCTCTTGTGTAGACCCCACCTGGAGTACTGCGTCTGGCTCTTGTCCTATTGCTACACTCCCTGATAAACAGTCCCTCTCCATCTTTCCTTTAGGACTCCTTTAGGTACTGGAAGGCTGCTATAAGGTCTTTGCCAAACCTTCTCTTCTCCAGGCTGAACAAGCCCAATTTTCTAAGCTTGTCTTCATAGGAGAGGTGCTCCAGCCCTTGAATTGTGGATTCCTCAATGCTATGAGAAAAAACTCAGAAAGTAGGCACTGAATCTCTTTGCAGGCTGATGACAGGAGAGTAGTCTTTCAAATCATCTTTCTGGGGTTGCTGGCATGCAAGATCTTGAAGGCCAGATGCAGCATAGTGAGATGGAGAAGGCTGAGCAGATATATGGCCATCATCACATTGCATGCCCCAGACTATATGTTGCATAAGGTGGTGAAAATAGATGTGCCTCTTCCTTCCCTCACCCTATATATCCCTTAGTCCTTGATCCCCTGATAATCCTAGGACTGGCACATCGTTGATTAATGAACTCCTTCCATTATTTCTCAACAAACCTGAAGGAAAGACAGAATGAATTGCTTCCCTTACCAGAATAACACTGGTAATTTTTGATATAAGTACTTGATAAATATGGTGTGAGAAAATCTTTCTCAAATGCATTGGAAAAATTGCATTTCATCCTCTCCCCCTTTCATGATCCCTTATCAAGTGAAGGCAGTCATTTATGTCCAGTACCTTCACAGATCAGCAGGTATTACACCTCATCAGCTGTGTTTGGGTCTGCAGAAGGGCAAGCAGCCACTCCACATGGAACACTGTGGGGAAACTCTACAGTCCAGATGAAAATGCAACTCTTCAATTGCCTACAGGGTAACAGAGAAGGCAACATGTCCCTAGGCAGGACACTGGGGCTATTGTGACTCTGGGATATCCCAAGACACAACAGCTTGATAGGAAGTGAGAGCACAACGAGAGGAAAGATGTGGAGGTTGCATTAAGGCTGTGAGGCAGAAGGAATTCCCTTTCCATGGAATATTCAGAGAGCTGAAGTCACTTAAAAAATGGGGGTGATAAACTCTCAGAGGAGCACTATGAGGAGAGTAGAGAGCAGGGAGCAGAATGTAAAAAGGATATTTGCTCACTGAATGTTTACAGCATGATGACAAATTGGGGACAAGTAGCTGCCGCGTGTGACATTGGATGGAGAACTATTCTTCTCAGCCTTTACATACACATGCTGTTATTTGATCTGAGTTTTTCCACCCCACAATCACTTTCTCCTGTCCTCACTCTCTAAAAATAAATACTCTCCTTGTCGTAGTGGGAGATGTACCCATGGGAAAGGAATCAGGGAAGGCAGAGTGAGGTTTGTTTGGCCATATGTCATGGTGAGGGCTCTGAGCAACGATCTGTGAAGTTTACAGCAGACCCTCATATATCTCAGTGTGGCCCTTTCTGCCACCAAAATCTCTCACATCCATATGAAATATGCATATAAACCACTCCTATTTGCCTGGGCTAATTTGAAGGAAATCACTGGTCCACAGAGGTAGGTCATGCAAGATTTGTCCACTTTGTGGTGACTGCCTGTTTATAGCGTAACTGGATAGAGTTTCTGAGAATCTTTTTAAGGCTGAGCAGGCAGATACACCTCTTGCTTGCACAGAAACATGGGAGAACGAGTCTCTCTGCACCTCTCTAATATGTAGGATTTTGAGAGGAAACCTCTCCCAGGAATCTGATATAGCCACCTTCTAACTGATCACGCTGTAAATTTGAGAGACAGCTGCGAGTTTTTCTGTAGAACTGAGAAACAGCTATGGCTGGATTAATGGACCAAATTAAATGTTGCCATCACTTGTAAAACCAGTTTACTTAGGCTATAATTATAATCTGCCTGAAATTATAAAAACTGCAATGTGGTTTCAACGCACCATAGCTGGGAAAGCAGCTAGCAAAGGAGAGAGTGGGAGGGAAGCTCAGATTCTAACAATGCCCAGCGCCGTGGTGTGCTCTGCACAAGAGAGAGATTCTCCTTGAGCACAGCCAGAAGTGTATCTCTCTGAAACATGAAGATTTGCAGCTCTTCAGATTTCAAAGCTGATGAACAGTTGCAATAGAACTTGTAATTTACCAACAAATACTGGAAAATTGAGGTTTTGGTGAGGGGGAAAGAATATATAATTCAGAAATGCTTGTTAAATTAAATAAAATTTTAAAAAGGCACGTGTAACACTGTAAAATGCAATGGTTTATTTCCCATCCATATTTTTTCTAGCAATGATGATTTAAGGACATAGGGAGTAAAATTTTATAAGGAATAAATCTTTTGCCATATCAACTGGAAAAAATATTTTGGAGTGTAGAAGAAGTGGTATGTATTTTTAAAGTTTTAGATTAAAATAAAATTATTTTAGGTAACATATTTGTTTTGCTGGGTCCCAAGATGATCACATTTCTTTTTTATTTTGACTCAAATTACTTTTTACAATTATTAAATTCAGCATCAAACCAGAAATAAATGTTCTTCATCTAACTCCATATCTATTGTTTAAACTCCATGTTATTAATTCATAAATCACTGAAAAATGACTTTAAGAATACTTATTTTTAAGCTTGCAGTGCATTTTGTTAGCAGATGTAGCCAAATAAAAAAAAGACAGAGAATTAAAAGAACTAAACAGATACTTTATGACAGCATTATAAAAAAATAAAATAAAAAAACCTTTAAAAAATTGCATATTAGGATGAGGCAAAGTAATTATTAATGGGTAGATTTCATTAAATAAACTTAAAAAAAAAGTATTAATTCCACGAGTGTCAATTGTTGCCCACAGCCAATTTTTCCAAACTTGATGAGTAAGAATTTTCTTAATCACTACAGACTAATACTATTATTTTTGCTCATTAGTATCAGATCTTATGTGTTTATACCTCTGCATTTCCATGTTGAGCATGTTGTGTGGTTTCACATCATGGTTCAGCAGGAATTTTCAGATTTACTGGATTATTCTTTTTCTTCATGCACAGAGGTAACGTTTTCAGAAATGTCTTAAGTTATTTTTGCCAGAATAACAGAGTAACCTTTTACCTTTGAAATTTTTCTTGAGCTTTTTCATTACTCTTATGTTATTTTTGAGAGGAATCAAACCAGGAAATTTTGCTCCAGCACTCCAAATTCACTGTTTCCATCCATACAGATAAGCTGAATTATCTCCACTTTCTTTGTGAACTGAGAACATTGTTTTATGGTAAGGCTAAATCAAATAAGAACATACTTAATCAACTGTATGTTGATTATACACTCTGTAATGGCTTTATTTAAAGTTGCAAGCTTTATAATTTAGAAATTTATCAATGCTACTAAAATTAGGATGCTACAACAGTTCTCACTAGCTGTAACACATCCCTCTCCCTTCCTGCAGTCTTCTCTGTCTGGAACATGGTGTCCTGGGCAACACCAGAAAATGAGAGTTGGACCTGCTTCACAGTAAAGAGTGAAGTGACAACTGGAGTCATGAAGGGAAAGAGGATGACAGGAAAGTAGGAGTATCTAGGGAAAGGGCTGAAAAAATGTATAGATGAATCAATCCAGTGGAGATCATGGATTAAAAATATATTGGGAACTTTGTCCCCTCTTTGAGACTGACCTAAACATGTATTACACTGAGCACAATCTTGAAGGGGCAAAGCAATAGTCTTCGTGTCTTCAGTTTCTAAATAAAACCTACCTGTGATTAGAGAATCTGAAATCTGGATTGCAGTACAAGGCACTTCTCTGCCTGGAAGCACTGGAGTTAGTTTAGTGAGGTAACAGTTGCAATGTCTAGGCTTAGTCTGCAATTCCAAAGGAGCCACAAACTTCAGCTCCTCTAGAGTTAGGTAAGCAGCTGACTGAGCAGATCACCCAAGGAAATACAGGAGGCTGCTGAATGACAAGAAGTAAATCTGATATGACTCTGTGAATCTGTGGCAGAATAGCACTTGGCAAAGCAGTATGGAAAAGAGGGAGGAAGAATGGATGGTACTGCACATGGAGTGCCTAGACTTAAATAAATTTTGTCCAGGATTACACCTCCTGTACGTTTCTCATTTCCATGTGCATGAAACACCTACCATGTGCCACAGGCATTTTGAATTAGAAATACCTGCTGTCCTAATAAAAATAAAAGTGTCAGGTAAGAAGGCACAGAATCTCCAAGAGATGACTTCTGCAGAATAGCTATTCCAGGAAGACATCTGCAGGAACCAGTTCCCTCCCTACTTACCAACTTGTAATACAGCAATCTCTGCTCAGTACTTGGAGGCAGAACCACTGGTAGACCATGATGTTCCCTGTAAACTCTTCTTCTTAATGAAGGTGACTGCACCATGCCATTTTTGTTTACAGACACCCCAAGGCCTTCATGAATATAGTTTGTTGGGTGTTTACAGCTGAAGTTTAATACGTGGCTAAATATAGTTTAATAGCTCCTTCATCCCTACTCTGCATCATGACATGGCAAGGCTTTTGAAGAGTAAGTAGGCCATCCAAAACAAAAGCAGAAAATTAAATTCAGCATCCATAATGTGTGGTGTTTTCCATAGCTTCTGTTGCTATCATGACATCTCACCAGAGCTATTTATGTCTGTGGGGAGTTAGGAAAAAGATCACATACTTTACAGAGAGCACAGTGTTAAATTTATGCAAAGTGAAGAAAAGTGTTATCTCAAAAAAATATTTATTTCATCATTTTTGCCTCAAGGATTGTGCTTTGTTACATCTTTGAGGAAAGCAGTGCTATATCAGCATCAGGCTTAATATTCTTATAAATATTAAGACCAGGTTTAATCTGTAACGTTTATATAAAGCAGTACAGCAAGCTTACCATATTGTGTAGAAAGAAAGGAAACACCTTTACTGCACCGCTCTCCTATTCTTCAGCTAGGCTTAAAAATTGGAAACAAAAGATAGCTAAAAGAAAAGAACATTGAAAGGAAGCAGAAAGATGCTGCACTAGCTTCTGCAGTATTTTCTTTGCTTTCACATGAAATTTAATTCCTTTGTAAGGAGCTTGAATAGTTACAGCAAAATTGTGGTAGTTCAGAGTGCAAAAGAAAAACATCTGTAAAAACATCTATATTTCCAGCAATAATAGGTTGTTGGTGTGTGAACAGCTACTGTCTTTGGATGGATCCCTCCACTTACGTTTAAAATACTCCCTTGCAAAGGACCTTTTGCAGAAAAGTTCAAGGACATCAAAGGGTTTTCATGTTAAAAATTTACCCACTGAAACCAGTCTTGTCTCCAAGGATATCTAATTATAATGCATCTATCATTTTAACAGTGGAATGGTTTGGTCTAAGGTATAAACTCACTTTACTCTTCAGGGTTTTTTTAAAGGGAACTCGCACTGATAGGCTGACCTGAAGTGAAGTACTCTTCCCCCCAGTCCTCCCTGCAACCGTATGGATGCCAATATCATGAACTGATTACTGACAATGGGAGCACTGGTAGGTGTCAGAGCAGAAGAAGTTTATTTTTATAGCTGAGATCATCTGCATGTAGACATAATTTAACAATACAATATTTAAAAATATCAGTTGTTTAGACTTTTGTTGTTGTAGAAGGGTTTGGGTTTGGGGTTTTTTTTTTTAAATTTATTTTCAGGAGTTATCATTCCCTTATATGTCCCTTTGTATAGCTTCCATTAATGTCAAATGAATTCTTCATGCATAATTCCTCTGGTTTTCTAAATAGAAGCAGAATCCTGTGTGAAACCAGTTTTCCCAGTGACTTTCTTATTACAGCTCACTGAAGGTTGGACACTGCCTCTTAGGGGTCACTCTTGTAGGCATCAACAGAAAAAGATGCCAAGCTGCAACCTGTACTCATAAAGGATGTATCAGAATATTAAAAACAAATGATCCTGGATTTCTACTTGACCCAGGCCAACTCCAGTCCTTCTAATATTCACTTTCTTCCCAAAACAAATTACCATATTCTAGCAGAAACAAGGCTCTTCCTCATGCTTCTCACTCTTTTAATGGAATAAAAATCACACACCCTACCTGTATGTCTTCTGACAGTTGTCTATATTTTGTTCTTCAAAACCAGGAGAGAGCTCTCACATCTTCCTTGGCAGGCTGTGCAGGTGCCTGGCTAAAAAATAACCACCAACACAAACTGCAAGACTTTTCTTACAATTCAGGCTGCTCAGAAACTCCCTAGGATTTCAAGCCCAACCTCAAAACCAGCTGTCACTGCAGCTTTACGCATGTACAAAGACTGTAAAATGCCCAGCTGTCACACAATACTGCTAGCATTCAGTTTATTGGACTGCTCTCTCTTCTTTTTTTCATTGGTAAAGCCTGAGACATGGAGGAAGGGGGGGGGGGGGGGGGGATGTTTGGCTGCATTCATTTTTGGTTTTATACTATATAAGAAGGGTATCATTCACTTTTTGTTTTCCTTGTCTTTAAGCTAAGGGTGCAAGATGGCAGCTGCCCTTGAGTACATTAGCTGGCAATCTTCTGATGTTTCACTCTTTTACAGTTCCTGGTGTTTGCTGAGATCAAGCTTGGAACTTCATCTTCCTGAAAGTATCCAGAAGGCATGAAAAATCTTCATCCAGTCTAGTGTGTTTTGAGTGTTTCTCTTTCTGTTCACTGTGAGACCAAGTCACCTCTTGCCCTTGAAACCTTTTCAGCTCCTCACTCTTAATATTTAAAGTCACCTACATACATTCTCTCAATTATTTTGTCTTTCTGCATATAAATTTAAAAATCTATTAATTTTTGTTTGTTAAGTTTCATCTCTCACAAGAAGAAATTACACTTTTCAGGCTTTAAGAGTTTCAGAAATTCAGAAAAGGAATAATGCCCCTATCTGTGTTTCACCTTGGTACCTTTTTAAATCTTAAACCTTTAAGGGGAAAGATCAGCAGCACTCCTAATGCAGATGCAGACCTTTAGGAAGCACGTCAATGCAAGCTACTTCTCTTAGGGCTTGCATATTTGAACCCTGTCAGAGTTTATCTGCTGCCAGCTTCAAACTGTGGTTTGACATTTCTGGTCAAGAGGGGTGCCCTTGTGAGTCCCAAGAGGGGATAAATTTGAAAAGACAGAGAGGAGCATATTGTCTCCCTACAGCAGTACACTGCCAGCTTCCACTGCAGAGATACCTGTTACCAGCAAGACATTGCTTTGAGGAAGCTCATCACAGCATGATCTTACTTGTGCCTGCAGTAGCAAGCCGTCAAAGCACAGCAAGAAAGAGAGAGATGGCAGGAAACATCAAAGGGGAACTGCTAAAGACTGAATAGGAATGAAAATAAAAGCTGCAGCCAGTGTAACTCCCTTCCCAAAGGGAGGGAGCAGAAGTGCAATGTAAGAAGGAGTGGTCGCAGGAGACCTCAGGGCCAATTCATTCCTCTTGTAACCCAGCTGTTACAACAGGCTGGGAACTCAAGTGAGAAAATCATGAGAAAATTGCTATGGTGCACAAAAGATGCTTGTAAAACACTACAGTGCCATGTCTCAAAGCTGCTGGGGGGCTGAGAGATGACGTTGCATTTTTTTCCTGCTTTAACAGATGAGCTGGGGAGCTCAAACTCTTTAGCACTGAAAAACCCAGATCTGCTTTTATGTATAATAAAATGACCTTGTGTATGAAGCCAAGCTTGTCAGGCCAGGCATGTGGATCTGAAAGGGGCAAGGAGACTGCTGGCAACCATAATCCCCATGTTTGTCACCATCATCTCTCTTTGTTGCACTCTCTCTCTGTAAGGGATTATGAGGACCCTTTCTCACTGGTATAAGAATGCAGTTGTTTGTCTTCCAGTGGTTCAGGTATCCGTGAGAAAGCCATTCCCAGGAGTAAGTTCCTTGATATTTTCTGTACATCCTAGGTGCAAGTTTGAGTACTTAGATCTAACTCTTTGGTCAGTCAAGGTCTCCCACTCCACTTATATTAGCCTTCAAGCCACACATCATTGTGACAGGGATTCACTAGCATCATACAGATGATTAAGACCCAAGACCAAAGTTTGATACAGTGGGACTACATGTTCCCAGCTTTAAAAATTGAGAGACACTGGTCAGGTGTACTCCAAGAGTGAGTCACAAAAAGTTTTTCACATTGTAAGTGCCACACGAATTGCATTCCTGAGACTCCCAGGAATCTGAACAAAGATCAGATAATATCTCTCCTTCTGACTCTCAGCTAGAGCTTTGATCCCAGAAGACTCTGCAAAATCCCAAAGAGACTTTGCTATTGATACTGGTTATATGTGAGAAGCTGTCAAAATTTGTAATGACAGTTCTGCTAGGCAGACTGAAGAGACTGCCTGCAGGGTTATAAACCATAATATCGGTATAAATAACTCCCAGAAAAAGTATAGTAAAGGAGAAAGCTAGGTATGAGCACTTCAGAAGTAGAGGGAACTAGAGAATCATTGAGATGCTAAGGGAAAAATAAGGACCAAATACAAATGTTTGGAAAATTTCAGGAATAGCTGAGAGCCCATGGGTTTGTTGCAAAATAGACCTAAATCCATTTGGATAAGAAACTGGGGGTCTCCCGAGAAGGAAGAAAGAGAAGAACATGGCTATGATACTTTTTTAGTTCCAGAGTGTTAAACAGGACTTGATGGATTTGACACTATCTACAAACATCTACATTATCTACAAAAGTGTGGGCATGTCTGTTAACATTAGTGTGGACCTACACAGACTTTGTTCTTAGACTGAACTAGCTGTTGCTACATGTTATGGTTTAGCCTCTCTTTTCCAACACCTACTTCACCATCAAAATGTAATCCATTGATCATGGGATCACTGAGATCATATTCAAACCCAGAAGAAGTCTTGAAGTAAGTAAAATCTTTAAGTGATTGCCTGATATCAGAAGGATTGTGTTATCAGGATTGTATACAGAGGATGCATTATTTTAGATTTCATCCTTTTCTTCCCATATCAAGAGATTTACATCTCATAGCAGGAATAAGCTACAGGGAGAATTTATGGAGCATTTACATCATACAAGTTCGGAGCTCTTTATCAGTAAGAATAAAGATGTATTCCTGACTTCAGTGAAGCTGCATTCATGATGAACTGGCTGTCTTAATTACCTTAGACCTCAATTAAAAGCTACATGCCTTCTGTGAAGTCCCAGACACATATGCTTGTATTTAAATGTATGTTTAAACTCCATTACAATTAATGGAGCTTAAGCTTATGCTTAATGTAAGCATATATTTAGGTGCTTCCTGGAATAAGAGCAAATTTCCCTCCTCTGTTTCCAGAGGGAATACAGTTTATTTGAGGACAGTAGTGATATTTCCTGGCCCCAGCTATCATTCTGACCCCTTTCTTAAAGCAAATATGCAGAAATGATTCACATGCTCTTGTAGCAGCTGCCAAATCTCTGCAATTTATATGTTAGTGTTTTAAAGTAAATCAGGACCAATTTTAGTCTGAGAACTCTGGAAGTTAAGCAGATGGGGCAGCCTATTTAAGCTGTACCCCAAGAAGGCAGCTACCTCAGGGAGAAGTATGAGCATGGGAGGTGGTGGTAAGGCTCTCAGGCTTTTACAGTATCATCTTCCTGGGCTCCGTCTTGAATCAGAACTGTGAGTTTTACTCTTTTGCATCTAATAAGCCTGAATATTAAATCAAAATGCACAGTCACTTGTAAAAGAAAACTCTGGTCGTGTTAGCTCTCGTCAATCTTTTCAAACTGTCTTTCTATTGAGATCTCTCTGCTCTGATGTGCAAAAGTCAGACGTAGAAAAAGGTGGATGAAAAACTGCCTCCCAAGTGCTTTTATGGCTTTGAAATTATAGTTTATTTTTCCACCTTATTCTCCCACTTTGTGATAATCATTATTATCTCTTTTTCCTACATCTTTCTAACAGAATGACACCATTAATAGTTGAGCAAGTTTTCTGCTACCTATTATTCCTTTGCACTTTTTAAGGAACAACGCTCATTTAAAAATTCAAAGTGGCAACCTCCATCTGTGGCTCTGTGGGGCTTTGAGCTATAAACATGGAGGTTCCACTTTGCTTTTTTCATTTTTAAGGATGATAAA
Organism: Gallinula chloropus; assembly: GCF_964237585.1. Taxonomy (NCBI): domain Eukaryota; kingdom Metazoa; phylum Chordata; class Aves; order Gruiformes; family Rallidae; genus Gallinula; species Gallinula chloropus. Next base: position 8,282,343 of record NC_140086.1, read on the forward strand.
ATACAGCTTATTTAGGTCATTGCACGCTTTTTTCTTTTTTCCTTTCTTGTGAAGGATACAGATTCAAAACAAAACTCTTTGCCACTGACTTCAATCTTTCATGCTGTATTGCACATGAATTACAAGCTACATATCAAGGTTTTTCTAAGGCTAGCTATCACCTTGATATTTGAACATCTTCTATACGATCCAGAAACCCAGTAAGGGTTAATCTAGGTCAATCTACCCAGCATGAGAAAAGCTGTGGTCTTATCACAGGTTAAAATAGCAGTGAAAAAGGAAAAGAAACAAACAGTAATATAGGCTTTTGTTTGGTTTGGCAGTAACTGCTGCTAGTTAAAAAGCAAATGCCTCGGTCTAGAAAGCTTTTTTAACTGGAGTTAACAAGCTGTAATAAGAAGTCCATCTATGGCAGCTTTGTCATCAGGAACAAAGCTGAAGGTTACTGAAGAGAATTTCTTCACTTTGTTTCACAAGCAAGTAAAAAGCACAAGTCAGCCTGTACATTTGGGGAAGCTGCCATGAGAGAGCAAAACCAAACACATCAGTTTGCATTTTACTTGGAAAGAGATTCAGATGATGTTGGCCCTCCTTGTAGCATCCCACAGCCTCAGTGCAGCTCTTGGAGTCTATGAACCTCTCTCCTGCTCAGTCAATAGACCGACACGACCAGGCTGAGTTACAAAACCCCCAGGTGTACACAATAAAAGCAGGAACAGATACCCATTTGATAGAGAGCAAATCCCAGCCCGCTGAATCTCATGCCAAATGAAGGCACAGAAAGAACCAACACTAAGTCAGGTAAGGGTGGCCGTTATGAGACGAGGCCCTGAAGACCTGTATAATGATATATTTAAAGCAGGAGGGATGATATGGTCAGCCTAGACTGTTCAGATGTCAAACCAGCTGCATTGCTCACCAACCTATAAGCCTGCAGGGCACAGAGCTTGATTCCAAGGTCTTCACATTAAAAGGTTTCATAGCAAGACCTGTTTTCCTGTGCATCCTCCCCTTCCTGTATTCATTGAAATAGTAGGTAGGGTTTTTTTCATAAAATCTGCTGTATTTCTGCATTATCTTTGTACTGCCAAGGATTTTTTGCATTGATATATGTTGGAGATGATCTTTAAAGAAGTAATAGCAAGACTTGGCAACAGTGTTGCAGAAGCAATTGGATCTGCCTTGGCACACCTCTAGTTTAAAAGATACCTCACTGAAATTAATTAGCTGGAATCTGAGGGCTTCCAGAAAGAAAGTTTTATGAGTTACCTCTTTCCTCTGGGAAGGTATCATTCAAGCCAAATAGCTGTTAACTGACATACTCACTCTTGAATTCTTTCAACTCAGCATCCACCCAGACTGTTTTCTCTCTTCAGAGGAGAAGCGCCTGTGGAAAGTTATGCACTTTTATCCACTTCTTTCTGATTCTTTTCATTTTTGTATTTTTTTCTGAAAAAGAGAGAAAAAAGTACAGCTAATGTTGATGTCACTGCTCTTGACACAGAAGTTTTCTCTCTGTCTGCAGAACAGATGGAGAGTTATAATGCCAGCAGGGCAAACTTCCCTCACCACACAGCGCATCTTCTTTCCTTCATTAAAGCCAGCAGAAAGAGTCCCTTGAATAGCAGATGCATAAATGGATGTGCTGGCATCAAAAGCATTTCCCCACTGCCCCTCCTCAGTGGGATACAGTGCCCACTCTATTACCCACATATTAAAGTTCTCTCCTCAGTAATACTGGCAGTATAGGAGTCTCCAATCGTCTGGACTGGTGTTGACATCCATGTAGCACCTCTATCAGGAAGGCTGTTTCAGCCAGCATCTTTTCTGTAGTCCTCCTCCCTTGTTTCTGATTTGTAGTAAATTTGGAGCAGGTCCTGAGAAGACACGCTTGCCCACCTGAAAAGATGAGAACAGTCTGGGTGCTCTGCTCTGTCCTGCAGCAGCTTTGCCAGGACCCCATCTGAATGCAGGTGAAGAGCAGAACTGTTGGAAAGGCTGCAACCAGGTCTTCTTCTTCAGGAAAGGTTGTGCTGCCTGCTCCTCTGGACACTGTTGGAGGGGAAGCTGAGAGAAACCCTTTGGCTTTCTTCTCCTGTTGCTCCTCCCCTGATTTATGGCCACAAGAGAGAGCCTAACCATTTTGGCCCTAATGGTATTGCCATGTTTTTCTCCTCACCCGGCAAAGCAAAGGCTCACGTGACTTACGTGAAAACTTAATCTTTCCTTTGTCTTTCCAGAATCATTCAGGGCTCTTTCAATTCAAGTCCTGTACATCAGAGCTGCTGGGATGTTCATTGCTTGATAAACGGCCATTCTCAACAGTATGATTGATAACAGGATTGATATTGTCAATGGTTCTGTTTCATGCTGTACAGTGGCGATTGAGTTACCGATTTGATTTGGATATAGGATGCCACTGTATCAAACCACACTTTTTCCTCTAAACCTAGGGAGTATAAGATATCATTGCATCATAAATTTTTAAATATACCCTGTTTGAAAGCAGACTGATTTCCTGTCTGACTTGCTCATCTATTACCTAGAGAGGATGAAAGCGAAGTTCTTTCTTGTTATGTAACCTTACCCTGATCTGATTATTATGCATGAAACCACATTGCAAGCACTTTAGTGTGAAAAAACTTGGGAAACTGTTATAGTAAACAAGAGGAAACTAAACTCATGGATTGGATTCCATCAGGAAATCTTAACTCTAAAATCCACAACACGTGGTCCAAAATGTCACACAATTAATTATCATTTAATTTATGCAGGAACTCATTATGGGTGTGAGCAGAGATGAGCAAACTGAACAGAATTAAGCAATTCCCTTGGCTACAGACTGTATTATCAAAGAACTTTGGACATGAACCACAGCTCCAGAATTAAGTGGGGTTTTAAATTTCCTGGTGCAGCAGAGAAATGACATTTTTTATTTTTGTTTTTACTCTTTTGCCTTGAGTAACTGGAAAATTAGGAAGGATCAGCAGGGAGAGAAAACATTTTCAAGCTGAAAAGTAATGATTTAATATTCTAAACATCAAGAGCGACCTCTTTTATTTCATGCCCCAGTCAGTATCCAGCCATTATTTACCCCAGGGCTAATGAGTAAAAGCATTACTAGATGAGAGCTGCTGCAGCACATGTTCTCTTTGCACCATATTGCAGAGGGACAGAAAAGAAAGGGTAAGCATCTCCTATATCCTACAGAAGCAGGTGTTTGAGTCTTCTCAGCTTGGCTCTGATTCCTCAGCAACAGTCCTTAGCTAAAAAAGAGGAGGAGAGGGACTAACCCACTTTTCCCATGGCAGTGTATGTAGTTGCCATTACTTTTCAGGAACAATGCCTCAAATGAGGACACACTCCACACTTGATTTTGAAGCATGTAAATGTAAATTCATATAACCCCAGTCTCTGCATTATAAGTCTGTTAATGCACTCAGATGTGTTCAAAATGAAGGGTTTGTGCATTGGTCTATAAACAGAACAGGAGACATGATTCAGCTTCCTTTACAGTCAAATGAGAAATTCTCACTCACAGATTCATAGAATCACAGAACGTTCGGGGTTGGAAGGGACCTCTGGAGATCACCTCTGGAGATCACCCTGCTAAAGCAGGATCACCTACAGCAGGTTGCACAGGATTGTCTCAAGGCAGGTCTTAGATATCTCCAGAGAAGGAGACTCCACAGCCTCTCTGGAAAACTTACTAAAATGAGGGCTGCCTTAGGAATATACATTGCTCAAACCAGGTTACAATATCTTTTTCATAATAAAGGTACTGATTAGATTTTAATTTTCTTTTTATGCCTCCAGGTTAGGTTCTCGCTGTGGGTCGCCACGTGTAGATGTCTTAAATCTGAGTTAAGACCTGCCTGGGAACTGATGACACTTCTTATCTATGCCTAAAGAGATAAAATAAAGCATTTTAGCCATAAAACAACTAACTGATAAGAGGAGCACCTGCACCTTCACAAAATACTCAGCGCTATTTAGAGCACGAAAGAGTTATCAAACATTTCTAGCAAGATGCCTATTCCTTCCCAGCAATCTAGGTGTTGCTTGGGTTTTTTAACTTTCTTCTTTAAGGAGTATGATACCATCTATTGCAGCGTTAACTGACTTAGAGATGATTTTTTATTTATTTTTGCAATGGCATGGAAAGCTTATTTCCAATGTTAACGTTTTTCTCCTGGTAAAAATAATTAAACAGAGAGGGTTTTATTGTGGAATTTAAGAGGGAAACTTCTGTCCACACATCAGTGAGCATAAAGATATTTCTACCACATTTAAATATATTATTAAAGGGATTTTACAAACATGACAAGCGTGCCAAATCCAGGCACTTTAAAAATAAGATAACACTGAAAAGAAAGCTAAGTGTGGTAAAAAAGAGGGGTGAAAATGGCTGCATAGTTACGATGAGAGCACCACAGTATATACAGTTCTTGTTTGGAGTGGTTCCCTAATACATAGTTATGCAGTTTTCACTACTAGATAGAGAGTATAATAAGACTCATAATCATAGAATCATGGAATCATAGAATATACTGAGCTGGAAGGGAGCCATAAAGGATCATCGAGTCCAACTCCTGGATCTACACAGGGCCAGCCAAGTCAGAGCATGGGGCTGAATGCAGCGTCCAAATAAGCTACCTTATGGCTCTTCATATTTAAACATATTAGCTTGTTTTCAAAGTTATGCAAAACTTGATGGTGAGCATCAGTAAGCAGATTTTTGGATAAATCAGCTTCCAACTTCAGAAGAGCTAGGTTCACGGATCAGTGAAATTAAAAATACCTATTCCTTTTCCAATAGTTCTTCAAAAAGAAAATAATTTCTTTTTTGAAGAAACAGGGATCTTAACAACCCTAGCCAACTCAGTTAGCTCTGCTTGCCTTGGCTTTGCCAATGTGTATTTAAGAATCATCACTTAGCAACAAAGCAATATTGTTCCATCACACCCTTTAAAAATGTGCTAATATCAACAAAAAAAAATGGAGATTAGCAGCAACACTTGCATTTCACACAAAGTTCATATGAAATCATCAACAGCATGGAAATCTCAGAAAAAGATCATCTGGTAGACTGTGTAGATTGCATCACAACTATTTATGGTGACCTCTCAGGGACTTTGGTTTACTGCTGTAAGTTCAGCTTCTTATCCACACTTTCTGTACAGCGAACTGAATGTAAGGACAGATTAACAGACCGTTATGCTATATAATTTACACTAAGTTTTGCCAGTTGTGGTCTTCAGTAGAGAGAAGGTGGGAAACTGAGAATAAATTATTCTGCATTTTAGAACAGGTTTGGAAGGGCTTAAGCCTGGATTTCTCTGTGGGCAGAGTATGTTGGCTGCTACAGAGCATTTGGCTGCAACAGAGGTTGAGTGAGTGCAGAAAAGATCACAGCCAGCAGATAAGGGATCAGGAGGAGCCACTGACACCACAAAGCATAATTTAGCATTTATTTATTGGTTTATCTTCACTAGCCTTTGAAGCTCCCCTCTATAGATTATGTCTGCCTTCCCCTTTGACAGTAGGTTTGAACATTAGGACAAAAAGGTGCCTCTGGAGAGGAGAAAATCCTGTGCATGTGAGTAGGCTTTTAGATAGGAACCTGCCCTCAGACAGACTGTTTACTTCACAGATAGTGAAGTGAAGATGAGGAGACTGTGTTACACACATGACAGCCAAGTAACTGAGGGCTGAGTATGCTTTGTTGGTGTAGCATCACGGTTGCAGCAATACAACAAAGTCATCAGTGACTGAGGAATGTGTCAGCGTGCCAGTGCTAATTTAATTTAGGCCATGTGGGTAAAACAGAGTGAAAATGAGACTTTATTTCTTTCCTCTGACATTTTCTGCTCTGCCTTGTTTAACTAGAGCTGGATGAGACCTTCTCACTGGAGCATAAACTGGTATAAAAGTAGCCCTAAGTCAGCTCTGCACTGCTTTGGGAACAAGGTGAAGAATATGCCTGTGAGTTGAAGCTTTGAATAACCTTTTGGACTCTGAAAGAATAAGAAAATATTGGTAAGAATTAAGAGAAGCTGAGGAGTGTCATAGAACCATAGAATGTTTTGTGTTTGAAGGGATCTCAAAGATCATCTAGTTCCAACCCTCCCTGCCATCCTCCACTAAATTAGGTTGTTGAATGTGGCCTTAAACAATTCCAGGGAGGAGGCATCTACAACCTCTCTGGGCAACCCTTTCCTGCGCTTCAACACCCTCATCATAAAGAATTTCTTCCTATCATCTAATCTAAAAGTACTCTCTTTTGCTTTGAAGCCATTCCCTCTTGTCACTAAAGTGGGAAGAGTACTGATTTCATGCTTTAAGTCACACCCTTGCATTTGGGGAAGCTTCCAAATGTGAATTTTTCGATTTTTTGCTGTGAGACTTGAGGTAGAAAGGCACAATTCTCAATCTGTCACAAAATTCCTCTGTGATTTAGGATTAGCCATTCAATCTCTGTAGCCCAGAGATTTATAAACCATAAACCAAATATAATAGTAATTTTTGTATAGTGTAATTTCATTGTCAGTGTCATGAGATCGGGACTAGCTATTACTAACCTTTATACAGCTCATTGCAGACCAAGTACACAGCAAATTTACTTCCACATGGTCTTTCCTGTGATGTATATAAATAACTGATAAACATAGAGAGGAAGGAGGTTTGGCACCTCTTGTAAAATGGAATTCAGGATGCAGCTGTTCAGCTGAGCCCCTGGAGCTGAAGCCTTTAGCATGCTTTCAGGTCTCCTCTACACTTGCTATCTTTCTTTTTAATTCAGACTCTTTAATCCAAGGGGTGACTGATGCAAGGATATGTAGAATGTAAGGACATCTGGTTAACAGCTATCAGCATAAGAGACAAAGATAACAGACGAAGATAAGAGGCAGGGAAAATCATAAATTAAACACCTAGATATACAAGCCCTAAGGAAAACAAGAGATAATAGACAACAGCAAAGATCTGAGCTCTCAGGTCACTGTTTGAGAGGCCATTGAACAAATGGCTCAAATCCTTTAGGGAGTTCAACCAGAATTTTGTAACTGATAAGAAGGGAGGAAACAAGTCTCTTACTTGTCCCACAGGTAAGAGTAAAATGATATGGGTTACTTGAGGGGGCTTGTGGGGTCGCATAAAGCCTCTTATGGAATGCTTTGAGAGAATTTTGGGAATGCATTAAAAATTATTATGGAACATTTAGGGGAAGGGACACATGTAAGAAAGGAAAGGATCAAGGTGGATCAGGGTGGAACAAGCTTGGGAAAAGGAAGAACTATAGTCTGTGCTTTCTTTTTATTAAATCCTATTCCCAGTTTCTCTGTGACCTCATTTTCTGTGTGACTCATGCATGAAATTTAGGATGGACTATCCAGCCAGCACCTGGAAAGACTCAAGCTTACAATTGGTGGCAAACCCTAAGCCCATCAGTGAACCTCAATCCAGGTCATCTGTGTTTTTCATGTCTGTGTGAGTGCTGTTGGTTTTTATGTGTGTGTTGGTAAAAGTCCCACTTTCTGTGTTGCTTGGCATGACTGGCCATGTATTGTCTCTGTGAGGGTTTGCATCTTACCTGCTCATCCTTGCTACTTGCTGGACCTACAAAGAGCAACAGCACCCTCATCTCTGAATAGCCAGGTCAAAAATCCCTGCGTCCCACAGCCCAGCAGTGGAATTTCTGGATATAAGAAAAAAATGGTAAGGACACCTTTTTCTTAAGGTTTATCCTTGTTTCTCACTAACAAAACTTAATTTGCAATAGAATAAATTGATTTCCCCCAAGTTGAGTCTGTTCTGCTCATTATGGCAATTGCTGAGTGATGTCCATATTATATTAACCAACCCATAATAGTTTCCATCCTATTTTTTACCCACTCTCTTGTGGAGGAGGGGGAGTGAGAGAGCACCTAGGTGGGCATCTAGCAGCTGTCCCAGGTCAACCCACTGCAATTGTGTTAGGGTTTAGTAATACAATGCAGAGCTCTGGCTAGACAGTACTGGCTTGCACAGGATTCTGTAATTGTGTTATCTTGGGCATATCATTTCCTGCTCACAGGCATACATTTCTGCATCTAGAAGAGGTCGTGGTATATCTAAACTACTTTAACTAGTGTCCAAAGATCTGCTGCTGAAAATGGCTATATAAAAATAGGATACTAATAGTATTAGTATTTTAACACCTTTGGCTTTGTTCTGGATCAGCTTATAATGATAAAGAAACATACATAAATGAAGAGGTGCTGTTTTGAACTTTCATATTTCTGAGTGCTGAATTCAGGCCACCGGTTAGATCAGGGCCTGTTTTATATGAGTGTCACATGCCCTTGTCCAATGAAATAAGGGAAACCAACAAAACTAATTGTGCGTGAGTAATTACGCCTCTGTAGGACTCAAGGTCATACATCCTGACATGAGTGAAGCAGCTTTCATAGCCAGTGAAATGAGAGTCACCTTGGGGTCATCTTCTTGCCGGTTTAGAGGAAGTTCATGATTAGTGACAGTATTTGAGTACATATACTGTGTGTGTCTTCATAAAGACAGGGAATAAGAATAAGGAGCTGAAAGGATGGCATACTTTCAAGAGAAAGAGACCTGCAATATCTTTTTTTAATAAAAGAGAAAAAATAGAAAGTATGTTTTCCTAGCACCAGGTGTTAAGAAAGTTTGGCACAAAATCATCTTTGTTGGCACTATGTTTAACATTACAGAAGTGGAAGTATGAGTTTTGTTAGGGCCTCACACATAGTACTGATCATTTCAGGTTGTTATATTAATCAGATGAAAAAATTAAAAACTTGCTTCTACTTTTTAATGTTGTTTTATTGTTGTTTTCCCCCTCCAGCTAATCATGGTCTCTTCCTTGTCTACACATGCATTCAAGCTTCAGCTCCTTGCTAACAATTCTGTTTTTTAGATCAGATGTAGTATTCTTTTTTTGTCCACAGAAAATTGGTTTCTTTCATTTGAGGTGACCTTGCTTCTGTTTCCATTAGTTTCTTGCATCAATTTAGAAGACAATACATGGATTTGGATAAACCAATGATCAAGTATGATGCAATAAATTTCATAGAACTTTTCTAATTGTAATTCAACTTTTGGAAGCACATAGGTGCTCACATGGTAAATAAGAAAGTCAAATTACTTACTCTGCTGCAAACATATGTTGCTTTGAACTCATTGCATTTCAGTCTTCCTGCTTTTTTCAGACAGTAAAATGGTGGCAGCACTTACAGTGTCCACCTTACAGAAGAGGCATGAATGAAGAGTCTTCTAAGATAATTTAAATAAAGTAGGATTATGTAGTTATTATAAAAATAGGCTGAATATATTCTGCACAGAAGAGCTGTTAAGCCTATAGGTGTTATCAAATGAGACCCTAAATCTGAGTGAAGACTGTAGATAGAACATGTTAAAGGCAGGACATAATGAATCTAAACATTTTGGTTTCATAGGCTGCATAAATTTTTAAATCCTTCTTCCTCTCTGTCTCCTGAAATTCCCATTTATAGAGCTGACATTTGTGTTTTTCCTCAAACAGTATTATCTTACAGTGAGACCAGGTGCTGGAGGATCCTTCCCTCGCACAGCATCAGTTACTTCAAAGCCGCAGTGGTCCATGGTTTTTGCCTGACTTCCTCTTTCTTGGGATTCTCCTGAGCTTGGAGGAGGTGATCCTTGAATACTCAACAGCTTTCTTGGGCCCCTCTTCCCTCCAGGGCTTTGTCTCATGGTAGTCTGCCAAGAAGTTCTTCTGAAGTCCAGGATAGTGCACCTTCCTCCCCTGCGTAAGGATCTTGAACTCCACAATTTCATGGTCACTGCAGGCAAGGCTGCCCTTGATCTTCACATTCCTTACCAGCCCCTCCAGGTCCATCATGGAATGTCTCCTCCTTGGCTCTTCCATCACTTGGAGGAAGATGCTAAGAAGCGGTCACTGATACATTCAAAGAACCTCTTCTATTGCTTTGCCCTGCTCTTTTGTCCCTCCAACAAATATTTGGGATGTTGAAGTTCCCCATGAGGACCAGGACTGGAGAACATAAGGCTGCTCCTATCTGTCTATAGAGGGTCTCATCCACTCGACTGTCCTGGTCCTGTAGCAGATCCGCACTACAGTGTCACTAATCCCTGACCTCCCTTTAATCCTGACACCCTTCTCCTCACTAGCTCTATCAGGGTCTCCTTGTATGTCTCATGCTCCAGTTCCTTAACCATTGCTGTGATTTATCCCCAGCTGGCAGCTGAGCACCATGCAGCTGCTCACTTGCTTTCCCACCACAGCAGATGGAAGTTGGGCAGGGAAGAATAAAAATGGGAAGACAAAGGCAAACTTAGTGGGTTGGGATGAGGACATTTTGCTGGGACAGCAAAGGAAGGGAGAAATAACAATAACAGGACTTTATAACAAAATATACAAAACTGGTGATACACAATACACTAGGACCCCTTTATGTAGAACATGATGTCATGGTACAGAATACCCCTTTTGGTTAGTTTGGGTCACCTGTCCTGGCTGTGTCCCCTCCCAGCTTCCTGAGTGTCCCCTGCCTTCTTGTTAGCAGGGCAGTATGAAAAGCTAAGTCCTTGACTGCTTGGCAACAACTAAAAACATCAGTGTGTTATAAATGGGATTTTCATTCTACATCCCAAACACAGCACTACACTAGCTACTAGAAAGAAAATTAACTCTATCCTAGCCAAACCCAGAGCAACCATCTTCATGGCCATTTGCTTGCTTGCTCCAGGTTTTCCATCTCTCTCGTGTGCTGGGCAGCCCAGCATAACATTCCTGGTGTCTCCTATCAGGGCTGAGTAGAGGCGAAGGATCTCCACTCTCAACTTGCTCTCAATGGTGTACCTAATACCTCAGCCTGCTGAAGTGTGCTGAATTGTGTGCAACTTGGTGTCCAGCAGCATGCTTTCCTCTGCAAAGCTGTTTTTCAGCTAACCAGCCTCTAATGTGTACTGCTTGTCATGGTTTAACCCCAATCAGCAGCTAAGCACCATGCAGTCTCTTGCTTATTACCCCTATGGAAGGATGGGGGAGAGAATCGGAAGAGTGAAAAAGGCATGGGTTGAGATAAATACAATTTAATAGGTAAAGCCAGAGCCATGTACACAAGCAAAGCAAAATAAGGAATTCCTTCACCACTTCCCATCAGCAGGCAGGTGTGCAGCCATCTCCAGGAAAGAAAGCAGGGCTCCATCAAACATCATGGTTACTTGGGAAGGCAAGCACCATTCCTCTGAATGCCTCCCCTTCTTCCTTCTTCTTTGCCCAGCTTTATATGCTGAGCATGACATCACATGCTACAGGATATCCCTTTGGTCAGTTGGGGTCAGCTGTCCCAGCTGTGCCCACTCCCAACGTCCCTAGTCCTGCTGGGCACATTATTTCTGATACAAGCCAGGGAGCTGTTGACCATCTGAGCTTTGTTGAACCTCATGTGGTTGGCCTCAGCCTTTTCAGATCCTTCTGTAGAGCCTTCCTACCCTCAAGCAGATAAACACTCTCACTCAGCTTGGTGTCATCTGCAAAGTGACAGAGGCTACACTCCATAGCCTTATCCAGATCACTGATAAAGATATTAATGAGAACTGGCCCCAGTACATAACCCTGGGGAACACCACTTGTGACCGAGTGCCCAAAGGATTTAACTCCATTTGCTGCAACATTCTGGGCCTGGCCAAGCAGCCAGCTTCATACCCAGCAAGGCATACACCCATCCAAGCCACGAGCAGCCAGTTTCTCCATGAGAATGCTGTGGAAATGGCGTCAAAGTCTTTATTAAAGTCCAGGTAGACAACATATACAGGCTTTCCCTCATCCACCTTGTCATAGAAGGAGATCAGGTTAGTCAAGCAGGCCTTGCCTTTCATAAACCCATGCTGACTAGGCCTGATCACCCTGTACTTTACATGACAGCATTCAAATTATTTTCTCCCTAACCTTCCCTTTCTTGTACATGGGTGTGACATTGGCTAACCTTCAGTCACCAGGGACCTCCCTAGTTAGCCATGACTGCTGACAAATGATGGAAAGTGGCTTGGTGATCACTTCCACCAGATCCCTCAGTATCCTTGGGTGGATCCCATGTGACCCCACAGACTTGTGTATAAATGCTGTAAGCACTTGTGTGCTAACTGTTTCCCCTTAGATGATGGAAAGCACGCTTCATCCTGCTCCCTGTCCCTGTCTTCCAGTTCAGGGGACTGGGTAGCCAGAGAATGACTGGTCTTACTGCTAAAGACTGAGGTCAAGAAGGCATTAAGTACCTCAGTCTTTTCCTCATCCTTTAGCACTGTGCTTCCCACCACAAACAACGAAGGATGAAGATTGTCCTTAGTCCTTCCTTTTGTTGCTAATGGATTTATAGAAACATTTCTTATTGTCTTTAATGGCAGTAGCCAGATTAAGATCTGGTTGGGCTTTGGCCCTTCTAATTTTCTCCCTGCATAACCTCATGACATCCTTGTAGCCCTCCTGAGTTGCCTGACCCTTTTTGAAAAGGTCACAAACTCTTTTTTTTTTTTTCCCTTAGTCCCAGCCAGAACTCTCTGTTCAGCCAGGCCAGTCTTCTTCCCCAACAGCCTGTCTTTCACTGCATAGGGACAGCATGAAATAGTGGTCATAATTAAAGAAAAATTTTGTTTCTATTTACAGAAAGGCCAGGCAGAAGGAAGCTGGGAAATATTAAGTCAATCAGCTATAGCTATGAGTCACTCAGCAGCCTAGCAGTCTTGCCATTACCACTCAGCAGGTCCAAATCAACACATTAAGTGATACAAAGGAAAAACAGAAAGGAAAGGAAATAAAATAATGGTGCTAGGAGAGCTGTGGTATGGGATGCAGTAGCTGATGAAGGCGATGAAGCAAGAGGTAGCGGGTACTGAGTTTTCTGATTCTCATCACATTATGATCAAATAGAAACACACAGAGCTGGGCCTATTAAGGAATGAGAACTGGTAAAATTGTGAATAAAACATAGTAGGGAGGAGGAGGTAGGAAAGAATTAATTTGTTAGCTCTGTGTCAGCTGGAAAGGGAAGATGGATTCATTTTCTTTTCATGTTGCAGTGGGCTTTGCATTAATTAAAAAAGGGGAGGGAAAAAAGAATGAAAGAAAGAAAAGAAACCCCAGCTGCCTGACAAAGAAAATGGTCTGAACAAAGAAAGGTGCTGAAGCTACTTCTATCAAAAAGCTCCTATTAGACCCAACAGAAATCACTATCTACCTCTGCAGGAAAAAAGGAAAATGAAATTCACCTAGAAAATAAGAGAAAGAGCATGAAATTCCACACCACGTAAGATCCTGTTGGCATTTTACAACCTGCTCAAGAATTAACGAGTCTGCATATTTTCAAGGTGCTTTCATTTGATTTCATTGTAGAAAAGTAGATCTCACACCAAGCAGTTTCCAAATTCTTTTAGAGAGGAAATATGTTCCATAGCTCATGTGAAGAAGTCAGGTAATATGTTGTGGATACAGCTCCTGCACATTAACAATTGGATTACTTCATTTTTTAATTTTTTTTTTCCTAACAGAAATCATTGGAATTCTTTTGTTATGCCTCATGCATGGACCATCACTCTGTACACAGCTGTCTTCATTTGCAAGGCTGTCATTATTCTCTATGATGAAACTTCATTGTGATGTACGTGGGTTTTGTGAACTAAGGGCTGACCTGCTTACAAAGGTTGCAGGGACACCATATAACATCAAAGAACAAGTCAGATATTAGAGAATAGCTGGAAATAGATAGTATTTAAATATCTCTGCTCCAAAAGAAGATAGTCCTTAGCATTTTAGAACTAAGTCAAATGGACTAACAGCTCCAGGTTGAGTTTTTGCTTTTCACCTCTTTCATCGAAACTGAACAGTCCAAACATCTGCGTGCCACATCATCACCCTGAACTGGAAGATGAGAGCAGGGCAGTGACCAGCAGTTCTCATATTATGTATGACTGAAGCAACAAAACTAGGCAAGAAAAAAAGGCTGGGGATCATCTCATTAAAGTTTTGTCATTTACAGTGTGGATATCTACACTGGAGCTGGCAGTTCACCTTCTGAATTATCTATATATGAAGCAGGTATGTACTTTAGTATGAAATTAATTGTACTACTAATAAATGTTATTTCATGCTACTAAATCAGATGAACATATCTATCTTTTATTTAGTGAATAGTACTGACAATAACTAGATGATATAAACAATTCCCATAAATAGATCAATACTTCCTTAAGAAGTACCTAAGAAATACCATGGCATTAGTTTTTTCTTGAAAATAGCTGCTCTTAAAAGTACTGAAAACATTCAAAATACATCTGTGACATCCCCAGACAGTTCTCTTCAGCTGCAGGAGGAAAAATATCTCCACACTGAATACATGATATTGTTCCATAAGTTTGTGAAAGTTTCATACTCAAAAATTGCCCAGGGAAGACAGGAGGGGAAAATATCAATAATTGTATCTTAGCTCAAATGATGTCACAACAGGTATGTGAGAAGTTTATTAGCATGTAAGAAATAAGGATGAAGCGAGGGCAAGGGAGGGGAAATACAATGAGCAATGTGAGTGGTGGAGTCATTATAAGCCAACTAGGGTGATAATCGATTCTGTCTCTGCCCCTCATGAGAGATTTAAACAGGATATTAACTTTGGGCTTTGACTTCTGTCAGGGAATCCCAGATGACTCACAACTGGGCCATGTTACAACTACCTGAGATTCCTGCCTCTCTTCACTAATTTTAGTTCATTTCTAGCCTGGCTTTTGCTTTAGTCCTTTGATTTAGTCAAACTGTGCTCAGTTGGAAGCAGGAGGATATCTGGATTAATGGTGGTCAAAGACTCAGCTTTCAAGTTCTGCTGATTGCTGATAGCACTGGGAAAGTTTATGCTGCTTGATCTTAGTCTTAACTGGGCTTTGTCTGTAGTGTGGTAATTACATTACCCATCTCTGAATAGATTGGAAAATTTTACATGAGGCCTAAGTAGCTGTGGTGGGTAGACTCTGGCTTGATGCCAGGTGCCCACCAAAGTCATTCTGTCATGCCCCTCCTCAGCTGGAAAGGGCAGAGAAATTATAATGAAAGGATCATGGGTCAAGATAAGGACAGGGAAAGATCATTCACCAACTACTGCCATGAGTAATACAGACTTGACTTGGGGAAATTTGATTTAATTTATGGTCAATAAAATCAGAGTAGGATAATGAGAAATGAAACCAAACCTCCTTTCTCCTCAGGGGGAGGATGCCTCACGCTCTTCCCCTGCTCCAGCATGGGGTCCCTCTCACAAGAGACAGTCCTCCATGAATTTGTCCAACATGAGTCCTTCCCACATGTTGCTGTTCTTCATGAACAGCTCCAGTGTGGGTCTCTTCCATGGGGGCCTGTCCTTCAGGAACAGACTGCTCCAGTGTGGGTTCCCCATGGGGTCGTAAGTCCTGCCAGCAAACCTGCTCCAGCATGGGCTCCTTTCTCAACAGGTCCACAGGGCCAGCCAGGAGCCTGGTCCAGCACTAGCTTCCCACAGACTTCTTCAGGCATCCACCTGCTCTGATGTGGGATCCTCCATAGGCTGCAGGTGGCTGTTCCATCATCATCCACTATGGGCTGCAGGGGAACAGCCTGTCTCACCATGTTCTTCTGCATGGGCTTTCAGGGGAATCTCTGTTCTGGTGCCTGGAGCACTTGGAGAAGTATGCAAGGCCTTCCTTTGATGCTAGAAATCTGCCAAAGGTGGAGTAAAATATAAACTGTGGCTGCAGGGTTGCTGGTATAGAAAATGGAAACAACCTGAAGGTTTACAGTGCTTGGCTGTAACTGACAGGAAGAATTAATAGTTTGTTTGAGATTGATGATAAATTGAAAGATGAACATACAAATATCTGACTGGTGGTCCATGTAACACCTAGATAGATAACCAATGGACCATGTTAGATATGCTGTTTTGGGCTGGCATAGAGTTAATTTTCTTCATAGTATCCAGTACAAGGATATGTTTTGGATCTATGCTGAAAACAGTGTTAATAACACTGTAATGTTTTTGTTTTGCTCTTCTGCTTCTCACCCCTCCCCATCAGCGGGAAGGCTGGGGGTGCACAAGAAGTTGGGAGGAGACACAGCTGACCAAAGGGATATTCTGTAGCATATGATGTTACTCTCAGCATATAAAGCTGGGAGAAGAAGAAGGAAGGGGGCCAACATGTTTAAAGTGATGTTGCTTGTCTTCCCAATGGAAGGAGCCCTGCTTTCCTTCCTGGAGATGGCTGAATGCCTAACTGCCAATGGGAAGCTGTGAACAAATTCCTTGTTTTGCTTTACTTGTGTGTGTGGGTTTTGCTATGCCTTTTAAATTATCTTTACCTCAACCTGTCAGTTTTCTTTTTTGATTCTCTCCCCCATCCCACTGGGGGGAGTGAGTGAGCAGCTCTGTAGTGGTTAGTGTCTGGGTTGGGTTTAAACATAACGATAGCTCAGTTTTACTGGGGAAAAAAACATGGTGGAAAAAACCCCCAAGGATATCTATCAAGACACATGAGTACCAGTTGGAGAGAAAAGACCCTGTCTTTTCTGTATGTCCAGAACAGTGGAGCACATATGCTGTCATATCCAGAGTATCCCATGTTGTTGGTAATTGCTGAGCTCCATCATGATAGATAGATAGATAGATAGATAGATAGATAGATAGATAGATAGATAGATAGATAGATAGATAGACCTCCCTAGTTACCAGGAACACAACTTCCCTGGTGTTGTCACACTGAGTGGCTAATGGACAGTGGTGATTCTGTCGTCACAGAGCAGATGGTGTAGAAACGTGCTGTCTGGGCTTGTGTTCCAATGACTGCACATGTTCTTGTGGTATGCACATTAGGAGGGATACTGTTTGTGTATAACGAGCACTTGTAATAAGATTATCAATAATAGCTGGAACATTGTTTTATGTAATAAAGGATGGTCTAACTCAATAAATATTCCTTGTGTTTGTTGTCTTCTGATTAAACCATCAGTCACTCTGTGGAAACTCAACCTTCATTCCCAGAGCGGTAATAGTCTGTAACAATCAGAAAGCATGAACAGAGGTAGAATTCCTGGTCAAAATTTGAGACTCGCCCAGGCCAACAGGCAGACAGTGAAAAACCTCCTGTGAAGCAGAACAGAGTTTGTTTCAAATCAGGGTCTTGTATCTGGAGGAAGATGTTATATTCTCCTGAAAACATAATTAACCCCTTTGTGGTCCTGCTTTAATATTTCATATTTATATTCTGTGAAACAACTGCTAACTTACTGCCTGCCTGACAGACTCCATAGCTTGGAGATGAGCTGTCATCTGGGAGATCAAATCCAAGTCATACAGTGAAGGTATTTAAACCATTATTCTTGCTGTGTATTCTTAAAACCACATCAGGGTCATTTATTCCTGTTAGTGCCCCTAGGCCTGGACTCCAGCTTACAGCGAGCTGGGTTAATTCTCTGGTTAATTCCTACCAAAAAAGGCTGAAAAGGCAGCTTTCCGAGAAGAAAGATGAATGTCAAAAGTTGATCGTTTTCACAAAGTTTAGGTCTTGCTTTCCAGCTACTCTGAGTTATCAGGCTACCAATTGTCCAATTTAACACAGCATCTCAGCTGATTTGGGCTTCCCTGCTGCTATGAACAACTCCCCACGAAGGGTGTCCATTCTCATCAGCAACTTCTAGCCAAAAAGGCAACCTTTCTCCTGCAGTTCATCCCTAGCAAGGCTGTCAAAAATGCTGCATTGCAAGTGCTTTATCTTCTGTGAGTTTTCACTGTGATACGTTTCCTTTGTCGGTCGCATTTCCACTTCCATTTCTTTGTCTTAGGCAATTACAGACACCTTGTTTGACAAATGCTTGGGCTGTTTATCACAGTACCTCCTGTAATTATTTTTCTTGTTGACTGTGGGTTTTAGCTTTTCTGTGCTACCACCTTAGCATGAGGATGTATAAAAAGGTTAGAATTCTGAAGGAGGCAAACAGCACAAAATTCACCTCTCACACTATATTCACATTGAAGCAAAGTGGTTTCTGTTTTTATACTGTGTATAACTTGTCAATGGTGCATTATAATGTAATGAGGTATTACATTGTCAGTATTGGAGTGAAGACAAGGTCAACATTTCCTCCATTCTATTTTGTTACTTAGGTTAAGTGCAGTCCACCTGGGGAATGTATAAACAAGGATGCCTAAGCATTTAAAGTTACAAGAAAAAGAAACTTTTAAGATTTAAGTTCTTATGTATCTCACGTATTTTCAGGAATAAATATCCTAGAAAGTGTCAGGCAAGTGTACTTCTCTTTGATTATGGATTTTTTTCCCCTTACTAGGCATTTGGAATACTTCAAGATTTTCTGAATCTGGCCCTGAAACAGCCCCCATTCTGCCTACATGACAAACAGAGTCCAAATTTAAATGTCTTGACTATTTTAAAATTAGACATTGCTCCAGGGATTCTGTAAGTGCTTGGGACATTTCACGTTATTGACGTTTTGCCTCTAGAGTTGGACCAAAAAAGCTCCAACCCACAGGAGTGAGTGGGAAATTCCACAAAGGTTAAAGACATCTCACTCAAGGCTCCATTGCTGACTTTCACCACCTTGTGCAAAATGAGCCAAGCAGGTGGAGGGAAGTGTCATCAGGGCATCTCTTTGGGAAGGGGAAGAATTTGAGAAGAATTGATTGGATGGTGAGGAAATTTGTTGCTAAATATGCCAGGTTGCAGCTTGCCCATTTTGGGAGGAGTGGAGATCTCTGAAGCAAGGATGGGAGACAAACTGAATAGTGATATTGTCTTAGGCCTTTTGATTTTAGTTTTCTGTCAGAGCCCTCAGACTCATAGCTGCAGGCTCCTTCCCTGGGTAATGGATATTGTCTTCAGCTACGATGTAAAGGGCTTGTGAGGATTAAAACATTACATTTTCAAGTTTATGGTGGTTGAGGAACTGATGTCGTGTTGAATATCAAGTCACCAGTGACTAGGCTAATAGGCCTCTGAGCATGCCCACAGTGAACTGGTTGTTTCCAAAACCTGCAGTCTCAAAGGCGACGATGTATTCTGTGCTCTCCCTCCTGACTCCTGGATGTGTGATCCATGCAACACTGAGCAGTGCTAGATTATTTATACTCTGATTTCAGACCTCTGCCTTCAGAAACAGTTTCCCAGAAAATACGTACTAAACAGATACTTTGCTTGTGTTTTTTCAGAAAGCAGAAAGAGATGAGGTGCAAAAACAGGTTGCCCAGAGAAGTTGTGGATACCCCCTCCCTGGAAGAGTATGAAGCCAGGTTGGATGGGGCACTGGGCAACCACCTCTGATGGAGGTTGTCTCTTCCCATGATAGGAACTAGATGTTCTTTAAGGTTCCTTCCAACCTAAACTATCCTATTATCCTATGATTCAGAGGTATCACCTCATTTTCTAAGTAGCTTTTATCAACAAAGGGAAAAAACATTCTGGGATATTTATGATGACTGATTTAGCAGCCTTTTTAGGTTTTCATGGGCTGTAAGATATCATTCCAACTTGAGGCTCCATTCCTTACTAGATAGAAATTAAGCTGTTACCTGAACAGACATAGATATATTGAAATTAGTGTTACTGGAATTTGTTATGACTTGGTATAGTCACAGTCTAAGTGCTGAAATTGCTGACCATACTCTGCAATGTATTTAACAGTACTGAGCTTAAACTGTCTTTATACTAGTGGAAAACTGGTAATTTACACCTTTGTGACCTTTCAGCTGGGCAATGTGACAGGCAGACCGTGAAACTTGAGAAACCCTAGGTGATATGGCCCACTGCAGGAGACCACTGGGACATGCTTCCCTGCCTGCCATACATAACAAGCTAACAGTAATCGAAGTGTAATGTCCTCTTGATTACTCAGAAGTGTGTAACGGATAAAGTGTGAAACACCAAAGAAGGCTCAGGCATGGTGGCAGGGCTTGACAGGATTTATTTTGGCAAGGAATTCAAGAATGGTAAAAGTCTTTTGTTTGAGAATCAAGCCTTTCTTAGGACTTAGTCCTTACCTGTAAATGGATTCCAAGAGCAAATAAGTGCAAATCATTCACCTACTCTAGCAAGGATGGGTTCAGGCACAGTCCCAAACTCCTCAGCACATCCATTGAGATGACCAGAAGCTCAGTAGATTCAAAACTACTTTCAGTCTCTCTGGTGTGGCACTATGACCAACTACTATGTTCTGCTGAGAGGCTTTGTCTGCACAAAGCAGCACATTTTCTTGGGGTAAATACAGCACCATCACAGCTATACAGCACCAAGACTGCTGCTGCCTTGTGTCTATCTAGCTTGAGGGCAAAAAGATTGGGTAGGGTATGGTAGGGTAGGGTAGGAGAAAGGAGTAGAAATCAGTTCATACTATCCTCTTTCGTAGGGTATTCTTTCAGCTTTCATTTGAATGATCCATGCAAATAGCCTGGTTTTGGTGCAGCTGAAAAGTCAGAAGTAAATCTGTATATGGCAAAAGGCCCAGATCTCTGCTGCTCTATGTCTTGCAGATAATCATCTGCCTCTCTGCAAGGTGCATGAAGAATTGTCCCAAACCAGGGTTGTAACATCTAGCATTCAGTTTTTTCATGTATAAGTCGCTGTGCCAAATGCAGTGCAGTGGAGAAACAAGCCCAGTGGAGTTGTTCAAGTGTAAAACCGGTCCAAGAGTGATCTGACTCAAGCCATTAAATTAGGAGGAAAGGGTTATGAATACTACATGACTTTGCAAAAAAAACAGTTCAGAAAGTCTAACCTTCCATAAGGTTTACTTATCCTTTATCCTTAGGGAATAGATTTTATTATTCCTGATAATGAACCCTCTACAGGGGGAGATGAGGAGGTTAAACAGGGAAAAGGGAATTTAAAAAGGGAAGAAGGAGATAATTGTTTTCATGTTATCTTGCCTGAAGAAAACTCTTTCATTTTGTTTTTCTACTACAGAAAGTAGTAGATGGAAAGGCTGGAAAAATAAGAAGTCGGTGTTGGTGTGGGTTTTCATTTATTTATTTATTTTCTACACCAAACCTTACACTATAATTGGAGAAAAGCTAAATTAGCAGCTTTTCATTAATGAGATCTATGGTTGCAGTTTAATAGGTTGACTAAATTGTGTTTCATGAAAGGAATACTAAATTTACTGACAAGGAAACAAATCAACTTTGTTCTCAGACATTTGCATGTTCAAAGGTCATTGATCTTTTTAACTTTATTTCCTTTGTGCTGTGCTTTGAGAGACAGGTAATACAGGAGTTGGGAGTGGGGGCACAAGCCAAATATACTTGTCAACTTTATAAAATTCGGGTATAATATTTATTTTACAGAAAGTGACTTCTTTCTTCTTGAACTAAGAGATTAAATTCTCTGAAAAGCCCTCAAATAATTGTGGATATTAGTAGCAACCACAGGTAACGTCTGTTCCTGTACTTTTTAAATCAATGCAAAGAGAAAAAAAGACCTGGGTTTGGATATTAACCACTCTCAAAAGTCTAATAACTTCACTTTGGTTGCTGCTTGAGATACAATTTTTTCTGAAACCAAAAGCCTAATAATTGATTAACAGAGCAGTAGGCTTAGGTTCCTGATCAAGCCACAGAGGTGAGATAACGTATGTTACCTTAAATTTTTCTTACCTTACATTTACTGGGAGGTTAGAAGATGTGCATACTTGCTCTCTTTGGAATGTCTAAGACCAGAGCCTGATGTGACTGGGTTCTGATTTACCCCTTCCATATTTCAAAGTAGATGAGTTCAGATCTGTGGAATTTATCTCTGGATCAGATAGTAGTCATGCCTGCTCTCTATGAACAGTAAAGTTCTTCAGGCATAGCATTTTTCCAATGTGTCTTTGGTTAAATTATCACTCTTCTTACTTTTCCATAGAGTGCCTAATATGTTTGGGGGATACTCTTCAGACAGCAGGTACATTTCCATCATGCTGTATATAGCTGGTAATTATTTGGGAAACATTTTGAAATTACCAGGCCTCTCTTCACAGACTACTATTATTATCAGGTTTTTTTGTAAAAGAGACTTCCTTGCTTATGAATTATATTTTTAATATTAATCACTTTCTTGTTCTCTTGGTGCCTGTATCTCCTTCAGATCACGGAAAGGTGGCCCTTTTTAATGTCCAAGATTGTTCAAATAGTAAATAGCTTTTGCATATGACCAGGTTCTTTCTCTTTGATTCACTTTTACTTCAAATTTGGTTTATCAAACACTAGCAGTACTTCATGGTTTTCTTGTGTGCAGTTTTTTGGTTTATGTTTGTTTGGGTTTTTTCCCAGGGTATGTCAAACAGCCTATTTAGCCTGAGTGAGAAGCTTGATTATTCTGAGACTATACTGAGCTGCTTCTAAAAAAAACGTGGCTTTTTCAGACTTGTAAAAACAGAGAGAAAATAAGAAATGAGAAAAGAGAGAAGAAGGTGTCATGTCTGGGTCAGTCTTCTTTCTCTTTTCAGCACTGCTATTGGGGTTGTACCCAACAGCCAGTGTTCCATGCAATTGGATTCAGAAAAACACATGGACAATGTTTGCTTTCCCAGAGAGCTGGCAGCCCTGATGTAATGACAACCATAAAGAAAGAGAGAGGGGACCCAGAGAGCAGTGTTTGTTCATGCTTCCAGGATATGCCTCCCTCACACTTGGAAATAGTTGCAGTAAATATTCCATTGGTCTATATTTTATATTTAGACCTGTTTCTCACTTGACAGTATTAAAGCCAGATCCTTGTCCCTGACAGCCCTGCCTATATTTTTTATATATCTATTAAATGTCCTTTGTTTTCCTTCTTTTGCTTACTTTTACTATCAGTGTCTGCTTGCCATTACAAATCCTCTTGACCATCTCTCCCAGAAGAACACAGATTATTTTTCTTCTGTCCTCCCATCACTGAGCCTCAGATTCCCAACTGATCTTATGGACTAAATTTTCCTCTTCTATAAGTCCTTTTCCCAGATCACAATTACACTGGTAACCTTATAGAGACTGGTAAAACACCCCTGAGGCAGGGGTTGGTTCATTCATTCTGCTACTTCAAGAGCCCCAAGTGTCTAGGCAAATCTGCACAATGATCAGCAGCAGTTTTTTGCATAGATAGAGGTCAAAATATAGAATATGGTGCATGCTGTAGTCTCATTCACCCTGTTTCTGCCTTCCAACCCAGGAATGGTAAGAGACACCATTAATTCTGCAAGCATGAATTAAATTAAAGCTTTCTTTACTTTTTGGGGTCTCAGAAGGAACTGAGGATGGACTAATGTATTCTTTCAGCAGTCATTGTGGACACTTCTTGTCATTACTGAGTTAATATTCTTTCCTTTCAAAAACTGAACGTAGGTTCATTTCTTTACATGACTGTACAAAATATCAAAAAAGCTCTGAAGGAGAGAGTCATAGAATCAGAGAATGCATTAGGCTGAGAAAGACCTTTAGAGGTCATCTAGTCCAGCCTCCCTGCAGTAGCAGGGACATCATCACTAGATCAGGTTGCTTAGAGCCCCATCAAGCCTGACCTTGAATATCTCCAGGGATGGGGCTTCTACTACCTCTCTGGGCAAACTATCTCCCTCGTAGTGAATTTTTTTCCTAATATCCAACCAAATCTACCCTTTTCTCATTTAAAACCATTACCCCTTGTCCTATTCCTACATGTACTTGTGAACAGTTCTTCCCCAGCTGTCTTATAGGCACCTTTCAGATGTTAGAAGGCCACTATAAGGTCCACCCCAGTGCCTTCTCTTCTCTGTGGAACAGATGTTGCACATCTTTTCCAACAGAAACATCTACAAGGTAATCATATATACCTGAACAAGTAATCTAGACTTCCCAGGTAGCCCAAGACAAGAAGGCAAGAGGTGATTCATCTTCGAAAGTAGAGAACTAAAATAGATCAGATGATTCACATCCTCAGTGTGCTTATTTCTCTTCATTCACTGTGCTGGGAGCTAGTTCAGAGAGGGGCATTTACATTGCAAACACTTAAAGATGGGCGAAAGGCTCCTTCCCAAAGAGCTTTTAGGTAGAGGTGGTCTTTGCTCTTATCACTGATTAATTATCTATATTTTAGATAAGTTTCTTAACTTTGGGAATGGAGTCATCTAGCTTTCTGATAAAGAAGATCTGTGATAGTTATGAGAAGAAACTTACATTGAGCTCAGACAATCATTTGCTGTCTCTTTTTCTAGGATCTGCTTCTTTTGTTAATCACAAACAGCAACAATTCAAGTTCCCTTTTATTCAGAGATGGCAGCCAATGGGAGAGACTTGCATGTCTCTGTCTTTACATGGGATTGAAGCAGTCAGTAGCCAAAAGTCTATACATAGTTCTTGTCTCCTTTTTGGCAGCACTAGATATTCCTTTGTAACAGAAATGTTGTAGTTGGATATTTCATTTGCACACTTATGGTACTCTTGTCATGCATGTACTTGCACTCACACATGTGCTCATCCTTCTTCAAGTCTACACCAGTGAAATTCCAAGACTGGTCTTTTGGCTAGTTGCATCCTCAAACTAAGTCATGCCTCTGTATTATCTTTGTAAGGATTGTCACCGTTTCACTTTAGAAATGATAAGAATATAATCAGCTCTGTAACTTCCCTTCTTCATTTCAAGGATTCTCATCACCTGGTAATGACATTACTAGAGTGTTCTTCCTGCACCAGCCACCCATGGGGCTTTTCTGGACATACCTACTAAAAGAGAATGGACTAGTAAAGCAGAGATCAAACTGGTGCTTGTCATTCTGCAATTTATTCTTATTTCCTAAAATATCTGCCCTTCTTGAAGGACAGGATTGAACTTCTCCTACAGTTAGAAGCCATATTCAGTGAGATGGCTAGTGATTTAGGCTCTGCTAGAGTACTTTGAAGTGCAAATGCTGTGATAAGACACCATATCTCAAGGAGACTTCCATAGGAAATGTATAAGGATCCCTCCAAGGGCAGCTCAACAATAAGACCATTAAATCTAAAGTATTACAACTAGGTCATGGGGAATAAGGTCAGAGATGCAAGGCTTTTGTATTGTACAATGAATGCGAATGAGAGCTGAGCCACTGAAGATAGTAGTAATAAAAAGCATGTTATCAGAACTAGTTTGTTACACAAACTAGCTGACACATCTCAATGGTCAGCATGGGTATTTCAAGCATGAAAACTTGCTGAATGGATAGTGCACTGATGATAAAGTACAAGATTGCAAATGATGCTTAATGATGGTTGAATAGAGTGTACTCTTTTATATGTGGTTGGAGTTCTCAGTATGGGTGATCTACAGAGAGACATACTGACATCATACTCACACAAGGGGACCAAAAAGAATACAAAGGGAAAAGAAAAATAAAACAAGCCCTCCTGCTATCATTATAAACCATAAAATGCACTGGCAGCAATGTATTTTTTTCTGCAAGCCAGAGTCTTCCTTCAAAGCAGCACAGAGGCAGAGGATGAGATGGAATGGGATAGAGAAACAGATCATGTTCTTGTTAGTTTCATGATTTATGCCTAGGTTTGTTTGTCTTTGGTGTGATTAATTGCTTCCAATTACTTGCTACCATGAAGTCTGCTCTATATAGAAAACATGCATCCTTGTGGGTGGGATCTCTTATCTTTGGATGAAGTAACCCTGAAAATGTCCCAGTGATCTTGTGTCTGACATATTTTTGCTTCTATGGGACAGACTATTAGAAATTAAATCACAGTAAACGATCTGGGAGGGTGAGATACAAAGAAGCCCAGCCAGATTTTTTTCTTTTTTTCAGTCTTCTAATTTTGAGTGTGCTCCTAATTCTTGTATACCTTTTCACACTCCCCACTCTTTTTTTTTTTCTTTATTATTATTAATGTATATCTCAAAAGCACAGCTGTCTTTTTTTAGTCACTAGATTAAAAGCATGGGAAAGAGAAGAGGCAGCTGACTGTATGGAAGCTGTATGGACTGTATGAACTGGAGCCTGATCTGGAACCAGAGCACACACAAGCTGTGCAATCCTCCTTCTTACATAGGAGAACCTGTTATTGCTGAACTCGAGCTTAGGACACAAGATTCAAGACTGGGAAGTCAGGTGAGAAATATGCCATCTTTCTATGAGTGGTGTGCATGGCATTTCTACTCACACAATTAGGTCAGAAAACTGTCTTGCTTGGTTTTTTTCTTAGCTGGACAGGAAAGAAAATAGTGATATTCTGAAATGGGAGTTTACTTCTGAAATTTGTGACTCAGTAAATATAAAGAGGTGGGTTTGCAGAACTACTACTTTATTTCTCATATACTGCTGAAGGAATGGAAAAGGACTGCTGTAGCTGTGCTGGTTTTTACATCTTCTTTGACTGTGTTCTGATTTGTGATGAGGAATAATTCCCTTTGCAGGTCACTTTGTCTCGTTTCTTCTGGAATTTTCTCAGTATTTTACTGTTGTTCCTGATATTTCTCTTGACCTACATTTATCTTTGCTTTTGCCCTTCTGCTAGGCATGTAGCAATGCTTCCCTGGGTGCCTGGTCTCTCTCACCAATCCAACCTTCCCTCAAGGTTCTATTCATTCACTTGTTGTTTATCAGATAATATTAACCATATAAATTCACTGTGAATTGGGGATTTTTCATTTACTTTATATCAGGGAGGTGCATCTGTAATGTAACAGGATTGTATGTCAGTTCTGATAAGGAGACCAGAACATCTCTGTTTCGCTCCCAAATGCATTATAGGCCATACTGTGACTCTAGTAGAAAGATGTTTGAATTTAACTCAGGGTAAAATTTAGCCTGTAGTATAACCTTCCTGTCAGACCCAACAATTTACTATCTATCTAGTTTGTGGATAGCATGAAATTAAGCAGAACCACTATCCTAAACTGTAATAAAATCTATTGACATCCAAACTATGTATTATGCATATGTAGTCTATTATCCCCAGGCAAAAAGGCTCAGAGGTTTGACAGCAACCTAATGAAGAAATGCAAAAGAAATAGGATTTAAATAAAAATCTGCAAAAGGACAGAAAAGGTACCTGATTGCCAAAGGGCAGTTTCTCTTTAAGACCTGTTTCAGGAAAGTGCATTTCCTGGGACAGGAAGAGGAGATATGGGAGCATGATGAAGATTAAGGGGAAATGAATGTGGGTGACTGCAAAGGGTGAAGGTTTTTGTTAGGAAAGGGGTGTCAGGGCTGCAGGACATGATGACTCAAGGGCAGTCAGAGCACAAAATGAGTCTGTGTGATGACACACTAGGTTTATGAGAAGGAAGAAATCAAAGATCATCCGGAGTGGGGCTAGAGGTGAAGTGCTCAAAGGGGATCAGTGCTCCTGATAAGTATGACAGGGCTACTCCATTGGTACATGGAAACTCTGGCAATTTTACTGGTTCTGAACAGTAGGAACCAGTGCAGCAGTTTTTCCTTTGCCAGCTAGCTGGCTTCATGGCTGGACATTGAGTTGACACAAAGACTACATTAAAGAGTACAAACAATAGCAGACTATACAATGAGAGACTAACTAGCTCCCACATGAATGGAGACATCAACAAATTTCCAGACCTTGTGTATCTCTAGGAAAATGTATTTGTAGTCCCTCCACAGACTGCCCACAACCATTTTAAGATTTTATTTTTTTAGAATACTTTTAGCAATAGTGCTGAGATCCCATCCTGGAGAGAAAAGACTAACTGTCTCAAGGAATGGTTTATTTTTTTCTGCTTTTTATAACACAGCTCTTGCTAATCACTTTTTTTCTATCTAACTTACTTATTTAAAAGTTAGCAGTCATCAACATTACCATACTTAATCTAAAATGTGTCAACATGCTGAATCCTACTGGGATTTTACAATTTATTTTTAATGTGTAAATTGTCTTCAAGAATTAAGGGTACTATGATGTTCATAAAAAGCATATTCTTGCTATCACTGGAGAAATAGAGCTAAATAATAAATTAAAGGCTTTCTACAAAAACATTAATTCTTTGCATACATTTGTTTTTAAAGCTCCCTTGTTTGTGAGCAGTGATAAAAAATATTCTGCACGCTTTTTTTGATAGTGAGATGAGAAAAGTATAATAGGAAAGTAAAATTAAATTATATTTCATTACTGATGACAACCTGAATAAAACATGGAGAGAGCATTATCAGGCTTCAAGAACTTCTGGCACCTTGACAACAAACAGAACAAATCTATATCCACTTAAAAGCTCCCACACATTAAAGTACCCCAAAATAATCATCTCTCTTTTCTCCAGCTGCAAACTAGATGAACTGGCAGTGAACAAAAGGAAAGCATTTCCTCTTGAATTTTTCATAAGAGCTGTGTTTCAAAAGCAGCATATCACATAGACTTCATTACTTCATTTCATACCAGGGCACACCCCAATGATGCACTTAAAAATCTTAGAAATCTCTCTGGGAAAAAGATTCTCTGGGCACATAGTTTCAGTCACACGCGGCCTTCATCAAACCTGATCTAGATCAGGAGTAAACAACATAGGAGGATGTGACGCTCTTACAATATACGATCTTTTGTTTGTTCTGAAAGCAGCCACATGATACAATGCACCATAATGCCAAGTTAGCTAGTGCTCTTTTAACTGTTCAGCAAGTTAAAAAACTTTGATGTGGCCTTCACTGTACTCCTAATGAATTTTTTGCGTTTGTTCTGTGTCCAGACCTGGTGTCCCCAGTACAAGATGGACATGGATTGGCTGGAGCAAGTCCAGCAGAAGGCTGGAGTACCTCTCCTGTGATGACAGGTTTAGAGTTCTTCTTGTTCAGTCTGGAGAAGAGCCTACTTTTACCTGTTTGGGAAGACCTTATAGCACCCTTCCAGTACCTGAAGAGGGCCTACAAGGAAAGACAGAGAGGGACTTTTGTCAGGGAGTGTAGTGACAGAACAAGAGGTAACAAGTTTAAACTAAAAAATGGTAGATTTAGATTAGATATTAGGAAGAAATTCTTTACTGTGAGGGTGGTGAGTCACTGGAACAGGTTTCCCAGGGAAGCTGTGGATGCTCCCTCCCTGGCAGTGTTCAGGTCAGGTTGGATGGAGTTTTGGGCTACCTGATCTAGAGGAGTAGGTCCCTGGCCCATAGGACAGGGTGGGGTTGGAACTAGATAATCTTCCCAGTCCCTTGCAACCCAAACCATTCTGAGATTCTATGACTGTGTAAATATATGATTGGGGAATGTGAGAATTGTAAAGAAGAGAGAGACAGACTCTTGAAGGTTTCCACTGAAAGGACGAGAGGCAATGGGTACAATTTGAAACATGGGGTATTCTGCTTAAACATAAGAAAAAATATTTTCACTCTGAGAATAACTTTCAATTGCAACATTGTGCCTAGAGAGTTTGTGCAGTCTCAGTCACTGGAGATAGTAAAAACTCAGTTGGAAACAGCCCTGAGCAACCTGTTATTACTGACCCTACTTTGAGCAGGATGGGTGTGCTAGAGGAACTCCACAGGTCCCTTCCAACTTCATCAGTTGTGTAATATGAGTATGACAGACTGTGGCAGCTCCTTTCCTGTAGCATGTCTCATTAACCAGAGAAGCTGTTGTGGGAGTGCAGCAACTCTCAAAACGATGCCTTACCCAAAGAGAGCTGCTGGGCTCAATAGAGTGACAGTGGTGAGATCTCTGCTGTCTTCTGTAATTTTCCAAGGTGGTACACTAAGATGGTAAAATCCTCTGAGCAGAGATCCTGCTTTGTTTTGGAGGTGCTACCTATTGTTCAGGGTCATCTAGGTACACATTGTGCCATAAATAATATATGGCCAGTTGAGAGCCACAGAATGAGCAAGAATCACAGAGTAAATCTGGAAGAGATTTTAAGAGAAAACCAAAACAGCTCCAGCAGAGGTCAGTTAAGGAAAACTTTTGTTTTGTTGCTTGATTTGCTTTGGCATAGACTGTATCTTTGAAAGAAAAATACCAGGGCTATTTTTGTGGTCCTTAGGATGTTAAAATATATGCATTTCTTAAAAAGAAATAGTCATCCTCAAAATATTAGATGCTATTTTTGCAAGTTCTTGAAAGTTTCTAACACTGTAAAAGCGAAGATACTATTATTCCATGTTATTTTTTCTAATCTGGGTTTACTTTAAAAGGCCCTGGAGTGTTGTATCAGACTATCAGTGCTTTCCCCTTCCTTTCTACCCTTCTTCAACTTCTCTGGAGGATCAAAATAATATAACTCTTCTCTAAAGTGCCTCTTTCAGCCCCATTCCCCATGATAGGGTGTTCTGGTTCTGGCCTGGCCAGACTCAACCTCTCCAAGCAGTCATTACAGGGGAGCTAAGTTAGCCCAGTTGAGCTGTTAGCCTGGGCTGTTTCCCACACCCCCTGACATCACTTCCCCATAAAAGGAGCTGGTTGGGGGAGGGGTGTGGGTTTGGTGCCTTTGGAACAGTCTGAGTGGGACTGGGGTGTTGGGTCAGGTCTTGTGTTGTGCAGTGCTCTGTAATTGTTGGGTAAGTAGGGTATTCTGTGTTATCACTGGGCGTGAGTGTAATTGGCTGCCATTGTTTTACTTTTATGGTGCTTTTGTCAGTAAACTCTTTATCTCAACCCAGGGAGGTTCTGTCTCTTTCTCCTCTGGGAATGAGCAAGTGGTGTGTGGTGCTCAGCCACTGTTTGATGCTGAACCACCCCATAGGGTCTTGCACTATCTTACAGTTTTTGCCCATGCTGTATTTGGATCCTATCAGAGGACCCTCAATGAGAGAGCACAAAATCTAATTTTTAATATCCTAAGAATTGAGTATTCTGGTGGAGTATCTAATGTAGTGCACAGCCAATCTTGCAGTCATAACTGCAACCTTTAAGTCCTTAAACACTAAACTGTAAGAAGTTTCAGCTGTGACTTCAACTCCAACTGAAACTATGAAATCAGGCATGCCTCTAAATAGCAGAATATATGAACCACACTCATCTGTCTTCACTGCTAATGTCTCTTTCCCTGACTATTTATCTTCTTTTCTTTATCATGAACCTACAATACATCTCCTTTAGGGTAAGGCTTTCCTTTCATTTATGTTTACAAAACTTAGCACAATTGTATCCTTGAAAAGCAGTAAATGAGCTGTGAACATCAGAGAAAGTGGGAAAATGGATCAAAATCACCTGAATGAAGAGTTTTGGAAAGTATGGATAGGAAAATAGAACAAACCAAAAAATGCAAATTAGCAAAGCTAATAAGTATTCAATACTACATGAAAGAAGAACAACTTGGACAGTACAATTCTAAAAAAGATGACAAGAAAATGTACAGGAGCTTGTGATGAGATATGGCAGAAAAGTAGGCCAGTACTTAGGTAAAAATAATTCTCCATACTTCTGGGATATGAATTCACATTTAAGTGTGAAAAAAAATCATCAAAGGAGTTACCCAAAATCATATTTTAAAAACTTTGAGAAATAAATGAACAATAAGAAAGATGAATAAAAAATAAAGGCAAATGTATCTTGGGTAAATATGCAATATAGAGGGGAATAAACAAGATGAAAATGGTTTAGAATACCACTTAAGAGTAGGATGAAATTAAACTCAAGGTAGTACAAAGTGAGGGTAATTCAAACAAATTCTGATGAATTGATGTTTTGAAGAAGCATCTTCCCAGAGGAATGGTGAAACCATGTGAAAATTTACAGAATATAAATATGTGTACAACAGGAAACTTCTGTACCATTGGAGATATATTCATCCATATCATCTATTTATTTAAGTGCTTTGGCTGAAAAAATCTGAGGCAAACCTTTCTTTCCTCATGTGGTAAAAGCAGGTGTCACTATAGTCAGCATTAGACCACCACCAGAAGTTTAGCACTTGAGACATGCAGCCCAAAAGTGGGACAGAAATGATGGATCTAAGATGTGACTGATTTTTGAACCAGTATGTGCTGGAGAACCTGCAAGGAATAATATAAGCAGATATGTGGTCATGACCAGTGACAGGAAAAGGATCCATAAATAACAAATTGAGCTCCCAGGATCAAGCAATAAAGGTGTTAAACAGTCTGGTAGGCTTTCCCAGGGCAATATATCACAATGAGAGTTTAAGAGTTTGGGGCTTGACAATTTTGTATTTTACTACTTTTTTCTTTGACTTGAAAATGCAACATACAAGTCCAAGATATTTATTCTGTGTACATTTGAAAGCATAAATTTAACATTTTTTCTGACCAAAAGACCATAAAGAACTGAAAGGCAGAGTGGCTGTCAAGTATGTGTTCCCATACCACCATTTCTAATCTGGCTGCATTTACAATGTCATAATCAGAAGAAACATTTAACACTGCCCACAGAGCTCCTCAGCATTCTGATCCTCTCCCTCCATCATCCATACCTCTGAACAGGTTCTCTCAGATGGCTATCAAGATATTGTCACTGACTTCATCTATTTTGTGGTAAAACATATATGGAGACACTTGGTTTCTACTGAAACAGCTATCTCTTATTTTTGGCATTTAATTGGTCTGTGGTCTGGACCCCTTCCAGGAATGCTCCAGTTCTCTACTTTTGTGTTCACCCAAAGGATGCTGTAACCCAGTGGGAAGCTTGTGCTGGAGCAGGTATGGAGAGAGGAGCCTAAGCTGGAGTAGGTTTGTTCGCAGGACTTATGACCCTGTGGAGCTCCATGCTGGAGCTGTTCCTAAAGGTCGGCACCACACAGAAGCCACATTGGGGCAGTTCATGAAGAACTGAAGACCCCATGGGAAGGACTTGTGTTGGAGAAATTCATTGAGGACTGTGTCCCATGAGAGGGACCCCACGCTGGGGCAGGGGAAGTGTGTGAGGGGCCTTACCCCTGAGGAGGAGACAATGCATGATGAACTGACTGGAACTCTAACTCCCTCTCTCCCCCTGTGCCACTTGAAGGGGAAGGAGGTTAGAGAATTTAGGAATAAAATTGAGCCTGGGAAGAAGGAAGGAGTGGGGGCATGTGTTTTAATATTTGGGTTTATTTCTCATTATCCTACTCTGTTTTGATTGGGTAATAAATTATTGGGTAATAAATTATTCTGTGTTGAGTCTGTTTTGCCCCTTATGTTAAATGCTGAATGATCTCTCCCTGTCCTTATCTTGTCCTGCAAAACTTTCATTATATGTTTCCTCCCCTATCTAGCTGAGGAGGGGAGTGATAAAACAGCTTTGGTGGGCATTTGGTCTCCAGCCAAGGTCAACCCACTGCAATTATGAACTGAACAAACTACACCCAAGAAGCAGCCAATTCCACTACCCCACAGAAAGGCAAATCAGTAGGAAGAAAGCTTTCATGGAATTTTGGAACTAGAAGTCAATATTTTGAGAAGAAACAAGATAAAAAAGAGCATTAGAGGAAAGCAAAGCTATGCAGTCTAGTATATTCACTGGAATGCATTTGGGCCTGCAACATGTTAGTTTCATTCAGCTTTTTCTGTAAGATGCTTCCTTATGGGGCATTTAAGACTCTTAAGAACTTAATTACAACATAGTAAATAGTGATGGTAAATGGTTAGTGGTAAAGGTGGGAACACTTGTCAATAAGAAGATGAGATAAAGGCAATAAAATATTACTCCTTTTTAGGGCTTGTTGGTGACCCAAGACAAATTTGTTGATCCCAGTTTATTTCCAAAGTCAAAGTAGAAACCACAGAAGTGTCAGTAAAAGGTCCAATTGCTACCAGGCAAAGTACAGAGTGTAAAGATGACTTTTAACTATTTTTTTCAGCTTTGCCTGGACAAGGTGGAGACTTATTGACAGGCATGTGTGAGAAAAGCTTCTTTTGCTTCTGCTTGCTACACCTGATTTTGCAAGAGGGAACTTCAGTCTTAAGGGCTGTCAGTTTGGCACCTTTAATGAGCATGAGATTCATTTCAAAAGGAAACGTACCAAAAAAATAAATGACAGGCCAAACTTTGCATCTCTACAAGCAGAACTGTTGATCTCCCAAGATAGTGTTCCCAGCCCACACACCCCTCACACTACCATGTGCTGTTGCTGCTTCTCTTTTTTCCCCCCAATCTTCCTCATTACATTTCCTTGGCAGGAATTCCACTGTGGATGCTAGCAATAGACTTGCCTTGATGCTGCTCATCACAATCCCCTGTGACAGCTTAATATCTCATTATCAACATTAATAATAAACGTGTGTTTCTCTGAATATGCAATGTGAGAATCGAATATATAGATGGGACTTCACACTGCATTTATTTGAATGTGTGATGGCTGGTATAAATACAGACTCAAAGTGCTATGAGTG
This sequence comes from Gallinula chloropus, assembly GCF_964237585.1. NCBI lineage: Eukaryota > Metazoa > Chordata > Aves > Gruiformes > Rallidae > Gallinula > Gallinula chloropus. The sequence continues at coordinate 8,316,627 of NC_140086.1, forward strand.
AAGGACACGATTGGCATGCACAACCAGGTTTGACTGAGAGCCGTGACACAGACTTCTTGTGTGCCTGAGGGTAAGTTATTTGACCCCATGCACACCCTTTGCCTTGTTCTTTAAATCCCTCTTGCATTTTTAGGGAATTATTTAAGTTTGATGTGCTACATATTGCAATTTTTAAATAACACAGTCCAACTGATACCAAATCTTAGTCTTTATATGAATATTGGGTAGTTACAAATAAAAATTATAATTATAGAAATAATAAAAATATATATTTGTATTTCTGAGGCTATGTATTTAAGAATAGTTAATGGCTTATTTTCCCCTTACATGATAAATAGCACTCATTGAAGAAAGTAGATTTTTATTTTTATTCTAACACAAATTTTTAATTTAAAAGTTTGTATTTTTGAATGAATAAAAATATTTTAATATCACTTCAAGTACAAAAAGCTGACACACTATCAAAACCAGTTTCATAGATGAAATAAAAAAGCAGGACACTCTTGTCATAAAAATAAAAACTGGGTATGAAAGCAGGTCTTAAAACAAGCTAATTTCTGTGTTTAATTTCTGATAATATTTTTGTTGGTATGTCAGTTTCTTGTAGCCAGAGTTGTTAAGGTTTTAGAACTTCCTATAAAAAATAGTGGTCAAAAGGACTGGTGGATATTGGAGATGACAGCTCATTTGGCCTTACTGTGATGAAACACATGCTGGTGGAAAAGAATGCATATTCACAGTGGGGAATTCTGGAACTCCTCAAATACTGTTACAGAGGAAAACTCTTTCATCAATGCCAAGGTATATTCCAGCCCAAGGACAGGAGACAGTGTGCAAAACCACATGTACTTGGGTGAGTAGCCAGCAATGTGCTTGCAATTCCAGCTAAATTTCACAAGAAAGAACAAAATTAACAAAATCTGCGCAAGGTCAGAATATCTGAAAAAAGTTCCACTTATTTTCTAATACAGATTGCTAGTAGATACATTTGTCTTACCAACTGTATTCTGACCTCAGTCTATCCTGCCTATAAAATTTTATGAAGGGAACATGAGTGCAAAAAAGATGTCTTAACTCTCAGAGAATATCTAGAAACAAATAGAATTAGGATGAGTAAATGTCACTGACAGATGTGTGTGTCTCTATGCATTTCCCCAAAAAAGCCTTATTGCTATATGAAACAGCTCTTGCATAAAGTTAAAAAATTGGCACTATCGAGTCAACCGTCTAGAAGGAAATACCTGCTTGGGAGAATCCTAAGGGTTAGAACTCTAGATGGTAAGGGCCACAACAGAGCTGGTCAAACACCACTTCCTTTGAGCTCAAGATTGATACATCCTGAAGAATAGGAAATCAAGAAAAAGAGGAAAGACACCTGCATGGATGAGCATGAAACTCCTGGAAAAACTTGAAGGGAAGAAAGAAGTTTACTGGACATGGAAAAAGGAACTGGCCACTTGGGAGGAATATAGGGGTGTAGTCAGAGAATGTAGAGATGAAGCCAGGAAGGCTAAGGCCCACTTGAAATTAAATCTGGCATAGGAAATCAAGGAAAACAAGAACAGCTTTTCCAAATATGTCAACAGCAAAAGGAAGACCAGGGAAAATGTGGCCTCACCTGGATCCCTTGAAAGGTGATTGAACTGCTCATTCTGGAGGTTATTATAAACATGTGGAGGAGAAGAAGATTATCAAGAGTGGGTAGCATGAATTAACCTGGGGAAAATCATGCCTGACTAATCTGACAGTCCTCTATGATGTCATGATGAGCTGGATGAATGAAGGGAGAGCAGTAGTAGTTGTCTACCTTGGCTTCAGCAAGGCTTATCATACCACGTCTCTCAGCATCCATGTAAGCAAGCTTAGGAAGTGTGAGTTGGATGAGTGAACAGTGAGGTGGGTTGAGAACTAGTAGAATGGCAGAGCCCAGAGGATTGTTAGAAGTGGCACAGAATCTAGTTGGAGGCCTGTATCTAGGGGTGTGCCCCAAGGCTCGGTACTGGGTCCAATCTTATTCAACATATTCATCAATGACATAAACAAGCAGGGAGAGTGTACCACCAGCACATTTGCTGATGATAAAAACTGGGAGAAGTTGGTCAACACATGAGAAGGCTGTACAACCATTGAGCACGATCTTGACAGACTAGATAATTGGGTGGAGAGAAACCAAATGTAATCCAATAAGGTCAAAATCCTGCACCTGGGCAGGAATAACCCCAGGCACCAGTATAAGTTAGGGGTTGACCAGCTCAGAAGCAGCTCTGTGGAAAAAGACCTGGAAGTCCTAGTGGATGGCAAGTTATCCATGAGCCAGAAGTGTGCCCTCATGGCCAAGAAGGCCAGTGGTATCTTGGGGTACATTAAGAAGTATGTGGCCAGACTGCTGAGGGAGGTTATCCTTCTCCTCTACTCTACCCTGGTGAGGCCACATCTGGAGCATCCAGTTCAGTGCTCTCCAGTTCGAGAAAGACAAAAAGCTAGTGGAGAGATGCCAGCAAAGGGATACAAAGACAACTAGAGGAACTTTGGAGGGAAGGCTGAGAGAAACAGGAGAAGAGAAGATTGAGGGGGGGCTTTATCAACACTTATAAATATCCAAAGGGTGAATGCTTGGAGGAAGGGGCTAGACTCTTCTCAATTGTGCCCAGTGACAGGACAAGGGGCAATGGGTATAGACTGGAACACAGGAAGTTCCATCTCAATATGAGGAAAAACTTCTTTTACTTTGAGGGTGACAGTGCACTGGAACAGGCTGCCCAGAGAGGTTGTGGAGTCTCCTTCTCAGGAGACAGTCAACATCCACCTGGACATGATACTCTGCAACCTGCTCTGGGTTATCCTGCTTTAGCAGTGGGGTTGGACTAGATGATCTTCAGAGATTCCTTCCAATACCTACCATTCTGTGAACCTGCAAATCTAGAGTCAAGTCTAGAAAGAGAGGTCTGTGTGCACTTAATGTATTATGAAACGTCAGAATGGCATGGTAAAGTATCAAAACAGAGAGGAGGATACACACAAGAATGCTAGCACCAAATATTTTATCTACTTTTCTATGGGAAAATAAAAAGCAACAAATGGCTTAAAGTACAGTAGAAACTCTTTTTCAGATACGAATGCAGAACTGTTTAGTCCTTTACTGAAATATAAACTCAACAGCTCCAGTCTCATTTGAAAGATGACAAAAGTGAAAGAATATTTTCAATTTACTGAGTTAAAAAGTCAGGAAGGGAACTGTTCTCCTCATCCAAGATCTTCTACCCAACCCTCCACTACCCTTTTGAATTCACTCTAAATATGAATCTATCATTGTTCTTTGAAAGCGACTCTGCAAGAAGTAAACAAGCACAATGAATCTCATGAAGAAAGGACTGAGTATAAACAAAGCATTGTTTTGAAGTTGTGTTTTCTGTCTGTGAAGAGCATTGCTTCCCTAAACTGTAACTCAAATCTAAACTGTTTTCAGAACAGAAATGTCGTCAGAAATATACCAGGAGGAAGAATATGCCACTTCTAAGATTTACACATAAATTTGTCAGGAGGCATCAATATAGTCAGGCAGCTATAATCAGGAGGGTGTCTAGTGCAGAAATACCTCTAGAATCCATGCTCTAGGGGCATGAGTTTGCTGGGCTTGGAAAAGATCTTCAAACATTGGTATCAGAGAAAAAAGAACGAAGATAGTTGGGTTGGACTTGCTCTTCGGGGATATGTACAAACTTCTGTTTCCCTTTATTTTAATATTCCTGAATAATAAATAATCCAAAATGATACTTCTTACATACACAGTTCATCAAGAATTTTCCCTTTTCTGGGATATCTAAAGCAGTCTTAGTTGTTAAAACTAGCTTGGCATCCCAGACATAGATACATCCAGGGCTGAGATACAGCTGCCTAAAGAAGATGCTTGACTTCCTACAGAGCAGAACCATTCTCTTCTGGCACATAACCAACTCACACAATGTACCACCTTTTCTCTTCTCTTGCTTTAGAGAGCTGGAGAATTCCCAATGTTATTTCTTACATATCCGTCTCCTTCTGCTCCTTTCTAAGATCGTTGGAAGACTGGTTTCAAACTTACTGTCAGTGGCCTCCTACCAATGTCAAATTCATGTTAATTCATGTGATGATTTACCTGTGTCCTCACACCTGTAAAGCCTCAAACTGAAATAGAAACTGTCTGAAAGCTGTGTACTTGATTTAATGCTCATTTCTTGCCTTAAACTTTCTTCAAATCACAGACATTTCAGAGGGTTGTTTAGACTGTAGGATCAGGACTTCAGAGCTTTAACTTCCTGAAAAAGGACTAAGCTGAAAATCTACTGCAGTATAAAATTGGTTAGAGTCTCTGTGTATCACTCTATTATGAATATTAAATAACAAAGATAATAACCCTGTTTTTGCCAATTTCTGTTCTGCTTCATTCAACCCATGCAGAGTGTATTGAGATCTCCATCCATCCATGAAACCCTGGAATGTCTTGCTGCTTGGTATTATTATTAACAAATGAAAAGCATTAGGAAGTGCAATTCTTGCTAAAGCAATTTTTATAAAAAGTCAAACTAATGTAAAATTTTTACTTGCTTGCCCAAGGATCACAGTCTCTCCATCTGTCTCTCTGTCTGTCCAGCTGTCTGTCTAATGGTTCCCTCTTGTCTACTAGCAATAACTTCTGGATATAGTAGATAATTCCAACATGTCTTGCCAAGAATCATGTTGCAAACATATCACCATTCTTGCATGATCAGCCGTTCTTTTTGATGATCAACATATCCATAAGAGACAAGGTTCAGTTAGCACCACACTGAGAGAGAAGATTCGGGCCAAGCTAACAGTTCTTTTCCCTGGTTGCCATCCAGTTTTTGTGTGTAAGGTAGTCAATCTGCACATGTACTATCATGAATCAACTTCAGCACATGTTAACTCATGTTCAGAGAGCACTAGGTGAGTGATGAAATAACCTGCCAGATCTTTTAAGAGGGAATGAAGACATCAAAGGTATGTTAAAGTGGGAGAGACCAATAGGTTTTAAATAATTCCATAGAGAACAGGCTGAGTGAACTGCAACTTAATACCAAATTAAATTAAGTCTATGTTTAGTTTAAGAATCATAGAGTCATAGAATGGTTTGGCTTGGAAGGGACCTTTAAGGATAATCTAATTTCAACCCCCTGCCAAAGCTTCTCTGAAAAACCTGTTCCAGTGCCTCACCACCCTCATAGTGAAAAAAAATTCATATATATCTCATCTAAACCTACACTCCTTCAGCTTAAACCTTCTCCTATAACTACACTCCCTGAGAAAAAGTCCCTCTCCAGATTTCTTGTAGGCCCCTTAAGGTACTGGCAAGCTGCTGTAAGGTGTCTCCAAAGCCGTCTCTTCTGCAGCATGAACAACTCCAACTCTCTCAGCGTGTCTTCACAGGAGATGTGTTCCAGCCCTCTGATCATCTTTGTGGCCTCCTCTGAACTTACTTCAACAGCTCCATGTCTTTCTTATGTTGGGGACCCCAGAGCTTCACTCAGTACTCTCGGTGTGGTCTCTTGAGAGCAGAGTAGAGGTGCAGAATCTCCTCCCCTGACATGCTGGTCACACTTCTGATGCAGCCTAGGTTACAGTTGGCTTTCTGAGCTATGCATTGCCAGTTCATGTTGATCTTCTCATCCATCAACACCCCCAGGTCCCTCTCTGCATGGCTGCTCTCGACCCATTCTGCACCCAGCCTGTAGTTGTGCTTGGGATTACCATGACCCATGTGCAATACCTTTCACTGGGCCTTATTGAACTTCCTTTGGCTTGCATGGGCCCTTCCATTCCCAAGCAGACAGATGCTCTGCTCCTGTTTTCCCTCACAGGTCCTCTCACCTGTGGCACATCTATCCTGATGCTGTCAAGCCAAATATTTTATGTCATGGGAGAATATGGTATGCAGGCTTGTATCAGACGGGGTATTGGTGCTACTAGTTAATATACCAAGGATACCAGTCTTGCAGTGGACAAAGAGAGAAAAGTAAGAAATACGAGCAGTGCATTTTGACATGTTACTGGAACAGGAAAGAAATGAAAAACATGAAATATTAGAGTGGAATCAAGACAGGTATGTTTTCCAGCAAAAATATAAAAGACTGAAAATCAGGACCCATCAAAAACATTTAATTAGAAGAAGAAATTCAGTTCATCTTGAAAGCATCATCTAAGATGCCTTAAAAGCCATTTCTATTTTGGATTAGCACCTCATGCAGCTCTGTTTTCTTAATGGTAGTTACAGAGCAAATGCACTCAGCAGGTCTTTCTCTGCTGACTTGGCATTTGTTGGATTCCCCCTGGATCCATAGGAGCAGTTCTTATTCATCAATCCTGCACACAAACAGTTGTGTACAGCAGAGCTCAGGCTTCACAGAAAACAATAAATGCTTTTGAAATTGTGTTGCTTTGGTCTGAATGCTCATTAGGTAAGTCTGCTCTTGAGCTAAGGGACACTTAACAATAGCCTCACATGGGTCTGATGTTCTCTTTTAGCCATACAAAATAAATTTCAGGTTTTGTGCAAGGCCCCAGATTAACTGCTGTACAGACTAGTGTCTTCATTCTCTTCACACGAGTCTGTGGAGACAGAAGAACAAATTTTCTTGCAGTACTTTCTCCTGCAGTGGAAAGTTTCTGTTTCTCCTACTATCTGTGGTCCAGTCAATCCATGTATTTCACTTCTAGGGCAGAAGAAATACCAATTCTGACTTTTCTTCTGTTTAAACTTGTTCATTTAAAACCAAGTTGAACTTACATGTGTTACATAAAAACTCAATATAAGTTAGAAAGCAATGACTTCTGGTCACTTGATGACCTCACTGTCCTAGACCTAGAATGTCCTACAGAGTAAGTTCTGGAAGGGACATAAGATCATACGGTCTAGGCTCAACACAGATCCTAATTCATATATAACAGGCCTCACAGAAGTTTCTGTCTAGTTCAAAGAAAGGAATAAGCCTTAACCTGGTGTTTGAACTGATCTTCTGCTTATGTAACTTGGAAAGGGTTTGTTGTTTATCACCCTCTGTGTAACACAGCTCTAGCAAGAATATCACAGTTACCAGTGTCATCCGTTCTGAGCGAGGTGTTATTAATTGCTCCCTTTGGACATACTTTGAGAGGCAGTCCTGAAGGGCAAAGGAATCCAGGAGTCCTAGACATTCTTCAAGGAGGACATCTTAAAGGTATAGGAGCAGGCTATCAGCATGTGCTGAAAGACAGGCTTGTGGGGAAGAAGACCAGCCTGGCTGAACAGAGAGCTCTGGCTGGGACTTGGAAAAGGAAAAAAAGGAGTTTATGACCTTTGTCAGAAAGGCCAGCAACTCAGGAGCACTATAAGGATGTCATGATGTTATGCAGGGAGAAAATCATAAGAGCAAAAGCCCAATGAGAACTTAATCTGGCTACTGCCATTAAAGACAAGTAAAATGTGTCTAAAAATACATTAGAAAAAATAGGAGAGCAAAGGATGAATCTTCATCCTTCATTTGATGCAGGGGGAAGCATAGTGACAAAGGATGAAGAAAAGGCTGAGGCACTAAATGCCTTCTTGGCCTCAGCCTTTAGCAGTAATACCAGTTGTTCTCTGGGTACCAAGAACCCTGAGACAGAAAACAGGGGAGCAAGATGAAGCCTCCCATAATCCAAGCAAAAATGCTTAGCAACCTGCTACACCACTAGACACAAGTCTCTGGTGCTGCGTGGGATCTACCCAAGGGTACTAAGGGAGCTTGTGGAAGAGCTCACCAAGAGACTTTCCGTCATTTATCAGCAGTCCTGGATAACTAGGTTGGTCCCAGGTGGGTGGAAGTTAGCCAGTATGACACTTGTCTATAAGAAGGACCTGAAGGAGGATCTGGGGAACTGCAGGCCTGTCACTCCTAGATCAGGGCTGGGGAAGGTTATGGAGCAGATCATCCCAACAGACAAGGGAAGAGCTACGAATGTCATATATCTGGATTTTTGCAAGGCCTTTGACACAGTCCCCCACAACATCCATCTCTCTAAATTGGTGAGAGACCTCTTTGATGGGTGGACTGTTGAGTGTATAAGGAACTAGCTGGATGGTTGCTTCCAGAGGCTGGTGTTCAGTGGCTGATATCCAGATGGAAGACAGTGACAAGTGCTGTTCCTCCAGGGTCCGTACTGGGTCCAGTACTGTTTAATATCTTTATTAATGATACTGGCAGTGGGATTGAATGCACTTTCAGTAAGTTTGCTAATGACACCAGGCTCGGTGGTGCAGTTGATGTGCCATATGGATGAAATTCCATCCAAAGAGACCTGACAGGCTGAAAAAGTGGGCCCAGGTGAACCTCATAAGGTTCAACAAAGCCAAGTGCAGGGTCCTACACCTGGTTCGGGACAACTGACAGGTAAGGAGATGATGTGCTGGAAAGCAGCCCTGAGGAAAAGGGCTTGGGAATACTCATGGGAGAAAAACTGGACATCAGCCACCAACATACATCTGCAGCCCAGAAGGCCAACTGCATCCTGGACTATATCAAAAGAGGTGTGGCCAAAAGATCGAGAGAGGTGATTCTGCCCCTCTACTCTGCTCTGCTGAGACCTCACCTGGAATACTGTGTCCAGCTTTGGAGCCTTCAATACAAGGACATGGACCTCTTGGAGCATGTCCAGAGGAGGGCCACAAAAATGACCACAGGGCTGAAGGGCATCTCCTATGAAGACAGTTGGGCTTGTTCAGCCTGAAGAAGAGAAGGCTTTGGGTGGACTTTACAGCAGCCTTCCAGTACCTGAAAGGTGCCTGTAAGAAAGCTCAGGAAGCTGTTCACAAGGACATGTAGCAATATGACCAGGGCTAATGGTTTTAAACTAGAAAAGGGAAGATTTAGGTTAGATATTAGATAAAAACTCTTCCATAAGATGGTGGTTGATCACTGGAACATGCTGCCCAGAAAGCTAATGAAGGCCCCATCTCTAGACATATTCAAGGTCAAACTTGATGGGGCTCTCAGCAACTTAATCTAGTGAAGATGTCCCTGCTTACTGCAGGGGGAGTTGGAATAAATGGCCTTTAAAGGTCCGTCCCAACCCAATACATTCTCTGATTCTCTGATTCTATGATCTTGATTGCAATCACATGGCAACTACAGGACAATCATGTGATCATACCCAGTTAGCATGAGTTTATAAAAGGCTGTGTATTTTGTCTACCTGGACTCTAGCAAAGACTTTGACACCATTTCCCACATAATTCTCCTAGAAAAACTGGATGCTCATGGCTTAGAAAGGCATACGCTTCCCTAGGTAAAAAACTGTCTTGATGATTTGGCCACTGTGGTGAATGGAGTTAAATCAAGTTGGTGGCCAGTCACAAGTAGTCTTCCTCAGGGCTCAGTACTGGGGACAGTTCTCATTAATATCTTTATCAGTGATTTGGACAAGGGAATGGAATGAATCCTCAGTAAATCTGTAGACAATGCCACGTTGTGTGGGACTGTTGACCTGCTTGAGGGTAGGAAGGCTCTACAGAGGGACCTCAACAAGCTGGATTGATGGGCCAAGGCCAGCATATGAATTTCATTGGGCACAATGTCAGGTGTTTCATTTGGATGATAACAACCCCATGTAATGCTACAGGCTGGGGGCAGAGTGGCTGGAAAGCTGCGTGGCAGGAAAGGTCCTGGGGGTGTTGGTCAACAGCTAGCTGAACATGAATCAGCAATATGCCCAGGTGTTCAAGAAGGCAAACAGCATCCTGGCTTGTATCAGAAATAGCGTGGCCAAGCAGGACGAGGGAAGTGACTGTGCTCTTGTACTGAGCACTGGTGAGGTCCCACCTTGAGTACTGCATTCAGTTTTCGACCTCCCACTACAGGAAGGACATTGAGTTGCTGGTGCATGTTCAAAGAGCAATGATGCTGGTGAAGGTTCTATAGAATAAATCTGATGAGGAGCAGCTGAGGGAACTGTAGGCTTTAAGCCTGGATAAAAGGAGGCAGAGGTGAGACCTTATGACTCTCTAAAACTGCCTAAAAAGAGGTTGTAGCAAGGTGAGTGTTGATCTCTTTTACTGAGTAACAAGTGACAGGACAGGAGGATATGGCCTTAAGTTACACCTGGGGATGTTTAGATTGGCTATTATGAAAAATTTGTTCATTGAAAGGGTTACCAATCAAAAAAAAAACCTCAACATACCCCCCCCCCCCCAAAGCCAAAAAAACACCACCACCAAAAACCCCACATAATTTAAAAGGTAACTCTGAACATAATTTACAACTTACTTCATACACTTGGATTGACCGCATCTTTGGATGTTTAAATTTGAAACAGATGGTCAGGTGATTTTAAAACCACTCAAGGAAATCTGGAAATTAGCTCACTGCAACATGAAGAAATACCTGATAGATTGACAAGGGCTGTTGATTGGGCTGTATAGTAAATGATACTACAATAGATATTTGGTTCCATAGAATGGAAAGAATAATTTTCTGCATACATACTTAGGGGAAGAGAGACGCATTCTGACAGGCAATGCTTAGTTGCAGGCAGTTTAAAATCAGTGCCAATATAGAAACAGGAAAAGGATCTTATAAATAAACATGACTAAATATATGAAGACTCCATGAATTTGAAGTGACATTTAAAGTGGCACCTTGTGGTTCATCATGTTTGATCCCACTGAGTCAATGTCAAAGTGGCAGCTGGTATCAAGAATCACTGTTGGGGAAGAATATAATAAGCTGCTCTATGCCATCTTTCCTAGCCATGATATACATATTTGGGGGGTTGGGGGGGAGGGAGGGGAGAGTGGGACGTGTGTGTGGAAATGGGACAGTGGTTTTGAAAATTAAGGAAAAAAAGGGATGTCTAGGTTCACTATATTCAACTAAAAAAGTTAGGATGTTTCAGCAGCAGTTAGGAGGAAGACAGTAACATTTATCCTTCCATACATATGACATTCTACTCTGAAGTTCTGATCTACAGTCTCCTGCACAGCTCTGCCCTAAAGTCACCTTGGTGTCTGTTTTACATACAATTTAATTGACCTGTGTAGCTGACTACCTTGCATAATGGAGTATGTAGCTCAAAACCACTTAAGGCAGAGTTAAATCTTCCTCTAGCTAGATGGCTGACCTCACCATTGAGTTATTGGGTAAGGAAAGTGGACAGCGATGCCTTTTCCTTCTCCCATTAGGGGGCTAAGTCTTTCCAGGCACTGTGTGGTGGTCCAACTACACTTCGTCTGGATGTTGAATATTTCCATGTCTGGCCAGACCCCTGAAAGTCAGGTGCTGCAATAATTTGCATCAAAAGATTTGACTCTGCCACCCCTTTCATAATCCTACACTTAGACCTGAAATTCTGAATTCAGCTCTGGGGTTTCATACAGGGAGTCTCCTAGTGGAAGCACAAGAATTTTGTGCAGAATATTACAGCTGGAGAAGGTAGCTGGCAGCAATGGGACAACTAACAAGGAACTACCCACCAATACTGACAATCCCTTTTGGCCAACTCCACTCAATGCGTCAGAATTGCTTTCTTTACTGTTATTTTGCTCAAGGAGAGCTCCATGTCATGCTTGTTCAGTCTGTGCACTAGGTGATATTTTTTCTATATCTCAAAGTGAGCACAGCTTAATGTTCATCATTAGCTTGTCAAAGTCTTAGGTGGTGCACATGACTTTCAGGAGACAAAGAGTACTGATGACCCAGGATACTGCTTTCTGAAGGATCAGCAATAGCCATGTAAAGTGGATATAGTTGGATATAGTTTGAAAGGACATTGCTATCCAGGGATATGTGAAGAACAACACTTTTAACTGTATATTATCTGGTAGAAGTCCATCAATTATTGTTTAAAAATGAAAGTTTTACATTTTTCAAAACAAATTAAATATATACTTCAGTGAATGAAAATGGTTCAAAAATAATATTTGGAAAAATTAAAAAAATATGTTGTTTTATATATTAAGTTAGTGGAAAAGATTTTCCAAATGTCAAAAAGTATCTGAATATTTGAGCCCTGTTAATGGGCACTACTGAAAACAGTCTGGCTCTTCTTCATTCCCTCCTATCAGGTATCAAGACACATATCTCCCTGAAGTTGTGTCAGGGGATGTTTAGGTTGGAAATTAGGAAAAATTTCTTTACTGAAAGGCTTGTCAGATATTGGAACTGGCTGCCCAGGGAGGTGGTTGAGTCACCATCCTTGGAGGTGTTTAAAAGAAGAGTAGATGTTGTACTTGGTGACATGGTCTAGTGTTGGACCTAGTAGGATAGATTGTTGAAGGTCTTGAAGGTCTTTTCAAACCAAAAACATTCTATGATTCTATTTATGAGATTACCTCCAAACTTTCTCTTTTCCAGGTAGAGGAGTCTTAGGTCTTCTCATACAAGATGCTCCTGTCAATCATCTCCACAGCCCTTCACTGGACTTGATCCAGTAAGTTCATCTCTCTCATACTGGGAAGCCCAGAACTGGACACAGTATTTCAGGTGTGGCCTCATCAGTGTTGAGGAGAAAGAGAGGGTTTCCTGCTTCAGCTTGCCTTTTCTGATGCAGTCCTAAATGCTGTTGACCACCTTTGCTGCTATGGTGTATTGCTGCTATGCTGGCTAGCATTCTACTTTTTGTCCACCAAAACCCTGTCTTTCTGTATAGAGCTGTTTTTCCAGAAAATCAGCCTCCAATGTGTACTGGTGCATAGGGGTTTCCTCCCCACGGGAGGACTTCGCATTTCCTTTTACTGATTCCTCTCTGCCGAGCTCCCCACCTTGTTGAAGTCCTCTTCTCCCAATTTCATGTCATCTCTGAATTTGCTGAGGGTTCACTTTACCCCATGATCTGCACTTTGCAGGAATGTCAGCACAGGGCACAAACCTGAGTCTGGGTGGTGCTTCTCTTCAAGATGGTACCTCTAACATTCACATCTCAACACCCTCAGAACTGACACACTCAGCACTGACAATTAGCTAATGTCTTTTCTCATTAGTACACTATTTATATTAAAAGTTGGACTGCAGCTGTTGGAAATGTGTAAGTTAACTTTTCATCCTCTCCAAAGTGTATTCATTTCATTCTAATATATACATGGCATTTGCACATTCATCAGTATTTGAAATCCAGTCTTTAAGTTGTCCTATATATGCACATATATTTATAAGTTAATAAAAATACACCCTTTCCACAATTTTTCTACAATGAAATAGCCTGTGAGCAAATTACATTTTCTTTTTGCTGTTTACTCAGCACAGTGAAAGAAAATATTGACTGCTAAGTTTCTATGACTTTTTCCTCTATAGCTTAAGAAAATGGACTCCCACTCTTATTAATTTCAAGTATTTTCCTTGTTGTCTCATAAATAGTCACTGCAGCTCTGACCTCTTTGCAAATTTACAGGTAGACAGAATTAAGACACCTATTTATTTACAGTCATTTCCAAAACAGCTGTGCATCCACATGCTCCTCACAACAGTTTTCTGCACTGTGGGTGTTTCAATCATAAAAACATGTGCCTGGCATACAAAACCAAATCCATTTCAAGGACACAGTTTCTTAATTGGATGACTGGAGACATTATAGTGGCCTGTGATCTAGATCTTGCTGCTATCAATATTTTCTTTACTGTTCTTTAGTTACTTGATTTGTGCTGCTGACTTCATCAAAACTGTACATATGGAAAAGGATACCATGTCCCAATTAATTTCTTCAATTATCTGTTGCTGACATGTAAAAGATCCCACACAATCTGTCACTTTGTTAATGAGTGAATAATGTAGACCTAGAAGCAGCCTGGCTGCCTTGCACTGTGAAATCCCAGATCCTGACTTGGGTCCTTGGACATCAAGATTGATCAGATGTAGCTCACTGGAGTCAATCCTGTTAAGCAAGACCTGAGGGCTGGATCCTCCAAAGCTTACACTGCTATGTAGATGGTATGTGCTGAAACACATGAGAACCCAGTAGGCAAACTTATTTAATGGCACAAGCATTTGCAACAAGCAGTCATTACTGTGTGAGCAGAGGAAATCATATCACTTTGATGATCACACCTTTTATCCTGTGACTTCACAAGACAGGAATAAACTCTTGCATTTTGCTTTTCCACGATTGAGAACAAACAATTCTCAATCCCCCATAAGGGTTTGAATTCAGCCCTGGTGCAACTACAATGATTTAAGAAGATCTTGGTTAAAGCAAACTGTTGCAATATTTTCAAATTGTTCCCATCTTCCATAGCTCAGCCTCATCATAACACTTTGCTCCCTGAAACAGAGGAAAGAAACCTCTGTCTAGAATTGGTTTTCTAGTAATGTCTTAGGTCAGTTATGGTCTAATTAGTGTCACTAAACATAAAGATGCCATTTATACAAATTAACAAGACAGAATAAAAGAAAAATATTTTAAATAACCTCATTATTGAACAAAGGTAAAAAGCAACAACAAAGAAAAATAACAAATGAAAATCAAGCAAGAGCATTACAGCATGTCAGAGAACTATCTGTTACTATTAAAAATTAAAATGGAAAATAAATGGCCTAGGGATAATTCAGGTCCTACACAACCGATAATTAGCACTTGCATGATAGCCAGAACACAACCTAGGCATGAGATAGAAGCAGATGGCCCCAACCAACATGAAGTGAAATAGATGCCAGTCTATATGAGACAAGCTGGCCATAACTCACCCACAGCCTCACAAATGGCAAAGTGCTGAAGATGGCCTGTGCCACTGAGGTTGATACTACATGAACTTTATCCTTTCCTCACTGATAATGGCAAGGCTACTCTCTCAACACTAAGACCTCTACCAAACCAAATTAAATTTGGCTTTTGATTACTGACTTCAGAGGATTTAATCTGTATTGTAATTCTGACAAAGGGCTCAGGCTCATCCCCAGACCCGCTATTGTTGACATTTGCCAGCACGTTAGCTAATATCATGACAGATGCCAACTGGCTTGTCAGGATGGACACATGACTGGGGGCACTTGGTCAAGCTCATATCACTCTGCATCAAGCAGGCTGAGCACAACTAGTCTGTGGGCTGTCAGCTGGGCATAGTACCAAAGACAGCCTAGCAGTGCCCAGTTACATGGGATTAGTTTCATGTCTAAATGTCTGCCTAGAGAAAGTGATCTTCATAGAATCATAGAATGGCATGGGTTGGAAGGGACCCCAAGGATCATAGAGCTCCAACCCCCCTGCCACAGGCAGGGCCACCAACCTCAGGCCTGGATCTACACAAGGTTGCCCAGGGCCCCATCCAACCTGGCCTTGAACACTTCCAGGGACGGGGCATCCACTACTTCTCTGGGCATGTTGAGGGAGGACTACCAAAAACCTCACCAGCTTTTTCTAGAACTGCAGTGTCCATGCCTTCATTAAGATAAACTCACAAAAACATGTATCTTGAAACCAGCGATGAAGGATTTTTCAAATGAGGCATTTCATTCACTGCTGGGGAAAGCAGGAAAGAGCTGACTGTGAATGTCAGAAGCTGATCAGATCATTTAATGAGCTACTGGAACCACTGGTGGTAAGGAATCAACATCAGCTAAGAGAAGATGGGCCAAGGACATGGTGTAGTATCATAGAAGCATAGAATCATTAAAGTTGGAAAAGATCTTTTAAGATCATTGAGTCCAACTCTTAACACAGCACTGCCAAGTTCACCACTAAACCATGTCTCTAAGTACCACATCTACACATCTTTTAAATACATCCAGGGGTGGTGACTCAAACACTTCCCTGGGAAGCCTGTTCCAATAATTGACAGCCCTTTCAGTGAAGAATTTTTTCCTAATACCCAATTCTAAACCTCCCTGCTGCAGCTTGATGCTGTTTTCTCTTGTCCTAACACTTGTTACTTGGGAGAAGACTCAAACACCCCACTCTCTACAAGCTCCATTCAAGTAGTTGTAGAGAATGATAAGGTTTCCCCTCAGCCTCCTCTTCTCCAGGCTAAACAACCCCAGTTCCCTCAGCTGCTCCTCATAAGACTCATTCAAAGGACCCTTCAACAGCTTATTCTTTGGGCACACACTTTTTTCTACATGTGTACTGCTGTATTACTCTCAGTTGCATCAGTTACACATCCATTTTTCAAAATTTCAGGAAAACAGGCAAATACTTTTTTTTTTGTTAACATAATTAATGATTTCAACATAATTAAACTGGGATAAATAATTAGGATAAGGACAATACTTGATTTTAAAAATGCCTAAATTGTTTCAGATGTGAAGATAGAAAGACATACTTTTAATTCAGTATAGAAAACAGTAAAGATAGATATATATATATATATATTTAATTAACTCATTCTTGAATGTATTCATCTACTAATCCGAAACTGTGTTTGTGCAAATTGCCTATTTTAGACATTTCTGGTGTCCTGGCCATTAAGTGAGAAAATATTTTTTTTTTGTTTACAGTTAACAATTACTGCTATTGTTAATAATTATCATAATTCTCTATCAAAGAAAATTATTCTGATTTAGGCAGAAGCATGGAAATGTCAACAAGGTAAAGTTTCTGGAAATGAGTTTTAGAAAATTTCTATTTGCCCATGATCCAATGAAATGGGAGTGTATATGCCAAACTGATGATTAGGTTATAAAAAGACTCAACAATAACTAATTCATATGTAATAGCATGCATTTATTTATAAGATTACAAAGCCTGAAAAGTTCTTAGTGTTACAGACTAGATACTTGAGAGTGAACATAAGGCTGTCTAGATCACAGCGTCCTTTTAGTAACTTATGATTAAATCATGCTACAGATAGCAAATAAAGCTTTTATTACTGGAAAATTATTTCATCTAGCACATAAAATTTCTGGAAGAGTCCTTTCTTAATTACAAATTTACTCAGTTCTTTGGTACTATCATGCAAACATTTCCTTAGAAGAACAAGTCATGCCAAACTAAATTAGAAAAAATGTCACAGGTTTATGAGCTTTAAAAAATTGTTAAAGCAGTTTTCAGAAATGTATTCTAGGTAGGTGTAAGCTAGGGAAAAGAAGTGAAAGATCACAGGCTCAGATATGTGAGATGAACATCATTTGCTTTAGTTTAAAATTATCTTGTCGTTGAACTGGGCAACATCAGGGCCACATTCTCTAAAAGTTATTCTGTAGGTCTTGGGATAAAAAGTCAGCCTTACTCAGTAGAATTGCTTCCCACCTTTAAAGGAAAGCTATGAGACATCTTCCTGCTTTGTTGAAACACAAATATTGAATAAAATTAGAGCATATCAGAATAGGACTATATATATGTATGTATGTGTATATTAAAGCACCTCTAGTTTTCACAATAGAGATGAACTTATGTAAATTTCAGCTTCTCTTTTAAACAGATGAAGTTAGTCTCTCAAATAAGATTGATCTGTTCTCAACTGGTAGAAATGAGTCAAATTTTTAAAATGAAAGAAAAAAACCCCAATAACTAAAAAAAAAAACCTTCTTAATGTTCTGTAATTTTGGGGGGAATAAATGAGAAGTACAACAGAGGTAGTTCTCACAATTTCCTGATACACTGGAGTGACTTTATGAAGGAAAAAGATGTATATTTCATTATCTCTTGGTTTGTTGCAGTTGCCATCTAGTCTTTCACAGAAGCCTGCTGGGAACAATGTTGACTTCTGCCCAGTTTTGTCATCCCCCTTTTAATCTAGTTCCATCACACATTTAGTTTCTCAGATTTGTAGAAATGATCCTTCTGTCCACACCTTTTTTGACAACACCTTCTCTAAGCTTCCTTATGAATAAAAATAAGCCCAGTTAACATCAAGTCATAATTTGCATGTTTTGCCAAATTCTGGAGAATTTGCTTGGGATGTGTTCCAACACACAAGCAGTTGAGAGAAAGCATCTCAAGGTCAGCACAAAGAAGGAGGGTGTAAGAAAGAGAGGTGTAACAAGACTCATCATCAGCATGTCTCATGCTGTAATAGAAGAGGAAAACCCTGCCCCTTGCATGGGTCTGTTGTATAACTCAGCCTGGGTGGCCAGTACAGCAGTGCACACTTATTTGTATGACTGACTCATGTCCTAATACCTGCTGTTGACATGGTCTCTGCTTTTGCAGCCATAGGTGTTTGTAGCCCCAGGTTTGGGTATTTCCAACATTCAGGGCCTGTTATCATGAGAGGTGTCATGGAAAGTTTCCCTGCATGTTATATTATAGCTGACAGGTTGGCCATGGATGTGTTGCCACCTCTGCTCCTCAGGAGCTCCTAGAAAGATTGCTCCTATCCTGTGCTCTTGTCAGGAGGTTTTTGCAAGTGTCCTGTGCTGTGCTGAGAAGTTAAATGAAATGTTTTTACTACTTTTGTAGACCCCTATGACAATAGGTTCCCATTGACCATATTATGTCTTGGAGCACAAAACTAGATGACATTCGTAGATCTCTCTTCTCTAAAAGTTACTCTGTGCAGTAACCTGCCAAGAAAGGAATTAGTTTTATGGCAAATGTGCTTTATTGCTGTTTTCTTTAAATTTTGTGTAGGTCTCTGCATCTTGTCTCAGTGTTGATGACTATATTCTCTCATTACATCTCAGAGAAATGGGTCACACTTTGTCCGTGATAGAAATATACAGAAAATTATCTTGAACTACACTCCACTAATAGTATTTCTGGTACCTCACCTTGGAAATTCAAATACTACTGCTGGCACAGCAATAATGCAGTCAGGTATTCAACATGGCCTTGTCTTTGATGATCTTCCTTGTAGGACACAAGTTGTACTTACATGTTTTGCTAGATCTGTGAGTAAAACTCAATAAAAGTCATTTAAAAAATTGCTACCTTATTTTCAGTTACAGAGGAACATATTGTCTTGTTCTTCTTTGGCTTTGTGTTGTTTTCCAACAAGGTCCAGAGGGACCTTTACAGGCTGGAGAGATGGAACCATGTGAACTGCATGAAGTTCACATACATATGTCCTAGGGAGCTGCTTTGGCAGGGGGGTTGGACCCGATGATCTCTTGAGGTCCCTTCCAACCCCTACAATTCTATGATTCAATTCTATGATTCAACAAGGCCAAGTGCAAGGTCCTGCACAGGGGTCTGGGCAATCCCAAGCACAACTATAGATAGGCTGGGTGCAGAATGGATTGAGAGCAGCCCTGAGGAGAAGAACTTGGGGTGTTGGTGGACAAGAAGATCAACATGTGCTGGCAATGCATGCTTGCAGCATGCAAGCATTGCCAGAAAGCCAATTGATCTGCATCAAAAACGTGACCAAGAGGTTGAGGGAGGTGATTCTGCACCTCTATTCTGCTCTGGTGAGACATCACCTGAAGTACTGTGCCCAGTTCTGGGGTCCCCATTACAAGTAAGGCATTGAGCTGTTGGAATGACTCCAGAGTAGAGCCATGAAGATGATGAGATGGCCTCTATTGTAATAAGCTGTTGTTCAGCCTGGAGAATATGAAGCTTCAGGGAGACTTTATAGCAACCTTCGAGTACCAGAAGAGGGCCTACAGGAAAGAGAGAGAAGGATTCTTTATCAGGGAGTGTAGTGACAGGACTAGGGTTTAGGCTAGATTTACATTAGAAATAAGGAAGAAATTATTTACTGTGAGTGTGGTGAAGTACTGCAATGGGTTGCCCAGAGCAGCTGTGGCTGCCCTCTCCCTGGAAGAGTTTCCAGCCAGGTTGGATGGGGCTTTGGGCAACCTGATCTAGCAGAGGATGTCCCTGCCCATGGCAGGGGAGTTGGAACTAGATGATCTTTGAGGTCTGTTCCAAACCAAACCATTCTTCAGTATGATTCTATTCTAGTCTAGTCTCGTCTAGTCCAGTTTATTCTATTTTTCCCTTAGCTTGATATTCATGATTCACTTCTAGGTTGGTGAACTGTTTTTATCACACCTGCTTTAGTGTGTATAGAACATTTCTAACTGCTCCTTTGCATTGGTAAACCCTAGTGCCAGGACTCCCAAGTAATTGTCTCACTTAATTCACCAAAACTAGAGCTCCAGAGCCAGAGCTGCCCCTCATGAAGCATGGAGAATGTGTCCAGTTACAATCCAAGCAATAAACCTGGCAAAAAAGGAATGAGTGGGGGCAGAAAGGATGGCTTCATTGGAGAGGGAGGGGGGAAAGGAATTGGTGGGGTTTTTTAATGTGATAATCTGTAGATTAGCAATATGCACAATGATTTGATTCCCTGATATGCTTCATACTAGTGCTAGCATCAGGAGAGCAGCAGTGCAGTGTGATAATGGCACTCCTCAATGAAAGAATAATATGACTTTATGAAACAGATGAAGGAAGTTTCCAAAGCCCAGCTTCCTTTTAACTATTTATATCCACACCATTCTCATTCAGAAAACTCCCATGAACTGTAGCCTTTATTATGGTGTTTTTAATAGTAAAATGAAATTCAGGGGCAATTTGCAGGAGCACAAGTGAGTCAAAAGCTAGCAGCAGCTATGGAATTTTCTGAGTTAAGGTAGAAAACGTCATTGTGTTCAGTGATGGAGAGCAAAGTTAAAGGAGGAATATTCCTGCTTGAAGTTTTTTTCTTTGTCCAAGTAATTAATATATTACTAGTCTCAAAAAAAGGATTAGAGAACATTGTCTCTTACTCAGAGCCACCTTGCTACTATGTATGTTGTCTTAGAAAAAGTTATCACTGTATTTCTCTAGCACTTTTCACCACAAAATTACATAGTTGGCAGTCCTTCTTGCAACCAATAAGAAGAGAAAAATGCTCATGCACCTTTGAAGGACAAATCTTTTGGCTGGGACATAGCAGTTAATTAATATTTTTCTTCACTGCAGTGTCCCAACCAAGGTCAGGGCTGCATTGTGCTAGGCACTATATAGATTCATGGAAGGAGCAAGCTCAATTGAAAGGAATGATAAAAGTTAGAGGGCAGAATGGGAGCACATTCAAACCAAATGCAAAACAGAGCATTCATTGCATGAGTTTTACCCTAGGGTTCTGCCCAACTTACCATGATGCCTCATAGCAGAAAAACCACCATCTGACACAAAATTCAGCGATCTTACGTTATCCTCTAAAGTGGAGAGGTGCAATGGAACTTTATTATCCTCCTGAAACAGCATTTTCTAGGTGTAGTCAGAAATCAGGTGGAGTTTAGAAGTGGTCAAAGTGAATATTATGGCCTATGCTGAGGGAATGCAGCATTTTTTATTCATAGCAAAAAAATCTAAGTTGCATGTGTAGAATTTGCATGGTTTCCTCAGACTGATCATTCTTCTGCTGAAACCTTGGACTGAATCAAAATTAGTTTTGCAAGCAATATTGAAACGGAGATTCTTATATAATGTATATCTCTGGGAATCTGGGTATACATGGGTAATGAATGTAATACAATTTTAATGAGAATTTTATTTTATGACTCAGGATACAAGAAGACATAACTTCTCCTAATATAATTACCTTTGATTAATCTGTGGGAGTTATTAATTTCAGACAAAAGTTTTGCTTTTTTGAATGTCCAGACTAATGAAATTACTCTTATTAGTTTGAGGGTAGATGATCACACAGATATAACAGGCACTGAAACAGAGATGTATTGGACAGCTTACTGGAAATTGAAATTACAGCAAATGAATATTGAACATTGACCCATGAGCACAGCAGCCACTTTTTTCAACAAGAATTCTTTTATCTCCTCTCTGTTATCACTCTTAGCATACATGCAACACAATCTGCCTTAAGCTATCACCGAACACCTCTCTGCTACAGAAAGCAAGAATGAGAAGAAGGATTATTAAAGGAACAAAAGTATTCCACCCAGGCATGTAACGTTATAATTTATATTTTGTGTTCTGATAGTGGCCAAGGGGGTGAAAGAAAAGTGGGCTCCATTATGTGAGGAGTTGTTCAGACTCTAGAGAAAATAAAGTCTTGGCTCAGAAAAAATCAAAATCTTATTTTCAGCAAAGCAAAGAAATGAATATAAGAAACAGTATCAGGGAGTTCAGAGAGATCTGATGAGGGATGGTATTAAGGAAGGAAATAGTGATGGATTGTAAGACTTTGCTTATTGTGTGCTCTGTTTCACTACATGGTCAGTTCTGTTGAAAAGGGGTGCAGGAAGGAAAGCTGCTTGACTGCCTTAACTGACAGGTATTCTTTGCATGATGTGTTACACTCTGGATTCGTGGGAATTTTTGCCCTTCCTGAGAGCAACCAGGGTGAAGTTGCTGCAATGAAAAGCAGGACCAGCACAGCAGCAAAACTGTAGAAATGACAGAGACTGATAAACTAGAGAACCAATGCATCCTAGTCACCTGGTGTTTGTTACAGTTCAGAAAGGGACTGAAAATCACCAGACTGAGACCAACACTGTAAAAAAAGATTGAGACAAGAAAAATCCTTTTGAAAAAGGAGGGAATCTGATTGCAAACCCTTTCGTTTCCATTGTATTTTACCCAACATATCCTTGACTCAAAATCTCATTTTAAAATTCCACTTTCAAAGCTATTTCTTTCTTGTGTTTTCATAAGCATATCTGTGATGACAGAGAGCCTGTTAGGTGTTTGGGGTGTGCTCTCAGTCCATCTTAGAGCTCTGACTTATTTCAGGTTTCCTCATACCCATGCATTTACCTAAACTAGCCATGAAACAAAAGTTAGAGGTGACAAATAACGAGCTGCAGAATTTCATAATGTATGTACCATGCGCCTACACAATGTATGGGAAAATCCAATTAATTTGATAGATTTCATATGTAGAGGAGTAAAGTATGTGGTTAGAGGATGAAAGCCCAAATGAACATGTTACTAAATGAATTTGTCTCTGAAATAAGTTAAATTCTAAAATCCTCATACAAAGCTTGCACTAAATTTTAACAAGTTTGCCTATAAAAGGGTTGGGAGAAAATCGAATATTATTTTATTGGATTTAGCAGTGGATGAATATTTCTCATTCTGTGAAAATAAGATTATTTAGTTGCAAAGAGGTACTAAAATAAAATATTATGAAAGATAAATGCTTATATCTGAATGGCAAATACTTTCCCTATATATTTTTACTTTGGGGCACAAATATTACATACGAATGTGTCTTCTTTTTTAAGCATTATTTTTCCTCAAACATTTTTACCATTATCTTTCCATATTTATCATTGCTGGCAAAATCCCTCTCTAGTTGCATTGCATCTGTATTTCTGGATGTCCTACTTCCAATACAGTAGGTGAAGACAATATGCAAGAGTCAGGTAATTTATACAGGTTTTTTCCTGTACCTCATACTAGAAGCCTTCTTTTGGGCTCTACTACCACTCATAATCACAGAAGCACAGACCCGCAGAGTAGTTGGGGTGGAAGGGCCCTCTGGAGATCATCAAGTCTAACCCACCCTGTTAAAGCAAAGTCACCTACACCAGGCTGCCCAGGACAGCATCCAGGCAGGTTTTTAGTATCTCCAGGCAAGGAGACCCCACAACCTCTCTGGGCAGCCTGTTACAGTGCTCTGTCACTCTCACAGTAAAGAAGTTCCTCCTCGTGTTTAGGTGGAACTTCCTATATTCAAGTTTATGCCTGTTACATCTGGTCCTGTCACTGGGCACCACTGAAAAAAGACTGATCCCATCCTCCTGAAGACCACCCCTCAAGTATTTATAAGTACTGATAAGATCCCCCCTCAGTCTCTCTTCATAACAGAGATGTTCAAGTACCCTAACCATCTCTGTAGTCCTCTTTTGTACCCTTTCAAGTAGCTCCATATCATTCTTGAACCAGGGAGCCCAGCACTGCATACAATACTCCAGATGAGGCCTCACCATGTCAGAGTATAGAAGGAGAATAACCTTCCTTGACATGCTGGACACACTTTTTGATACACCCTAGGATGCCATTGGGTTTCTTGGCCACAAGAGCACATTGCTGGCTCATGGCTCCCCTGTTGTTTACCAGGACTCCCAGGCCTTTTTCTACAGAGCTCCTTCCCAGCAGATCAGCCCCTAACCTGTACTGGAGCTTGGGGTTATTCTTCTCTAGGTGCACGACCCTACATTTGCCCTTGCTGAATTTCATAAAATTACTCTCTGAGTAACCACAACTGCCAAGAGATATTTTTTGTTAGTATTTCCTTGTAGTTGTACTTATTTTATAAGTTATCTAACTTTCAAGTACTTATGTAGGTGTTTATAAGTCAACTAATTTATAAGTGAATTTTTACAGTTGCTGGGAAGGCAGCCAAAACATATTTTTACTGAGTTGTTGAGTGCTATGCCTTGCCCACCTTACATACCAGAGCTGAGCTTTGGAAGGAGCCATCTCGCTTTGAGCCTAAGCATACTGGCATGTAGTAGACACAGGGCAACTAAAGCTCCTCTGACCTTGGTTTAATTCCCAGATGCTTTCTCATACTTCTTGTATGTTTTTTAGGATACTATTTCATGAGTATGGGCCTCAGCTTCGCTCTACAAAATGGAAGCTACTCTGCAGCTCCTGTGCCAGTCCTTCAGGATTATTTTGCCTCAGCAGACAATTCAATCTTCAGAGCAGGAACATCCACTCCCCGAATGTGAGCATCTACCTTAGGAAGGTTCTGCCCATGACTCTAAATGTTGTTATAACTCAAATAATTAACACAAATAAAAGACAAATACAATCAGGGACTATGAGTTTGTATTGTTATGTCCTTGTTATAGGCATCTAAGATAAAAGAGGAAAACAACCATCTTACTTGAAAAAATGTGAAGAACTGTCACATCTGCCATTTCCCTAATAAACATGTCATTGGCACTCTCCATCCTGACTTTTAATTATGGGTCTTGTTAAGTTCATAAGCATTAAACAAATATAATTTCCTTACTTAGGAAATCCTATTACAAGTGATTCACATGCACCTCGCAACTTTGAGATAAAGGTAATTTTGCATTTTCCTTGTCAGCTTAGAAATAAGCATTGTATAGAACAATCCTACTCTATTTCCAAATTACAGCGCAATAATTGGCTCATAGTTCGTAGTCACGACTGAGTTTCTGTAGCTCCTACATTGTTTTCTTCTCTCTTTCATTTCCATATCCACATCTTCATTTTAAGTTAAGAACTAAAGAATTATTCAGCAGCACAAACCAACAATTTTTCTTCCGTGTATAAATTTCTTTGTCATTTTTACACACTATTCAAGATGCTGGAAAGTGTGTGCATTAAAGACTGTATGTACAGAAAGCCAAATCTTAAATCTATTTTGCAGAATTTGTGTCTGATCTTCCACCTCAGAAGACAACTGAATGGCAACACTTGATTCCTGAAAATAGATGGTGAAAATTTGACAGGTGGCCTTAGCTGTAAACATGCAGATATTAGAATGGTGAAAAGCATAAGAAAATGTACTGTACTTAAGATGTCACGCTGATAAGGGTGGCCCAAAGGCTAATAAAGATGATCCCCAATTACAAAGAAGCACTGCTCTGTATAAGCAATCTTAATGAGCAATGAAATTAGACATTGAAGCTCAAAAGAAAATTATGATAAGATGCAGAAATCTCATTACTCAAATGGTATGGAACATTCAACATAGAAACAGATCTGAAAGTAAGAGTAATAATTTATCTTTAAGTTTTCCCTTCAAATTAAAACTTTGTCACATACTGATTTTTTGAAGACATCCTGAAATGCATAATTGGCACCATACCACTAAATGTGTAATGCCACTTGTGATAAAAGGTATATAATTTTCTGTCCCACAGTGTCTCTCTGCATCATAAAATTAGCCAAGGATTATGTATTTCAAAGCAAAGGACTGAGCTCCAGCATATCGAAGCCATCTGCTGAAAGAATCATACAGAAACTGCCACAATCACCAAACCACTAGATACTGCCAGATTTACCTAAAAGGAAACACAACATGTCACACTAGTCTGACATTCGGTGTTGTCAAAGAATATGACTTGCATACTGATCCAGCAAGCATCTGAGCATCTTCAAGCACAGAAATGCTTTGGACTGATTTTGTCAACCAGACCGAAATAGAAGAAAAGGCAAAGGATCTAGGATCAAAGTGTTCCAACTCCAGATTGTGGAGCTACTATTCTCAGCAAAGGCCATTCATATTGCATGCCCTGGTTCAGACAAAGGTCTTGAAGATGAGAATCTAAAATAAGTGACAAATTTATCACCTTCCAAAAAAAAAAAAAAATTATTCTTTCAAGGCACAGTCACCCAAAAGGGTCTGAAATAAAAGCTCTATGCTGAAAAAAGATTTCCTAGCATTGTTATGACAGATTTACAATATTGGTTCTTTCAGTTTTGTCTGTACTATAAACTATACATGGCCAAGAGATGGAAACACAGTTGGTCCATTCTTATCCAGAATTTTTTAATGTTGTAGCATTCCTGTGCCAGCTAGCACTTTCCCCCAAATTTTAGGACTAGCATTGGTTAGTGAGTCTTCCTGCTATGACGTATAGGTAAGGTCACCCTGCTTGAGAAAAGGTAAAAGAGACTTTATGCAGACAGATGTGAGCTCCGCCATGTGATCTGTCCTCTCATCCAAAAAACATGCCCTTGCTCTATCCGTAGATATGTAGCCTTTCTGTCCATAGTGAGAGGAGTTACCCACATGGTTCTATGCCATAGTAAAATGGTATCCATACACCAGAGCCCTAGTCAGTAAACCTTCCAGGCATTGATGGATTCTGTAATGTGTAGGAAGATAGTACCCATGACTTAAGGAAATAATTTTCCCACAGAGTTTCCAAGTTAGAAAAAACACAAATTCTTTACATTTCAAGAAGAATATATTTGTCTAAAAGACAGTAACAAATGAGCATTTTCCATTCTTTATGCATTGCTCTGGTGGTATTTATATACTCTGGAAAACATTAGCAAAGTGACTGAGCACTGAAAAATGGCTTTGCAAGAGAACTGGATTTCATCTGCAGCACAGAATTCGGCCATCTTATGCTTAATAGAGTGATGAACTATGTCTTCTATCCTGCAAGCAACTGAGACTGAGATTCTGATATCTTAATTTACCAACTCATAGTGTCTTTTGCACCCTTTTTCCCTGACATGCAGGGGGAAAAAAAAAAAATCTTTAGAGAACCACTATGAAGCAATGGGACACAGAACCCTCCAAGCCTGGGGACTATTGAATTTCACAGACATACCTATATCTCTCAATGGGCCTACCTTGTACTCTTAGAGGTCCTTGACATAACATCATGCATCTTGTTTTGTTCTTTCAGTATGTCAAGATTCCTGTTCTGCAGTTATTCCTCTCATGATGTCAGCAAAATAAAAACATGGATCTCTTGCCATATGCTGTGTGCTGCAGCACTCTTTTCAATCTCTGTGCATTAAACTCTTAGCCTCACCTATGTCTCTGTTTGGAGTATAAGTTCACTGGGGCAAGGATCTTGTACCACTATGTGTTGGTAGAATGCTTAACATCAGAAACCTTATCATTCATTGCTGTTAAGCTTGACTATAATAAACATAATAAATAATAATAACCTTTTTAACAGTCCACCAATTACCAGAGATCAGAGTAAAACCTTGCAGGAAATGGGGAGATGTCTGCCCTGGGATACTTTCTATGCCATTCTTAGCACAAATTAAGACCAAAAGGAAAATTGTTCATAATGAGCTCTAGATGAAAGTCTTGGCAGGGAGGGAAGAACTATGCATGAAACTGGGGAGGCGGATTCTTCCTGGCCTCATCTTTGCTACAGGCAAATGGTCTTGGCCTAATTGCGATTTTATCTTTTATAATTTGACAGTAATTGTGGCACAAAAGCAGTCAAAATGGGCTATTGTCAGCAGTGCACTCTTTCCCCTTTTGCCCAATTTATTTAAAATAGGGTCATCTTTTTTCCCCTTTGTGTTTTCTCACTCTCTCTGTCTCCCGAACAGCTCTTGCCGTGTTCTTTTCCTCCTTCCTACATGGTCTATGTCTTCCTCACTTCAGTCTCTCACTCGGCACCCCAAAATCATCACTCACACCCCCACACAACACGCAGCTGTCCTCCCCTCAGCTTTTTCTTACAAAAGCTCATGTACGCCTGCTCTGTGTATGGTGTTCCCAGGTGGTGATTAATGAGAGCTCTAGCTGGAGCTAACAGCTATGATGAGTGTCTATATAATAACAAACATTAGCGCGGGTGAGGGAGGCAGAACCATGCATATCTCTTCCCCAGGCTGCCAAAAAACTTACTATTTTATACCTACTGACTTAAACTATGGAGTTCCTAGGCCTCATTTCATAAAGGTCCTGTTATCTCCTGATGTACAGGAAAAAATGCGGGACAAGATCCAGGCCCAGATCACATTTTAGGAGTTGATCTGCATCTCCCCAACTTGGCTATCATGTTGACTCTGTGATATCAAAGGGGTTGTCTTACTGTTCAAATGCCACAATAGAAAAGCAAGGAAGTTTTCTGCCTCTTAATGGCGTCATGGTTTAATCCCAACAGCTGCTTGCTCACATCCACCATGGCAGGATAGGGGAAAGAATCAAATTAAAAGTGAGAATACTCCTAGGTTGAGATAAATACAGTTTAATATGTAAAGCAAAAGCTGCACACACAAGTAAAACAAAAGGAATTCCTTCACCACTTCCCATGGGCAGGCAGGTGTTCAGCCATCTCCAGGAAAACAGGGCTCCCTCACACATAATGGTTAATTGGGAAGGCAAGCACCACCACTCTGAACATCCCATGGTTCTTCCTTCTTCCTCCAGCCCCATTATATGCTGAGCATGACATCATATGGTATGGAATATCCCTTTGGTCAGTTGGGGTCAACTGTCATGGTTGTGTCCCCTCCCAGCTCCTTGTGCACCCCCTGACGACTCTCTGGTGGGGTGGGATGAGAAGGAGAAGAGGTCTTGATTTTATGTAAGCACTGTGCAGCAATAAAATAACACCTCTGTGTTAGCAGCATACATCTCATAGTAGCTACTATGAAGAAAATTAACTATTCCAACCATAACCAGCACAGATTTTAACAGTGTAAATGGGACTCTTCCCATAAGATGCTGCATAGGGCTGTGTCCCAGGGATGTACAGAGGTCTCTGCTGCAGCAGAGCTATGAGCTAGCTCGACCTGATGCAAACACCCTCCTGCCAGTCTCCCCTGGTGATCTCATTCAGTGTGTATGCTTGTATTTTAGGCAGAAACCACTTAGGTCCTGTCATGGTGTACTTTGAGGAAAACTGAGAAGTGTGCAAACAGAACAAGTGACATTTAATCTCTATTTGTGCACTTTTAACTGAGAAGCTTGACGATATACCGTGATTGGATAATGAGTCAGGTGAACTATCAGAGGGCCAAAGTGCAAAGAAAGTTGTCAAAACAAACAAACAACTGTGATCCAAACTAGATATACATTAGGGCTAATTTTATGTTTGGCTGGGAAATAGAATTTTAGATGGCTTTAAGACAGCTACAAAGGAACAGATGAATTCCTGTATCATGAAGTTTTCCTGCACTGATAATTACAGTTTAAATTAAAAGTCATGATGTCAAGAGTTTGTTTCTATGTATATTTTGTAAATCCACAAAACTTCAGACAAGGTATTTTAGACTCCACCTTGCATTTAGAAAGTATTTTAGATTTAGATGTTACATATATTTGTACCTGTCATCAGAACCAGGACCAGATTGCACTAAAGCAGTTTCAGTGTATAGTACAGAGTGCTTAATGAGTGGCCAGACTCTGCCCTGCCTGATATCCCATCCAATTCATACACAAATGAAGACAGACTGTGACTTACAGCGCCAGCCCTTGTTCTGGATTCCCTTAATTTGACTACATTAGATCCTCTCACATCATTTCTAATCTTGTTTTCCTTTGTCTAAATTTTTCATATGTGTTATTTGCCTCTCTTATCTTTGTGATTAGGTCTCTTGTAGCTA
The DNA here is from genome assembly GCF_964237585.1 of Gallinula chloropus. NCBI lineage: Eukaryota > Metazoa > Chordata > Aves > Gruiformes > Rallidae > Gallinula > Gallinula chloropus. The sequence goes on from NC_140086.1 coordinate 8,346,474, forward strand.
ACCCTTATGCCTCCTCCTTTTTTTCCCCTACTTGCACTCACCACTGACTTTGAACACGGATTTGATACAAATGAGGAGCGAGCAGAGATCAGAATCTATTGTGCTCATTAAAAAAAAACTTCCTCGCTGCTTTGCTCTTCAAGTCAATAGTGTATAACAAGTAGTCTGCTAAAAGATGAAAATCCAGGATAATAGAAGACCTTGTGCTGTTGTGAGAACACTCTGCAAGATGATGAGTCATTGTTGTAGTCTCATACCAAAGAACATGTGGTTTAGTCATAGCCCTTATGTCACAAATCACATATGCTCATGGCTCTGCCCAGACTGATTCTTAAGATAAAGTATATTAGAGTCTGGGATAGCTGTAGGATTTCTCTGCTTTCTGCTCTTGAGATACTCAAGTATCACTCTGCTCCTTAAAAATAGTCCCTTGCTATGTCTCACTTTTCAGCAGAGAGATACTGAGGGAGGAGAAACCAGGAAAAGAGAGAAATAGGATAAGAATTACTAGAGAAAAAGCTATTGTAGTGTCTCTGAAGAAGATATGGCCTACCTTGAGTCTAAAGGAAGGAGGAATAAAGAAAACCTGAGAACATCAGGTAACATCTGGGGAAACGTGGGATTATTTTTCAAATACCACCAGCACTATGTCAGATTGAAGACTGAGCTACCACTTAAATTAAAGTGCTTTGTTCCAAATTATTTCACTGTGGAATGGTTCATCTGGTTTGGGACAAGGATTTCTAACTCAATATTGAGAAGTATGACTTATATTGAGCAATTCCCTCATGAAGAGCTACGCTGGACAAATCTCCTGCCACAGAATGCTTTTATCTTGACAGCATTTGACAGATATTTTAGAACCTAAAAACTTATTTCTACAACTTTTATTTAGACACATCTCAATTTTAAATGTGAATCTGATGGAAATACTCTTTTCTAGGCAGATACATCCAAAACTGAGCTTCAGCCCAGCTGGAACATTCAGTTTGTCCCCACTGAGTTATATGATCTTTTTAATGGAAATGTCATCTCCACCTTAATTATTGCAGTACAAGGAGAAGGTGTTATAATATTCATGACAGCAAGTAAAAAATAACTAGATGTAATATATGGGAATATCTATTTTTTAAGATTATTGATCTCTGTGGTGGAGGCTCTCTCTTGGCAACATCCAGTTCTGGAATTTTTAGGAGTGAATTTCAAAGAAACATAGACATGCAAAGCTTTATTTAAGCAACCAGTTTGGGAGATTTCAATCCAAAATGATATTGTGTCTTAGTGTTTCTCAGAATAGGGCACTAAAACTATGGAATTCATTTAATAAATTTTTCCTTTTAATCCACTGTATCTCCATAGAGACTAAAGATCTACTTGTAACCATTTCAGAGATAAAATTCTCTCTATTTTTCTTTATTAAGCCCTGCTTCCTTTACAAACAATGGCATATAATGTTACTGAACATGTGATAAATAGAAATTGTATTTATTGACTTTATTCTTACAGGGTAAATATTTATTTTATAGTAATGCTGTATCCTTTCAACATTGCTGATCTTTTTTTTTTCCTTCTTTCTGATTTTTTTTTCCTTTCAGCACTTCAAGATCAATATTTCTAATCCCATCCTTTCTCTTTCCAGACTTTAACATTATTGCTATGCTTCCCATCAGTCCAATATAGACAAAACAGTGCCAGTTCACTTAGTCCCTCCTCATGGACCATTCCACCATACTAAACAGATCTTTGTTTAGTATGATTACGAAAGAGATGCTCCTGAAAAATCAGAAGTGGCTAATAAAATGTCCCTTTAATAAAATTGCCATTGAAATTGTTCTAGAATGAGATCTGTAGGTCTAGGAAGATTTAATCTTTGTGAGTGTTGGGTTACATATATTTTTGTGTTAAGTATGTTTTTAACTTGAACATTTTAAATAAATCATTAGAGCGTTGTGTATGGAAAGGGCGGTGGAAGCTGCATAAAGCTTCTACACTAATACACTCATCCTACCACAGTAAAAGAAAATCTGTTCCTACTTTCTTGTGCAGCTTTATTAATCAGTTATTTGAATAAACTATATCAGGAGCAGCATATTGAATCTTTTATTAAAAAGGTACTGCAGAGAAGCACATTACATCAAATGACATAGAAGATTCTCATAGATAAACAAATATTAAAATCCAATGGAGACAAACCACTATTTTTCATATACGTACATAGTCCATGCTTATTTGTCTTCATTTCAGCATGCAGGCACTCCAAACAGGGTTCAATATGTGAGTTTTGACAGGAGACATGGTCTATATGATTAGTTTCCAGTTTACCCTTTCAGTTTTCCTAATTGGCAATTTTGCAGGAGACAGCTGTGCTTTCCACTGCAGAACACATAGCTCCTTAAGAGTGACTTTAAACTTGTAAACTATAGGTCGCCTTCTTTTTGTCACCTTTCATGAACTCTATTTAGGAGTAGTCCCTCAAACCATCAAGTGTCTCAGAACACAGGCTTAAAACTGCCTGCAGACACAGTCTATTCTAGATAGTAGTTGAAACTAAGATACCAACATTTACAGAAAAGTTAGGATTTCTTTTTTTCTCTTTAGTTTTTTTTTCAACCTGCAGTTCGTATGTGCATCACCTAAAATCTGACCTTACACAAGGAGAAAAGAAAGTAAAATATCCTTTCTGTTATCCTGTTTGCTTTGTGCTTTTATCCACACTTCACCATGTATTTGCACTGTGAGGGCATCCTGGGTCACCAATCTATCATCTAGTGTACTGAACAAAAAAGGAAAAAAAAAATAAACCTTACCCTGGATTTAGCACAGGTACAACACAAAGTGCACCAGGCACATGGTCTGGAAAGACAAATCAGGCAATGAGAGAGATGGAAGAATTGCATAATGGTGAATTGTCTGTACCCTGCACTGTCTGCTGGTAATTTGATTTCCCCTCTTGTTTGTGCAGATCTTCCAGCATTTCTAAAGAATAAGAAAACAGGATCTCAAAAACCTGCAGAAGTTGACTACAGATTTTATTGGAGACCTCTTAAAGCCTAAAATACATACAGAAAGAGAGCATAGGTAATATACATAAATACGAATGTAGAATAACATGTATAACTTTACAAATGATTCACAGATCATCCTGCACTGGTTTGCACAGCTGTACCAAAGAGTATATTTTTTCGAGAGAGTAACACAACAGATAAAGAAAGTTCTCACAGGAGATGATTCAGTAGCTTCTGTCTCTGCAACCTCATGCAATAGTCAGTTAAACTTGTACCAGTAGCTCTGTGTTATTGTGTATTTTGTGTGTTTTACTGGTAAGTAGCATACACACACAAGCTTTTGGTTGTGCTTATAACTCCTGGATAGGAATATCAGACCTGCATGTTTCTTCTTGAAATGCTGGCAAATTGAATCGTTATGAACCACCCTCAGGAATTTCATTGTCTGAGTCTTGACAACTGCCAATGACAGTCAAGCATTAACTCTAGCACGAGGTGCTCAAATGGTTTTAAATCTCCAGCTCTTTCTCCTTTTCACTTGAAATATAAATGGTCAGCTGAACTTTAGTGCAGAGATAATCAATAGGAATCAAGCAGAAGGGAGGAGGCCATAGCAGAGTAGATGGATACTTCAAAAGAGCAATGTCAATACTCTTACGTTTTCCTCGCTCTGCAAAAAGACCAATCTCCCTCATAGACATCAGAGTATTCTTCATGCGCATTAGTGACTCTTATAGTGTGGTTCTTCACCTTTTTTGCATGCTGGAAAGGGTTTGCAGTGGTGCTTGTTTAGCCTTTGGAAATAAGGAGGTCTATATATGTTTTCTAACATTCAGCATTTCCTGAAAATATTGACAGTTCAGGCACTTTCGCTGCAAATAGAAATCTCCAAATATGTGGACAGTTTTGAAGAGTCTGGATTACATCAAAACTCTAGATTAACTAGTTTTATAGAACCACAGGATTGTTTAGGTTGAAAAAGAGGTTAACCTAAAACTGCCAAGACCACCATCAAAATATGTCCCTAAGGACCACATCTACACATCTTGAAAACCTTTAAAATCACTTCCCTGGACAGTTTTTTCTAGTACTTGACAACCCTTTCAGTGAAGACACTTTTCTTAATATTTAATCTAAATCTCTCCTGGGAAGGACATTACCTCTTGTCCTATCACTTCTTAGTTGGGAGGAGACCAACATCCACCTTGCTACAACCTCATTTCAGGTAGTTGTAGAGAGCAATAACATAGAATCATAGAATGTGTAAGCTTGGAAGGGACCTTTAGAGGTCATCTAGTCCAACCTCTCTGCAGTAAGCATGGACATCTTCACTAGATCATGTCACTCAGACCCCCCTCAAGCCTGACCTTGAATATCTGCAGGGATGAGGCCTCCACTATTGTCTCTGGGCAACCTGTTCCAGTGATCCACCACCCTCATATTGAAGAACTAATATCCAACCTAAATCTCCTCTTTTTGAGTTTAAAAGCATCACCCCTTGACCATCTCTGGGCTCCTCACCATTAGAAGGACATTGAGGTCCTCAAGCAAGTCCAGAGAAGGGCAACCAGGCTGGAGGGCAAATCATATGAAGAGCGGCTGAGGGAGCTGGGGATGTTTAGCTTGGAGAAGAGGAGGCTGAGGGGAGACCTTATCACTGCCTGCAACTACCTGAAGGGAGGTTGTAGAGAGGTGGGCGACGGTCTCTTCAGGCAAGTAAAAAGAGATAGGACAAGACGAAATGGCACAAAAGTAGGTTCAGATTAGATGTTAGGAAAATATTTTTCACTGATAGAGTTGTTGGGGCCTGGAACAGGCTGCCCAGGGAGGGGGTTGAGTCACCTTCCCTGGATGTGTTTAAAGAAGGGGGTAGATGAGGTACTTAGGAATATGGTTTAGCATAGGATGGGAAGGTTGGACTTGATGATCTTAAAGGTCTTTTCCAACGTTGTGATTTCGTTATTGTGTGATTCTATGATCTTCCCTCAGCCTTCTTTTCTGCAGGCTAAACAACCCCAGTTCCCTCAGCTGGTCCTCATAAGACTTGCTCTATAGACCCTTCACCAGTGCGATTTTTCTTCAGTGGATATGGTCCAACATCAAAATGTCTTTCCTGAGCTGAGAGGACCAAAACTACACATAATATTTGAGATGTTGTCTCACCAGTGCAGAGTGCAAGGGCACAATCACTTCCCTAGTCCTGTTGGCCACATTATTTCTGATACAAGCCAGGATGCTGTTGGCTTTCTTGGGCACCTGGGAACACACTGCTGGCTCATGTTCAGCCAGATGTTGACCAACACCCCCAGGACCTTTCCTGCCAGGCAGGTTTCCAGCCACTCTGCCCCCAGCCTGTAGCATTACATGGGGTTGTTATCATCCAAATGAAAGGCCTGACACTGTGCCTAATGAAATTCATATGCTGGCCTTGGCCCATCAATTCAGCCTGTTGAGGTCCCTCTGTAGAGCCTTCCTACATTCAAGTAGATCAACACTCCCACACAACTTGGCATTCTCTGCAAACTTACTGAAAGTGCACTCCATCCCCTCATCCAGATCATTGATAAAGATATTAATGAGAACTGTCCCCAGTATTGAGCTCTAGGGAACACCACTTGTGAACAGCCACCAACTTGATTTAACTTCGTTCACCATGATGGCCCAGCCATCCAGACAGTTTTTTACCTAGGGAAGTGTAGGCCTGTCCAAGCCCTGAGCAGCCAGTAGCCAGGAGAATGCTGTGGGAAATGGTGTCAAAGTCTTTGCTAAAGTTCGGGTAGACAACATCCACGGCCTTTCCCCCATCCATTAAGCAGGTCACCTCATCATGGAAGATTAGGTTAGTCAAGCAAGACTGGCCTTCCATAAACATATACTAACTGAGCATGATCACCTGATTGTCCTATACATTCCACATGATGGTACTCAAGATGATCTGCTCCATAACCTTCCCCAGCCCTGAGGTTGGACTGACAGGCCTGTAGTTCTCCAGATCCTCCTTCTGGACGTTCTTATAGTTGGGCGTCTACATTGGCTAACGTCCGTCATTATCCAGGACTGATGATAAATGATGGAAAGGGGCTTGGTGAGCACTTCCACCAGCTCCCTCATTACCTTCGGGTGGATGCCATGCATCCACAGAGACTTGTGAGTGTCTGAATAGTGTAGCAGGTTGCTAACTGTTTCCCTTGGATTCATTCTGCTCCTTGTCCCTGTCTGCAAGCTCAGGGTGCTTGGTACCCAGAGAACAACTGGTCTTACTGCTAAAGGCTGAGGCCAAGAAGGCATTAATTGCTTCATCCTCTTCCTCATTCTCTGTCACTATGCTTCACCCTGCATCCAGTGAATAGTGGGGATTCTCCTTAGACCTCCTAATGTAATTTTAGACACATTTTACTTGTCTTTAATCGCAGTAGCCAGATTCAGTTCTCGTTGGGCTTTTGCTCTTCTGATTTTCTTCCTGCATTACCTCATGACATCCTTGTAGCCTTCCTGAGTTTCTTAATTTGTTTTGCTCTTAATTGTCAAAGTGGCCTATTTATTTGGCATAAAATTTCTCATTTTATGTCTGGATATTTATTTATGTCATTTAAGATCACTTTCCTATGGTACAAAGAAATTAATCTGTTAGAACTATTCACATGAATCCTTTCTTCCACGTTCAGGTATGACTTACACTGAAAATGAGATGTTTGCCATAGGTACAGAGACAAAAAGTATACCCTTCAGCGCTTTCACCAGACCAAAGTTATTTCTGCACTGAAGGCATTAGTCAAAGCAGCTCACCTGTACATCAGGATATACAAAATAGATGTAGACCAGAATAGAAAATGAAGAAATTTGCCATGCTTAGGATGACAGATCCTCTTTTCTCATCTCCCACCTGTCCAGGCAGAATATTTGTAAAGTACTTGCTTTTAACAATGATGTTTATTGAAAATTCATTCCTGTTGCTGTGGAAGCAGACTACAGGTACCCTTTGTCTCCCAAATGCTGCTGAAATATGAGATACACCTCTCCCTTCTACGGCCCCCAGAACTTCCAAGTTTGTATTCTGGCAAACAGGGAGGAAATACAGTTAACTAGGACCCAAATTCTAACCTAAATATATCTACATATTAGTTATGACTTTACTTTCATAGTACCACTAGTACCGCGGTGGTATGGAGATGAGAAACCTTCCTTAAGTTATCCTACATTTGGATATAGTTAGACTAAATGTGCCTCATTTTACTATTCTGTTTTTTCTTGGACTTCAGATATGGGTTATTAATCCTTTCTTCATGGGGAAGGAAAATACAGGGCAGAGGAAAGGAAGAGGAATGACCTACAAAAGAAAGTAATGTAGCCCCCAAAACCATGTCCTTGGCAGTAAGAATACAGTGCTGTAGAGGCAGGTGTCAATATTCCTTGCAGTATAAATCCAAAACATACTAGATAAGGTGAACAATATTAATTCTGTCCCAGTCAGAACCAGAATAACTCGTAAGGCCTCAGGCTTCTTGCTTTTCAATGACCTCCTGCTCCAGAAACATAGTTATCTCCTCTTCCTTTCAAACCTTTCCTGTCCGCTTCTTTTACCCCCTGCCAGTAAATTGTTCAAAGTATCCAAATTCTGGTCTTCAAGAAGGGAAAGAAGAAGGACCCAGGAAACTATAGGCCAGTCAGCGTCATGTGTATCCCTTGAAAGGTGATCGAACTGCTCAATCTGGAGGTTATTAATAAGCATGTGGAGGAGAAGATGATTATCAGGAGTGGGTAGCATAAATTAACCTGGGGAAAATCATGCCTCACCAACCTGATATCCCTCTATGATGTCATAACAGGCTGGGTGAATGAAGGGAGAACAGTAGTAGTTATCTACCTTGACTTCAGCAAGGCTTTTCATACCATGTCTCTCAGCATCCATGTAAGCAAGCTTAGGAAGTGTGGGTTGGATGAGTGAACAGTGAGGTGGGTTGAAAACTGGCTGAATGGCAGAGCCATGGGCCAGAGCCAGCTGGGAGGTGCGGCCTACACACCAGAAGACTTCACAGACATTCAGTAAGATCTTGACAAGCTAGAGAACCGGAACAAGAGAAATCAAATGAGATTCAATAAGGGCAAGGTCTTGCAGCTAGGGAGGAATAACCCCAGGCAACCCCCAGGTTAGGGTTTGACCTGCTGGGAAGCAGCTCTGCAGAGAAGGGCCTGGAAGTCTTGGTGACAACAAGCTCTCCATGAGCCAGCAGTGTGCTCTCATGGCTAAGAAGGCCAGTGGTATCTTACGGTGCATTTAAAAAAGTATGGCAAGCAGGTCAAGGGAGGTTGTCCTCTCCCTCTACTCTGCTCTGATGAGGGTGTATCTGGAGTAGTGTCCAATTCAGGGCTCCCCAGTTCAAGAAAAGAAGCCAGTGGACAGATTCCAGCAAAGGGCTACAAAGATGACTAGGTGATTGGAGAATCTCTTGTAAAAGGCTGAGAGCTGGGTCTGTTTAGCCTGGAGAAGACTGAAAGGTGATTTTTATCAATGCTTATAAGGTTCAAAAGGGTGGATGAAAAGAAGATGAGGCCAGACTCTTTTCAGTGGTGCCCTGTGGCAGGACAAAGGGCAGTGGGCACAAATTGGAACACAGGAAATCTCAATATGAGATCTTTACTTTGAGAGTGACAGTGCGCTGGGACAGGCTGCCCTGAGAGGTTGTAGAGTCTCCTCCTCAGGAGATAATCAAAACCCACTTGTGTGCAATCCTGTACAATCTGCTCTAGGTGATGCTGCTTTAGCAGTATGATCTCCAGAGGTCCCTTCCAACCTCTACCATTATGTGGTCTGTCAATCACTCTCCCTTGTTTTATTGTCTTAGTGTAGTGAGAGAGATTAACATTTAATTTTTTATTCCTTTATCAAGGGGTCTTTAGAGAAGCACCCAACCCCTCCTAGTTAATCATAGAATGATTTAATGGTTTGGGTTAGAAACGATCTTAAAGACCATCTAGTTTTAACCTCTGCCACAGACAGGGACACCCTCCACTAGACCAGTTTGCTCAAAGCCCCATCCAACCTGGCCTTGAACACATTCAGGGCTTTAGCACATTTTTGCCCTGTGATACATAGGTCATTAGATTAGGAAATGCACAAATAATGTCTCTCTGGATACTCTGCACTCCATCTAGAGATCAATCTGTACATTGGGAGGTACAGAGCTTCCACCAGCAAGAGATGAAGCAATGGTAGTATCTCACTTGGTTGATTATGTTCATTTATGTTCTTAAGAAAGAGGAAAACACAAAAGTATAGGAATAACTATCTTGGGTCACAACAAAAGTCTGTCTGGTCCAATATTGTATATCAAAGAGTGGCCAAGAGATGCAGGGATATGCAAAGACACAATATCATGATGTTCCCCAGGACACCTTACAATCTCTAGCTCTTTACAGTACCAGACTGCCTGTAGATTCTCTGCACTCCATCTAGAGCATCCTTACATTTCCTAGACCTTGATAAGTTTTTCATCTGTCATTTTTTCCTGCTGTTTGCTGAAGGAATGTTAACTTCTAGCATACACAGTACAGTGAGGAGCTCCCATGCTATGGGAATAAGCATCTTCCTTTGGTTCCTTTCTTTAATCTGCTATTTTCATTTGATACCTCCTACAGCACGCACTGGAAGAAATAGCAAACAGTAATTTCCTATTCATCTTCTCCTGTCACTCATGATTCTACAGACCTTTATCATACTTTCTTTAACTTGCCTGCCATCCAGCCTGAATAGCTGCCACGGAGATCTTTTGCATAAGTTATATAAGTGATACCACTGCATGGGCCCAGACTAACAGGCCTTGCGAAGCGATGTGATGCTGTGCTAAATGGTGAGGCACGCTTTGCACCCAAGGTGGTCACTGCACAGCCAGTCAGAAAGCAGGCTGAGGCTGTAGCTGCAGGTTGTGCAGCCTGACAGTGTTAAATCAGGCTAGGATTTTTATTTCTTTTCCCCTGGCAATAGATTGCTGACATAAAATGGCCTCCCTGTGCACTTTAGCAGGGGGGTGTGTCTTTAGGAAAGTGGCTGAAATCCCAAGGATGTCATGGATCAGTAGTAGCTGTTAGCTGCTGGGTTCACTTTTAGAGCCATTGCCACAGTATGGCAGTGGGTGATGGTGCTCTGGGGAGCTGTGGGAGCTTCCCAGCTGGCAGAGCAGGGCCAGGCAGCCAGGGCCTGTCCCACCATGCCCAGTCTGAGTGAAGGGCAAGATGGGGGGCAGTCAACGGTAGCCCCAGGGAACTGGCACCTCACCAGGGATAGGAAGGTGCCAAGGCTGAGACTGGATGTCTGCACACGGGTGGGGTGTATGGGCTATCTGTGCCTAGCTGCTGGCAGGGGCTGCAGGGCAGCTTGGTGAAGAGAGGCCAGGGCCTCTGGCTCTCTGACTATTCCAGCAGGTCCCAGCCAGCTCCAACAGCCCCACCACAGGACAGCCGAGCTGGGGGCACCGGAAGGGGGAGGGAAGGAGGGAAGTGTCTCTGAAGGGCTGCAGCCTGGGGAAGGACCCATGCTGGAGCAGGAAGATGGGGGAGGAGGGAGGAGCAGCCCATAGAGGTTGTCATCGACACAGCACAACCCCCTGCCCTATGCCCCTCATTGGGAGAGGAGTGAGGGGGTGAAAGGTGGACCTGGGAAGAAGGGAAGAAGAGAGGTGCTATTTTATCTTTCTGTCTAGTCTGTTTTGCCTGTGAGCAATGGGTGAGGGATCTTTTTGCCTGTATCTTGAACCATCAACTTTCTCATCCTGTTTTTCTCCCTCTGTCATAACAAAGAAGGCTAGTGAGGAAGCCCTTAGCCAAGGTTAACTACCACAGTGGACAGGAAATCAGGTCACCACAGCTCAGAATGGCTGGGCAGGACCATGGGACAGAGACTGACAGCCTTGGGCTGGACTGAAATGGAGCCTCTGCACCCATGGGCAAGGATGAGAGAAGCACTACTGGATGAAGTAAATGCCCTCAGGGCCCGGACACACATCTTCCAATTCAATTTCATGTGGCAGGAATCCAACTCAGGCCCTCTGAGACCTCTAACACAATGCAAAACAAAGGGCACTAAGTGGAAAGAATGAGGAAGTTTGCTTTAAGAGCATACTCTCTATGTAAACATGATAATGCTTGCATTTGCTTGTATATGACCTCATCCCTCCATCCATCTGCATGTGACCATAGCATCTTCCAGCTGGTCTGATCAGAGCTGTGCAGTTTCCCATTGCCCCTAGTCAAGGCTAGGTCTACCGAGCATCACTGTGCTCTAGAGCTGTACAAATCCATTTTAAACACCAAGTATGTTCCCTCAATCTTATGTTCTCCTGAAACGAAAATGGAGCAACATATTTATTCAAAATAAATAAAACAAGCCAGCAACAACAATAAAATCATCAAATATCAGAACTAAATTTTAAAACAACCCCAAAAGCACAAAACAAAGCATTCTACCAAAGACCACTCTGAAAAGGAGGATAAGCAGATAAAAAGCATATTAAAAATATTAATTCTGCTTCTTACTGCACTTCTAAGCATCACTCATGCAACAGGGGGAATGGTCTGGATGCTGTGGCTAACATGCCTACTCTGAGCAGAGGAAAAGTGAAATGATAGTAACGCCTACTGATGTATAGTCAAGGGACATGGGCTGACAATCAGGAGTACGATTCACGGTCCTTGTGTTAGAGGGGAATGACAAATGATTGATAATATATTTCCACATAACTTCTGACAGGTGGCTTTTGGAAGGATAGATCAATCCCAGCTTATGAAATGTGGAAAGATCTCAACACAAGGTAAGAAAGCAGCAGCTTACGTGTGAATGATATTCGACAGTACCTGAGATCTCCTAAGCAGCAGCTATGCTTCCCTTTGGGCATTTTATACAGTAAATGTTCTATTTTCCAAGGCATTCAACATCCTGTGCTTTTCCCTGATACTCTCGTGTATTCAAGATAATGAATATCATACCAGAATGGACCTTCAGTAGGCCATACATTTTTTAGCAGGGATTTTCAATAATTCACAGGATCAGGCCCTAAATAGGGACAGTATTAGATGAGAAATTTTCCAGTCTCTTTACCATGCAATTTCAAAAGCAAAGAGCCTCTGGTTTCCATGTAGCAGCAGTATTTCAATCTCACATCCATATAAAATGACTGTCTAATTGCAATGGTAGAGGAAAGGGGGATTTTTGTGTTTGATAAATTAATCAGTGAGCACTGCTGTACATTTCCCACTAAAATCCGTAATTAGACATAAAATGCCAAAGAATGGGATTCTTTCTTTATTTTTAGCCAGGAGTTTAGTTTTTAATTGAAGGGATGACTTTTGATCCTCCATTAGCGAGGAGAAAAGAAAGCTTTTCAAATGGAAGCGGCACCCCAGCTGTTGCTTAGTGTCTGAGAGGTTCAGCACTGCACTTCCACGAATCCCAGGGGCCTATTGATACTTAGCATAAACACACTAAAAGGATCAAATTGACATTCACACAAACCAGAGTCCCCGAAATCACAAAAGCTTTTAATCCAAGCCTCCATGTAAAAGGATAGCTTCTAATTAGCAGTCTAGACTAATCATCAATGTTTAGCTTATAAAAATGAAGCTATCAATAAAGAAAGCAAAATCTGAAATGTTGGTAGAGGCAAGGCATAAGCTGGAAGATCATTAAGTCATTCTCTGTCCATTTCTTTCCTGCTCACTTTTTCAGTGTTTCCGGAGCTTTTGTAACCAATGAAGACAAAATCTCTGAGGATTCACTGGTTACAGATTTCACACAGGAAAGAACAAGAAAAAAAAAAAAAAAAGAAGAAAAAAAAGAAGAAAAAGAAAAGAAAAGAAAAGAAAGAAGAAGAAGAAAAAAAAAAGGCAGCAGCCAGGGCAACAATCAGGGCAAATGAGGATATCCTGTAAGAATTCTCTATAGATATTTACTCCTGCCTTGTACTTCTCGGATGGAGCTAACACTTAGCTGGACCCTTAGGCAATGTTATAGGGCAGCTGCAAGTCAAGGTGAAATGCCACTTATATTCTTTCATTAACCCTCCCAGGCCTGTCATTAAATATGGCAGGCTTAGCATTTTTCACTTTAGATGAAAAAGCACCACTAATCCCAGGAGGCAGAATTTTTTCGATGCCTAAATTGATGAACAAGACAAGGTCAGCAATTTTAAGTTTATTGACAGAGCTCTATTTACCTTTAGAAGTATTGAAATGGTATTTCAGATGCCCTGGAGCAGAACTGTGACCAAAACTAAAAGGGAGAGGTTTATGAGAACCATTGCCATAATGCTACCTGAAGTATTGTGAGTGGCTTTTGTTTAACTTGCTAAAGCAGAAGGAGATATTTTGTGATTAGAAAATATTTTCATAAGAAAAGAACTTTAATAAATGTGACAGCATATGATAGATAGAGACAAACACAGAGAAGCAGAACAATGGGGAAAGAGCAGAAACTGCAGCCAACCATCCATTTAGAGTTAAATATAGGTTTTGATGCAATATATATATGGGGATTTCTGTTTTGTTCGAGGTTTGTTTGTTTGCTTAGGAATGCTTATCACTAACAAGCTATCTGATCTAGATTACAGTGACAGAAACAGAGCCAACCATTTGAAATCTGTCCGTCATCGTAGCAATTCACTAATGACAGTTACTGAAAGCCACAGCTGAGCTCCACTCTTGTTTATAAAGCTAAATAACCTCAGTTTATTCATAATGAATAATAATGATAAATAAACCCATATTGCTGCAGGAGCCAGGACACAGTTCATGAGAACTGGATTTTTCTCCTTTACCCATTGCAGGAATGGGTTTCTCCTGAAAGGCCTTGCCTTCAGCCAGAGAAATACTGTTTGGTTTTGGTTTTGTTGGGTTTTTTTAAATGCAGATTATATAAAAGTAGGCCAAAAAAATAAATTAAGAAAAGGCAGTAAATGTTGCTAATAAATAGTAGTAAATCTAATTAAAATCTGGAGCCTACTGAATTTAGTTCAACCCACTAAAAGGAGTGGCAGACAGTGCTGATCTAAGCAGGGGGCTTGCACCCACATGGTTGTGATGCATCTCTGCCACTTTAGGCTTCTTGGTAAACTGACACTCTACCTTTGTTAAAAGGGCAAAAAATCCCATTACCTGCCCATGTTTTACTGCAAGTGAACTTTTCCTTCATACAAAGTATGTAGTTTGTTTTGGGGAAAGGTGAGCTGGGATCCTACAGTATCACTAAGCTAACTCCCTAAGGGGTGGTTTTATTTTTGATGGGGTTGTCCTACAGGCTCCTCACCTTTTGTAACAGAAATGATGTGGTTACTAAGCCCTTGAAGTATGCAGTATCTCTGCATTCTGGTTAAGTCCTGACCTGACATTAGGATGTCTGGAAAATATTTGATGCCAACAAAGAAATCAACACCAAATTTTTGGAGAAGATGTTGAGTCTCTCAGCTTCTATTTCTCACAATGGATAATCTACTTTAACTGGAGTTTGAAATATGTATTGTTGCAGCCTTTATTCCCTACATCTTTGACGAGTGTCCTCAAAACCACTGAGGGCATTTAGAGAGAAGGATATCTACCTTGATGGGTCTAACGAATCTCTGGAAAAGCCAAGCTGCTAAGAGCCAGCAGTTTAGATTTGCACAGAAACAGGACACTCTCATTAAAAATGTAGGCACTTTAGGCACCCAGGGAGATAGACAACCTGGGAGGGTTGCACTTTTTTTCCTGTTTGCTCTTCAGAAGATCCCAGCTGGTGCTGAGTAGATGTGCATGTATGGAAAGCACCATTTGGCAATCAATCTCAGAGAGATTTCTGAGTAGATAAACATTACTTTTGTCCTGGAAGACCAAGGACATGAATGATACAACCTGAATTTCTGGGTGATCTTTCTTGTAGGTCATCAACACTAGATCTGCAATTTTTTAAAAGTGGTCACCTCTTGTAAGGGATCAGTAGCAGATTTGTGTGCTGTAGCAGATAGGATTTTGTTAATGATCCCAGGGTTTCCTAAAGAGAGCTTTCTTTATGTGAGAGATTCATGTCAATCCTAACGAAAGTATCATTCCATTTACCCTCGAGTACATCTGTGGGCTTATCAAGTCCATGTTTTTTTCATGATCTCTTTCACACATACTCTCATCTGGCTGCAAATGTAACTTGGCACTGTAACTGTTAACCACCAAGTAATGTTCGCACAGACAGCAGAAAATGTGGCGAGCATCCCTCCTACTCCTTTAGTCCTCTCTCCCTATCGTATCAACAACCTACATGCCCTATTCCTACTAGCAGTCCCCTGGGAATGCAGGAGGTTGCTATAGTGGCACCTTTAGGCACTCCTTCTAAGCACAGAAACAGCAGGTGAAAGACACAACATCTCTCAGATATATCGATGTATTCAAACCATCAACAACCAAATCAGCCACAGACCCTCATCTCCCACCTGTACACAGTCACTAACACACTTCACCCGAACTTCCAGATGTTTTACCCACCTCACCTCTTCAGGCACATTGGTGTGGCTCCACGCTCTTCTATGCAAATTTTAGTTCTATGCAAATTGCTTATGGTATGCAAATCAGTGCATTAAATAACTAGCATAAAATGACACATACGGAGATGTGCATAACTTGGCAGCTATAAATCTGGAATCGTTCCACTGACGTCAATGGTTTCACTTCAGATAGGCTCCAGTACGGAAGGTGTGGAAGTCTGGCCCTGTGATATTTTCAGTCAGCTTCCAGACAGAAACTCGGGAATGAATGATTTCAAAGGTGGAATTATTATTAATGCCTTGTGGTTGTTGTTATTTCTTTAGGTTTCTACAACTAAACCTACATCTAAAGGTAGATTGCAGAATTTACGTGATTTCAACGAAGCTGACATCGGTGATAAACAGTGAACCTGTGGTTTTTCAGATCTCCAGGCACTATGAACCTGATCCACTTTGCTCCTAATCGCATAATAGTTTCACTTTTAAAACAGCCAGGGCAAATAATGCAGGATTTATGCCAAAAAGTCTTCAGAGGCAGATGTATGCCCTAAAGTGTTTCAAATCAATTTAGATTGGGGAATGAGTATAGATCAGTTCATTGTTACATGCCATGTATTTTTGATCCCGGACTGGGTGCCTAGAAGCATATGTACCGTCTTCTGTACCCACCCCCTGACAAGGATCTGCTGTTATTGTATGCAAGAAAAGCAGAACATGGTAAAGGTTAATGCTGCACATGGCAGATTCACAATACTGAGCAGGGGCCCCGTTTGCTGACTGCTTCAAGTGCTGTGCAGTCATTTACACATTTGCAAATGTCGCTTTCACATGGCAGAATTTCCACCCACTTTGCCTGAATGTAAATGACTTCAGGAGATGCCAGGCATTAAGTGTTCTCACAACTGCCCCCAACATCCCACCGCTCAAAAAATGATGCTTCAAAACCCTGTAAGGCTTTCAAAATATATTCATTTGTGTGTCTGAACCTTCTTGGTCACTAGTGGGGCTAGGCTCAGATTTATCAGAATACTGAGCTGCAAAACATGTGAATCGATGACAAGGAGATTCAGCAAAGCCTGATAACGAGAGACTTAGGGAGAGGCAGTCTCTGCTCCTGCTGTCTATTTGATCTGTTCAACTCACCTTAAATTCTGTTGCATTTTGCATGAGTAAAAAGCTACAGAAGGTTTGTATAGTATGAAGAAGCTTCTAGATTTCTTATTAGTTAACTGAACTAACATCAGAGATTATATCTATAAACATAGAAGCAATCAAAACTGTGGAAATGTCAGTTTCTATCTGTACAGGCAATTTAACGTTTATCAAGTGTGTATATAACATTTGTATTAGCATCTCTTTTTGGGTTGTTTTGGTTGGGTTTTGGCAGGGGGGGTTGTTGACATTGTAATCACGATGTCTTTACATTTGTATTTCTATAACTAACTTCTACTTCAACTGACAAAATTGGACCCTATTATTATAGTTATTACTTTGGGAATGTTTTTGAATTTGTTTAGGTTTTTCTTTTGTAATCATAACAGTCTCCCTGCAGACCTGAACTGACATCAATTTGCCACTGTCTTGACATCTTAAAGTTGTTTCTTATAAAATTTGCATTGGTGTCATTTTGTTTCAAGCTGATATTGTGACAATGTCTCCCTGGATTTATACTGACAATTTATTTTTATTTTGACATAATGTCATTCCTATAGCCCTCCACTAACATCTATTATAAGTCTGTGGATTTAAATGAAAAGTGGTTTCATTCTGTAAGCTACAGTAACTGACTGAGCTTTCTCAGTAGCTACTTTTCTGACCTCAATATCTAGCTATTGATTGCACTTAGGTTTTTATAGAAATGTCAAAAGTTCCTGCTCAGTGCTTTAGGCAGCTCTTCCATATGTACCAAATAAGGAAATTAAACAAAAGCTTCCCTTGAAAATAAAAAATAATTGTCAGTAAGAAAGGGATGAATGGATGTTTGTAACAGCAGCATCAAACAAACAACTAGGCAGTGTTGGTGACATCACCTTGAACTGCTGAGAGCTGCTGATCCTCTTTTTCTCTCACTGAAGTGAAAGGACATCTTTTTGGGACTGAACATTCAGGCTGTTTCCCAGCATCTCTGGCAAACACAAAGTCTTCAATGTCTATATATTTGATATGCTTTCAATACTTTATTTAAATACCAAAAATTATGATAGGTGAGCTCTTGTGGGAGCAAGGGTGAGGGGAGGTTTCAGGTAGGTTCCTGTGTGGCAGATATAGCTTTGAACCTAGTTTATTTTTTCAGCTTTTGCATTCTTTAATTCAGAGGCAAACAGGATAGTGTGCAGTATCACAAATGCCTTGTGACCCTTCTTGAAGAATCCCCAAGGGCAGGTTTGCAAATTATAAACCAAATTCCTGCCTGTGGTTATTGAATATTCCTGGGATTATCCATGATCCTGACAGAGTGGCTTTTGTATGTGATTTTGCAAAAGCTATTGTTCATTAGAATACAAGCATGGCTTAATGAGGTATTTGCAGCAATAACATTATTTATATAGTCTGGTATAAATGGTTCAGGTCTTATACAACTTTGTAGCTGGTAAATCACACTACAGGTACAGAATAGGAGCCTTCAAAAGCAAAAAAATGTTCATTTTTAGTGAATCAGCCCATCAATAATAAGTAATGGTGATGATGATTTGCTCTCACTGACTTGTAGTACCTAGGTAGAAGCTATATTCCTAATGGTTTAATCAAAATGAACTCAGAATTGAAACTTCCATGCATGTGGGAGGCTCTTTATTCTGCCCGAGCTTACACAAAGAAGAGTGCAATTTCATTGCCTAAACAGGGTAGTGAAGCATCATTTGAAAATAATTCCAGGTCATATTCCAAAAGAACAGAGGTCTCCCAGAGGTTTGGTGTCAGACCTGTCAGTCTTGTTTGGATGTTTAGATACTGCAGCAGCAGCAATCTGTCTTCAGGCAATAAGATCAACCCCTAGTATGACAAGATCACGACAAGAGACATTTTAACAACAGTGCAAGTAAAGAGAGATTTGGGAAGATGGTGTGTGAACCTGGTGAGAAATGTTTATCTTACAACTCTTCAAAATAAAAATGATGAATTAACTATAACTGGCACTTTGAAATTTAGACTGGAATTAATTTTGAACTTTATCTCCAAAATTCAAAGGGGAACCTGTATGAGCAGTGTCATTTCCTATAAATGGATAAGGAAAAAACATAATATATAAAACAATGAGTGAGGTTTCATCTAAATCATTAACTGTTTATTGGGTATTCTTTTCTCTCACTTCCAATATTGAAATATGTTGCTGTTGTTAGAATTAACTCAGTATATTTTTGTTATCCATATAAACACTCAGCCTGCCTCTGACTTCAACAGTTTCATAGTCTAATTAGATGTCTGTCAGATTGGAATGTCTCTGTCAGTAATTCCTGTCTAGAAGGGAAACACTATGACTAGAAATAGCACTCTGTTACATTAAGCATGGCAATGAGCATTAGTCTTGCATTTTAATTCTTCCAAGAAGTTCTTAGCTGATCTTAAAGTTGGTGTTGCTGAGTAGACTCTTTGAAACTAACTTCTGATTTTTGGTGCCTGTCACTGCAGTCCTGTTTTTCACAAACGTCAACCATCCATAAGTAGTACTAACTCCAAACTTGGGTTGGGGATTTCAGCACATTGCTCAGGGTGCTGGGTGTCCAAAAATGTATAAAACTTTTTGAAAATGTGGATTTACTCAGTTGCTATTGAGCTTTCTGTCTGCGGATCACGGATATTATTAATTTAGTTGCAAAGGATACTTTTCTTGATGCAAACTATATCTGTCAATAGAAATGTTAAAAAATTCTGTTAGCAAAATCAGGGATGAGAAAGATTTGAAAACAACACAGAAAGTATGAGCCTCCCAAAAAACCATGGTTGTTCACAGCACTGAGCAATTACCATAGCCAGCCTTGCACTACCAGTGCAGTTTGTGGACTAACATGGGACCACAAGATGTTAATAGCTCCAGTTCTTGGTTTCAAACCTGTGTAGTTAGATAAATGTGAGGGCTGGTCTTATTAGACTTCCCACAGAGGCTTCTCCGGGCCTAGGGTTTATTGTACTCAAAATATACAGCTTTAGAGATTGCAGTTAGCTATTAATTAACTGCTCTAAACTGGCAGGCTCTCTTGCTGAGAGAAAAGAACTGACAGAAAGGGTTTGTGTATCCTCTCTGTAGAGGATACAGTCCCTTAAAAGAAATTCTGTGCTGTCCTATGAAGTGAGACGCTCAGAGTTTATGCTGATCCCCATGTTGGGACAAGTTTGACTACAGATTTCTGCTTCACTAGGCATGAAGGATCAGTCAGCTGTTAAACCAAGGGCTGTAATACCAGCAGCTCTGGAGAACTGCTTGATGAGAATGTTTTATAATGCTTGGATAAGAACTGAGATGTTGATATTCTTTCCAGCATGAAGAATCCAGACCTATACAAATACAAGTATGTGTATGTACACTGTGCTTCTGATGGAAACATTATAAAAGTAGAAATCAGCTGTAAAAGAAAAGTAGTAAAGGTGAGTTTACTTGGATATGCTGACAGCTCTGTGAAGTATATATTGATATTATTTACATTTCAATGTACAATGATAACAAAGGAATGTGCATGAGAACACCTTGAAGATCTAATGTATATTGATTACTATTTTTAAAATCAACCATAGATTTCACCCATTATTTATTTATTTTTACATGTGCATTTGGTGTTTGCAGAATACTCTTTCTTTCCACAGTGACTGAGTATGATCAGCCTGTATTTCTCAAGGATTTACTTATGGTCTAGAAGTTTTAACTTAGGGAAATTCCTTTTCAAAATGTGAACAAACATTCCAGAAAATGTGCAGGAAAAAGGGGAGTGTAATATAATTGCACATAATATCACTTCAGCTTCTCTCTATCCCATTACTTAAAAACTTTGCTTCAATTGTTCAAAGTGTTAAGAAAATAAAAATGTCTTGGACAAGAAGAATAAAATCAACAGTAATTAATTGCTTCAATATTTCTCACAGTCATTCACCCTCCATAGGAAATTAATTTCCATTCACACTACAGACAAGATACAGGAGATGGAAGGGGAGAAAATTAATTTGGCTGATGTCACTCTGTAGTTTAATCCCAGCATTAATATCCTTTGTATAGTGACTGGGAATGGTATCTGGATTCAAAAGTAATTCTGTGAAATTTGAGGCTTTACAGAATTGATATTGTTCTGGGAATGAAGATGTTCCTACAATTTGCAATAGCCAGTAATATTGAAGAATCAAATGAGAGCTAAAATTCCTGTCCCTCTCTCTGAAATACACAGCTGTCATCATCTCCCACTCCCGTTTTGTAATGATCAGATAGACTTGCCAAGATAGTCACGTCTACAATTGTCTGTGTTTTGATGGATGAGCCCTTAAAAAAAAAGAAAAAAAAAAAAAAAAAGAAAAAAAAAAGTTGTAATATGCCTGAAGGCAAAGAAGTGAATGGCTGTTTCTTTGTGCAGAACTTGCACTGAGCCCTCCGTTAGAGAAAATTCTGGCCAGAGGAGAAGTACTTCAGAGACATGCCAGGGTTAGGGATAAATTTGCCTTCCCATGTAGAGAGCTGTCAGGTCTCATGCCTTCAGACAGACACTCACAATTAAATCTCATCTTATTTTAACCACAGACGGTGGGAAAGTTTCTGCGTAGGCAGTGACACAGATAATCTGAAAGTGGGTTTTTTTCCAACTAGAGAAGGAATCAGGAAAGAAATGGCTCTGGGTTCCTACCTGCATCTCACTCCAAAAAGCTTCCTTAGGAAGGACATTTTGAGTAGTACCTTGATGCAGATGGTGGTGTGAACCCCAGTGCATGCTGCAGATGTGCTTTCCTGATTAGCAATCACTAGGATTGACACAGTGAAAGAAAAGGGAAAGGAGTCATTTGCCCATACACCATGCTGGGGGAGTGCTGTCTGCTGACATTAGGCTGGGACAGTTCAAATCCCAGAGGAGAAATGTGGCTTCAGTTTTAGAGTCTAGGAATTTGTCTAAAAATTGTAAATGTCCCACCACTGTGGTCACCAGAAGTTCCATACTGTGAATTTGATGCGAAGTGATTAATCTCTATTTTCCTGACCTAGAGAGGGCCTAAGCTCCTACCTGAGTTTGATTTCAATTCCATCTATTTTAAATGTTTGTGCTTGAAGGATAAATTCAGAGGAACTTTACTTGTATTTGCTGGAGAGATTGGCATGTCTCCTTCTGACATCATCTCTGGACCCAGTGTATCTATTTATATGTTCATTTCATGGAACATTATGGGAAATAATTGTTTGGTGGAAAGCATTCTCATTTACATTATTGTATGTTATTTGACCTTCCTCAAGAGCACTGGGATACCTCCAAGCACACCACTCAGCTTTTAATACTGGCACTTGTGAGCCCATTCTTACACCCTGGTAAGATGATTAATGTACTTTGGAAAATCACCTAATGGCTTGATACACTTTCTATGCAGCCTCTTGTGGGAGAAAAACAGGATAATGATGTGAGATGTAATTTATGGGTATGAAATGGAGGAGCTGAAATAAACTCATTCAGAAGTGGTGACAGGATAGCAGTAGTGCTTGAGCTCTACACAGCAGAATTCAAAACGATGCATGAAAGAGAGTGCTGTTGGAAGACATCTCAAATACCTGGAGACACCTGGCTGACAAGGATGTTCCTTCTATAGAGACTGGTGAAAGGAACATGAAGAGATTTATTTAGTCAAAACATTGACCTGGAACCTTGCTTTTTGTTAGAGATGTAAAGTACTTGATTTTTATGGCACCAAAGTGTCCTAAATTGAGTTTATTGGTTCTTTCTGGCCAAGCTAAAGATTTTACTTTCCATTCAGAGCTCAGAAAGGCTAGTAGTTCTTCAAATAGAAACATAATATCAAAAAAAAAGGGGAAAAAAATAAAGGAGAAAAGAACACAATCTTCTTTTTGAATGGATATATGCATGTCTAACAAGCCTTTTTTCCTCATAGTTACTTAGTGCCTCTTGAGACCCCACATAAAATATTTTGCAACAAGTAAGCCACCTGGAAAGAACTGATATGCCAAAATGTTTGGAGCTGTCTTTCCTCCTTTTTGGATAACGGGCTTCATTTGAACTAGAAGGAAAAGATGTTAGCTATCCCATACTGAGATTAGTGAGAGAGAATGGCTTGAAAGCTGTTACTATGATATGAGTTTATTTGTATTTCATTTTTATGCAGAGGTTACGATCTCTATGGCATTCTTGATTGACATTTATTCGTTTTGGTGACTCTAAATCTTTAAGTTTATAATCATAACATTGAAACATCTGTTCTAAGTAATGGTATATTTCTGTGATTTATTTTTTAATATTAGGACATGGCAGGTACTGCTTATCTTCACACTCTGGGTGCCCTTGATGTAACTTCAAAGTACATCTTAAGTGCAACAGTACAGTTTAAAATGCTCCAACAAGCAATTTCAATCTCAGATCTCCCATGTGCTCAAAAAAAATTTCTCACTCTTATAATTACAATTCCTGTTCCTATTTTCAAAAGCCTAAGAGACAAATGAAATTTTAAGTGCCCTAAATCATCACTTGTTTGCCTGAAGGTGTTAATGTTGGGTCATACTCTTTTTACATAGAACAGAGAATTATTTCTTGAATTCTCCTATTGATTTCAGCACTGGCAATATACAACAATTGTCACTGAAAATTTGTCACTAATCGTAGAATTTCCAACTCTCTCTCCATTGTTCCAAAAATAATATCTTGCAGTAGCACTCATATCACTGTCACTTTATCAAAGAAGAAGTTCCAATTGAAAAGCCACGAGATGCTATTAGCCTAGATTGTACACAAAAGTTAACTGTAATGTGTCATCAGGAAGGCAGAATACATTACATTCCACAGTGGCATCAAGGGGGTTTGAAAAACCCCCAAACAAAATAGTGCAGTCAACGGGCTTATTCAGCCGATCTCTAAATATCATCAGTATCTTTTATTATTGTCATTATTATTGTAGCATATTGGGTATTTTTTCTTCTACTTGACAAAAAAAAAAAAAAAAGTAATAATGAGTTTCTTTTTATTGGCTTGAGACTATCAAGGGATGACACAGAGGATTTTTTATAATGAAAAAACACTAAGAGGCACAGCCACTTCTGGCAAGGTTAAATTATGAAAGCAATTCTACCAAACAAAATCCATGAGTCACAAAAATGCTGAAAGTGGGGAAAAAAAAAAAAAAGAAGGCAGACAAAAAAACCCACAACTTCCCCTTTCCCTCTATATAACAGATGTACTGGTACAGATTTAGTGACTCAATTGGTTATTGCAGGCAGACTTCAGGACCTGCTGCATTAACTGTTTCTCTGCCATTGTCCATGAATAGCCTGCAACTGAGATTGCTACCTTGAGATGTTTTGGAAAGGAAAAAGGAATGAAGTTTACCTCTAGCCCTAGCTGAAATGATTATATCCTTTGTGGGGATGGAGGAGGTAATTTAATGAGAAAACAGGTTTTGTTTTTAAAGTCAATGCTGATATCCAGTTCACAGAATCATGGAATGGTTTAGATTGGATGGTACCTTAATAATCACTTAGTTCCACCTGCCCTGCTATGGACAGGGACATCCTCCACTAGACCAGGTTGCCCAAAACCCCATCCAACCTGGCCTTGAACACTTCCAGGGAGGAGGTATCCATAGCTTCTCTGGGAAACCTGTTACAGTGCCTCACCACCCTCACAAGTAAACAGTTGCTTCTTTATATCTAATCTAAATGTACGCCTTTTCAGTGTAAAACTGTTACCACTTGCCCTATCACTACATGTCTTCTTAAACAGTTTCTTTCAGTCTTTCCTGTAGGCCCCTTCAGGTACTGGAGGGCTGCTATAGTCTTCCTGGAGCCTTCTCTTCTCCAGGCTGAACAAGTCCAACTCCCTTCAGCCTGTCTTCACAGCAGAGGTCCTCCAGCCCTCTCAACATCTTCCTGGCTCTCCTCTCAACTCACTCACAATGCTCCATGTCCTTCTTATGTTGGGGACCCTGGAGGTGGGGTCTCAGGAGAGGAGAGAGCAGAATCACTTCCCTAGACCTGCCACTCATGCTGCTTTTGATGCAGCCCAGCATATGGTTGGCTTTCTGGGCTGCAAGTGTGCATTGCTGGCTGACATTGAGCTGTTCACCATCTAACATCCCCAAGACTTTCCCCTCAGGGCTGCCCTCAATCCATTCTCTCTCAAGCCTGTAGTTGTGCTTGGGATTGGCACAATCCATGTGCAGCACCTTGCACTTGCCTTTGTTGAACTTCATGTGGTTTGTATGGGCCCATTCATCTGTCCTCATTGTCACAACTGCATAGCCTGGATTGTCACCCTCATCACTGCACAGTTGTGTCATGCTTCACACCTCCAAGGTATTGAGTACTCTGCTTCCAGTCTGAAAATATCTACCCATGGGCACTAAAGCATCTCCTGATTTCACTGTTACACAGTCAGTGGGGCATTTAATGGAAAACAAGAATATCTGCCCAGAGACATGCCCTCCTCATGTCCCCTGCCTGTTTTTCCTAGAAAGCCTGTATTCTTCTATCCCAACTTGTATTCTTCTATCCCAACTCTCCTGTCATACGAGCCATGCCATGATGTCTTCTTGGTGCAAATAAGATCATAGCCCCACAGGTGTGTGCACGTCTCCAACTCTTTGTTTATTCTTGCAAATTCACTATGTGCATTTGCATAGAGGTATTTCAGTTGGGCCCCTGATAAAAATGACTTACTGTCTGGAGTGGCTGGAATTCCTTTGAGGCAATTAACTGACATTTCCCTGTTGGGTCCTATTACCTCAGGACTCCCTGGCTCATCTCTGTAAGAATCACAGAATGTGTTAGGTTGGAAGGGATCTTTAAAGGTCATCTAGTCCAACCCTCTTGCAGTAAGCAGGGACATCTTCACTAGATCAGGTTGCTCAGAACCCCATCAAGCCTGGGGCCTCCACTACCTCTCTGGGAAATCTGTTCAACTCATATTAAAGTGTTTTTTCCTAATATCCAACCTAAATCTACCCTTTCAAGATTTCAAGTGTGCTGCAGTGTATCCAGCACATCTCTGAGCAACAGGCTGAGGACACTCGCTAGCTCCCTGTCCATCTAACCTTGGTGTGTCATCCCACAGGCTGTCACAGGCAAGTCTGGTATTATCTCACTCCTCTTTCAAGCTTAGAATAAACCTCTGTCAATGAGACCTGCAAGATTCTTGGCAAAGACCCTCTTTCCCCTTTGAGAATGGTGAATCCCATCTGACACCAGCATGCCTGGTGCCATGTAGGCCATCCAATTATTGAAAAACCCAAAATTGTGGTGGTGACACCAGTCACAGAGCCATGTACTGATAGACTGTGTCCATCTATTTCTCCCTGACATTTGATTTTTTTTTTCTTTTTCCTTCTTAACTGTGTTATCCCAGAAGTGCTAACACTATCACTGATAGGCTTCGCCTTGGCCAACAGTCAGTCCATCTTGGAGTCAGCTGCTATGGGCTCTGCCAGACCTAGGGGAAGCTTCTGGCAGCTTCTTTTAGAAGCTACCCTTTTAGCCACACACACCCCAACCCCACCAAAGCTTGCCATGCAACTCGAAAACACGGCTGTCCCTGTTTGTGCCTGAGGCAGGGCAGAGCATGGCTCCACCAGTCTCTCTCTTCTCAGCCCTCCTGATGTGCTTCCTCTCGTGGCTCTGCCAGCAGGCTGAGCAGATCATCCCCCTGGTCACCCCTCGCACAGCCGTTGTCACTGCTGCCATCCATTCCCAGGGACAGGCTCTGGCACTGCCCACAGCCTGAGGCCTGGGGGGCTGCATGTTTCCCTGTCAGCTCTGTCTGGGTTGCCACAGCCGTTCTGGAGAGCACAGAGTACAAACAGAACTTTCTGCTGGGCAGATACCATAGTTCAGCTCGTTCTGAGGGGGAAGACACTAAATGGCACTCACCTCTTGAGCTGGGAGGGTGTCCAGGCCCTTCCTGTGCCCCCTCCTACACAAACTGCTGCACCATGCTCTGGTCACAGCTCTCCCCGGGTAGCTTTTTAGAGGTGTGGGGGTGGCCGCCGTATCTCTGGCAGTGCCCAGGCTTTGTCAGTGCCTCTCACCAGAGCTGCAGGCTCCTGGCAGGTCTCTCTGCTCTCCTGCTTCAGGAAAACCTGCTGTGTGCCAGTATCTGCCACTGCTGTGGGTTGGGTCAGCACCAGAGCAGCAACTCTTGGTGAAGTTGGTCTAGAAATCGCAAAGGTGTTAAAAAGAGAAAGCCTCTGCTACATGTTCCAGTACTTTTAAGGTAGGACTTCTGGCTTTTTTAGGTATTTAGACTTCTTTCACCACAGTGAGTCAGTCTGTACAAAACACTTCTTTTGTCAATGGATGCCTTTAGTGATCAGTCAGTGGACTTGGTTGAGAGATTTGCAGAATCAGATCTTTGGGCCTCACTAGCTAAAAAGTAAGCAGAAAGCGATAAGGGGTTTTGTTGAAGGTTTCTTCTTGAGTGTAGTTAAAGAAGATGACAGACAGCTATCTTCTGGTTCACAATATGTAAATATGCAGTGTTATATTGAACAAAACAGAAAGAAATTACTCATCAAGAAATTCTTCAGCAAGCATGTAATTAGAAATGGATTCCAAATCAAAATGCAGCCAGAAACTGCAGAAATCCACATCTAGAAGTAAACAGCTTACAACTGCTTTAGGATAAATATTCTGCTATGTTACAGGAATTTCAAAAAAAAATCAGAAAAAAGGATGAGTAATACAGTTCACTGTACCTGTGGTTACATAGGCAGTAGCTAAGCTGATTTTAAGACACTCAAAGAATCTGTTTATATTTAAAGATATGCACTTGACAAAAGAATTGATCGTCTCAGATATCAGTCTGTGAAGTTCTGACCTCTGTTTTCATCAGCAAGCCTTTCTGGCAGGCAACTGAGTGTCAAAAGAAAGTCTTGCTGGGAGATTTGCTACCAAATTCACTGTGACCCTAATTTAGCCTGTCTGATGTTGGGAGTTTAACTACAGCGCTTTTACCAGGAGTGCTATCCCTCTGCACTTGCTAGATCTACAGAAAGTTACAGACTCGGACCAAGCAAATGACAGAACATTTCTATTCACAAAAGATGCCTCTAGCTCTGAAAATTATGAATGTTAACAAATTCCAGAATTTGCTTGAACCAGGATAAAGGCTGTAACCACCAAGCTAGTTCACTTTTGGGTAGGAATGAAGAAGATTCTGGTGAGTATTTAACACTGCACAGCAGCATTTGCTTTTCATATATTCTTTTATCCTATTTTTCCCCCAATCATGGTGTTCATGAAAAAGACATGGCTAGACTCTGATGGCTGCAAAGAAAGGATTATGCTGCAACTAAATCTATTAAGTCTATAATGAACCTAAACTGCATCTTCAGCTTATTGAATTGAGCACTACGGAAGGATCCTGCTCTGTTGAATAGATTGCACTATCTGCAAAGGTTTTTTAGACAATCTGAAACTATCCATCACTGTGTTTCTTTAAACTCTGTCCACTGATTTACTGAGAAGCTCTTGACATCTTACACAGTTCTCCTTCTCAAATTCATGAGTCTCACCTATCTCCTTCCTGATTTCAAGAAAAACATGAGCAGCTAATGTCACTCTAAACCCGTGCCTTAACCAGAAGGATATAATTTCCTATCTTCCTTCAAACATATTACAATCCACTGAACACTGAAGAAACTGACCCTGAATTTATTTGCTATAATGGAAAAAAGTACAGTGTCAAATCTGCTACTTGTAAGAATACCTATGGGTACCCATGGGGAGCTCTGGGAAAGGCCAACTTTAGGCTGTTCTAAGTTAGAAAAGTAGAAATAGTAATGCAGACTCATCTTTGGCTCAATGTAGTGACGGGCATGGAATTGTATAAAACATGCTAATGATAATTCTTCTGTCAATAGATAAAAGATTTTATTAGAGGTCTTACAAATCCTTTTGCAACATCTGCTATTGCCAGGCATAAAATAAAATACAGCTCTTCACCTGGGAAGCATAGCCAGGATTCAGAACAATGTGTTAAAATGGCTTGATATCTTGCCACTGAGTTGAAACGGAGATTGCATTGGATTTCTCTGCTACTTACCTGCATTACATCATTAATACCAATTCTTTCTTTAGCTGTAATCAGCAGCTAGGTGAAATGGACAAGTAGCAATGAGTTTAGACTCAGAAATCTGCACAGCACAAACTGTTCTCATTGCTAGCCCCTCCCTGGAGGTGTTCAAGGCCAGATTGGGTGGGGTCTTGAGCAGCCCCATGGTGGGGGCATTGGAACTTGATGCTTTTTAAGGTCCCTTCCAACCCAAACCATTCTATGATGGTATGATTCTATGGTTCTCACTCCATATGATCATTAACAAAATGGTCCACTGTGGTTTGTTCCTTCGATGTATTTTAAATGATGGACATATGTGATGTGCCTCTTCTTTCATTCCTTAGTCAAGAAGAAAAGGGAGTAGTGGGTGCTTCCTTTTGGGTTTTCTGTTTTCTTGCTTTAGCTGGCTATCAAACACACCAGGGCATATTGAATACTTTCATAGCTGGTAAAGAAGGTTTATGAGACCTGAGATGGAATCTGGAATAAATTTGATGATCCATTCAACCATGCTCCAAACAGCTGAACTCAAAGCAAATGGCATTAGTATTTGAAGTCTGATACCTCTACCTGAAGTGATGGGTCAGCAGAGTGCCCTGGAGACACTGATCCTGCCCCCTCATCTTGACTGGGGTCTTCCAGGCGGTTTTCCTAGAAGTACAGAGACTGCATTTGCAGTGGTTCCCATGAAGATCATAACAAGGTGGGAATATTTTATGTATTACTTCACCTCTCTTTTAAAGATCTTCATGTCCTACTACAGGGACAATAAACCACCATCAAAATAAGGCAGGAACTGGGCTCTTGCTTTACTTTGCTTCTTTGAAAATCTTATCCTGGTTTATACTTTCCTGCAATTTCTGTGGTGCAAAGTGTTTCTTTGTGGTTATCTTGCTGCCATTTTTCTTCTCATCTGAAACAGCTGTCTCTCTAGGGTCACTTACTCTACAGGCAGCTCTCTTGTTGGCAGCATAAATCCTGCTGGAATCTCTCAATAGCTAAGGAAAAGCCTTTGTAATTCCATATTTTCATTTTTGTTGCTTTTAGATACTGCAATTTTTCCTCTCTGTCCCTTGCCCCCTCCCCCTTTTCATGGAGCCCAAACACCCACCTGCACATACACAAAAAAAGTATTAACATGGGTCTAAAGGCAGCTAATTCACTTAGGCTACTGCAGTCCTAACACAAGTTCCCAGGTTTGCCATGGAATCTCCATTATTAAGCAGATATATCCAGAAGCATGCTAGACATAGCATTTCAAGAATTAGATTAAGAATGAAATCAAATGTTAGTGCAGCTGACATCCATGAAATGCCTACCAGTTATGTTGAGTGTCTGAGGAAGAAAAGGAGTTCCAGGTGTATTTTGCAAACGGGACCTGAAATCATTGCTATATGCTGCCTTTAGCAGGGGTTTGCCTACCCCTATAAAGTAGGAATTTTGGTTATACAGAAGTTCTGCTGGTCGGGTGATAAATCTTTGACACTTGTGCACATGAACTTTGTGCACCTCAGAACTTTGGGCTTCTTTCTGCTGCCCCCATGAGGTTCATTCTCTGTTGATTTTCAGTAATAATATACTTGCATTAACTAATCAGGACAGGTTAAAGAAAAATATTAAGACAAGACTCTTGTTCTATGGAGAAACTGATGTAATTTTAATAATAAAATAATTTTAGCCAAAAGTCCTTTCCTTTTGCCTTGCCTTGCCTTTTTTACCCTCCTAGGATATTAGAAGACATGAATAACATTATGAAAGGAAGTAAAAAAGAATATCCACCTGTAGTTTTAGTGGTCTTCCAGATGTTGCCAGTCCCTTCCTCTCTACTGAGCACAGTTTTGCTTTATTACTCACATTGTACGTGGCATAGTAGCTTCCTCATTCAGGATTTGTCCAATGCATGGGACTAAGGCTAAGTTTACATCTTCTCCAATTATAAGAAGGCCATTAAGTTCAGATAATGTGAGATATAAATTTAATAAGAATTCTAGGGAAATCATAATTAGGTGCAGAGACATTACATGAGTTTAATGACTGAGATTTAATTTCAGTTTTCAGCATTATAAATTGAGAATCCTTATCTAGCTCATCTTCTTTTTTTTTCTTAATTAATTGGAAATTTATTTCCAAGCTATTAAGGCAGAGATTCTTTTCTGTTCCTAAGTGTTTGTGAGCTATACACTAATGTTCTCTACCTTGCTTTCAAAAACCTGTCCTGCTAATTTCTTTGACACTTTTCTAATAACATGATAATGCCAGTGTGTGTTTTTTTCATACAAAGAGCAATCTTCAGTTTAGACATTCTGTAGGATATTAAGTGGCTCAGGACATAGAACTGTAGCGTTTCATAAATGCTGGTAGATTAGAAAGGTAGTCCCCCCACAAAACCATACAGAAAATTAAGAAATAGCATCTTTCTGCAAGTGTCTGAAAAAAATGGCTTGCAGAGGTGCTCTGCTGTGGTGTTTTATGGATACTAAGTTATATGATCTCAGGAAGTAATTGTCCCACTCCTAAGCATTTGGGCTGTGACTCATTTCATAGATTCACAGATCACAAAACGGTAGCTATTGGGGGGGACCTCTGGATAGCATCTAGTCTGATCGTGCTGCTAGAGCAGGATCACCTAGAACAGATTGCATAGGATCATATCCACGTATGTTTTGAGTATCTCCAGAGATGAAGACTCCACAACCTCTCTGAGCAGCCTTTTCCAGCTCTATCACCCTCAGAGTAAAGAACCTTTCCCTCATATTGAGTTGGAACTTCCTGTATTCTGGTTTGTGCCCATTGCCCCTTATACTGTCACAGGGCACCACTGAAAAAGAGTCTGGCCCCTTCCCCTTCTCATCCACCCTTCAGATATTTATAAGCATTAGACCTTTCTCAGTCTTCTCCAGGTTAAACAGACACAGCTCTCTCAGACTTTTCACATACAAGAGATGCTCCAGTCCCCTTTAATCATCTTTGTAGCCCTTCGCTAGACTCTTTCCAGTAGTTCATTGGACTCTAGCCTTGTGCACATTCTGTGTCTATCCTAAATCAATCATCTGCTCTCCCAAGTGAAGAGTGGCATCTCCAAGTAAGGGAACTGATCCCTTTCTATGCAATTGGCTCTTTGCATTTCATATCTTGATGGCAAAGGAATGATTCTACACAGCAAGTCTTCATGCCACCTGAGCACGGAGGTGTGATATCCAGTGGGTGAGTACATGCATACAGAAACTCAGCTGTTGTTTTTTCCCATTTTGCACCATGTAAGGAAATCAAACCTTCTTCTGTCCAAAGCTCTGCATTTGGATGCATTTTAAAAGTGACAGCTGATGCATTTGTCTTCATTCTCCTGAAGTGCTGCTCTAATCCAATATGAATACTGCACCATCCTGATTAGTAACTAAGCATACAACCTAGAACACAATCCCTATGCCTAAAGGCTTAAACTTCACAATATACAATTTTAGGAAGTGATGTTGCTTTTGCCATTATTTTTTCAGAGCAGGATCACGTCTTCACAGCAATTGTGTGTCTGACTCTACCACAGTGATGAAGCATCTACTGTTCCATCTGCTTTTGCTTTCCAAGAAGCAACATAGCTTCTGGAAAACATGCCCTGGGAGCCTGGGTCAGAAGCAACCCTTTGGCCAAAAAACCCACTCATAACTTGGAGCCACCTAGTTCTGCGACAGAGAGGTGGCAGCTGAACAAAGAAAAGCATATAATGTCAGCTTGGTTCTCTTTCTCCCAGTACTGTCACTCTGCCATCTTTCAGGGCAAGTTTGGCATTGTGCAGAGTGCAGAGTATGGACTATGAGGAGAGAAAAAACAACCTACTGCAAATTCAAGGTGCTACATCACATACGCTGTCTTTATTTGCCAAACCAGTTTAAGTTTCCACCTTCTATCTTCCTCTTTTCCTTGTTTGCAGCCCCCACTGCAGTCCAATACTGTCTCCTCCTTGTTTGTACTGGTGTGGGACCACTGAACTGGTCTTAAAGTAGAGTGCTGGCACAGGCTAGCCTAATAACAAATCCACTCCAGAAATTCATGGAAATTTTTAGTTTTCATGTAAAAAAAAACCAAATAATGTTCTGCTTTACTGCACAGCAGCACCAGCATTTTTTTTCCTTAGGTGAAGAGGTAGTGTTGCCTTTTAGTAGAAACAAGCATTAGGCAATAACAGATTCTTAATGTATTTTACAGCCAAATAAATGTCAATGGACTTATATCCTGATTAATATTATTTTCATAACCAAGCTGGTATCCCCTTGGTATTTGGTGTCTATCAAAACTAAGAAAGAGGAAGGTAAGAAACATAGCAAGTTTTTAGATCAGTAGCTTCAAAACAAAAAGAAAATTATGTTCTGTTTTAAAGTAACAAATTGAATGATTTAGAAGATTAGTGGGAGGAAATACACTTCACATCTGAATGACTAATTCCTCTGTGAAAAGGCAAGCTGACCTGGACTGCATGAGTGTTTACATTTTTAGCCTCTCTGTCCAACAATTCAACCAATGTGAGTAACAAATATATATATATATATAATACATTCCTCAGGCTGTTTCAAAGGTAAAAAAGAGCATTCAATGAAATGTTCATGAAAGTGTCCCCTGTGGAAGCTCAGATTCAAGATGGTTTGGGTCTGCAGCTTCAGATGACGCATGGCTATGACATTGAGTCCTTCTTTCTGTGTCTCAGGTCTCCTTTCTTCTTTATAAGCTGTGATTCCTGGATGAACCAGGAGTGCACCAAAGTGACATTTCAGAGTCAAAATATTTTCAAGTTTTCATCAAAAGCTAGAAATCTGCCATGGGGATATCTGATGTTTTTTAAAAAAATATATTCATTATTTTTCTTGAGTGAAAAAGCACTTTTTCAGACAGCTGAAGAGTGTAATTGAGAAGTCAGACACAGTGTGGGTTACACTACCTGGATCTCCTTGTAGAGGTGGTGGTTCCAATGCTTGCATGGTCACAAAGGGGAGACATTAACCTTGACTGCATTGTAAGCAGTATTTGAATAAATAATGAGATTCAGTGTCATAGTAATGAACTTTCTGCCTGGAAAGCAACACAGGAAAATTTTTGGAATGAATAGCTATCCGTTACTGTCTTTTCAAGCAGGATAGCAGTAAGCTGTGGGTTTAGCACATCATAGCTTCCATTATTTACTGAGTTTTCAAGGTTGAGAGAACAAATGATAAACAAACACAACCACTGTGTGTGGAAGTACCTTGGACTGAGACCTGACATCTCAGCTGCAAGGTAGAAATGAGACATCTCACTTGCAGTCAGTACTGGCCTCAATTTTTTTTCTTGCTGTTTTCTTTGTTTCAAAAGTACAAGTAGCTTCACATTTAAATAGATTTTCCTCCTTATGTGCTTCTCTCTTTCTGTCTTCTGTGCCTTATTGAAATGATTAGGCTTCCTTGTTAATTAGGAACAATTAATAGTCACAGTATTTCTACTAGCTAAGAGTTCCAATGATGGATCATTGCATCATTTTACTTTATCTTGAACTTGTGGAGTTTGGGATCCTGCTGAGCATGCTGCAGGTTAGTACTAAAGACAAAGGTTTTAGATTTTAGAAAAGGAAACTTCAGCTTGCTCAGAGATCAGTTGGGAGGGATTCTGTGGGAAGCTTCCATGGAGGATTAAGGAGCTAACCAGTGCTGGGATTTTTTCAAGAATGCTCTCCTGGAAGTGCAGAAACAGTTCATTGCCTTTAAAGGTAAAGGAAGTAGGCGGAGAAAGAGACCCCTTTGTCTTAACTGTTAGCTTCTGATTCTGCTCAAAACCAAAAGGGAAGCTTTCACATCTGTGCAGTGGAAGGGCAAGTCTGACACCACCCTGAGGATAGTGGTAAATAGCTCCTCTTCAAACTGGCAACCTCTCACAGGGACTGGTACTGGGCCAAATGCTCTAGAACATCTTCAGAAGTGATCTGGATGATAGGATCAGGTGCACCCTGATGAAGTTTGTTGATGATACCAAGCTGAGTGGAGAAGGGAACACTTTGAAAGTGAAAGCCACTGTCTCCCATTCCTGCAGAAACACCTAGACAGGCTGAGTGAGCTAACAAGAAACTTAAAAAGTTCAGCAAAGACATGTATGTATATGGTCTTGCACATGAGAAAGTGCAGCACACACTAGCACACACCTGGTTGGAGAGCTGCTCTATGGAAAGGGACCTAGGGGTCTTGGTGGACAAGAAGTTCAATATGAGTGATAAGTGTGCTGCAGTGGCAAATAAAGCCAACAGGATGCTGTGCTGTATCAACGAGGGCATCACCAGCAGAGATAAGTCATTATCCCACTCTACTCACCACTAGCAGGCCACACATGGAAAATTGTGTTCAATTTTGGTCTCTGATATACGAAAAAGATGTGGACAGGCTGGAGCGGATCCAGAGAAGTGCCACCAGGATGATAAAAGGACTGGGAAGGCTGTCATATGAACAAAGGCTGAGAGAACTGTGTTTGTTCAGGATTCAGCCTTGAGAAAAGAAACCTTAAGGATGACCTCACAGCCATGTTCCAGTATGTAAAGGGTGGTTTACAATGACTCCCTTTTTATACGGAGTCACATGGAAAAGGGATAATGGGTGCATGTTACCTCTAGGGAGGTAACTTGCCCAATTAGACACAAAGAGAAAACATTTACACAATGAGAACAAGGAGCTATTGAAATAATCGCCCCAGGGAAGTAATAGATTTCCCAACACTAGATACTCTTAAGATTTGGCTGGACAGGGTTCTGGGCCATCTTGTCTAGACAGTGCTTTTGTCTAGACAGACCTTTTGCCAAGAAAGTTTGGACCAGATGGTGCTTGAACTTCCAACCTGAGACTCTGTGATTCTATGATTCTATAAAATATAGCTAGATATATGATCACACATAAAAATGATCACAGGTAAAAATATGAGCCCTGCCCAGTGAGATTTCCAATTGGGTTATAAGGTATGAAACAGCAGATGGATCTGCAAAGGAGAAGAACACAAGGCAAGAATTACAGTAAAAGTTGCAACAGTCTTTTTAAGTCTCTTTA
This sequence comes from Gallinula chloropus, assembly GCF_964237585.1. NCBI lineage: Eukaryota > Metazoa > Chordata > Aves > Gruiformes > Rallidae > Gallinula > Gallinula chloropus. The sequence goes on from NC_140086.1 coordinate 8,382,251, forward strand.
AATATAAGGTAACTCATCTGTGGTTATATCATCGTTATATTTAGCACCATATACATCTACCAGTGGTGAAAGATTATAGATTCAGTCAGGCAGATCATCAGCTTATGTAAATTGGTGTAATTCCATGGGTATTGATGACATTTACCAGTTTACCCCCTGAAGATCTGTGCATTCACTTTTTATTAAGATTTTGTGATATTATAGATTTCCGGACTCTGTGATTTCTTTTTCAGTTATCATGTGCAATCTGTGTGGGAAAGAAAATAAAAATCTATTTATTTCAGAAAATATATGAGTTCTTACCAGAGAGTCTAAGATGTAGTCATATAATCACAGACTCCTACTGCATCTGCAAGAGTTTGCTAGCACTGTTCATCTCATCGTTACTGTGCCTCCCCAAGACACAGCAGCGGAATATGTGTGGTTCCTATTCTTAGAGGGAAATAAAATAGATCCATTGTCTCCTTTTCAGAGGTGGCTCAAACTGGAACAATTGAAGTTTATTTTCACGAGCCTGTGTCAGTTTGCTCTTTAATGAATTTGAGGAGTTCATGTGACCATTTCCATGTGTTAACTGACAGGATGTAAAAATCCCTCTGAGGGTCATCAACTCCAGAAACTATTACAGATGTTCCATGGAAAAAAAAAAATGTAGTGACTAAGCATTTAGGAAAGGCATAATGGTTATGTTTACAGTGTGAACAAAACCCATTAAAAAAAGGGCAACACAGATGTGTAATTTAAATGCAAATGTGAAGATTTAACCAATCTTCAACCTGGGGAGATGCAGCTGATCAGTGTGCCTTCATCTGAAAAAAGAACTTAGTATCTATTTGCACTGAATAAAGATGTGGTGGGTCAGAGTGAAAATTTCCATGGAGAAAGCTTTGTTAAACATGAGTTTCAGCCAACATTACATATTCTAGTGAAAGTTAGGTGTGGTAGGTTGACCCAAAACATTAGGCAAGCTCTTAAAATCAAACCCAGAACTCTGAAGTCTGGGTTTGAGTTTGGAGATTCAGTCAAGGAGTTGTCAATCTGTTTTCTATATGATCAAATTAATACCTCTTCATTGCACATATATCTTATTGCCTTCATGGGATCTATCTGTTTGCTTGTTGATTTGCTAATGAAGTTCACAGTAGGTTTGGGTTTTTTTTATATGGAGGTTTTTTTGTTGTTTTGTTTTATTTTTAATAATGACAATCTTCTCATTAAGTTATACCAAGGCTTTTATTGCATTACTTATAAGTCTCAGGTTTTGGACAACAGATATTTTCATTCAGTTATTGATGATTAGGCAATAACTTCATTTTAGGTAATCACAGCAAGTACAGGCAAATGACATTTTAGCCCTGTTATTTGCAGTTATGCAGATTCTAAGCATAGCATTTCATAACACAGAGTGTTGGAATTTCCTTTTTTTGTTTGATAGACTGTTTGAATGAATCTTGAGGCTTGACTCAGTTGCCTATTCAGAGGTGTCAAGTGCTATTTGCAACACCCACAGACAGCTGATACATCTTCATGGTGCTGGCAGCTGTTACACAGAACCTGTGGGATGGCAGTGCTTACTTGGAGCAGCAGCTGGAAATGGAGCAGAATTGCACTCAAAATGACACTGGCAACCTATCCATCCTGGGCACCTTTATCCTGCCTTTACCAGATGACTTTCTGTTTAAGATTAAGACTCCTAGGTTTAAGTGACTACAAACAGGTGTTTACCTTTGCTTTTGGTGTCTCAGATCCCACTGTAATCAGTAAAGATTTAAGAGTCTCTGTTTCTTGTTTGAATGTAATTTCCAATGGCACAAGATGCCTAGTGCACAATGCTTTTCCTCCAGCTGCTGCTCCCAAGGTACATGTAGTTCCTAGAAGTTTTATGTCACAGTTTCTTGGATGGTCTTAGGTACCTTTGAGTGTCTCAGGTGCCATCAGATACAGGCATCCACTTGCAAGGCTCATTTGGTCAGCAGAGACAATGAAACCTAGAAATAATTTCAGGTGACCAGCCAATCTCCTTTAGGGTGATTTAATATGGTTTTATCATGTAATGACAATATTTAGACACTGTCAGGTAGGTATGTAGACATTGGACATAGCATAGGTATTTGGTGAGCCCAGGTGCAGATACCCAGGCTCTTCTGGACCAGTGATAGGAGACCAGGCTAGATACCCCCTACATCTCAAATGGCAATAGATGCCTATGTTTAGGTGCTTGAACGGGCCCCATAGATCTCGATCAGTTACAGAAAGGGGACATTAAGAAGAAAACCTCTAAATGCAATTGTCTTAAAATGGGTCCTTACCCACTATGTTAGGGAAGAAGATTAATTTGGAAACATGATAGAAAGTATGTTAGGTAAAAGAGACTGTGTGACATTGCCTGCTCTTCCCCAATGTATTCTCCCTCTAGAGCAATAACAACAATATTTCTTCTGTTCTGTAAGACCATTTGTGCTGGGCCAACCACAGCCAGTAGCTAAATATTCACCCTGTATTTCACTCACTGTCCTCTCTGAAAACAATGGGGTGGGAGAGAATAGGCAAAAGGACTTGTGGCTCGAGATAATGACAGTTTAATAAGAAAAATAAAGCTTTGTGTACAAGGAAAGGAAAAAATAGGAATTAGTTCACTACTTCCCATCAGCAGACAGATGTCCATCCATTTCCTGAGAAGAAGGGTCTCAGCATGCAAAGCAGCTGCTTGGAAGACCATATCTCTTAAATTATTGCTTCCTCCTCCTTTCCTCGAGTTTTACTGCTGAGCATGATGGCATATGCTATAGAATAGCTGTTTAGTCAGTTTGGGTCAGCTCCCAACTTCTCGTTCACCCCTGCTGATTTGCTTAGGTGGGTGGACAAACTTTCATTATTAAAGCATGTCCAACATCAAATTAGGTGAATTCTGATGATGAAATAACTTCAATCAGTATGTAAAACTAAATCAAACCAAAATACTTTTTGACACAGCTGCTAGTGTTACCAATAATAATTTGGGTGTTTCATATTCTTACACAATAATTCTGCTTGCTGAAAACCTGTTTTCCTGCTTTGCTGGCTTTGATTTTGTGTTCAGTGGCCCTGGTTGAATCTCCTTAATTAAAGAGCTTTTGTCAAGCAGAACTAATTTATTTGTAACTCTCTCTAACTCTTGGATGGCGCAGAGGAGCGCGTAGCTGCCAGTGCATTCATAACAGCGTACCTGAGACCAACTACTGCTGCACTCCAGAGTCTGAAAGAGATGCACTATCCTCACTGGAAACTGCATAAAGACTTTGGTGATATGTGAATGTAACGATATGGTATGCATGAACACTGATGGAATAGCAGTGTTCCCATAAGGCCTCTTCTATGATACTGACTACCTCACTTGCATATGAAGTCCACGATTATTTTCTTTTTCCCATGTGGTTTAGCATGGAATGTAAATATTGTGTTGCCCCTGTGTTTGTTCCTGTCATTGCAGAGCAACCTCTGTGCTATTACTGCGCCATATATTTTATCCTCCATTATGATTATTTTCAGATTAGCCAAGATATCAAAGGTATAGTAAGTCATTTGGTATTCTACCAAAGTTTCTGACAGAGAAAGGTCCAGCAGAGTGGAGCTTGTGCAGCTGAGTTTGGAGAGAGAATTCACCACCAGGATCACTGTTCCCCCATGCCATGTGCTCAACCTTCTGCTCTTAGAGAAAGAAGCCCATAAATGCTAGAAGTTTGCACAGGTACTATGGCAATAGCTGTGTGGATTTAAATTTTCCTTTCAAAACATGTCTGTCCAGGCTACTTCTGCAGGACAACAGCACGGAATTGAATTATTTAAAAGTCATTTATACTTTATGCTAAAGTTCTTTCTTATTCCCCTTTTTCATTTGGCATCTCTGCAGAAATTCTGTTGATCCATATCATATTATTGCCTTGGTTGAACTACTGTTAGCTTACACAAATTGAAACTGTCTTTAAAGATAGTCTTTAACATCTCTGGTAGTAAAATTTTTGCAGGAATCATTTAGACAACAATCCAGAAAAGTCACAGTCCTTTATTTCAGGGCAGAACTTAGATTTCCTACATAATTTCTTGTTCAGATTTTCAGTAATGGGAAAGCAGTTGGTTTAATGGAATATCCCTGTTCATCCAACATTAGTAAAGAAAGAAATGTTTGTATTATTTCTTATGAATCTGAAACCACCTTGGTTTTGTGTAGCTAGTACACAAATTAGGCTGGGTTGCGCCTATATGGAGAATAACAGTGCAGACTCTCAAGCAGTTAGGATTGCGCTGGAAAGGTCATGGAAAGAAGAAAGAAAAGTGAAATGCACTCACACTTATCCTTTTACTGTTGGATTTTAAAATATATAATAAGAAAGACACTGAGAGGAGCTGCATAGGTGAGGTCAGTGGTAGAAATGAAATGTGGAACAGCAAAACTGAATTTGGTTTTTTAGGAGTTCCTTTTGACCTCCACAACACTGAAGGTTGGACATTGAGCTCTGGGGTCTCCTCTGAAGGACCACAGTGTGTTTAGTGGTGGATTTGGCAGTGTTTGGTTAACAGTTGGACTTAGTCTTTTCCAACCTAAATGGTTCTGTGATTCTGAGAGAGAGAAAAGCTTTACACTACACAAACACTGTTCTGCTGTAGCCAAAACACTTCTGCGTTATCAACACTCAAAAGCAAAGCACACCACCGTGCAGGGTGTGTGCTGATTTTGGCTGGAAACGTTGATTTTGTTCATAATGTCCAGTTTGGTGCTTTGTTTTGGATTTATGATGAAAACAGTGTTGATAACACAGAAATGTTTCCATTCCTGCTGAGCGGAGCTTACACAGAGCCAAGGCCTTTTCTGCTTCTCACCCCACCCCACCAGCTGGGAGCGCACGAGGATTTGGGATGGGACACAGCCAGGACAGCTGACCCCAGCTGATTGAATGGATATTCCATACTGTATGACATCATGCTCAGCATACAATGGGCTGGGGGAAGAAGAAGGAAGCAGTGGAGACATGTTTGGAGAGATAGCGTTTGTCTTCCCAAGTCACCATCAGGCGTGATGAAGCCCTGCTTTCCTGGAGATGGCTCAACAGCTGCCTGCTAATGGGAAGTAATGAATTAATTCTTTGTTCTGATTTGCTTGTATGTGCAGCTTTTTTTACCTTTTAAATTGTCTTTATATCAATCCATGAGTTTTCTTACTTTTACTCTTACAGTTCTCTGCCCCATTCCCCTGGAGAGAGAGTGAGTGAGCAGCTGTGTGGGGCATAGTTGCCAGCTGGGGTTAAACTATGACACTCCCCACTTATCAATTAAATCAGGAAAATTATTTTTTGTTTTAAAATTAAAGGGCAGTTTAAATTTCCTTGTTAATGCAAAGCAGACTAGTGGGTTGAATGTTGCTGATTGACCTAGTATCATATGTCACATTAGAAACTGGGGAAATTAAAATTGGATTACCCAGCACACTCTCTTGAGTTGAGCTTCTCTGTCACAAGATTCCTGTTAATATTTCACTTCTAATATGTCTTCTATGCCAGGGGTGCTAAAAAGAGAATGAAAAAAATAAAAAGGAAGAAATGAACATAAAATGAGTTTATATTGGATTTGGGGAACTGACAGTGATCACTATCAAATCACACCTTAAATAATACATTGTTCACCAGCATAGACACTGTACTGATGTGTTCAGAGCATTTATGCACATAGAGTAAAATCTTCTGACTGTCTCAGTCTGTCTGTCTGTCTGGAATACAGATGCATACACTGCGACTGCATAATTTAAAGACAAAAAACCCCCAGCAACAGCAGTGATGATCACTTAAGTGAAGCAAAAGTGGTGAAACTAATGACTAGATACTGTACATCTGTCTAATTTTGAGACCAGATTCTACCTTTGTTTAAAGTTGCAACCTGAACTCAAAGCATATAGGTGAAAGGGACCTGCTAGTTTCATATGTGCTTTCAGGGCAGCCCCTTGAAAGGGAAACTTCATCTTTAAACATCCTGCCATGCTGACCATTGACCCAATCAGAGGTGGGGGCACTCTGATAAGAAAGTGCTGATGCCCTCTGATCTAGCATTGCCTCTTTCTCCCACATGATCCTTTATCACTGCAAAATTGTCTGTTTTAATAGCAAAGTCTTAGCACAGTTCTAAGCTGTGATTCAGTCTTTCAATAACTGCCAACTACAACGTGCACTGCTGGCACTGGCCATGACAGGAGAAGAATTTGGTAGCTCACTACACAAGATGGACAGATGTTGGGTGAGAGATGTAGAAGTGACTTGCCAGAATCAAACAAACACAGGGCTCTAGAGAATGCTTTGCCAGCTTCCCTTGCAGAATCCTCTCTGCTAAGCTCATTAAAGTTCACAGGAGAAATTGGACTCTAAGTTGAATAATCATAGTAGCACAAAAGTATATGAATTTATTGTGAAAATGGTAACACCAAAGTTTATTAATTGTGACATAAATCATGGAATCATAGATTCATAAAATTACAGCATCACAGAGTCATAGAATGCTTTGGGTTGGAAGTGACTTCAAAGATCATCTAGTTGAACCCACCTCCCACACTAGGCCAGGTTGGCCAAAGCCCCATCCAAACTGGCCTGCAACATTTCCAGGGAGGGGGCATCCACAACTTCTCTGGGAAACCTGTTCCAGCGCCTCACCCCCCTCACTGTGAAGAATTTCTTCCTAATATCTAATGCAAATCTACCATCCTTCAGCTTAAACCCATTACCCATTGTCCTATCACTACCTGCCCTTGCAAGCAGTCCTTCTCCATCTTCCCCTTCAGGTACTGGAAGTCGCTATAAAGTCTCCCTGGAGCCCTCTGTTCTCCCAGATGACCAAGACCAACTCTTTTAGTCTGCCTTCATAGTAGAGGTATTCCAGCCTTCTCATCATTTTCATGGGCATCCTCTGGACTCACTCCAACAGCTCCATGTCTTTCTTGTACTGGGGACATCAGAGCTGGATGCAGTACTCCAGATGGGATCTCATGAGAGCAGAGGGGAGGAATCACCTCCCTCATGCTTCTATTGATGCAGCTCAGGATACAGTTGGCTTTCTGGGCTGCAAGTGCACATTTCCAGCTTCTTGTCTACCAACACCTCAAGGCCTTCTCCTCAGGGTTTCTCTCAACCCATTCCATACCCAGCCTGTAGTTGTGCTTGGAATTTGAATATATAGAATCAAAAACAATTTAGTAATTTGGAATGAAGCAAGCAAACAAAAAATATTGTATTTAAGGTAAACAGATTCAAGAGAAATGTTATAAACCAGATCTTTTCTATCTCATGCATTAATCAGAAGTTATCAAGGAACTATGTATCCATGGGGAACTATATCACACATCAGTGACTTTTTATATAAATGCAATATAATTACAACAGTATTAATTTTACTGCTACTACTCTGGATAATATTGGCATCTAGTCCTAACATCTAAGGAGTACTAAAGGGCCACCAAGATGATTAAGGGAGTGGAACACCTTCCTTATGGCGAGAGGCTGAGGGAGCTGAGACTGTTAAGCTTGGAGACTGAGGGGTGACCTTATTAATGTTTATAAATATGTAAAGGGTGAGAGTCAGGAGGATGGAGCCAGACTCTTCTCAGTGATGGCCAGCGACAGGACAAGGGGCAGCGGGTGCAAGCTGGAGCATAGGAAGTTCCATGTGAATATAAGGAAGAACTTTTTCACAGTAAGGGTGACCGAGCACTGGGACAGACTGCCCAGAGAGGTTGTGGAGTCTCCTTCTCTGGAGACATTCAAAACCCAGCTGGATGTGTTCCTGTTTGATTTTGTCTAGGTGATGTTGCTCTGGCAAGGGGGTTGGACTAGATGATCTTTGCAGGTCCCTTCCAACTCCGAACGTTCTGTGATTCTATGATCTAAAATCCAGCCCTTGTGTCTATGGATACAGCTCTACCATTGTCAGTAAACTGGGGACTGCATGGATTTGCCCATTTCACTTTTATATGATGAAAGCAATATATTTTTGAAAGACAGGGATGTTCTTCAGGCTGTTTTGTATCCTGGTATTTTCACCTTCTCTTTAGAGAAATAAAGACTGAAAAAAAAAGAAGGTAAAGATATTTGACTCATTTCAACACATGTTGACAATCCAGCCATGCAAATATTTATGCCCAAATGGTTTTTCAATCTGTGCCCACCTGTATGCATCAAATACCAATATCACAGAATGAAATGCTCTCAAATATGTGTTTATTTGGTAAAGCAATCCTCAATAGAGGTTTATTTTGTAATGAAGATTTGGGTATATAAAATTTTACACAAATTTTATTTCAATGCTGACATTTGAAGGGGAAAAAATAAAATAAAATTCTTAAGAACATAACCTGACAATGTTAACACTGACATTTAAATTAATTGACTTTATTTCTATTGAGCATCTACTGTTAAAGTTGTGATGGTAATCATTTGTCTTGTACTATCTCTTTCCTTCTGATATTGCTTGTGCAAAGGCAGAAATAGAAGGTTTAATTTGGCAAGTTTTAAAGTATTCAAAAGTAATTTACACACTGAAGGTGTCTATTAGGAAAAAGTCTATTATATTTCTTGCAATGAATGTATTCTGATAAGACTGCAGTATGCAGTATGCAGCACTCATGTGAAAGCAATGTAAAGCAAGTGTCAGAGCCAGATAACAGAGTGTAAACAAACTTTGATTACCAGCTAAAACGTAAAAATTGGTAAGGGTACAATTAAATTCCAACTAGCAGATTTTTCAAATGGATAACAAGAAGAAAGGGAAAGTTATTTTCTTCAAAATAGTAGCATATAAATGACATTCTGACTAGTTATAAATGCGACTGAATTTTAACAATTAGTCCTAATGATAATTGCACAGTATTTATAATTTGGGTAATCTAGTAAGTATAAATATTATTGCTGTTTGTCATTTCACAGTTGACTGGGTTTTTCACCTAAGGATATGCCTGAGAATGTAACTACTCTGTTATGTATAAATATAGTATAGTATATTATATAATTGGCAAAAAGGTAAGCCATATAGAGGATATAATGATTTCCTTCTTTAAATTCTCATGCAACATTCAAAAGAGCATACTCAGGAGTATATTCTCTGCATTGCCAATGGCAGAGGCCCTATTTCAGTGGGATTGCATGAGGTAAAGCAGTAAGAAATCATATCCTGTTAAGCAGAAGTTCCTCAAGCAAAAAAAAAGAAAAAGTTATGATGACAAGTCAGATTGACAGAGTTCCCCTACACATGACAGGACAGATTTCAAGGAGAACGATCTCCAAACTTACATTCAGACAGAAAGGATTGAGATGTAGTCTGTCGTCTATTTCTCTTCTGAAACCACAAGGAATGGAAGTTATTGAAAGTGAGCTATGTGCACACCCTTCAATCAAAAATGGTTGAAAGATGAAGAAATACAAGCTAGTGGCTGTAAACCCACATGGAGTGATGGACGCATCCTATCTGCAGTGCTGCTTAGTTTCACAAAAACATTTCTGTGGGGATCCAGATGTCAGTGGAAACAAGTGCAATAAGGAAGGAATATCTCAAGTAATGAAAACTGTAAAAGACTGGAATTGTTTATTTTGGCCAGGAGACAAAGAAGACACAATAGATAGTTTGGGACCAGGCAGAAGCGTTGATATTGGACAAAATAGTACTAGTCAAAAAGGGAAATGCATTCCTAATTGGACTATGAACCTCCATGCCATAGAATACCACTAAAGAAACAGTATATTTGGGCTCAGAAAGCAAAAGGATATTTCAATGGATATCAGAATAACCATATTGCTAATTATTAATTTGGTGAATATTTTCTCTTGCTTGTTAACTATTCATTCTTTATGGAATATTGTCAGCAAACATTTGCCTTACAAAATGTCTGACATCAATTATTCTCAGTGGAAGTGAACAAGATGATTGGTAAACATCTATCTTTTCAGTACGGGTTTTGGAATTATGTTGCAAGTTTTCCATGGAAATGAAAATAAACTCCCTACAGGAAAGATGGTGGCCATTATGATAGAGACAGCAGGTGTTTAAAATTGTTCCTGCTGAGCACAGAAAAGGATTAAAATTTTACTAGGTTGGTAAAGGTATAACATGTTTGGCTGAACAGAGAGCCAATATGATAAACTGAGACATTTTGCAGTTATCCTGAAGAGAATACAAACTACAGCTCCTTCCTAAAGTACATTTGAAGGATGCTGTTAATATTTCTTCATGATCAGGTCAGTTTTTAAATGTAGTAGAAGGCAAGCTTTAGTTTCTTCACTCTGTCACTGTGTAGAAGACAATACGAAAATACAGGGACAATCACCAGCAACCAATAAAACATTAATCATCTTCCAGAAAGGTTAATGTTTTATATTTCTTGCTTACTGCCTAATAAAAAAGACCTAATTTTTAAAAAGCCACATGTCTGTGTTCCAAGTGTTTTGAATTTTGGCTGAGTCAAACAGAAGGAAAAACTATGTTTCATAGACAAAGTGTGGATAATATGTCCTGAGGGGTTAGGACAGTTACTCGTACAGTAAGTAAGGTCAAATTATATGTGAGGCAGGGACGTTTAGCATAAAAACAGTATTAATAATTCATGTGGAAAAAGAGTGGTGGAATGGTAAGATATAGTGATAGGAAAAAAAACCCACAACCAAACCCACAGACAAAAATTAACCACTGGACAGATATGGTGAAAGAAAAAGGTCATATTAAACACTGGAACAGGCTGCCCAAGGAGGCAGTTGAGATACCATCCCTGGATGTATTTAAAAGATGAGCAGGCAAGGTGCTTAGGGATATGGTTTAGTAGAGGACAGGTACATTTGGACTTGATGATCTCAAAGGTCTTTTCCAACCTAGTGATTCTGTGAAAAAGTTAACAGGATGAAGAGGTGAAAATACTGATTAAGTTGTTTTTTATAAGTGCCCACATATATCCGACAGTGGTTCCAGTTTGTGTTATTTGTTTGCTGCTTATCTCGAGCCAAAAGGACTCAGTGCAGAACCTCACATTATATCTCACCAACCAAACAGTGAAGAGAAACAAAGCTACCTGGATACCTAAATACAATAGTACTTTTTTAGGAAGAGAATGGGCATGCTGCTCCAGGTTTGAAATTGAAGGATTTTGCCTTAAAATCCGGATGAATTTTTATTTCTCAAACTTTGTCAGAAGCCATGAAGTCTTGAAAGAGCTGAACAAGGTGGTGCTATGCCTGTCTGGGACCTAGAAACAATGCCTTTTCTCAGCTTATGATCTTTAAGAAGGAGGAATACACACAGTATTCCTGAAACCAGAGCCCTCATAAAATGCAGTTTCTTCTGGCTGACACTTTCTGGTTCATACATGTGCAGAGCTGCAGGCTAATGCCTCAAAACAACCCATGTCAGAAGACCAAAGTAATGGGAGGGAGGCCACTAACAACAGTTGGAATGTGAGAGCATCGCTGAGGATGATGAACCTGTGATGAACTCCCTTTTCTGCTCCTCAGGTATAAATATCAGTACTCTTTCTCACTCACCCAATTAGAGCTTTAAGTTAAGGGCAGAGACAAGGGGAAAGCAGAGATAAGGATCCACCTCAAAGAGGCAATTTTTCTGTCCCTTTTCTGCCTTTCATGTTTGTCTGAGAATAGCAAGAACTCCCTGCAGTGCCTATTCCACAGGAACCACATTGTGTGACCTGCTTCCCCCTGTTACTTGAACAGAAGCTTTGGGACCCTTCACTTCTTATCTGGGAAAACCTGCTAAGAAATGGTAAGTTCTTGGTTTACAGTGCTGTTTCAAAAAACTATTTAATATCAAAGACTAATTTAGAGTTGAAAATTGCAATTGGGTCTCCCCTTAGCCTTCTCTTCTCCAGCCTAAAGAAACCCTGTTCCCTAAGACATTATTTTTTCTTATCATGGGATCCAGCATCATAGTCACCTTGGTGGCCTTCCACTGGACTTGCTCTGGTTCATCTTTATTTTTCCTGTACAAACCCAAAACTGGACACAAATGTCCTACAACTGTCAAATGGAAGGGAATAATTACGTCCCTTGTCTGATGGGCTGTGTTCTTTTTAAAGCAACCAGAAGGTCCCCCGTGATATTTTGTGCCCAGCAGGCCCCTAGACAGATGTGCTTGTATCTGTACTTCTGCATGGGTTTGTTCTTGTTAGCCTGTTACTCCAGCCTGATTGATCCCTGTTTGGCTACATTACTTATTAACATATCTCCATCTCCATTTTGGTCTCAAAAATGGAAACCCGATGTTCCAAAGATAAATCTGATCCAGGGGAAGATAGTCTATAGCAACAAATAATTCCCCAATATGATGTCACTTGCAAACTTGACAAGATTATACTCACATCGTCCAGGACATTTAAAGATGACAACTTACCAACCCCAGTATCAATCATGAAGTAGCACCATTCATAATTGCTTTCAAGTAAACTTTGAGTTGTTGACCACTACCCTTGAGCCTGGAAATTCACTTAATTTAATATCCACCATTTAATGTATCCATCCAGTACATACACCCTCATTAAGGCTGCAAGGATATTAAAGGAACTGTGTTAAATGCTTTCCTAAAGTCAATGGAAGCTGTTTAACCCCCACCTTTCCCACATCTTCACAGACTTCCATTTCATCATGGAAAGGAATCAGATTGATGAAGCATAATTTACTTAATTATTTATATAATTTATTTAATTATTTATATAATTTATTACCCATGATTTACCCACAATCTGTATTCCCAATCACCTTGTCCCTCATGTACTTGGAAATGGCTTCTCTGTATAGTAATTTTTTAACAATAAGCCTGAGAAAGTAGTGAGGCAAGCTCTGGGACACAGCTCTCAGCTGTGTGCTCCAGCTACCAGAAGTTTTCACACTCTTCACCACAGCAGAGATAAGGATTCCATATACAGTGGAATACCTTCCAGGAAACAGAAAGCTGCAGGACAGCTCCAACCTGTAGGATGACTTGTCTTTCAAGGGCTTCTATAAAGCTCAGCACCTGCAAGAAACAGGGTATAATTTAAGACACATCCTTGCCTTGATCATTGATTTTTGTGGATCCTGATTTTAGAGGCTGAACTCACTGTGAACTGGCATCACCATAAGGGCCATAATTCCTGTAACGTGCCTAAATTCGTTTCTTTAATCCTTAATTTTAACCTCATTCACATACCACATTGACACTTGAGTAATGCAGTGTGTAATTCAATGGTACATAGTAGGCAGAACTGAAGGAGATATAAACTTTTGTTTTAATGATGACAGGAGTAGAGTTTAAGGCTGAAGTCAGGAAGATCTGACATATGTGTTCCTAAGTAAATTTACAACCTTCAGTTAGACCTTCAATCTTCCCACACATTATCAGAGCAGAGAAGACATCTCAAATGCAGTAAAGAGAGATAGGAGAGATTTTAAAATAGCAAATATAAAATTCAAAGAAAGTAGAAAGACTTAGATTTTATGTACATCTCAGTTAGCAAGGTGACTCAATAAAGAAAATGAACCTCAGTTATTCAAAGTTAGAGAAAGCCTGTTTACAAGGGAGTGTAGTGATAATACAAGGGGTGATGATTTCAAACAGAAAGATCACAGATTTAAATTAGATATTAGGAAGAAATTATTCTCTTTAAGGGTGGTGAGGCACTGCAATGGGTATCCCAGAGAACTTATGGATGCCCTGTCAAGTGTTCAAGGCCAGACTGGATGGGTCTTTGGGCAACCTGGTTTTGTGAAGGTGTCCCTGCCCACGCAGAGGGGTTGGAACAGGATGATTTTTGAGGTCCCTTAAACCCAAACCATTCTGTGATTCTATTATTATTTATTTTTTTAAAAAGTTAGGGACAGACTCCTTGTCCTGAATACTTATCAGTCTCCTGGATTTGGTTCTGAAGTACTGATGTTCTGCTGAAGCTCTAGACTTTCATCTCCACAGTTACAGACCATTGCCTCTGCAGAGGACAGGACTGTGCATTTTAGAAATCTTTTTGTTTGAGTATATTTGGAGCTCATAAAATTGATTAAGCAGTTCTAGTATTTTCTAGCAAGTATGAACTCCTGGACAGTATTTAGAGGAGGATTGTGTAGTGGGAGATGTTTCATATTTTCAGTGTTCTGGGCTGAATTGGGTTAAAGCTGAATAAAAAGAAGAAATGTTTTGTCCTTTTCCTCCTCTGCATTTCTGTGAGTGATAAAACTTGAGCTCTGCTGCCAAAATAATCACAGCTTAAAAAGCTGCTTTAAGGGATGGGGATTATCTCAATTATCACAGCTCTTCCAAAGGTATGAGCATAGAGGACATCAATCTGATAAGACAAAAATCCTTGTATTTGTGTTCCCATATCTATAAATTCTATAATACACCCAGAGGCTCCAAATCGAGTCATAGTCATGCCATGCCTTACTCATGCAAGCCAGAGATCAGGATTACTTGGTATCCTGAAACCATGGAATTGTGATACTGAAGACCAGACAGCAAATCACCTGCCCTTTGTTTAGAGGTAAACAACAGGACAGCTCTGTTGCAGGTCTGTTGCAACAAAGCTGACACCTTGCTCTGCCTGAGCCCCAGAAATTCTTCTGGTGGCAGGCTAGGATGTAGACAACATTGACAGCCACCCTTTTGCATTACAATGGCCATAAAATTGTGTGCACTACAGTATCCACTAGTCTCCCTTCTGGATTCATATACTGACTGTGCTGAAGCGACTATCAACAAGATGCATCTCACAGACAGCTCAGCTGTATGTGAACATCCTGCACATCTCTGCATCTAGAACTGCTCTGCAATGCACAGTGGAAAGACGCACACGCTGCTGATACCCAGTCAGCTGGGTAAGTGCGCTGTCTCCAAGCTGGAGGATGTCTGCTTAATTGCACTATGTGTGCATGTCTTTCAGACAGCGTAAGACATGACTTGCTGTCTTTTCAGATGCTTTCTTCTGACTTCTGCATCTTATAATAATTCTTGCACCCACATAAAATCACACTATAGACTTTATATGAATATGCTGAAATTCACATTTATGGAAGGAGTCATATGTGGTTTGCAGAGCTTGGAGCACCAGCAACTGCATGTGACTATAGTGTTTTTAGCTTCTTTGTCTGGCAAACCTTGAAAGGTCTGATGATCACATAAAGTCCCTGAACAGCCAGTATATCAAGATCATTCCACTCAACATGAAAGTTGGATCTTGCTTGGCTGTTGCTTTTCTTCTCTTGATATTCTTATCCAATTAAATAACTGTAATAATGGGAAATGACATAATTGGTTGATTTGGTTTCTGGAAGCATAACACATGTGGCTTTTGACCCAAACAGACTCGCAGAGCAAGCAGACAGAGGAAATAGCTGCCAGAGACAGAATCCTATATTAGACTGGAGTCAGGACAGAGTTTATAAATGGGTAGAGAGGAAAGAAACTTCCTCCATAGCCTCAAAATATGTATGCTTGAATTATTCTGATATCACTAGAAAATCCTTTGTCTTCAGGTTCCTCAAATCAAATCTTAGAATAATTTACTAATCCTTCTTCTGTTCAGCACTCAGGCTGTCTTTGGGTCAATGCTGTAATCCTGTTCTCAGGTGTAACTATTATAATGATGCTGTGTCTTATGAGTAATGGGCTGTTACCTTGCCCATTATAAAAGAAGTAAACATGAGCCAATGTGAAAAACAAACAGAAGATAAGATAGGCTGAAGATCACAAATCATAAAGCTGGTAAAACTAGTGAGGAGGACTATCTTTCAGAGATCAAATACAGTTATTTGCAGCAAAACTGAAAGAAATTAGTAGCTTTTCCTCTCTTATGTGGTGGTTCCAAGACAGGGTTGATGTTTGAGTGGGCATCAGACAAGCTCATTTTCTGCCTTCCCAGCAGACCAGATGCTAGTAAGTTAGGCAGTAGGCTGAGGGACAGTGTGGGAACAACTGCTTAAAGCATTGGTGTTGGCACCTGTCACTTCTTCAACCAACTCCTTTCCCTCCCTTTGTGAGGAAGGAGGCAGGCAGAGGAGGGAAAAGAAAGAAAGTAAGTATGTATCACTGAAAGTATAATAAGGTGAAGAGAAGAGCAGTTGAAAGTTGGGCTCTGGAAGACAGGACAAGCTCTTGAAGCAGTGGAAAGTATTATTGATATGTCATATCAATAATAAATGTGAACAAGAAGTAAGAAGCTGAGACACAGATGTGAGCACTTAGAGAAGAGGGATGGAGGATGCTTGGGCTAATGAGGCAGTGGCTGCTGCACTAAGGGCAGGAGGCTACTTTTTCTGACTTCTCTTTTGGCTTTGCAAATGCAGGGAGGAAGTGGAAAGGTTATGGGAACTTCCCTTTCTAGTCCTGCTGCTGGAGAAATCTGCTCTGAGACGCCAAGTTCTTCAACCAGTGTTAGTTCTTTTAGAGAAAAAGCAATGATAAATTCTGCTACTGCAAAAGGTGGAAAACAGGGACAAAGTGGAGAGTACACTAGAGATGGAGGTACATTCACAGTGCTTCACTTCACGTTCAGCCAGGGAATGTAGTGTGGTTCTTGGTAGGTGTCCCCATATTGGACATTGAGAGAAAAAATATGCATCTGTAAGATTAGGTCCACAATATACACATCATGTTAACCAGAAGGTGGCTTTTGGATGTTTCCTTCAAAGAGTGCAACCACAATCCACCTCTCTTTTGTCCTCTCTTCCATGTTTGTTCTAACTATATTCTAGTACATCTCAAATTACTGTTCATGGGAACATAATAAAAGATTACACTTCTTAGTACTATCCAATTAAGACTCATAATGACTAACAAGAAATTGTTTCTAAACAGCTCGGACTTGATCCTGCTACTATTGACTTGTGAAGACCTGAAGAACCAGCACAGATAGTTACCTTCTCACATCTTCATCTCTCTGCAGTTCAGCAAGTATCACACATATTTGGTGTGAACATCTTTGGTATCTCTGTTCTAAAGATACAAAATTTCTCTGGAAATCTCATGGGATTTTCTCAAAGGATTTCAGAAACTTTGAACTTCCTCTCAGGAAGGAAAGGTAATGAGTAGGTTGTTGTCTTGCTTTGATGTTTCTACAGTAATATGAAAATAAAATTACCTATTGGCTGATGTCTTCTTCAGAACTTCCCATAAAGCAAGGTTAAAAACCGGAATATTGGTATTTTAGGATAAATCATTCTAACTCTTTACTGAGTCACCTCTGTTTACCTCACTCATACCTTTTCCTGTTGGTTTCCAAGAAACACTGACCCTTCTCCTCCACTTACCTTGTTAGTAGTGAAAATGTGAATTCTTTAACTTAGACTGAGTTTAAGACAATCTTTGACAATCGAGAAGAAGGATAAAGACATAAAGTTCTCCTCAATGTAAGTGCAAGGCATATCAGGAAAGCAAGATTAGAAAATCTAATCAATCTTTCTAAGGACTGAAACACTTACAAGGCCAACGCGTAAATAAATAGGTTTCTAGCAGCTTTTTAAAGCAAATATTCTGAAAAAAAAAAAGACCCCCATTTTTAAATCATGTATTTAAAATATATTCCTTGAAATTTTTGTCTTTCCTATTTTCTGTATGGTAAGACTCAGGTCAGCAAAGTTTGATATATGCCCTCAGCAATTTTTATTTTTTTTCTGTTAACATAGAATTTGCAACTGGGTATCCTTTAGGGGAGCTTTTCTAGGGTGTAATTTCCATGAAACTAGGCAGAAATGGAATTATTTCTTACCTCAAGCTAAACTGAATTTATCTCTTACTAAAATCTCAGTTGTGCAGTGTTGCCTCTAGGTGTTGCAGTCCTCTCTCCTACTTGCGAGGGCTCAGTTTTACCCTCGAGAACTTCAGGTAAGTTACCCCAGAGAAGAATTAGGTCATATAGGTTTTAAACAATGATTTAGAGCCTAATAGCTAGTATAAAGGCCAGCAAAGCCCAGTAATATCATCATCTGGGCACCAGTGAGTGCAGTGTTGTGCCTTTTAGATATAGTTAAGTGTACATTATGTAGTGTTCATCCCCCAAAAGCATCTTCCACAGTCCAAACCCCTGCAGCACCCAAAAGCTTTTGCTGACACTTTACCACTTGCCTCAGTTAGTATCATCCCATTACTCTTAGTTACAGCCCTTTGATTCACTTTTTTAAATCCTCACATTTTGGCTGCATAAACCTGCCATACGTTTTCAGGCAGATTCATGTTGTGTTATCCAACTCACAAAAAGCACAACAAACCCTTTGCAGTGGACACTGTCCTCACTTCAGATTGTGAAAAGCAGAGAATAAACCTTAACAGGCTTCATTTGACTTCACATGGATGTAAGGAACAGAGCCAAAGGTGCAGTTCCTCTGACTCCAATATACATGTCTGAAGAAATTAGTAAATTATATCCATAAAGTGCCCACTTCTCTCTGCTGTCTATAAAGAGGATCTTCTCTCATTAGTTGGTGTAAAAGTCCACACTGCAGACACCCAAACTGAGGTGAAATATATTCCATCTCAGGTCACTGTGATGAACCATCCCACAAAATGACAGATATCTCAGGGGTTGGCTCCTCTCTAGCACTGAAAAAAGTAGAGCATAGGGAAAAGTTAAACAGCATCTCATAGAATGATAGAATCATAGAATGTTTTGGGTCGGAAAGCACTTCAAAGATTCTCTAGTTCCAATCCCCCTGTCATGGACAGGGACTCCCTCGAGAAAGACCATGTTGACCAGAACCTCGTCCAACCTGTCCTTACACACTTCCAGGGACAGGGCATCCACTGGGAAATCTGTTGCAGTGTCTCACCATCCTCACAGTGAAGAAAGTTTTCCAAATGCCTAATGTACTGCTTTTCATCCTAAATCCATTAACACCTGCCCTATTATTCTATGCCCTTTAAACAGTCTTCCTGCCCTTGTAAACATCATCTTCATGGCCCTCCTCTCTACTTGCTCCAACAGCTCCATGTCCTCCTTATGCTGGGGACCCTGGAGGTGGATGCAGCACTCCAGGTGAGGTCTCACAAAAGGAGAGTAGAGGGCAGAATCACTTCCCTAGACCTGCCAGTCATGCTGTTTTGGCCCTACTCATCCCTCCTTACTGTCACAACTGCATAGCCTGGATTGTCACCCTCATCACTGCACAGTTGTGTCATGCTTCCCACTTCCAAGGTGCTGAGTACTCCCAGCCTCAAAGTGTCCACCCATGGGTACCGAAGCATCTCCTGGTTTCACAGTTAAACACTCAGTTGGGCATTTAATGGAGAATTTGCCTGTTTTACCTCTGGGACATCCTTCTTTATAAAGCCCCACTTGCAGGCTTGACAGAAAGTAAGTAGTGCTTTCACACATAACAGGCCTATGTGTAGAGGCAGTGGACACTCCTCTCTGTGGAGTTTAGGCATTCTTTAATCTGACTGATAAATTTGATATAATTATTAGTAAAGAAAGGAGGAAAGTTAAGTACCTATGTTTCATATTTTACAGCAGTGAGTTAACTATGCAGAACTGTATTCTACTCTTGTTAGCCATATGGGGAAAATAAACTGGTTTTCCTGACAATATTTGAGTCATCCTTTTTTCCCCCAGCTGAGCTTTTTTTGTTAACATTATCTATATTTTCAAGCGGAAGCATGTGTTATTGTGGAAAGCTAGAACCAAATGTTTTAGTATTGCTGCAGTGTGCTTGCCATCCCTCTCTGGCTTCAGCCTATGTAAAGATTATAGAATTTGCTATCAAAATGCAATTTTAAAAGTAATTTTTTTCTTGCTGAAGGTCAAAAGTTCAAATGGTTATTCCATGGCAATTACTTTTCTTGTGCTTTAAATAGGAAAATTCAGGTCATGTTACCTAAAAAATTCCCCCCCCAATATTTCAGGTTTTCACTTCCTGACAATCACAGTTTGCCAACGTTGCCTCAGATATCATTAAGAACTGTGTGTTGCACTGTTCATCTGACCTGGAGGCAAAACATAGTTCTCATCAGAGTTAAAAAAAAAAAATGCTTTCCTGTAAAAAACCATTTTCCCCAATGGGAAAAAAGCTAACACTGAAGCAAGCAGGTATTATCAAAAGTAGAATTGATTTTTTCTACAATCAAGAATGTAACATTTTGGAAAGGGAAAGTTGTATCTATCAGCATCCTGGCTGTCAAGTATCATATTAATCCTGACTTCAGGTGGACAGCATGACAAAGCCTCCACCCTTAATAAACCATTAAGTCTCTGTTCACTCTAGTAAAGAGTCTTCGGACTCACTGCTCTGTGATGTGGCTTTAGCTGATAAATCAGAGGATCCTTTTCCTCTCCACCCTCCCTTCACTGCATTAATATTGATTATTTGGAAGTAAAGAGTCCCAAGGAGTGGAAGTGGATACGCCTCGTTGCCTTGAACAATTCTTTTCCCTCTATTGGGACAGTACAAGGTAAATTAATAGTGTGCTTGCAGATACTAGATAATGTTAATGTACTTGCTATTGATAGAGTGAAATAACATGAGTAACTTCAGATTTACTTAAAACAAAACATTAATTTTCCAAGGCCACAAGTATTTATGCAGCTGGTCAGTGTAACACATACAATCTTTGTTTTTAGATATGCAGCATTTGTATGTTTTTAAACACAAGGCCAGATTTTATTGCCAGATGAAAGACAAAAGGAGATTTTAATTCATTGCTTATGCTCTCAGGCTTTTATCTGCCTTTAATCTAAGTCCCTGCTCAATTTTGTGGGTTAGAAGATGCCTTTTCTACCAGGAAATAATGTATAGCAGGTTTATCCCCTGTGATCCCCTGGCTATCTAAAAATGCATAGGAAATCTGAAAGCTGTGGTTTTGTATGTGTGTTGTAGTTTTGTGTGGCTGGGTTCTGGTGAAGGAGGGGGGGGCTGCAGGGGTGGCTTCTGCAAGAAGCAGCTAGAAGGTCTCTGCAGGCCCAACAGAGTAAACACCAGCTGGCTCAAGGCAGGAGTTGTTGTTGACCAAGACTGATATGGTCACAGTGCCTCTCAGAATCACATTTAAGAAGTAAAAAACCACGGACAGTTTTTGCCACCAGAGAAGGGTGTGAGAAGATGTAAAAAACTGTGCAGACACCAAGACCAGGGAAGAAGGGGGGTGAGGGAAGCGGTGGAGATGAGGTGCTCCAGGTGCCTGTGAAAGGGGTGCCCCTGAAGCCTATGGAGAAAACCATGGTTGAGCCAGTGTCCTGCCACAGCCCATGGAAAAAGACAACACCACACCTGGAGCCCATGGGTGGGACCCCATGCTGCAGCAAGGGAAGGATGTGAGGAATGACCCCCCCCAACCCCCGGCTAAGAAGGAAAACAACTCATGAGGAACTGATCGAAAACCCCCATTCCCCCAATCCCTGCCCCTCCCTGTGCCACAATGGAGGGGAAGGGTGGAGGTAAATCATGGCTAAAGTGAAGTCTGCTAAGAAGGGAGGGGTGGGGGGACATGCTTTAAGGTGTACTACTCATTATCCAACTGGTGTCACTAGGTGTGAAATGTAGTGTAATAAAATAAATAGTTTTCTTTATTCTGCGTTGAGCCTGTTTTGCCCATGACACTGACTGCAGACACTCCCTGTCCTTATCTCCACTCCTAGGCCCCTCAAAATAGATTTTCTCCCCCGCCCAGCTGAGAAGGGGAGTGATAGAGCAGCTTTGGTGGGCGTCCGGGCTCCAGCCAGGGTCAAACCACCACAGTATGTTTCAATTAAAAAAGTTTCCATGCAAAGAAAATGTGTTGGCAATGTGGGAAACTCCACTTCTGTGTCCATCTGTTTGACTGTTCTGGGAAATTATTACCGCCATTTTGGATTAAATAGTGGGTGTTTTATAACAGACTGGACCTTTGCTAGCTAGAAGCATAGATGGTATTTGAGCCACAAGACTTTCTTGATCTTGAGGCAGATTTAAAGCTCCTGAAGTACAAAGCATGTTTTTCCTGCCACAGTCCCTCCAGCCTTTGTTTCATGATGATTTTCTCCCATGCCATGATGGAAAACTTGGAGGAAATTGCCAGTGTAGAGCATAAGTCAATCTGACAACATGCAGGTGATGACTGCACTTCCACAATATGGTCTAGCAGGGTTCATGACACACCAAAACAGGCAGAGAGGCAGCAATGACATTGCCATGCAGGGTCTGTGTTGCCATGTTACCATTTCCCTTCTGCTCCCACCAACTTGCTGTACAACTTTGTGCAGCTTGTCTGAACTTAAAGTTGGAGTTCACCCATCTGTAACTCCAATGTAGTAATAAATTATGGGTAGAACTTGAATTACAGCAAATTTGGCCCTGCTCTTCTCTTTGCACTCTGATCCTAATTTCTACAAACATGTTTCTAGTTCATAAATATTCATGGAATAGCTCATGTAAACAAATTTTGTCTACGTGTTATTCATGCACTGTTTGCTTTGATTGTGCAAGTTACTCTATGTGTTACTTATGGTGGGTGAACGGTCATAAAAGTCACATACTATTACTTCTGGTACCTGACTGGGTGACTGAATTTTCTAGGCAGGAATATAACAAATGATGAACTGCGGATAATGAATAGCAAGTAACAAATAACAAACTGTACAGAATGAATATTTGGAGGAATAATTATTTGTGCTGAAAATCATGAAACTTTTAGGATTTTCAGTATATTTTCTCCCAGATAAACTGGAATTCATTTGAAAGCTCATGAATGATAGATAATCTCATCTCACAAATAATGACAGTTCAAACCTCAATTAAACAAGCTTCACAAAACCCCTGAGAGATAGGCAGTAATAATAGTTTTATATTACTAAAACTGGTACGTGAATATTTTCCCAAATAAGTTAGGCATTTGAGGGGTATTTCAATATGACTGCAAGGAAAGTGCTACTGCAAATGGATGAAAAATACCATTATTATATGTTTGTGATATTCCAGGATGCAAGAAAATTAGATGAAGGACACTCAAGATAACAGTTCTGGTGGACTGATTAAGGAAAACAACATAATTTACTTGTGTTAGGTCAACTGAGAGCCCCTTCCAGACTCAGTGAATCCTACAGTTAGCTGCCAGCCTGCCAGCCTACAGAGAAAATGTCAAAGATTCCTTCTCATCATTTGCGTGTTAAGTCATAGATAAATGATTAACTATAGGCACAAAGCACAGATAACCTGCACCTATGCAGCCCATCAGAAGAGCACAAAACCCAAGTTCTGTTGTAGTTACACATTTATAAGTAGAGCTGACAGAATTCATTATTTGCTATTTGAACCAGCAGCAGTCTCCGGGGTCATGAAAATGGAATGGCCAAGGCACCTTTCTATCTCTTTGATGGTCCAATTCATAGCTGCATAGTTCTGGTATCTCCAGTCCTAACCACAGTCACATTGTTCTGACTGCATATACCTCAAATGTCTATGGTAATGTTGCATCACCCATAGGAGCAATCCCACAGCATAAGTTCCTTCACAGACGCAGAACACAACGTTTATGTGAGAGGACTGGTGATCAAAGCATAAAGTTTGTAGGAGCTCACTTTTCATCATGCTTTACTACTATAGAGGCTGAGGTAATGAAGGATGGATGATGTAATAAACCAAATCTTCTTGCAATCCTTCCAGTGGTCCTTATGTTGGAGCACCTGGGATACCAACCAACCACACTCTTTCTGTATACTGTTTTCCCAGAAGGTAGTTGGGAATTTCATTGCCCACCATATTATCAGTTCCTCAGTTTGTGGGCAAAGGTCCTATAAAGCACCTACAATGCTCCACTCTGATTTTGGACATTCTATACTCAAACCGAGAAAAAAAAGCTTTCCTATTTAAAGTAACAAAAAAAAAAAACCAAAGGTAATCATCCAAAGCCCCTTGTCTTCTAAATGGTTGCTTGAATGCAAGTATGAGCTGCAGTTTTTTATCTGAATGCTCAGGGAGAAGAGAGAGAACACGAACACTTGGTGGGCAGAAGGCAGTGACAAGTATCAAGACAAGCAGGTGTCCTTCAAACCAATGTTAATCTGAAACAAACCAGTTTTTTATGCTGATATTAATGGGATCTGGATTGTGTGTTTTCTCTATAACTTTTGATCTTTTTCATCCTGCTAATTAAAGATCTGTTCTCTGTGCTGCTATATTAACTTTCTCCAAACCACAAGTTTCTGCAACCTAATTTTTGCCCAAAAGACAAGGATATAACCTTTGGATTAGCAAGATGACTTGCTAAACTAGATCAAGAAAATCCTACTGGGCTCAGGGAGATAGAAGCAACTCATTATCTGATGCAGTCAACTCTCATGAGCTGGTTGTCCCTTTTCTCTCTTTCCCCAGTAAGTGAGCACACTTAACTGCCTTCAAAGCAGTCAGGCTTCTTCCTGTCTTCTTGTTGTTGTTTTTGTAGGCAATGCTACCTGTGCTCGAAGTGGGGAAAAAAGCTGGGGTAAGTTCCTATTAAGCCAACACAACCTTTCCTAAAATCTCAAGGCGCCACTGCTCATACCCTCTTGAACCTTTCATACTCTTAACAGCTTGTGGTTTTCACTTTTCTTTTACAGCTTGAGTTTTTGAAAACTTACTTTCATATTTCCTCCTGCCTGGAGACATTTTTCTTCTCAGAATGTTTAAATTCCCTCACACCAGAGTGAAGGAGCTGATGCATGTTTGCAACTTGATTAGTATATTGCCACACTTCTTCCCCAGTCCAGCATGTACTAGGAAAAAAGGCTCAGCAATGACAGAAAACTCTGTGACATTGTACCTGGGAAGAAAGCACCTTGTGTTTCCAAGGCTGCACTGGGAGTTAGACCCTACAGAGGTCTAGTCCTTTTTCTGGCATTGATTTCTGCTCTGACCTTTGGTCAATTGTTAAATCCCTGATTTTTCAAAGGTGCTGAATGACTTCCACTAGGTAAAATCCTTTTTTTTTTTTTTTAAACTAAGGTCAGTAAGAGCTTTGCAGCTGGAAGCCAGGATTTTATCTCCTCACTTCAGTTGCAGCTGTGGGTGCTCCAAAAATCATGCGTCTGGGGAAACCAGACTCAGTAAAGTAAAAGGTTAAGTCAAAACAAAGTTGGAAGCAGCTTTGGCTGTGTTTAGTTACTTCAAGATATCATTCTGCCTCAAATGTTGTCAAGCAGATTAGTGACTGATCCGATAAGTAATGAATTACTTGTCAGTAAAAGCTGTGCTGTGTAGTGAATGACTGATTATAAAGGAAACACAAGAGCTGAGTACCTGACACAGGCAGTGTTAACAGAGGATATTAAAAATTATCACATGATGTCATACCACAAAATAAGGCCATATGAGGTGGCATACACTAATATGTCTTTGTGGGAATGTCATCCAGAGTTTATCGGTATGGATACAGTATCTTTCCATTTTGAAGTCTGAATTTAAAAAATAGACATTTCTGGAGTATTTCATGTGCAGGAAGAGGTCACCAGAATCTGGTTAGAAATAATAATTCAAGCAATGAGAGAGCACTTCAACAACGCATCGTAGAATGGTTTAGATTGGGACATCAAAGATCATCCAGTTCCAATCCCCCTGTGATGGGTAGGGACACCCTACACTAGACCAGATTTCTACCTAATATAAAGAATTTCTACCTAATATCTAATGTAAATCTATTCTCCTTCAGCATAAAGCTATTACCCCTTTTCTGACACTACATGTCTATGTAAACAGTTCCTTTTGATCTTTCCTTTAGGCCCCGTTTAGGCTCTGAAAGTCTGCTTCTAAAGTCTCTCTGGAGCCTTCTCTTCTTCAGACTGAACAAACCCAACTCCCTCAGCTTGTCTTCATAGCAGAGGTGCTCCAAGCTCTGATAATCGTTGTGGCCCTCCTCTGTATTCACTCCCAACAGCTCCATGTCCTTCTTGCCATGGGGACCTTGGAGTTCCATACAGTACTCCAGGTGGGGTCTCACAGAGTGCAGTAGAAGGGAAGAATCACCTCCCTCGACCTGCTGATCACACTTCTTTGGAGTTGTGCTTGGGATTGTCCTGACCCGTGTGTAGGACTTTGCATTTGGCCTTGTTGATCTTCATGCAGTTCACACAGGCCCACCTGTTGGATTGTTCCACTTTGGATTGTTCAGAAGGCTGGTTGATAAAGCTCCATGGGAGACAATCCTTAAGGACAAAGGTGTCCAGGAGGGCTGGCTGTTCATCAAGATGGAAATCTTGGCAGCACAAGAACAGGCTGTCCCTGTGTGCTGGAAAATGAGCTGGCAAGGGAGAAAACCAGCTTGGCTGAGCAAGAGAGATCTGGGTGGAAATCAGAAAAAAGAGGAAAGTCTATGAGAGGAGCAGGAATCTTGGGAGGACTAGAGGGATGATGTAAGACCACGTAGAGAGAAAATCAGGAGGGCTAAAGCCCAACTAGAACTCAGATTTGCCACTCCTGTGAAAGATAACTACAAATCTTTCTACAGATAGATCAACAGCAAAAGAAGGGCCAAGGGCAATCTCCAGCCCTTACTGCATGCAGGGGGAATATTAATGACAAAGGATGCAGACAAGGCTGAGGTATTCTAATTCCTTCTTTGCCTCAGTCTTTAATAGTAAGGTGAGATGTTCCCTGGGTATTCAGCCTCAGGAGCCAGAAGACAGAGAGAGAGCAGATCAAAAGTCCCATGGTCCGGGGCAAATGTTTAGAGACCTGCTAGGCCAATTAGACATTCACAAGTCTATGGGGACGGACAGGTTCCACCCATACTAACCTGATCACCTTCTATGACACAGTGACAGACTAGTGGATGAGGGAAAGGCAGTGGATGTAGTGCACTTGGACTTCAGAAAAGCCTTTGACACTATTTCTCACAGCATTCTGCTTGAGAAACTGGCTATCACTGGCCTGGACAGGCACACCCTCTGCTGGGTAAAAAACTGGCTGCATGGCTGGGCTCAAAGAGGTATGGTAAATGGAGCTAAATCCAGCTGGAGGCCAGTCACAAGTGGTGTTCCCCAGGGTTCAGTCTTTTGGTCCAGTTTTGATCAATATCTTTATTGATGACCTGGATGAATGGGTTGAATGTTCCCTCAGTAAGTTCGCAGATGGCACTAAGATGACCAAGTGTCAATCTGCTTAAGGGTAGGGAGGCTCTTCAAAGGAATATGAACAGGCCGGATGGATGGGCTGAGACCAATGGGGTGAGGTTTAACAACACCAAGTGCAGAGTCCTGCACTTGGTACATAACAACCCCATGCAACGCTAGAGGCTTGGGGAAGAGTGGTTACAAAGGTGCCTGGTGGAGAAGTACCTGGGGATATTGGTTGACTGCAGACTGAATATGAGCCAGCAGTGTGCCCAGGTGGCCAAGAAGACTAACAGGCAGCAGGTCCCTGTACTTGGGAGGCCACACCTTGAATACTGTTTTGGGCCACTCACTGCAAGAAAGACATTGAGGTCCTGGAATATGTCCAGAGAAGGGCAGCCAGGCTGGTACCAAATGTTACGAGGGGTGGCTGAGGGAACTGGGGTTGTATAGCCTGGAGAAGAAGAGGCTGAGGGTAAAGCTTATCAATGCCTACTGAAAGGAGGTTGTAAAAGGTGGGTGTTGGTCTCTTCACCCAAGTGACAGGTGATAGGATGAGGGTGAATGGACTCAAGCTGCACCAGGGCAGGTTCAGATTAGACATTAGGAAAAAATCCTTCACCAAAAGCGTTATCGGGCACTGGAACAGGCTGCCCAGGGAGGTGGTTGAATCACCAACCCTGGATGTATTTAAAAGATGGATAGACAAAGTGCTTAGGGATATGGTTTAGTAGAGGACAGGTATGTTGGACTCAATGATCTCAAAGGTCTTTTCCAACCTAGTGATTCTGTGATGCTGTTATTCTGTGAGCAGTCCCACCATTAAATCCATGTCTGTCCTTCCTAGAAAGCCTGTATCCTTCCATTCCAACTCTCCAGTCATAAGAGTCATACCACCGTGTCTTCTTGATGCAAATACCAGCTCCTCTTATTCCTCATGCTATGTGCATTTGCATAGAGGCATTTCAGTTGGGCCCCCAGCGACTAATAATTAAGTTCAATACAATGAACAATGCTGGAGATGGGTATAACAAAGGGACACACACCACCAGCACAGTAGCTGGGCTGTTAGCAATATACTAGCTATATACACTTCCTGCTACACATCAAAGGGTAGAAGTAGGAAGTTATTCTGTCAGCATAAATTGTCATAGCTCAAATGACTTCGGAGTTTCTAAAATGTTTATGCTAGCAAAGAATTAGACCCTACCTGCTTGCCCAGTTTTTCATCCCAGAGAAATCAGACAGAGCATTCACAATCTACAGAAACGAGAACGCTTCCCACATCCACATTTAAATGCATCTTCTTTGCCCATCCCCAGTTATAAATAGAACCGGTTGACATTTTTCATTCACATTGCTTGTCAATAGGAAAAAAAAATGGCCTTTAAGGTTGTTTTCAGAATATTCTAGCCCTGTTGATATTTTGATTTGTTTGAGCTTTATTTTATCATGTTTTCTCAAATAAAAATAAAAGCAACCTCTCCTCAACACACACTTTTTTGTTTAATCTCTGCAAAGTGAAAAGCTTTTAGTTTTTCACAAACATTTATTTTTTCTCATCATCACAAGATGATGTAGGGCATTTTCCTACACTTACCTGTTTAGATAGATCATAAATGTAATTCTGGAATGGACTGAATATTAAGGCCTAAGCCTGTTTAATCATTAGCAATTGATGATTTAAACTGGTAGTTTCTAGTGGGGCTGTAAGCTCATATCAGTTATCAGCAAAAAACCCACCTGTGTGAGCAGATTCTGGCTAGGTGAAGTTTTATTCATTGGCACCTCAAGAGCTGGCAGTGCCAGACACAAACCAGCAGAGAAGAAGGATGGTAAGTCTGACCCTGGATAATATTTCAGATCAATTCTTTCTAAGACTTTTATGTTTTTAAAAGTTAAGATGTCTTATCTTCTGACCAGCTTTAATTACAAATCTCAGTTGTGTTCAAAGCAGAATCTGTTGTATAAACTGTTTTCTTCTAAAACAGCATTAGCAGTTCTGACTTGTGTCCTTGAAAGCTTGAGTGTCCTGTTTTAGTATCTTTTATGTCTTCTTCATATTTGAGCTATTCTTCACTATTTCATTGCCAGAAGAATATTCACCTCTCTTCCTTGCTGTTTCTCTAAGTCGCTGCCTCTTCTCATATGTCTCTGTAAATATCTCCTGGCCTTGCAATACGGGAAATTTAGCAGGGAGTAACCTGAGAGAGGCTCTCCAGGTAAAACACAACTCCGTGTGGTGAAGAGCTGGAACGACAGTATAGATGAAATTGCACTGAGTGATACAGGAGCATGTACACACACCATGAAGAGATGCTGGGCACAGGAGCATTCTCCCTTACCCCATTCTTCCTCTCCAACATGCAAGCAAATTCACCCCATCTCCAAAGTTCCCAGAACAGCATGGTTCCGAGTACCAAGAAAAAGTCGGTGCTTGTGGACTCCTGTAGATGTTGTAGGTTCAGCCTATTTCTTTCCCAAGCTTTTCTTTCTATTAATGGGAGGAAACTGCTGTAATGGACAGTTAACCTAACCTCACACCATTGGTCTCGGTCATTCTTCACCAGTTCTTAGAAAGAGTTGGAGAGATGCATTTGACAGCCTCAGAGAAACCCCTCTGCTTGAGTTATTCAGAAAACCTTGCACTATTTTAATGAAATATGGCATTCACAGCCTGCTTTTTACTCCCATTGAGAGGAAAGGGTTGGCAACGGATGCATGTAAGCAGAGAGACTGTGGTAGTAGGCATCTGTGGGTTTTTTTCACACTGGAAGAAGTTGTGGAGCATGAAAGCAGAAAGAAATCCAGTATCTAAAAGGAATATAGAGGTAGAGCTCATTGGGGTACAGCAACGACTGGAGAGGTGCAGATACCTGTCAGAGTGAAGGTGGGAGGCCTGGAGGTGGGCAAACCTCCACTGACCCTGCCCTGTGAGAGGCAGCATATCATGGGCACCAGTGAGAATGCCTCACCTTGAGGGGAAAGTAACTGACCAATGCCCAGCCACTGACTGCAAAAGTGCCAACTTTGACAGCAAAATAAACTCTCACTGTACCCAGTTGATAGAAGCTGCTCAGCTTTGTTTTGATGTATTGAGGGTCCATGCTCAGGTGCTCTCAGGGGGCTGCAGGGTGGTTTCTGTGAGGAGATACCATAGCTGCCCTGTGCTGTGGTGGTGTATACCAAGTCCTTTCTCAGAGGTCATTAATGTCTGCTTGTGGGATACTTCAAATACTTCAGATGTAATTTGAAATCATAACATACTGCAGACAGTGGCAGATTTGGGTTGATGGACTGGAGGATCCTGATGCTTTCCCACATCACTTAGCAGCATACTTGGAGAGAGGTATCTCTCCATTGGTTCCCAGCAGTCACAAGTAATCTATTCATCTGTACAAGCAGGTATGGGGTTAAATCCTGCTATACATATTATGCAAGGCAAGTGATAGACCAAGACATATTTGTTTCCTAAGTCCATAATTAGGCTCCCAAATGAGTGACTGCTGATTGCTTAGCACTTTTTAAAGCCTTAAGGCTGCAATTTTTGCAAAACTAATGAAAGTGGTTTCAGGGGAACTTTACAGCTTGTGCAGAATCTGAAACATTTAAGTCCTGAGGAATTTTGTTCCCTCTAACCAAAAGCAAAGAACTGGATCCACAGAAAGATAAAATGTAAAAATAATTCAGAAGAGACACAGAATCTTTGAATCTGAAGTCAGAATATAAGGCTAAAAAAAAAAAAAAAGAGTGGCTGACAACTTAAACTCGAATTTTAATTTCTAGGTATCCAGAATATTACTTTACTCTATGACTTTCTCATTTAGATTTATTTAGTCGTAAGTTTTTCAAGGACATTGATCTGGAAGGATTTAAACAGGTGTATTTCTATCTCAGGACAGATTTAGCAGAGTAGGAGACCTAAGTGGTTTCAGTTCTGTGTTTAGTGACTCACATTTCCTTAGAAGATTTGCACATCTACCATTTTAGCCAAGAAGGGACAAATATCCCTGATATTTAAACTTGTGAAGTGTAGCAAACTGCAGAGGCCATGTGTTGCAGATTTTCCTTTCTCCTGCCAGGTCAAAAATAAAAACCCTGGCATGTTTTATTTTGGCATTCATTTATTTATTGTTTGACAACTCCAGAAGTTAAGACCAATATTAACACAGGAACTGCCAGGCTGAATCAGTCCAACAATCTCTCTAATTCAGCTCTGTCTCCAGGGAAGTTCAATGCTAGAATAGCAACGTAGAAAAAGCCCTATAGCAGACCGCTGTGGAATCAATTGCTATCTTTTTAATATTTGTTATAGTAAGAAGGATATCAGTGATATCTAGCCAAGGGTCTGTACATTCAGTAGAGTTATCCCCTGTCTTATTTTTGTCACCAGTGTTCCTGGAAATTAAGAGAAGGAACGCAAACGAGAATGCCCAGTGCAAGTGCTTCTGACCTTTGGAAATAATTGGATGTGGATCCAAAACTGGCAGCCCTATCGTGTACTAAAGTCTCTTAAAATCATCCTATCCATCAGCAAGACAGGGAAAGAGAAACATGGAAGAAAAGGTCACATTAGCAGGAAGCAGCTGGCATGATTCCACGAGGTTCATTTTATTTAGTTGGACCAGTTTCTGCTTTTCAAATTCCGAATCCATGCCAAAACCTGATGGCACAAACATGCACAGAATTTCACACCTAGATATGTACTGTATGAGGGTGATATTTCAGAAATGATATGCAAGAAGTTACATTCACATGACTGTAAATAATAGTGGTCCAATTCTTCAGAGATTGGACTAAACTCTTGCTACATCCTCTGCAAACACTGCCACAAGGCACTGCAGATTAGCTCTGCAATGTACACACACATAAACCACCTTGCTGTAGTAGAAAGGCTGAAACATTTATTAGAGATTATAATGTTGCAGTTTAGAGACTACTAACTAAACAGTAATTGATGGGGAAAAAATTGGCTTAGCAAGAGGCATGTTCTTCCTTCATCATACTGACAGCAGTGCCTCTACCATTAAAGAAAAAAACATTCTGTGTTTCCAGAGCCATTTTCTTCTTGGTGTCTTAAAGAAAAGGGATTTCCTAAACTGTTAAAGATCACATGTGTACCCCAAAACATTCCTTCTATATATGAGCTGGTATATGAAGCCTTGAAAAATGAGCCACAAATCTTCTGGAAGAAATCCATGGATAGTAGTGTGAAAATAGCTCAGAAGACTTTACAACTGTAATACTGTGTAATCGCCCACCTCTCTACAACTACCTGAAAGGAGGTTGTAGAGAGGTGGGAGATGGTCTCTTCAGCCAGGTAACAGGAGATGGGACAAGGGGAAATGGCACTAAGCTGCACCAGGGCAGGGTCAGATTAGATGTTAGGAAAAAAAATTTCACTGATAGAGTTGTTGGGACCTGGAACAGGCTGCCCAGGGAGAGGGTTGAGACCATCCCTGGATGTCATTAAAAGATGGGTAGATGAGGTACTTAGGGATATGGTTTAGCATAGGACAGGGATGTTTGGACTGGATGATGTTAAAGGTCTTTTCCAACCTTGTGATTGTGTGATTCTGTGACTGCTGGGATGCAGACACATGAAGGTTTTCTTTGAGGCCATAGTATTAAATGCAGTGGGAATCTTGCATGCATAGAGCTAAGTCCCTCTTCTCTTGGCTTGTACTCTGAACCAACAGGGTATGAGAGGAAGAAGAGCAGAAGTAGACAGCAGATATTCAAGGAGCTTGCCAGTATATCCCATTGACTGTGGTACTTCCCATTAAGAAACATGAACTGACTTGAGATCTTCAACTAAACATCTCTGATTTCCAAATGAGTTGTAGGCAGAAAAACTAAACCAGACTCAACCATCTCAGAGCATCCTTTGCAAAACTGCTTGGTTTTGACTTCCTGAACTGGTATTATACAGATCAATGAAGCCAAATACGTATAGGTCCTTCAGTGTGGACCTCCACAAAACCTAGTGTCTCCATCAGTCTCAAGTAACTGCCCCATCACTGCAGGCAGAGAAAAAAAATGCCTCCAAAAGAAATCTACAAATAGTATTTTTCAGCAGTGGTACTCACATCACTTTCCTCCACAGATTTTAACCCAGCATGTCTTAAGAAATAAAGACTCACCAGAATCTTGTCTGTCACTCACTCTTCTGAATACCATAAATTCTTTCCACAGAAGCTTCACAATAAAAGGAGATACCTACATTCTGGTTCTCCCAATTAAAAGAAATTTGGGTTTTGCATTAGACCATGGGGGCTGAGTAGTGTGCATTCTCAAAAAACTTCACAAGATCAGTCTATAGAGTTAAGGTTTGTTTGGTTTTGTGGTAGGTTGGGTTTTTTTCCCTTTCCACAGACTGTTTGAAGACAAATCAGTCTCGGGCAATGTTGATGTGTCTGAAGACACTTTACAAGCAGAAAAATTCATCAGTCACATTACTTGCTCTGAATCACTCACTCAACTCTACTACTGACAACTTGGAGTTCATCCAAAGGGTCCACGCTCCATATTGTGTTCAGGAGCAAACATTCTCTAAAGAAATGTATTTGCATGTTAATGACTCATTTGCCTTCAGTAACCGGCTACACGTGTCTATAGAAATCACACCAAGTTTAAGATTCCATTGCCTAACAGCTTTAATGCAACATCATACATCATATTTTCAGATGCAGCAATCTGTCTCATCCTAATTCTGAGACTGTTAAGAACAGCCTTGCTAAGTCTATAAATCACGGCGCAGGTGCAGTCATCTGTCACACAAAGACTGGACTGGAGCTGCCTAAGCTCTGACAATGCACCTCAGAGCTGACTCCCAGGTAGAACCAAGAGAAACTCATCATTCTTTTAACTATTTTTTTTCATTGTTATAAGATAGTTTTTCAAAACTTCTGGAAGAGAAAAATAAAAGTTCATTGTTTTTTGATAAGGGAAAAGCCTATCATACAAGGCCCAGGTGCAGCAAAATCATGAAGGATTCTTAGTTTTGAAAGAATTGGGTCTAAAGTAATGGAGAAACCCTTTACTGGAATGAAGCAGGTAATCATCTCTGGGCACACTCTACAGAGGAAAGAGAAAGATAACCAGGGAAGGTGAAGCTTCTCTTGAACAAATCCCAGTTAGTGTACGGTCCTAGAGGACAATATCCAGCTGCTGCACAGCAGCCACCTATCACCCATGGCAGTAAGCAGCCTGGGAAAACACATCTCTGGCTCCTTCGCTTTAGGTGTATATTTCTGCAGAAGGCACTTTTACTCACATTTTAAAGCTGATCTCCATTCCCTCCTGGACTTTTGTGTGAGATGGTTTAATATGAGACATCTCCAGGGAACGCAGAATTTATTTATACCTTGGCAAATATGTTGTTCCCTGTAAAATAGTCTTTGAGTTGTGCTAAAATAAACACAAATGCAAAACCACTCTCTGACATACTTGGACCAATGATTTGAACCCATTTTTCCATCTCTAGTCAGCTGGCTTTAGGCTAATCAGACAAAGAATCTCTCATTCCTCCTCTCAGAGGAGCAACTTCATTTCCCATGCTTTACAGAGAGGGTTCTATGCTGTAGAAATTAACTGGAGATATTCACCAGCAAAGAACTATGAATAAGGCTGAACTCACCTAATTGTCATCATCTAATTGAGTCTTTTAAGCATCTGTATCAGAAAAATTCACCCTATAGGGGAAGTCTAAACAGAAATCAAGAGGTTTGTCTGTCTCCGTGGGCAGATAATACATCATAGATGGCTCCATCGAGGTGAATTATACACCATAAAATGCAGGAAACAAAATCTCTAGCGTTATTTCCAAGCATAAGAATTATTTTAAGGAAGGGATTCAGTACGCAGCCTCTTTCAGTTGTAATCAAAGAATTACTTTCCCTTTAGACTGCTGTTTGCCCTTGATGATTGCTGTGATGGAAGTACTCTGGCAGACACATGGACATACTTTTCCCACACCTTGGTAGCATTCTGCTTTCCCTAGGCAATCCGTCCTATGGGTTTTTAAGAAAAAGCTTATATTCTTCTTTTCTTTACAGTGGGAATATTTAGTAAATAAAATCAGTTCATTATATATATATATAAAATATATTGATCAAATCTATACAGCCCGGAGTGGCTCATTTAAAGCTATACAATGAAATGTCTTTCACACTTCTGGTTTATTCCCTGAAAGAGGTTGAAATGTATAATTAGGGTTAATTTTTCATACAGCCTTTCTGAAATATTTTTATATGCAAGATAATAGGTTACTTTCCAAAAATGAAAAAAAAAGAAAGATGAGCCAGCAATGAAAATGGAGATTCATGTGTCCTAGAAGTCTTTTTCTAGGTCACTATGGGAGGACAGGACGTTACAAAGGCAAAAGAAACATTTGCAGATTTCTTCAGGAATTCCCAGATGTGTCCTCCCGGCACAGAATACCTCATTATATTCTCAGAGCATTATGTGCATGTGTGGAGGGTATCAAGGTATTCATACTATTGCTGGAAACTACTAAATAATTTCTTACATCACATTGTTCATTCCCCTAGACAACAGCCCAAGCCTTATTCTCTGCTAATGTCCTGTATAGTCTGCTAAACACCTGCTATAGCATATGATTAAATTGTACTGTGTTAGCATTAAATCTGCAGTGCCAGGAGGGGCATTGCAGATGCTTCTTTTACATTAACCAGAAAGGAGAAATATGACACATACAATATAACCAGTATCTCCAGTGTACTCTTTCAAGCCCTGACATAGGCACCTGCTAATTTTTTTTTTTTTACTGTGCTGCTTGCAGTAACATCTAGAGTCTGCATCCAAAACACATGCAAAGGTAATGTTTTTTTTTCTCATTTTGAAGCATTATGAATGATTTTCCAGATGATTCCATATTCAATATATTTTTTTGTTCATTTTAATTTTGTTTTCAAACTCTAGTTATTCCTTTATTGATAACGTCCCTTTAAGATTTACTTCTAATTTTACACTTTAAATAAAAATTTAGCCTTAGTAAAATTTTGTTCCACTCAGAGCCAACAGTTGGACTCGATGATCCTTATGGGTCCCTTCCAAGTCAGTATATTCTATGATTCTAAGATTTTGATTACATGATCCCTAGGGCACAATTAGCTCCACAGACAACTGCGTTGACTCTCCTTATCACAGGTTATAAAAGGGGGATGTGTAGGAAAAATATGTCTACTACTATAAGCTTCATTTGGTTTTAGCAGAACATATATTATATGTAGTGTACTTTGATCCCAAAAATTAGATCCCAACTGCAAACTCCAAGTGCTAATGTTATGGATTTTGTAATCCTTCTGCTCAGTGCTGTGTAAGTGTTCAACTTTACTTTTCTGGGATGAAATCTGGGCTCTACTGAAGTCAAAGCCAGGACTTCTTCAGAGTTTGTCAGAGACACAGTGTCATTCCCGCTGAACAATGCAGCAGGAGACAGGCTGAAGTTGCCTGAAATCTGATGTTGCCTCTCCTTTGTTCCCCTCCATGAACAATATCATGTCACCCAAACAAGACTTCCACCCACAGGTGCTTAGAACAGACCAGAGAGGAAGTAGATGAGTCACCTAGATCTGTTTTCTTTGCTATTTGTATTCAAGCTGAATCATCTGAAGCCTTTCCACAGTATCTCCGATGCTTCCTTAAGACAAAAACTTCTCCCACACCTCTAGGAAAGTATTGCAACACACTTCAGTGTAGTGTATCATGAAGAGCCATGACTTATGTCCTCCTAGCTATGTAAGTGAAATAAGCATCAGTAGGGACACCATACTTTTAGCGGGATTCTCAAGTATGATTACTCAAATGTGGACTTTCCTAATTCAGGTGTTGAAATGCATGTATCAAGGTTATTTCAGAAGTGATGAGAGCCCTTAAGAGGTGTGAAATGGGATTTAACTAAATTTGACTATTTATAGAGTTACACTTTTACCTCTAAGCAAGTCACTCTGGGATGCCTTTGCACTCAGCAGACAGCCCGTCAGTAGAGTTGATGTAGTTCGTGTCATGATTCACCTCACCCTAAAGGAGAGAGCTGCATTTGGCCAGGTGAATCATACGCTAATCTCCATGGACTATATTGATCAGGTCACCATTGACTATAATAAAAGTCTAGACAAGTGGTAGACACCTAATGTTAAGTCAGATGAATCATCTAACTAGTAGGTTTCCACACTAACCTTCCCAGGGCCATTATCTGAGCTCCTCCCAACGCTTCACTAGGGGTCTGAGTTCATCAGAAGAGATGATCCACCAGAAATGAGAGGTAAAACAGATAATGGGGTTATGTCATTGACTAGGTCCAGGAAATGTGGGGGACTGTGGAGGCACTTAGCTAACCTTTCTGTGGGTTTTATGGCTGGACACTAAGCAACCTGATGCCAGATGTCTACAGTAATGAAAGGAAAGGTCCTGCATGCTGGACGTAGCTAACCATCACACAGGAGAGTGACTTACCCTTCACCTGCTGCAAGAAGCACCAAATTTGTTTTGTAGACTGTCCTTCAAAGAGACTCTATGGTCAGGAGGTACAATGACAAGAGATTAACTCTATGGTTAAGGCTAACATGACAGCACTTGCTCTGCTGAAAACAAGCATCAGAACGATGCATCGATACTAAAAAATTTAAAGTGTTGTAGCTAGTGTTGAAATGTTTTATTAGATTTCAACCTTTTTAGGATTTTACCACAGCAGGCATTACATAATAACACTTTGAATGCCAAATTAAAATATTGAAAGGGAACTTAGTAGCAAAATGAAAAATGAAATATTTGATTCTGCAAATGTCAAAAGGTCAGAATTCTCCTCCTGGGTTTTCTTCTATAAGAGAATTCCTGAAAAGGGATCTGAAAAATCTGATCTGAAAAGCATTTCAAATCACTGAGTGTTTGACAGAGAAAAAAAAAAAGTTTTCATCAAGCTTTTTCTGATCTTATTTGGTATTTGCATACTTCTATATGTCTCTGTTCTTAATACGTAAGCTTGTTAAATTATTATAAGTTAAAATGATTGTTATTGTGAAAGACAACATCCAGGCCTCCCTCAGGTAGGCTGGCAGCTTGCAAAGACAGCTTTATTCTGGCCTAGGTATGTAGCATTTTCATTTTGATTTATTATTATCTGTGGCATTTAAGCAGGACTTGTTACAAACAAGTCTGTGAGTCTGGACTTACTGCACTTAGAGGGAGCAGGTGGAGAAAGGAAACAGTGAAATCTGTCACCAGCACTGCTAATTCAAGACGAAGATCTGCAGCTTCTGATTACTCCACACATAAAGGAAACCCAGTCCCTGAGATTAATGGTTACAAAACCTTCTATAGGTATCGGACATCTAAGAAAAGACCTCACGAGGAGATAGAAGTGCTGGGACAACAGATAAGCCCTGCAAAGGATGAAATACATAATACTGAAGAAGAGATGAAAGGAACAGAGATGCTTTCAGCCCAACTGGATGTTTTTCAGCTTAGAGGGAGTACTTCAGGACTTGTGAAAACTGAAAGAAAGAAAGAAAGAAAAAAAACCCCACAACACTGATTCACTCACAGTGGAGACACACATTTAAATACCACCCAGTAAAAATGACCTCTCAAGTACAGGAGATTCCAAAAGGTCCCATTGATGCCTGGAATAGCATAAGCACAACAGCTCATTTTCCTAGTTCTTCCATACCTGCTGCGTATCTGTCTAGTAGACTGATATGATCAAAAGTGAGAGGCAGATATTAGCATCCCAGCCAGTGCACCAGGACAGAAGGAATAATATTTGTCTGCAGTCTGTCCAACCTAATAAGAATGACATATTCGAGTTTCCATTATACTGATGGTTTTCCCACATTACAGTCCCTGGCACAGTTGCCCCAGTACAAACCATTATCACAGACAGGCAGAACTCCTGCTTGTACAAAGTTTACAGCTGCTCCCATTGCAGAAAGCCACAGAGCTCACATCATCTCAGCTGCAGTGGCTCAAACCATTGCCACTTACTAGCATTTTGAAGTGGTGCAGTTTAATGAGCCAATGGTGGCCAACCTCTAATACCAAGCCAAAGCTCTGGCATGAGCAGCACCTTCCTATTGAAAAAAAAAAGGGGAAAAAAAAGTAAGTTAAAAATAGAGAAAATAAAACTGCATTGATGAAAGAATAGCCTCCAGGTCCAAAGTGTGAGTCTGCACTTGATGTGTGTAGGCGAAGCTCCTGCTTCCAGAATCAGGATTCATCTCATCATTTAACTCCTTCCGGTCTCAGATGTCTCTATTTTTCCACAGTTGTTCGTTGGGTGTCAGTAGCTAAGCTTGGAACAGAATATTCAGATGATATTTTGCTTTTGTAAATGCCTGGGAACCAGGATACATAAACAAGATTTATACTAACAAATTAAATGTGCTTAGAACCATACTCTGGCATTGAGGTAACCAGGCATTGAAAAGGCTACTCCAGAGTGTCCAAACTACCTCGCTCTCTCACGCTTCAGGAAAGTGTAGTTGCATGGAAACTGCTTATTGGGAAGGGTAGCTCGCCTGAGCTGTGATGAAGAACCATTTGGGACAGTGCTGGTTGTCCAGAAGGATACCAGGAATGATTCCAACAATTTAACAAGGTAGGCAATTGAGCTTCAGCTGCCAACGGACATTTCCTGACTCCGTTTAATTTGCTGGCATAGAGGTAGTCCCAGGTTCTCCATTCTTGATGCACACAGGCTTGTGCACACATACCTGCTTAAGTTATCTACCAACAGCATTCTGTGTAAGCGAGACCACTTACAGGACTTCAGGGAAGCATTGTGGTCCATGTCCAAAAATAGGGTAGATTTCAAGCATAAATCTCAGGCCAAATTTTGGATGTGGGTATCATCTCAGGAAGTGACTGGATAATAAAGAGCTGTCACACAGACTGTCACACTTTAAGGAAAGTCAGGTTTCATGATATGCTTTCACTGGTGGGAGCTGGATGCAACATCTACTCTGGGAAGCAGTACAGTGCCCAGTCTGTGGTGAAGCCTGAGCTCCCAGTCCTGTCAGCACTTCCGCAAGAGCAAGGACTTACTCTGGTCCAGCTGGAGCCTGGTCCTGAGGGCTGAAAACTCATTGATGGTAGGAATGCAACTTCCAGAGACTGTGCCATGGTTTGGTTTCACCTAAAACGAATCTGGTTTGCACGCTTGAGGACTGCTCCAGGAATCAAAACACAGAACAGTAAATGGGGATGATTGGAGTAATTAGTTCAAAAGTGCACCTCAGATCCTGATTAAAGTTCTAATGGACATCTATACACATTCAGGTCAATTAAAGGGGACCAATTCCTGAATTTTTGTGCCTAATTTCCAGTGTTATTATTTCAAGTTATGATCAAACTCTTTGGTTCTTGTACTTTTTTTCCTTGTAAAATGCTGTTAATGGTAAGACATGTGCAAACCTGACTGATCACACATGCTACAAAAAGCAAAATTTGTCTTTCATGGCTGGCTTCACCTTTGCTATGTTTTATTATTGCTAATTACTAATCCAAGCTGTTGTTTCTTTCTTTCGATAGTGTAAAAATAGCTTTTTCTGAAATGTATTTTTGAGCTCTTGCAGGAGGTTTTCCAATCAGAAAGAGATGGTAGGGCTCACCCAACTCATGGGGAAGTAATGCTTTATTTTGATGCTATATATAAACAAAATCAAAATACCCCCTAAGTAACTGACAAGGTCAGTTATTTTTATAATGCAAGGAAATCCCATA
Source organism: Gallinula chloropus (assembly GCF_964237585.1). Lineage (NCBI taxonomy): Eukaryota > Metazoa > Chordata > Aves > Gruiformes > Rallidae > Gallinula > Gallinula chloropus. The sequence goes on from NC_140086.1 coordinate 8,423,010, forward strand.
AAAAAATCATCTGAGAAGGGTCTGTCAGGGTTGGAAGATGTCTCACTGTGGATAAGGACAAGATGCCTAACTGCTTTCTGGCTTTCTGATTGCAAATGCAGGGCGAACAGGCAGTGCTTACAGGGCCCCACAGACCCCTTACTGACACTGTTCCTGAGAATAAGTATTCAGCTTTGATGTACAGCTTGCTCCATGACTGCACCTCAGGAGTGTAAAGATGGAGCTGCTCTCTTCCAGCGTCTAAGTCATTGACATTCTGGCTACTGTCATGGGTAAGAGGCTGCATCCTTGGTGGAAAGAAACAGCTTCCAAAAAAGCTGATTTTTTTTTCCCCAGAGCATGAAAACTTCTTTCAAATAACAATAAAAATATGCAATCAGTGCAAGAAAGATGTGGCATACTTCAATCTCTGAGACATGGGTTGAAAGTCCTATCTATCAACCAGCTATCCTCTGAGCTGACAGGGATCACAGCATGAGGGTCAATTTGCTCCTTCGTCACTTTTTCAGGTCACAGTTGTGAGTTTTGTTTCTGTAAGCGTGAGACAGAGAATAAAACATTGCAAATGACAGTGAGGTTATGAGTTCCCTCCGGTAGCCCTTCAGTATCACAAGTTTCACAATAAAATCCTGAATAATATGTGTCTAATTTTAATTTAATTTGATGTTATTCCATGCTTACAAATGAACAAACACCTCAGTGACTCTCTTGTTCAGGAATTATCTTCCCACGCAGTCTAAAGTCACCTCTGCAGTACCAAATTTTCACCTAAGAATAATCTTCTAGAAACTACTTGGCACATCTTTTCTCCTTGGAAATAATAAATATGATACTACTGTGTGGAACTACTCAGAGTAGTAAGCCCTGAAATTGGTAATAAGTGTTTGCAGCTTCACACTTAAATCTTTGTAAGTCTGGATATGTCATTCACGCTAGAACAGCCATCTACGTCTCTGGGGGCTGAGTGAGATAAATGCATAGCAATTTATGGTTGGTTGTTTTGTTTTGGGTTTTTTTGTTGTTGGGGTTTTTTGAGTTTTGTTTGGTTGGGTTTTTTTCCAGAAGGCTTCAATTTACTACTTCTCCTGGGAAGAAAACAACATTTTCAAAGGCATAAAGAATGTGTGGACACTCTGCTCTTATTGATGTCTTTGAAAGTCACCATTTAAGTGGGATGAATTACTTAATATCCATGTTTTATTTTACTCTTTATAAATTGGCTTCATTAAGTCCTTAACAATGTTGCCCCTGCTTAGAATTTATTCTTACAAAAGGGAAGAAAAAGGGGGCCAGGGCATTGAAGTCATTACCCTTCAAAACACTGCAGTCACATTCGTGTAAGCTACACTGTTTTCAGCTGTTACTACAGAACACTGAAGTTTATTTTTATAAGGTTGCTAGGCAGTTAAACCTCCTTGAAAGAAAGGAACTATCTGTGCAAAAGCATGTACAACAAAGTTATTGATGGAATACTAAATAAAAAAAGAGTACGCGAGAGCTAAATCCGGAGATATTTACTGGCGCGCTGCTATTGTATTCCAGCAACACTGACGTTTCAGTCTGCAGTTTTCAACAGCCGCTGTGATATAATTTAAGCCCCAAAATCAAAGCTGTCAGTGCTTTTAGACCCAAGAGATGGGGGAAAAGTTGATTTTAAACCAGCATTTTTCTTTCCTCCAACTTTTTAAGTCTCAGAAGTACACAGTAAGTTGCACGCAGTCTCTTCCTCTTGGAAGAGGACTTCCTCACTGGCTTTGATGCAAACCTGTGAACCAGAAGAATAATACAGATATAAAGGGACGTCCAGAATCCATCTAATCCATACTCGTATGCAAAGCAGGGCCAGCTTCAAAGTTAAGAACTGGACTGAAAACAATCTAGAGCGTCAGTTCTTCACTGTCTTGAATCAGAGGGGTTGTCATTCACTTGAGTGTTGTCCATTTACAAATCTCATAACTCCCATGGGGTTTTTTCTCCTTTTGACATACTTTATTTGATCTCCTGTCTGTGTAGAGGATATGGGAATATTAAGTCTGCACAAGGCAAACAAGAATAAACATTACCTATGCCCCAGCTCTGCATTTATTTGCATTTACAGTAAAACAGATTTTTTTAAAAAAAACCCTCTCCCCAGGCCAGTCCAAATAATTTCTCATAGCTCTTTGGTTCAAATAACTTCAGCTAAAGGCCCCTTGTTCATGTCTGATATATTAGAAATAAATCTACTAAAACTTGGCTGAAAAAATCATAGAGGACTATTTAAAACACTATGAAACGTTACTACATGCAATAGTAAATATTTCCAAAGTGGGAAACGTAGAAATTTTATTTTTTAGTATTATTGTGATTTTTTTTTAATTAAAACTTTTAGTTTAAGGGCAAACATAGAAAAAAGTTCAATACCAATGTTTTAAGTTAAAAACCATCTCAATTTCTAATTATTAATATTCATTAATGAGATTAATTTTTAAAAATCCCAAATAAATAAGACCCAAGGTATGAGGTCAGTCTAGAATGCATTCTTCAGTTCATTTGGGATTTTTGGCCTTTAACATATCCTCAGGATCTAATCTTCCATGGAAGACTGGAACAAAACAACAATAATGACTCCATAAAGGTAGTTATAACTTTGCCTCCTGTTATTTAAATAAATTAAAAAAAAAACAAAACCCAGGAAAAGTGAGGGGACCAATGCAAGTTGGGTGCTGTTTTTCCATAGTCCCAGGAGTCTAAGGTGTAAGTCATAAAGGAAAAACATCCCCTAATGCAAGATGCAGGTTAAAATAAAAAACTTGGCTGCAGTTTGAACTCAAAGTGCTCCATATACATTTTCTGGTTACAGCTGAGCAGATAAGCCCAGCTCCTACGGAAATGAATAGAACTGGCACATAAGTACCTCTAAGAATCCGCGCCGCAGCCCACGATAAAACATCTGGTTTATCATCGGCAGCAGCACCAGTAGAATTAAGTAGTTAATACTTCAAAGTGATACAAAATGTAGCTGTAAATTCGACAAAGCTTTCTGCTGGAGACCATGTAAGGACACAATAATAACAGAAAATTGATTCACCTAAACCTTTGCTTTGCATTTGCTGTAAGACAGGCTTTCCAGTAAACTGCTTCAGCTCTCTTTCACGTTAATAATAACTACCTCACCAGCTGTTGAATGAGCCATACTTGCAGACACAGATGGGAAAAAGAAAAAGAAGGGGAAAAAAAAAGAGAAAATAAAAAAAAGAAAAATATTACAGACATGGGGGAATGTATTCCTTGTTGGAGCTCCCATTTGTTGCAGCTTTATAAAGATATAGAATTTGGGTCAATGTAATACAGCAGATCCATGTAGTGCCTTAATACCATTGTTTTTCTCTTTTACAGCCTGCTGAGATCTAAGTGATTGAAAAACTACTCCATTAAAACCAAGTAAATGCATTTCCCCCTGGCTTTACCCTCTCCCCCTAAAAAGACCATGACTGGTTTCAGTCTCACAGGAGAATTAACTGCACAGATTTTATAAAGCTCGTTGTGCCAGATGCTGCCACTACTGAAGCTAATGTTAAAATTGCTCTTTTTCCACAGTCCCCTCCATAAGGATGGTATCACATTCACTCAGAGGGCAGCACCACAGGACTTCTCACCCCCACAATCACACGTGCAACCAAACAGCCTGAGCCATGACACCCCATGCACCTTGGCTGTGGGGTAGGAAAGCAGTGGTGGTGCTTGCAGCATGTGGCAAACATACTGTCTGGATAGAGCCCCAGACTCAGAGGAGGAGGCCTGCAAGAAGGACTCTTCTCAAAGGCTGCTAGCACAAAGTTGCTTTAACACCATCTGACCCTCTAACACGCACACCCCCATGCATACACCCACAGTGGTCTTCCTGACATTGCGTACAGGCTTCTGTCTGTCTTCTTCATGGATTTACAAATTTTTTTCACTTTCAAGGTGCTCCTTAGCAACCGTCCCTGTTTGGACAGCCCACCCCCATAGTCACTGTGCAATTATGATTCTATCTGAGTGGATGAGTGTCCTCCTCCAGCTCTGGCTGGTCATTTCTGAGCCGTTTCTGAAACACTCAGTTCCACGATGAGCTGGGAGTAGGGCAGTTGCAATCTATCTCTTATATAGCTGTCATACTTTAACTGTTCTTAAAGTATCAGCATTTCTCAGGTTTTACATATTTCATGCAAATATTGATAGCTATAAAAATAAAAAAAAAGAAATCTGAACTGTAAACTTCACAGTTCATGAGGTTTCTCCTTGAATAATAAGACAATTAATCTGCATATGAAAGAAGGCACACTCCTTTCCTCAGAAATACCCTTCTTTGGTCTTCAAAACCCCAAAATGCAATCTGGAAGACTGCAACAAAAACAAAGATGCAGAAACTTCAAATTTTGCTGAAAATTTTACCCTAAGGTAAAATTGATCCAATCTGCTGTCACAGAAGCCAAGGGATGTCAGAAACTAATTCCCCATGTATGAGGCAGATCAGGTGACAACAATCACAGCATGCTGGGTTTTGTCTTTATATAGGTTATTATTTCTCTGAATGTCATGCACTACAATCTTTATTTTTTAAAAAAAAGTGGAACCTACATCATGCTGAAACTGCTGCCCTGGGGGAGCTGGGGTCTCTGGTCACCACCAGACTTCATCCTTTGTGTTCTTCAGTACATCGCTGCAGTCATTATAGCATCAAAAGGCAGAGCAAGGCAGAGGGCGAGGGAGGAGGTGAGAGAGGAGGCCTCTTTTGTGTGTCTGCCAGCTAGAATAAAATGTGAGCCATCTCTCTCCACTCCTTGGGTGATAACGTAGGTGGTTGTAGATCTTCATCTCTCCACTTTCTGCTGCAGAGGGCACTGGCTTCACAGCCATAAATCAGGCAAGGTGCAGCGCTTGACTCTTTCTCCCCCTCTGCCATGCTTTTTCTGTAATTCAGATCAATCACTTGAAGTGTCCATAGAGCTAGTTTACTGCTCCAGATGCTGCCAAAGCAAATGAGTCATGGGCAAAATTAAGGACATTTGGTCACAGGAAGCTGCTGCTCTTGCCTGTTGCTTATAAACAGATCCGGATACGCCTGTAGAAGAAACCTGGCTTTGTGGTTTAACCCCAGCTGGCAGATAAGCACCACGCAGCCACTCACCCACTCACTTGCCCTCCAGTGGGATGGGGAGAGAATTGGAAGAGTGAAAAAAAAAAAATTGTGAGTTGAGATAAAGATAATTTAATAGGGAATGGAAACAGCGTGTTCTCAAGAAAGACAAAGCAAGGAATTCATTCCCCGCTTCCCATGGGCAGGCAGGTGTTCAGCCATCTCCAGGAAAGGAGGGCTCCATCATGCATAACAGTAACTTGGAAAGACAAATGCCATGATGCTGAACATCCTCCCCCTTACTACTTCTTTCTCCAACTTTATATACTGAGCATGACGTCATACAGTACGGACTATCCCTTTGGTCAGCTAGGGTCAGCTGTCCCACCTGTGTCCCCTCCCAACTTCTTATGCACCCCCAGCCTACTCGCTGGTGGAGTGGGGTGAGGACAAGAAAAGGCCTTGGGTCTGTGTAAGCTCTGGTCAGCAGGAATGAAAATATCTTTGTTATCAGCACTGTTTTCAGCACAAATACAAAACATAGCCCCATACCAGATACTGTGAAGAAACTTAACTCTGTCCCAGACAAAAGCAGTAGACCTGGCCATATGTGTTTGCAAGGCATTAGTTTAAAAACATGCCAGTTAAAAAAAAAAGCAACAAAGAAACGTGCCCAGCATGGACTAGTAGCAGTAGCAATGCAGGAGCCATGTGTTGGGCCCTCTGTGTCAAGCTTTCAGCAAGGCTATCTATTCAGCTTATAAAACAACCAACAAGCAGCCATAAATGCAAGTAGAAGTATCTTTCTTTTTTTTTTTTTTTCAAATATAAAGGGAGGAGCTCTGTGAAAATGTCAAAATGTCATTATGTCCCTGATGCCTGCTGCCCCTCCTCAAGCTCTGAACTTCAAACGGACAATCTGGATTTCCCCAGGTCAGGCTGGACTATGCATTTCAGGTGGGGAAATAAAACACTATTACTCACAACAGATTCTTTCTGAAGAACAGGCTAACTTGGTCTAGTGGAGGGTGTCCCTCCCCATGGCAGGGAGGTTGGAAATAGGTGACCTTTAAGGTCACCTCCAACCCAGACCCTTCAATGAACTTCCTTTATTTCCAGGCAAACTCAGCTCATTGAAGGGACCCTATGACCTTATCATTCGTGGCCCAGATCTGGTGACAAATTCATCATTGCAGAGAAATAAGTATTTTCCTTGTCTACCAATGTTGGAATCAAGCCTCAGCAGCAATTATATTTATCTTTCTCTCTCTTCTAATTGCACCTGGCAGACTGAGGATGATGACTGAAGCCAGCTTTTAGAAGGGTGAGGAAAATAGTTAGCCTTATCACAACTCACCGGTCAGCCAATGTTCCACCCCATTTATTAACGTTAATCTGAGATGACCATTCCCAGATGAGAATTTCTGAGAATTCATATATCCTGGCAATGCTTTCTCCAAATTCCTCAGCTAACATGATGAAAATAGAGGGGAAATGCATCCCAAAAATTAAATCACGCTAAATGTTAGTCTAGGATTTTGGTGTTTTGTTCAAGCCTATGAGAATATTTATGTAGCACAAAGATGTTCAGTAACACTCAGGGGTTTTTTATATATATATATATATATATATATATATATTAGCATTGAGTCCAACATTCTTGATTTGAGCATAAACATGGGATGTATCTTCCCACAGCCAAAGAAATAATAATTCCAGCTGGAAACATGAAATCAGTTCACGGGCCAGATGCTCAGCTGCAGAAAAATAAGATCTCTTTTAATGAAATATGCAGAGTTATGGTATTTTGGACCAAAGTATTTTAGGACTTTAATGTCTGCTAGCATAACATGATAACAGCACATGTCTCTAGGCAGCTGGTATAACTTATAGTAGTTTAGACCTTCAGAGGATCTGTCTTATGATGTCACTTTTTCTTTAGTTAGCTTTACAAAACCATTCCCACTAACCAGAAGGTAAACAGGACTTTATCCTGCTTGCCATTTTGCCAATGAAATAACCTTCTCTTACACCCTGAGAAATTTATATACCTAGAGCAGCACTGGAAGCAGAAAATACTGTTTATTTTCTAGTTCTAGGAAGAGTTTGCAAAGCCAGCATCTTTAAAAAAAAACAGCAACAGCAACAACAACAACAAAATAAACCACCCCAGGTTTTAACTTGTAAACTGAGCACATCTCATATGTAATTAGGGGGCACAAATAAATTAACTTTATAACCTAAGGGTGACATCCTTAAAGATTATAAATCTTCTGCCTGAGATCCATTGGAAAGATGAAGTCTCTCCCAAGAGAAGAGATGAACCTTTTCCCCTCCCTTATATGGAAATATTTAAAAACACACAGGAACAGATTATCTTGTCTTGGAAAAAAAGTAGAGCAGCAAGCTAACAATTCTTCCACTCTCTTAATTTCCTGTACAAATATCTTAATCTCAGAAGAGTGTGCATCCACAGAGGTGTGTTTTTATGTGATTATGAAATTAATGTTACTCTCTGACTTCCTGAGTACATTTGCTTATCTTTATTTCTATATAATATGAAATTACAAGCCCCAAGCAAGTTGTTACTATTTGATGATTACGAATTAGCTGACTTCAGGCCACAGAGAAAGGTGGCACTCTCTAGCAAACCACAAGGTGTTTTAGACAATAAACACATCATTATGTTCTGATCTGCAGCTGGACATTTCTGCTAGCTTAGTAGTCAGGTGTTTCATCTTTCCAAAAAAGAATTGTTCACCTAAGGAAAAAAGAAGAGACCTCTTCTTACGCTTAGCAAAGCAATGCTATTTGCTAGAGGCTATCAGTGCAATCACAGCTTTATTCTCTTCTGCTGACTGCCATAAAAATACTTTCTAATGCAGGAAACATTAAGAAATCCCATTTCGAGTATAATGGAGCATAGGCTAAATCAAATACTTAGTGCTGCACCATATAAATTCCTGTCTGCTTCCAGAAAACATAGTGAGGGACCGCCAACATTTCCCTGAATCCCTACAGGGAATGCAAGGCAGCAGCAACAACATCTCCAAAGCAGAAATATCTCCACCCTCCTCCTTCTACTCTTTACACCTTTAACATGTCCAAAGCAGCCCTCTCCCTGCAAAATCCTCCTTACAGAGTTTGGAAGAGGCCAAAGAAATAAAACGGGAGTCTGAAGCATCCCTGCAGATTTAAGCCACTTGAAGAACTAAAATATCACCCCTCTCCATCTATTCATATATTATATTATTTAATCTCAGTCAGTGTTTTTGTGTCTTGCAGGCCATGCTGCAGCAGCTGGCACAGCTCTGTGCCCTGAGTGAGGACTGCTGAGGTTCTGAGCAGGGCTTGGGCAGAGTTGGCTGTCAGATACGGCACATCAAAGGCCCATCTGCCAGAACTTCTCAACAAGCACTGATGATCAGAGACAGAGAGCAAAGGACGAAAAGAGGCCATCCCTTGTCATTACCTTTTATAGGAGACATAAGGAAAAATAAGCCTCTTTCCTTGGGGGAAAGATAGAAATGCTTGAAACCCACCATTCATTGCAAAGAAGGCAGTGACTGAAATTGTGAGACGTGTTCCTTCAGATGGAAACCTTGAGAAACCCCTCATGGCCCAGGAGATGTGAAGTAGGTTGGATATGCCTCTTCCCTCCTACTTCTTCCAGTCAGAGTGGAGGAGAGGTTAAATTTACACCGTGGTTGCTCTGAAAGTGTGGGACACTGAGATGTCCCTAAGATGTCAGAAGTTGTCTGTGTGGTATATTGTAGGCAGTTGCATGGAAAAGATGAGTCAGTCCCTGTGCAAAAGCTATGCAAGGGCAAAATCAGTTCATTGTGATTTGCTGAGAGTTCAGAAACTTCGTGCAGGATGGTAGTATTGGCTCAGGGTCAGTACCCTGCTATCAGGAGCACACATTTGGCTGATGTCTTGGCACATGCACTGTCCTGGCATTTGCCATCAGTGTGGTATAGTGATCCATCTGACTAATGGATTAGTCTCCAGGGACATCCATGTAGACAGCAATGAACCCGCTGGAGACACTATTGGAGGCTGGTGAGGAGAGGGATTTCTTGAAACAATCATTTATTTGAATTGCTCTAGCCTTCCAACTTCCAGGGATCAGTAGTTCTTCTGTATTTTAGCCCTTGTGATTTTCTGCATCTTCTGAAACTGTAGTGATTTTCTGCATCTTCTGAAATTGTAGCTTTGCACCTGCTTTTGTAACTATGGTTCTCCTATTCATTAATCTGCTTTTGCAAGATTGTCAATGGATCTGTCACAGGTCAAATAGATCATTACTTCATTTTGGGAAACACAGTAAGTAGAAGGAAGTTGGAAAGAAGTGGTATTCAATACCCCTGCATCGTCAGACTAAGCCAAAATACAATGTGGTTTCTGCAGCATAATCTCAGCCTGACATTGCCACCATTTTAATAATCATCCATCAGTAGTGAGAGGGACTGAGTGAAATGAATTGGTTCTCTCCATCAAGTTTTAACCTGAGCAGTGCTGAGGAACGAAAACAACCATCAAATCCAGGAAAAAAGTTCTTTCTGAGTAAAAGACATAGCTAAAAGGCCAGAATAAGAGCTGTGAAAAATTAAATGGGTTTTTTTTTTCCACTCATTTGTGTAGTAGGCTTGAAGAAAAAGCCTTCTGGGATGGTGGTCTCTGTGAACTTCAGCTCGAGAAGAACAGAGCACCCAGCTTCAGAACCGAAAATCTGGTACACTTGTACTCAGGTGACATTAAATATGTATCAAAATGTATGTGATGCCAAAAGAAACAGCAAAGGAACCCCATGCACAGCGAGGAGAACAAACCAAATTTGTTGTGCTGCCTATTGCAAAAAAATCTCACAGTAATTCCTCTTCACAGGAGAGCGTTAAAGACTACCTGGAACAAAGGCAGGGTTGCAAGAACCCTTTTTCTGGGCTTTCTGCCCAGAAGTCCCCCAGCTGGGAACTCATCTGGTCACAGCCTTAATGCTGGAGGATAACACACAAGAGATTTGAACTACCTTCTACTTTCAGAGCTAAAGCAAGATGCTTCATTCCTTCTCCCCCTCCTGACCCTTGACTTGTGATGAACCAAACAACCCCTGCCCTTAGAGACAGAGTGGGTTGCTCTTGTTAAGAAAGGGATAGTATTCAAATAGTTGTCCTGATAAAGAGTTTCCCACCAGCTCTTAATTTCTTCCTTTCCTGCCCTTTTCCACATCTGTATTCCAGCTCCTCAGGTTGGGTGGTACAAGCATTCATGGGACCATGCTCTAAGTGGGATCAGTGAAATGAGTAAAAACAAATATATGAGACATGGGATTGTAGTAACATTCAAATGAGAAGCAAAGCGAACTCAGGAGCAATGAGCATTCACTGCTCACCACAGCTCTGCAACTTCAGCTGTAGCACCTCAAGAAGGAAATCACTCCTTGACCACCTCTCCTTTAAGTTATAATGACAACTACACCATCCTGTACCAGCTTCTCACAGCGTGCTCATACTTCACCTACTGCAGCAAGACCCCCAGCTCATTTAAAGCCTCTTGATGCTACTGTAATTCAGCTAATTAATGCTAATTTTAGTCAGTTGCTCCTGTGTATCCTAGAGAATGGAGTGACTATTCATTAGCCTTGGTGTGTACTTTGAAAACAGCTACAAATTAAAACTCTTTTAAAATGCAAAATGTTATTTGCCTACGTGCTGCTTTCATTTGGCAAACAGAAGTTCAGGGTGAGGATGAAAAGGACTGCTGTACATAGGCTGCATAAGAATGAGGTCTAGCAGTTAGCTCTAACAGTGCCAGTCCCTCCAGCGTACCTAGCTGTCACCCCACTCATGGCAAGGTGGCCTTGATCAACAGTGTGCAAGGTACAGCCTGAGTGGGCAAATGCAGTCCATGGTCTTACGATACAAAATTCAGTTGAACTCAGACCTCAGTGCTGGAGATGGGGGTGCAGATCCCAGGGTACATGTGTAACATGTACATTCAGTACAGTAGTGCTTGTGATTTCATGCCTCCAGCTCCTGGCTCTAGGAAAGATGTGAAATGTTTTCCTTTGCATGGGAGAGATGTTATTTCACTTCCAGGGGAATGGTGATCTTGGTGCTGCTGGATCACACCTCAACTCCTAGTAGCAAAAAGAACTTGACAGCTCTCTTCCCTGCTACATGGTACAGTGAGCATACGCTTCTGATTGCCTCTTCATTCAAAGTCCAAGATGCCCAGAGAGTGGCATTAAACCAGGCTTGATTCAAAGCACAGGCAAGACAGGTGACTTCACAAAGGTGGTCTGCTCCTGCAGCCTTGGCTCAGGTTAGCAAAGAGATGCTGCCAAATACCTCAAACAGCAAGAGCAAACAAGGTTTTCCACAAAGTCCCAGCCAGCTCCTCTTTTCCTCTCTTTTCCTGCAGAACCCACCTGGCTGCAGGCAATAGGAAAGCCAAGTATGGAAGGGAAATGAACTGTAGAATCTCTGGCATGCAGCTCAGAAGTGGGTGGAAATTTGGGAACATGTTCAATGAGCCTCTGAAGAGGTCTGTCAAGACCTATAGAAAAGAAGGAAGCAAACGTCACTGTGGGATGGGGACTTGGAGTGACAGGCTTATGTAAGAGTTACAGTGCCAATGATCTGGATGAGGAACAGAACAAAGCATGGAAATGCTGATGGACCCCGTGAAAGAGTGTAAGGAATTCACAATGGGCAATCAAATAGCAGCATGAGATGTAATCCCTGACCTGAAAATACCACTCTCAGTAAGGCTATTGGCCCAGGAGCTGTGAGAACGTATTTTCCCTGTTCCCCTTCCTTGAAGGAGAAAGTAGCATAGCTCAGAGGCTCAAGAAGTGATGGCATCAGAAACAAAAGGCTGTACTACCCAAGGAAGATGAAAGCACCTTTGCATCTTATAAATTAACTCTGATCAGTTTATATACCTGGGAAAAAAAAAAATCTCCAGCAAGTGCATGTGCCACAGGGAGACATTACAACAATACCTGATGACTTCTTCACAGCACACAATGTGTGAGCCTTCCATTCTGATACAACAGGTCCTGACCATAGAGTGAAAGTTGCAGTAGGTCTCATTTTTGCTTTTTCCAATGACTCTGGAAGAGGGAAAGGAAAAAAAATCCACAAACCCCTTTTCCTACCAATGTGGAGCCCTGTGTTGCAATCGGGAGCCTTAGTAAAATACCATTGCAACTTGAGAACAAGCCTGAGCTGCTGTGCTCCAGAGATAGGTCATAAAGATCCCCCTTCTGAAAAACACCATTGATGTGATGGGTCTCACCAATTTATGTGTGATGTCCCTTTCAAGGGCATTCATTAGTGGGTTGTGTGTACCAACATATTTCAGTCTTGAGCCCTCTTGAACATTGTAAATTTAGAAGCTGGCTGAAGCCCATATTCTAATTACACAGTGTAAACTTTGAGTCCCTGGATGTGGCCTATTCAGAAAAGTATAAGAACAAATTCTGTTTTGAATGGATCTTATTTTCCAGATTCAACATGAGCTGAAATAGCTGAATAAACACTATTTTAGCGGACATCTTCTAAACGTGTCAGAAACACAGTCTTCCTATCTGCTGGCTAGAAACTTGAAGCAGCCTTATTGGCACTTCATCCCTTTACCTCAGCCCAAAGGGTCTGCATTTTCCAGTGTACCCACTATCAAGATACACAGCCCTTCCCATGACAGCTAAGCTTTAGAAAAGGCCAACAAAGGAAACACCTTACAGTCTCCAAGTGTCCCTTAAAGCACACATTTTTCTTCTGGAAAGGGAAAAAGATTTTGCAACTCAAGTTAGGAGGGAACACATCAGATGACATTTTCTTTTCCTGTTTGGATACAATTACAGTGTATGAGAGAAAAAAGAAGCATCATCTGTGATAGGAACCAGCCATCCACAAGCCAGCTCTGATCCACCAACTGTGTTAGCTCAGTGTTGTACCGAAGATAACGGGCTTTGCTAAGAGTTTTGGAACCAGCATGACTACACGGCCTCTGTCCCAGAGTAAGATTCAGCCCAAGCTGTTTGAAACTCTTCCAGAACTATCTCCCACCTGCCTGTGTGGGTATACTGCACAGTGAAACCTTCCAGCACAGGATCCACCCAAAGTTTGGGGAAACAGAGGCTTTAGTTTTGGGTACTTTTTCATATACTTGTCTTCACTTATGGCAAAGTGAAATGTAGATAAAATAATGGCATTTCCTGTTTAAAATAATTTTCTGTACTATACAAAAGCTGTAAAAGCATTTGCTTACTTTCTTATCTAATCCCACTAGGCATTAGCAAATTCCTTCCTGGTGACTTAATTTTTTGAGGAGCGTTTTGGAGGATGAAGGTGGGTCAAGAGACAAAACAACTACCTTTTGCCCTTCCAGGTAATCATTGGTCAGAAATTGTAACCCTATAAACCAACCACCTTTAAAGAATTTTCAGAAAGAGTGAGAGTTATTCATCCCTTTCAAGTGATCTGCTCTTAGATATGGCAAAGGCAAAAATTTCAAAGAGCAAAACCATTGCATGGCCACTCTGAACAATATTCACCAATCCAAGATAAAGCACTGCATCTCCACTTAAAAGTCAGAGCCAGGAATGCACTGTTACTACCGTTGTAAAGCAGAAAGCACTCATTAGAACATGATTCCTTTTAACATCCTGTTTTCATTTCCTCTCTGCTTCATACACATGTAGTGTCTTCTTGTTTATAATGTCAGCAAGATAGTGCTCCTCAGGGAAGAGAACGGGGAAAATGCACCAAATCTGGCACATCAAATCTTTCACACACACATGCTCTGGGGCAGGATTTTCTCATGTGCTGAGTTCCTTGTGCTGCCAAAATACTTGGAGAGAGAGAGAAAGAGGGGACACTGAACCACAACTTAGAGGCAATTCTCAGGCCATTCCTAAGGCAAAAATTCAAATTATTTTCTCCTGATCTCTATTCTTTCATCACAGTTTCTGCCCTTGTTTGGTGATCATAAACATTTTCTAAGTTCACTGCATCAGCCTCAAAGGAAAACTATTCCACCTAGTAATTGGAAAGGTAGAGATACCAGTGGGGTATTTTTTCAGGGAAAATTCCTCCTGAACAGCTGCCCAAAGGAACAGAATCACACAGGTCTTATTTACAAAGGTGGCTTTTAGGTGTGTGAAAATAAACATACAAGGCAGAAAAACTTATTTTCCAGTCTTGTTTCTTGCTGTGGATTCTGCAGGGCAAAAGGTATTTAAGAATCTCTGGTTGGAGGAACTGTTGTTCAGTGTGTGACCCAGTGACCTGATGCATCTCAGAAGAAGGGAGGATACACAGAAGGCCCACATTAAGCAAATAAAAAGCTGGTAAGACCACTGCTGCAAAGGCTGTGAAATTGATGTAAAAATAGCATTTATAGAAGCATTTTTTACTTAGGTCATTTAGTTTCACCGCAAACTTTTTCACTGCCCTACCAATAATTAGGTATATCGCAGTAATGCTACAATTTTCTAGGACATGGAGATTTTGCATGATCAAAACAAAGCTCAGACACTGCCCTTGGTTCCAAGCAATTCCATCTGAACTTACGGAGAGGCAAAGCCTTGGGTGAGGCTTATGCACCCTGCTCTCACTGTAGATCACAGAGATTTCACCTACTAATCAGGATCCCTCTTCAGAAGCTGATGAAGACCAGGAGATCAAGCCAAACCAATGCCTTTTTTCTTGTCCTCCTCTCACTTGTTTTTATCGTTCCCTTGGAAGCTTGGTACCTCCCACAGCCTGGTGCCTCCCCAGCAATCACCTTATCCTATCCTGGCATCTTCTGTATCAACATACTGGCAGGAATGCCTTTCTCATTTGAGGCAGGATGGTGGGATAAGGACTATGCAATCAGTAGCTGTCCTGATTTAAAATAAGGAAATTATCTAAGGACACAAACTATCTAAAACCCTAAGGCCTATATTTGCTACCTCCTTTCTCTGATATGAAGTTGGAAAAGCTGCACGTTTCTCCTGCAAAGAGCTCCCAGGCATTCCCTGAACACTTTCCAGGTCCCTAAGGAGGGGCAGAGCAGTTCTTGCAACATCAGAGAAGAGTATTTAAGTTGTGTCTATGGATCACCAAGGCCTGTCAGACAAATAAGATGTGACAGCAAAGGCCCTTTGTATTCCTAGCATGTCTTACTGACCTGGACATGAAAACAAGAGCCTTGGAGGGATCACCTTTATGATTATATCCTGCTGAGTCTTTACCAGTAAAGTTTCCTTTGCTCTCACCTGTGGTGCATCAGTTCCCTTCACCTCCCTTCTGTTCTCTAAACAGGGCAAAGAAGGGCAGAAACACAACGTGAGATGACACCACCTTGATTAAGGCTCCTGATTACCAACAGGAACTTCACAAACATACCTGACATTTGTAACATCCTTTATTCACCACTAACCTTCAAGAAGCTTCTTCACTTCTGCCGCAGCGCTCGTGTGCCCGTTCCTTTGCCATCTCTGTCCCCATAGTAAGCGCGCACCTAGCAATTTACCTACCTCACAGTGCCTGGAATTGCTCTTCACAAAAGGAGGCTGCATTTTCCCTTTACGTAGAGTTTGCTTTAATCAGAGGCTTCAGCATGAAAGCCTACACACGCCTCTCTGGCAGCTCACACAAGCACCGGGAAACTCATTCAATTCTTCGAACATCCATTGTGGCTCAGGGCTACGGTCAAGCACCCTTAATGAAAAGCTGTTTGTGCAATCTATTTCCTGCTGATAACCAAGAACACCTCCTAGAAAAATAAACACACTAAAATAAAAATCCCAGGAAGCTGTCAAGCTTGCTCCCCAGTTTCTAGACTCTTCCATGGTAACTGAACTTAGAAAACTACAAAATCCACCTCAGAGCAGCCAGAAGTCTCAAGTGAATGATGACTGCAAAGTGTCTACCTTACGATGTAACTGTTTGTGCTGGGCAGTTTATGTATTTTCCCATTGCAGAATAGTTTCCAAGAATGGCAAAAGAAAAAAGTGTTTCCATTTTCTCTTCTCTTTTCTCCTCTCATGCCTTTCAACAACACGTCACAACTGTCTAACTCTAAACAGGGCCAGCATTGGGTTCTCTAGAGCTGTAGCAGTCCCTACAATACACAATTTCATGCACATGGGCATTTGATTATTTTTTCTGCTTAGCAAGTAGGAAAGGATGCTGTATGCACTCATCTGAATGTACTCACTTTGAGTTGCATTGCACAGGAAGCATCATTATATGTGTAGTGACAAGCAGAAAGCTTCCCTCCATCCTGTATGAGCCTTGCAATTTGCTTGATGCACCAGTGCTAGAACAGCTTTTTCTGTCACAACATCCTCAGGAAATACACAGCACTGGGATGTATGGGAAACATGGACTTTGGCACCCTGTCACTCATCAAACCTCGTTCTCTCTTCACTCTGAAGTTTTATGAAAATACAGCCTTTTGTCTACAATTCTCTCTAACTTACCAAAGACTTTCTGAAAGCATGAAAGGAAGTTCTCCTAATGAAACAACTTCAAAACTTGAGTCACAAGTTTCAAAACGCCAGTGAAAGTGGCTTCCTGAACCTGGAAGCAATGGCTGTGAGTCAGAAAGTTCATAAACTTTTGTTCCAAAGTCTCCACTGTGAAATATTGCCTGAAGACTGGAAAGACTCGTCCACTCCTATAAATATCTCCTCTTGCTGATGGGGCTAAGTATATACATAAAAGGATAAATGCTCCTAGGTGCTTTAGACAATAGTCCTGCACCACAAAAAGCTGGGCAAAATGAGCAATAATAACTTTAACTACTGACTAACCTGCCCCTGCCTTCACAGCCCAGGCTCCGTAGCTAGGGAGACTGATTTGTCAGATATACAATCAGTTTCAAATTCTTCACTTATGTGATGCAAGAATTTCACCTAAAGAGAAAAGGAGGGAGAAGGGCAAGCTTCAAGAATAGTACTGCTGCTAAAAAGCATGTGAGTGAGTCAACCTGCTAAACTTTGTGAGCAGTCTGTGGGGAGGCTGGCCGTCAAGACCTGAGCTGCCTGGAGTAAAAATTGCTGCTGTACAGGGA
Source organism: Gallinula chloropus (assembly GCF_964237585.1). Classification (NCBI taxonomy): domain Eukaryota; kingdom Metazoa; phylum Chordata; class Aves; order Gruiformes; family Rallidae; genus Gallinula; species Gallinula chloropus. Next base: position 8,440,183 of record NC_140086.1, read on the forward strand.
TAGGTGGAGACACCAACATCCTTCCATTCAGATGTGTTTCCAGAGCTGTGACTGGACTGAGCATTTTAAGTCACCCTCACCATACCAAACACTGTCTCTGCTTTTCTTGCTGCTTTTTTCCAGACTTCTTTTGAACTTTTCTGGGTTGGGCATACACTTAGTTTACCCTGTCTCAGAATTACATATTTTACTAGTAAGAGTTGGGGGAAGGGTTTTGGGGTTTTTTGCTTGTTTTTTATGGGTTTTGTTGGGGTTTAGTTTTATATTCATTAAGCTTTGGCTATTTAAAACTCTGTTGTTGACTCCCTTTGGTTTTCTTGCTGAAGAGGAGGTGGGAAAGAAGTTCAGCATCAAACAGTAACACAGCAGACAGTGTATGGCTTGTCTGACTCCTTTCATGGTTTGGTTTGAAGGGAGGAAGGGAATAGGGGAACTGCAACTATCAAACTCTGGCAAGTTTTGTGTTTTGTTTTCCTCAACCCCTGAAATGTAACTTCTGAGAGAAGTAATTTAGCTGAGAGCTTGGCATCTGTAGAGTGCTTTTGCTCCAAACACAAATCCCAGAATTTAATAGATTGGGTGGGGGCTGATCTGTAGAGAACTAATTGAAAGAGCTGCAAATATAGACATTCAACCCTGATTAATTAGGAGAGCAAAAAAGAACACTCTAATTCCATTTCCAAATCAAACCAGTTGTACTACAATTATCTCAAGTACCTCAGAGATAGTTGAGTTCACAGTCCCTCCCTTTCTTCAGGGAGAAATGGATAGCTTTGTACACAAGGAGAATCAAAAACCCTTGAGCTCTGTATTCACTGACTGACTTGTCTCTCCCAGTAATACAGTATTTTAAAATGACATAGCTTGTATCTGGAACCAGCTTTCAAAGGTGCTCAGCATTCACATTCAATTGTGTTCACCTCCTCAAACTCCTCTAGAAATCTATCCACTTACTGAAATAGCTAAATAGGAGCTCTCCTGGAAATCTAGCTTTGATAGACTTTGTTTTGAAGATGGAATACTCAGAAGTCCATAGCAGGGGTCTTCTTGTCTTCTCAGTTTTCCAAGTGATCTGAGTAATAGGATGCATGATATTACCAAAGTTAGCAAATCCAGTCCTCTTCTGGATATCCACCATTTCCTTTGAACAGCTCCATTGCCTGCCTCATTCCTCCAGCTGGAAGATTTTGGTATCAACTTGATGTTTCTGACATACAATAAAACAATGACACTGTTGTCCTTTTCTGACAGCACTGCCTGTCTTTCTACATTTTCCCATTCTAGGCTCATCTCCATCCACCATCAAAAGGCAGTTGCCTTTGCAGCAGACAGCAACTGTTTCAACAAGGCTACAAAAAGTACACAAAAGCTCTGGAAAAGAAGCTGAAAACTTTTCCAGTTTGAATTTGCAACAGGAATTTCAGGCCAAAAGCAAGCAAATGGACTATTGTTTTCACAGGTAGTTCTGCGAGCCAGTCTTCAACAACCACAAATGGTCAGTGCCTCTCATTTTATATCTCAATTGAAAGACAGCTGTTCTATTTTCTAAATGGGAAGATAGTTCACCTTGAGCATGGCTTCAGCTGCTGCAGCTTTTTTACCATTAAATATAACTCAGAATGGATTATCAGCATGGGGAGAAGACAGAGAGTGTGTGAACAAAACAAGCCATTAATTTTCTACATAGAAGAGAACAACTCTCATCGTAGAGACACTGCTGTGCTATTGTCTGAAACACAATTTTAATCTGAAATTGGACAAACCATTTGGAAAGTAATTCAAGTTCATCTAAAGGGAGGATGTATTACACACTGATGGTGGTGGAGGGATTCAGTATCCACAACTATGTTAACTGAATGCAATGAATTGGAAGCATCTTCTTATAATAGGTCCTAATTGCAATGCTCTGTCCCAACAGCTTATTTACAAGCACCCCAAGTATCCCACCTCTTTAACTCACTGTCATCATGCTTCACTTTCCTAGTTCTGCTCCAGTGGCATCGATTCCAGATTATCCCTTTTCTCTTGCAGCTTATTCCGATTCGTGAACTAGGTCAAGGAAATGTTTGCCAGGAACACCCCTAAGGAAAAGCCTGTCTCTGCACACACCACAACCAAAAAATGAGGACTCACACATTTAGAGTGTATGACTGATATATCAATGACTCTCCATGCATGTCATTGTATGGTCACCATTTTAGTACAGACCACTTATTGAACTAAAGGCCAAGTGGCTGAATGCATCACTCCATAGACTTTTTCAAGACAAACACACAGAGAGGTTTCCATCCTCTATACTTAGCAGTAAAGAAAAAAAATTACATCAGGTGTTCCTTAGGGGTGTACCCTGTGAGCAAGTGTGCCCAGTATCTGACTACTCCAGAGTAGGCTGCTGTGATCTTATGCTGGATCACAGCAGCCTCCTTCCCCAAGCAAGGAAGGCTGAACGCTCCACCTCCCCTACACTCTCAGCTAGTGTGGTCACAGGCTGATGCAGGCTCAATGCCGACACGCTTGTAGATAACAAGTCGAGGTGATGCAGAAACTCCTCCTGGCCAGCTGCACACTGTGAAGTACCATTCTTTGGCAGTCCTTTTCTGAGTTTAGTTTGGGAAAGGCATCCAGATCTGTCCATCAAGTGCAACAGGAGTGAAGGATATAAGCCAAGATTATTGTGCAAACACGTGTTGTATGTGAAATAAACCCAGATTTTTATTTTGCCTTACCTGAGTATCTCCAAACAATAGAAGTTAAATCTGAGCAGTCACTTTTGTGGGTGCACGTGATCAAAACTTTCATGTTTTGTGCAATGCTAACAGAAAACAGTAGTATTAAAAGATAACAATACACTATGTACAGAGTGATAGATGATCTTCTACAATATTACTTGTGATTTACTCCTAAACAAATTTCCAGGGTTATTCCACCCTCTGAATATCAATCAAGCCCAGGAGTCGAAAAAGGGAAGAGGATGGATGAGGGAGCAGTTGGAGTAACGAGCCTTTCTACTGCAATCTCAATAACAGATGAGATTGCATCTGTTCCTTTGCTGGAACCTCAGCAAGTGTAGGGAAAGGAACTCTCCTGTAGAGTCAAGCATAAACACTGGTTTTGTGTGCACAAACACAGTGATAGGGCAGAAGGCTGCATGTTGAAGACAAATTTTAACAGCTAGCATTGCATCTGGTTTACATTTCAGAAGTGGGTTAAATAGAAACTTGCTGAACTGTTTTCAGCACAGCCCTGGCTAGAGTTCAATATTCTTTCCATTAACTTGTTTGGTTGTAAAGATTTTTTTTTTCCAAAACACCTTAACCATTTTTAATTTGAGACAAGGTATCTTTAATGAAGCTAACTATAAAAAATGAGCAGTGTTTTGTGACTTATTTTGGTTTATGTTGTCAGCAAGGAACAAGTTCAAGCTACATTGAAATAAGATGTTCTGTAATTAGGACAGACAACTTCACTGAGGTTCATACAGATATAATTAAAACCATCTGTACAAGGGGTGGTCCAGACAACCTTGTTGGATTGATTTAACAATAGCAGCATAAAATGAATCTATAAAATGGAGAGGTCTATGTGTTTTTTAAAATTACCCCTTATCATAGAATCATAGAATGGCATGAGTTGGAAGGGACCCCAAGGATCATAGAGCTCCAAACCCCCTGCCACAGGCAGGACCACCAACCTCCAAAGTTATCTTCAAAATTGCTATGAATACAACAGACAGGTGAAGCAAAACTGCACTTGGCCACTCCTCACGGGTTAGACACAGGTGACAGACATCTCAGCCACAGAGAGTGACAGCATGGTGCTGTGGAAGTGATGATGTCCACTGTCATCAGCCAGCCAAATGCAGAGTGTTGTGAAAAAGCTCTCCTTCCTCCCCCCACCTCCCCTCCTATGGCTTAGTTAGACTGACTTATATTGTTCTTTGCCTCCCCGACACCTGGACAAGAATTAGTGCTGCCTCACTGCACTCAGGTGCTTAGCCAAGCCACCTCAGTATTTTCAAGGTCACAATCTCCGCTCTCATGAGGTTCTTGATCCTTTGGTTTGCCTTTTGAGAAACAGGGGAGATAAATTTCCAAAATGAGGACAAAACTGAAAAAAAATAAATATATATATAATTTTTACATAATACAAAACATGGAGGTCAATTAACTGTGGTTGAATTGTACTGCCATTTCTCACACACAGAGAAATGTTTATATTTATTGGTGAAGATTAGTTGGGGCATTTTCCTTTTATCCACAATGCAGGCAAGGACACCTGCTACAGAGACTTTCTCTGCCCAAAAGGAGTGACTTCTTAATTTTAGCGTAAACTACTGCCATGTCACCTCATTCATTTGTGCAACCACCTCTATCCTCACAACCATAATGGGCTGCAACTTACCTGCTGCTAGGTGAGAAAACTACTAGGATCTGTGCATTGAGCAGGAACTGATTTTCTTTTGTCCCTTCCTTTCCCCTACTCAACCCTATGCAGACAAAACTGCACTCTGGGTCACCAACCAATTGTCCTTCATGGTTGGTGTATCAAATCACAGGGTTAGCCCTGTTATTCTTACTACCTTCTGCTTTTACCTGGTAAACGTACACAAGAGCTGCATCATCTTGAGACAAAATATAAGAGATGGCACTGGTCATTGAGCAGAAATTGTTTGTCATGAAGTCTTTAAAAATCTGTCAGTTGTTAGGTAGGATGTCTGATATTCACTACTGTGGTGAGTTCACCCTAGCCAGCATCCAATCGCCCACTCAGTCGCTCACACATTTCCCTTCCATTGGGATCCAGAGGAGAGAATTTGATTTGCAAAAGCTGAAGTCTCATGAGCCAATATATAAGAGTTTGTGTGTAAGCAAAGCAAAATAAGTAATACATTCATTACTCCCCATCAATTGGCAGATGTCCAACCACTTACTAGAAAGCAGGACTTCATCACATTTAATGGTAACTTGGGAAGCCAAATGACATAACCACAAATGTTCTCTTCTTCCTTATTTCCCCCAGCTTTTATTGCTGAGCATGACATCATAATGGTGTGGACTATTCCTTTGGTCAGTTGGGGTCAGCTATCCTGTCTGTGTCCCCTCCCAGCCTCTTGTGCACTCCCAGCCTACTCATTAGTGGGGTGAGAAGCAGAAAAGGCCTTGATGCTGTGTAAGCTCTGCTCAGCAGTAACCAAAACACCTGTGTGTCATCAACAGTGGTTTAGTTATAAATCCAAAACACAGCTCTGAAGAAAGTTAACTCCATCCCAGCCAGACCCAGTACAACTGCCATGTTTGTAGCTGTTTCCTTTCTGCATTTTAGCTTTCTGCCAACCCTCACCTTAAACTAGCATATCAGCTGTTTTGGGTAAGGTCTGTTTTTATGAGATATTCACCTACGGACAAGTGCACAGTACAAAGAGCTGACAGTGGCAGAAAAATGATAAACAAACAGTTAAGAAAGTTATGGCTTGCTCTCCTTTATTTTTATTTTACTTTTAGTGCATGCAGAAGTGTCTGTTAAGATCGGGAGCAAAGTTATATTAGGTGATACAGAACTGCTTACTAAGAAAAAGTCTGTGCCTCAATGAAATTTGAAGCTAAGCACACAACAAGAAAAAGGTGAGCATAGCAAGTCAACCAGCAGAAACTCCACAGTCAGTTCAACACCTTATCAAGTGACCCATGCTATCTCTACTATGCTACCTCTACTTCAAACAATTAGGTAACCTCCACCTTCCCAAAAGATGCCAGTTTCCACATTTCTTTCCCAAAGGTCTTTGGTGTCTGGAGATGGGATTTGGAAGCTATTTCTATATAAGTGACCAGAATGGAGAACTCTGCTGTAGAGGCATTTACATTTCAGGTGAATCTCTCCTTGGTAAAAAATAAGACACTATGTTTGAAAAACATCTTTAAGGAGTTTTGTTCATAGCCTTGCTAGCTAAATGAAGACCTATTTACAGATATTTTCAAGAAGTTCCATGCACGCTATTAACAGATAACAAAATCTGTCTCTTTCTTCCCATGGAGCTGTAATATTATTTTCTTTTCCCTGAAGCAGAATAAAACCTTTGCATTTGAAAAAAAAGTTGGTTCACAAAAATGAATTGGGAGAATAGAGTATGTATAGTCTAATCAGTGACAGAAGCATTGCATACTGGGTGAGTTTCATGTGGATACTGATATTGACTGCAGATTTACCTGAAGACCCCAAGCCAGCAAAATGCTTAAAGCCACATCTGGAGTTTTAATCATGTGGATAGTCTTGTCTGAGCCTTGGAGTCTTCATGCTGAAGCTCTGAAGATAATTATTTTTGTTATGCTGAAGGAAATTTTCAATGCTTAAACATGATTTAGGGATGCTTCCTGGAACCTGGGATTTAGACTTATTTCTTCCCCCTGACTTAGTGACCTTGGGCAACTCACTGCATGTCTTGACTCTACATCTCTAAGAACCAGTGGCTCCCTACTTCCATCTCTGGAAAGAGACTTTCTAGAGGAAAAATGGAAAAATCTCCATAGCCACTCAGACCTGGACTTCTGTTATGAAACTACCTGTAATAAAGACAGTAACTACCAGTGCCTGTAGTGTAGAATTTAGTCCATTAGTACCTGAGCTGAGACCATCAGTGCCTTTTGTGTAAGTTGTCAAAGAGCTGTCAAAGTGACCTACTGCAGAGCAAAATTCTCTGCCAATGCTGGTTTCCTGGGTCATCCCACCTGTCTGTCCCCCGTCACCACCCAGGTTTCACTCTCACTGCTGTATTTCTGGGTTTTATTTAGCAGCTAGACAATAAATGGGACTGTGCTTCTGGGCAATTTCAAAGTAAAGGAAATAATACCAAGGGGAGACACAATAACTGTCTGCAGATAAAGAAAGGAATGTTGCACCAGAGGACAGGAAGCAATTATTATCATTAGTCAGCAATGATAGAGAAAGAAGTAATTAAACTTCAGCTGCATCAGGGAAATTTTTACACAGAATATTAAGAAAATAGCTGCAAAAAAACCCCTATGCTTAGCTGCCAAGGAAAGTTGTGGTGTAACCATAGTATTCAAAGTCACATCTCATGACTGTCTTTCTGTAAATAGGTTAAGAGTACACTAATCCTATCTCAGCATTCTTGAGGGTTGATGCAGAAAAATGTTTCTACTCATGGTAGTATCTAAACATGCTTAAGTCACATTCCCATAGTCTGAAAAGCTAAAGAATTTAAATAGAGCTGGAGCTACCAAGGGGCACTGGATGACGAGAGTAGATGTGGATTCTCCTCAGACACCAGTGTTGTTTCCAGCCCAAGATGACTTGTGAGAATCTGCTACGAGGAGCATTCACCTCAAACGGATGCTTGTAGAGCCAGGGAACCTGTTTCTACAGGTTCTGCCGTCATACATTTGAGACTTTTATAGTTTTGTGACAGTCAGGAGGTGACAGTGCAAAGGGAATTGAGCCCATGTCCCAGTGCAATGTGGAAGGGAGCAGATATTCCCTGCAGCTGTGACAGTAGAAAAGAGCAATAGGGGACAGTCATTACTTCCCACTCATCAGCTTTACCCTTGCAGGAGAAATCACACCCAAGGGTGACTCCAAGCAGAAAACAAGTTTATATATTCTGAATTCTCTCTAAAAGAGCTTCTGTCCCCAGTGGAAATGCATGAAAGAGAAGGGTAAGTCCTCCTCCCTGTCCCCCAGCCCATCTGAAGCCCAATGATCACAGATCACGGGTCTTTTTATCTGCACTGAGCTCCCTTCCCATTTCTGGCATGAAGCAGAACACAGAAATTACAAGGAACTAGAATTAGTGTTTAGAGCAAAATCAGAAAGAAGGAGGAGAGAGAGCATGTATGCCTAATGGCACAGTTTTTACTGCCTTCCCGTCTCCATATTTCATTCATTGCGCTAATCTGCTGAAGAAATGGCTCACTGGCAGGCAGAATCTTGAAGTA